>NC_056729.1:940749075-941486575 GCF_019279795.1 Protopterus annectens
AGCATTGCCATCTGCTGTAAGGAAAACTAAGCCAAGCATTTCAAATGTTTTTTGAAGTTAAAATTGTCTTGTATACTCTTTTGATCTAAATAGTGGTGCCAAAGTGGCTCACTGAACACATTCTTTCTATTGTCTTAACTTAAGGAATAATTGCTAGAGTAAATGTCTTTTATTGTTGTAGTTTCCTGACCAGGTGTTAGATTGCTAAATAATGTAGCCGTTTTTCCTGGGAACTCCAGACTAAGTGTCAAAATGATGTACTGTGTATACTAGGAAAACCTAAGTGTCAAAATGATGTAATCTGGGAGGGCCTAGCAAAGATATTTGTTAGTGAGTTTAAAAACTATTGTTCAGAGAGAGACTGTAAGCATTTTGATCTTGATATCAAACTTACCAGCACTCTGCCTGTTGTCATATGTAAGTAGTGTCTTAGAGGTATGTTTTCTTGTAGTAATAGCTAGGAACTTAGAAGAAAATTAGACAAGTGTTTTTCTGTTATATCAGAACTTTCCTACTGTTTTGTTTTAAGTTTCTGTGTGATCTCTGAACTCTTAGATATCACTGTGGTGTAGTAGCATTGTCTTGTGTTTTAATTATTTATTATTAAATATTTTAAAACCTTTTACCTATGGCTGGTTTGTGTAGAGATAAGTAAGCTATAGAGTACATTGCATGCTTATAAGTGATCCTGTAATAAGCCCTTCCAATAAGCCTATGACTGATTAGTCACATTACTAATTGGATAATAATATTGCACAGTAATAATCGGACACCCTTTTAATGGCCTTTGGGTAGCTGATAAGTATTATCTGGTGGTGACAGAAATTATTACCGTACAGTCTGGGTAAAGGGGCGCAGCTGGAGAATCTGTATCAGCCTTTCCCAGGAGTGTCTGTGAAGTTATTTAAATACTTATCTCAAAGTGTGTGTGGTGTGTCAGCTACCTGGGCAGGGACATGATGCACTGGTGGGACAGAGAGGGTACTGGAGGTTAGCTTGCCAGCTACGCTGAGATTTGGACCCTTTAGCTGTGCCAGTGGGGAGTCTTACTGGGGATCTGAAGAGCAAGGGAGCAACCAGCACCAGACTGACTGTAATTTCTGTGTGCACTTAAGGGAAATTGTACTTTAATGTGTGTATTTGCTATCCTTTCCTCTTATATGAGGTATTAGGTGTTAGTGGTGAGGATTGAGGCTCCTTGATTGCTGGCCCAGGGTACGGTCATCACACCCACAACCAATCTGAACACAGCCACAGTCACATATGGTAAGCATACTTAATATTACATTAAATGAACTTTGTGAACAACTCCATCCTCATATGTGCCACTCACACACTAACCCTACATATACTGGGCCAATACACAGTGTATTCCAATGCCTGACTGTGGTATGGGACATGTGTCTGTCTGGCCCTATAAACATATAGGCCGATAGGGTACCATACACTGGAGCATCATGCAACATCAGATAGAAGAGGACCAAGAACAATGACATCTACAACAGTCGGTACACAGGTCAGGGTACATATTCACAATTCACACTCTGTCAGCAATCACCATAAGTACACAGACCCAATACTGTACATACTGTAACAGAATGTCCAGGTGTTGTCCTCAAATATAAGGCCTACTATACATAAAATGTCTAGCAGTCTGATAACTCACTGGTTTGTTATCAGGTATGATGTCAGTAAATAATGATGTACTAAACATATGCACCTCTTACTGCATGACATATGTATAAAGGTTGACAGAGTTATGGCTGGAGGCACAAACACAGGGCCAGTATTGACATGTTACTCTGATAAACCCATACATTTACTGGTGTAACAGGGTTTGTCATGACATATGTCTTCTGAGGGATATGAATTCAGTAACTCACATGGATGTCACCATGTACTGACTGCAATCCTCAAAGTATGCTACTGCATTTGTAAAGATAGGAAATGTGTGAGTAACACAACACATGTAAGACTCCAAACACTAGTCTGCAGATAGCCCTATAGGTGAGAGTTTTCTCAACCACATAACACTGTTATGACAGATATTAAATCATGTAGAACAGCCATATCCACACAAACCCTGTTAAACCATCATTACTTCAAATATAGAATAGCAATACTTACATTCTGCCCCCATGTCTGGAACATCCCCCTCCTGTTTGTTGACCTGTCTCCACAGTGTATGTTGTAAGAGGTATATCCATCTACCCTCTGTGATGCTATTTGTCAAACACCCACATGAAGTCCTGCTCACAGTGAAGGAAAAGGGCCATCACCTACATGATGTGCTTAGTTATAGGAATGTGTTTCCATGCAATTGGCTATAGGAATGATACCACAGCTGTTCCACATACAATTAACTAGTGGGGGGCTGCAATTTGTGCACAGGTCATCAACTCAAGCTGCTGCCTAAGCAAAGAAGGTGTACTTTCCACATCTACCAGAGAGGGAGTGAGAGAGACAGACAGAGACAAAGTATGAAAGGAAGGGAGTAGGAGAGAAAGAGCCAAGCATGTTTGTGTACAGTACATGGGTGGAGAGTGGTATCTGGGCATTATGACAGTTGCCTGTATTGTGTCCTAATCCATACTGTCACATGGTAATTGCAGATGGCTGTACACATTTATGGCTGAGGATTGTCGACAATAATAATAATCTCTACAATGTTTGGAAAATGTTGGCCTTGTAATGTTGACAATAGATGTGGCAAAATCCACACTGCAATGGACCCTGTCATTACACAATCACCCCAACACATACACACAGGACAATGATAACACACACACAAACACACACTTATCAGTACTGAGTTTCATATATTGCTATTACATTGTTATGCAGTTATTGCATGCACCATGGAGCTTACATGTGGTAGACCTGTCCAAAGGTATCTTTGAAGGTGAGTGACATCAGCAACAGTGATAAAGTAGGGATAAGGGAAGTGTAGTACATGTGACTGTCCACAAAAGCAGATGTCAGGGAAGACACAACCACACTCTCTCAGGGAATCAAACCCATTATCACAGTGGCTGGGTCAGGATTAGAACTCTTACCTAACTAGCTTGCTACACTACAGTATTATGCAATTATCACACATGCCACAGAGTTTAATAGGCTGATATATGGCCAAAGGTTTATTTTAAGATGACTGACATGAACAGGCATGCTACAGTAGGGCAATGGGAGGTGGTGAGTGTGAATGGCTTCAAAATCATTAATCTCCACACACACACACACACACACACACACACACACACACACACACACACACACACACACACACACACTTGCCAGTACTGACATGCATGGGTTCATTGCTTCACAGGTGTGTAGTAGTTGACTGTGCCAGAAGGCTGTACAAGGTTAGGCAAAGGGAATACCTTGGCATCAGGCCACATGACAATGGTATCCAGTGTGGCTCACGGGTGTAGTCCCTGGATTGGCCCACACAGGTGGGTATTGTATTCACCATCCACTCATCTTGGTTACTATTGTGGGTGGCCAGTGCTGTGCAATGCTTGCCATGTATGTGATTTGTATTCCATAACATGGACAGTGTCTGGGTTGTGCACATGTCCTACATGCATGTTATGTGGTGTGTGGAAGTGTACTTGGGGTCTCTGGGACATGTTGTGTGGACAGACTGTTATCATCTGATGTGGCATTCCTGACCTCATGTGGTGAAACCTAGCTATGAAACTGAGGTCATGCCTGCACCTACATTGACAGCATGATACAGGAATTCAGTGGAGTTAGGGACATCTGTCCATACAGGGCATGTGTATAAGGCATGGTATTCCCTTTGTGGGTTACATTTGCAGACTCTACGGTTGTTGCAGGCTTCCTGTGGGGAACATAGCAAAAGACCACTGTAAGCATTTATTTGCCTATTGTAGGGATAGAACAGGGTGCCATGTCCTTTTACTTGCTGGATAACACACAGTCAAGAAATGTTACACATCACAGTACATTCTGATGTCAGTGGCAGTGTTGTGGTGAACAGGCATGTAGTCCACTGCAATCACACCATGGTTACTATCTGTGGGCAATATGCAGGGAACTACCAATATAGTGGTTGTTGCCTAGCCAAGTGTGTTTGTGTATGAGACATGGGTGGAGAGTGTTCTCTGAGTAATACATGGGTTGCCTATATTGTTCACCAATCCATAATGTCACATGTAGGGCTATGGATTGTCTACACCAGCCTCTCTGCTGTTTGATATCTGTTGTCTTTGTAAGGTGAACCAATGAACAAAAATAAAAACTTCCAAGTCAAAAGTACACGAATCCCGAGCACTCCACGAAATACTGTCAGGTCACTTCTACACACGTAGCGTAGATAAAACAAGTAAAGTAATTTATTTAAGTGTACAATAATAAAATCCACTTTTTGTCAAGCAAATGACTCAACTTCATCAGAAAAGTTAAACAGTTGCTATTTTCAAATGTGGCTACCTAAATAAGTTTAAACCCAAATCACATGGATATTACAATTAACTAATCAGTACTTAAAGAAGTATGTATCCTAACATACATTTTACTAGCATTGCACCATTGTTTAACATCAGCATTTAAATGTTGATATAAATATTCAACACTCAACAATAACCATTATGAATTAAAGGTAAGAAATGTGAAAATTAAAAATATATAAATAGTTATCTTTATGTTTGTATATCATGTGTTGAAAATTTTATCCTTAACGTTCAATAGTATTTAACTTACTTCTCTAAAGTTTACCCTATTCCACTAAAATAGCCTATCAAACTTCCACTTACATCCCAAATAGGTGGGCTAATGGTCAGTAAGACATAAATAGACCATACAAAGTAACTAATGAAAACCACACAATATGTGTGAACTAAATACTGAAAAAATATATGTTTACGTGGTTATAAAAAATAATAAATAATAAAATAATGTAATCATCAGAATAAAATGTAAATAAACACAATCACTTATTAATATACTGTATTGTAATAAGATAATAATAAAAGTAAATGGTGTGAAATAGATAAATAAATTACTTTACTTGTTTTATCTACGCTACGTGTGTGGAAGTGACCTGACAGTATTTCATGGAGTGCTCGGGATTTGTGTACTTTTGACTTGGTTGTCTTTGTAAGGTGGACATTGTGACATATAGTAGGTCCTCAATATAATAATTTAGCAAAACCTACCCCACATGCATCCTGTCATTACACAATCACAGCAACCTGCACACAGGATACTGACGACAGACAGACACACACACACACACACACACACACTTGCCATTACTGAGATTCAAACCCTTATCTAGCTATGTATTGCTACTAAAGTGTATCACATTTATTGCATGCACCACAGAGCTTATTGGATGGATGTTGTCCCAAAGTACTTCTAAGGTGAGGAACATCACCAGCCCTTGTAAATACTGGCATTGGGTAATGTAGTGGGTGAGAGAGCCCAAAAATAATTTTACCCTAGTCACACATTTACATTTGCCAGTGGTGAGGTTCAAACATCTATCTAACAACTCTTATGGACCATTATGTCACACATTTACCACATGCACCACTGACCTGACATGGTTTAGCCTTTGCAACAGATACTTGTAAGGTGGATGATATCTGCAGTACTGCTAATGTCAGGCTCTGAAATATGTACTGGCTGTAACTGGAGACAAAATGTTTGAGGTACACACAAACACTTGCCACAGATAAGATTCAAACCCATAGCTGTGTAGTTATTGCTACTACATTATTCCGCATTTATGGCATGCACCACAGAATGTATAGGGCTAGCCCTTCTCCAAAGGTGTATTTCAAGGTAGATGACATCAGCAGACTTGCTAAAGTAGGGCAATGAGAGGTGCAATGACTGTGAATGGCCTCAAAAGCATTATTCTCTCTACACGCACACAGAGTTTCACAGTTGCCATGTCTGGGATTATAACTCCTACCTAACTAGTACATCACACTATAGCATTACACAGTTATTGCATGCTCCACGGAGCTTACAGGGGTGGATCTTGTCCAAGGAGGTATTTCAAAGTGACTGACATCAACAGGCTTGCTAAAGTAGGGTAGTGGGAGGTTTACTGACTATGAACTGTCTCCAAAGCATTACTCTATACACACACGCACACACACAGAGTTTCACAGTTGCCATGTCTGGGATTAGAACTCCTACCTAGCTAGTACATCACAGTATAGCATTAAACAGTTATCACACATGCCACAGAGCTTACAGGGCTGATACTTGTCCAAGGAGGTATTTCAAGTTGACTGACATCAGCAGGCTTGCTAAAGTAGGGCAGTGGGAGATGTAGTGACTGTGAATGGCCTCAAAATCATTGATCCCTACATGCACACACACACACACACACACACACACACACACACACACACACACACACACACACACACACACACACAGAGCTTCATAGTTGCCATGTATGGAATTAGAACTCCTACCTAACTAGTATGTTACACTATAGCATTACACAGTTATCGCACATGCCACAGAGCTTATAGGGTTAGCCCTTGCCTAAAGGGATATTTCAAGGTGAATGACATCAGCAGGCTTGCTAAAGTAGGGCAATGGGAGGTGTAGTGTCTGTGAATAGCCTCAAAATCATTGATCCCTACACACACACACACACACACACACACACACACACACACACACACACACACACACACACACACACTTGCCATGTCTTGGATTAGAACTCCTACCTAACTATTATGTCACGCTATAGCATTGCACAGTTATTGCATGCACCACAGAGCTTATAGGGATGATCCTCGTTCAAAGGGGTATTTCAAGGTGACTGACATCATCAGGCTAGCTAAACAAGGACAATGGGGAGTGCAGTGTGTGTGAATGGGCCATAAACCATTCCTCTGGAAACACACACACAACACTCAGTCACACACAACTTTACATTTGACAGGAGTGTGTATATGACTGCTAGATGAATAATGACTTGTTCCATACGGAATGTGAACAGGATCTTTGGCCATATGCCTACATGTACTGCAATAACCACAGGGGAATGAACCAATCAATGGGTCACCATTACAATACAAACAGGAACAGGGGGCCTCCAATATTTCTAGAACCCAACCCATTAGATTTACAATGACTTTTGGGAGTAATTCATCTTGGTTCAGGGAAATTGTCAATAATCATTGGGGAATCTTGCGGGCACATGAGTTCTTGTCTGACATTCTACCTGAAAAATGTGCCTTTTCGTATTGTAGGGGTCGGACAATCAACTCACATTTTACATATTATAAGAAACTTCATTCAACAACAACATCTATACAAACTACTTTATTCGGTGACCCATTGATTGGTTTGTTCCCCTGTGGTCATTGCAGTGCATGTAGGAATATGGCCAAGAATAAAGAATTCTCCAGTGCCAATACTTCACGGGTATTTCAGATCAGAGTTTTTGGCAACTGTAGTACAGACTGGGTGGTATATTTAGCCACCTGTACATGCTTTTCATTTTATGTATGTTAAACCTCTAGACCACTGATATTTCAAATTAGTGAGCACCTTAGTGCAATTAGAACGAAAAAATTAACAAATGCTTTATATAAACATACTCTGACTCATAAAACAGCACAATTTCAATTTGTTATTACTGATAAGATTCAGATGCCAAGGATTTCTAAAGCAGGCTGGCATGATAAGCTAAATAAGATGGAATCCTTATGGATCACCAGGTTGTGTGCTTTGTTCAAACCTGGGCTAAATGAATGCTAAATGCTTATTAAATAGTTATTCATGCTGGCTATGAACTTTGCATTTGGTCTTCTTAAGTATAGCTTTATGTATGTGTTTTATGTGTATGTTTATATTGTTGCTTTGGCATTTTGACTATATATGATTCATTATCTTTTTTTTCTGAGTTTCTATTTTTCATTTTACACACATGTATTTTTAATAGATTGGTTGTTGGTGTATACACCTTTAAATCTTGTAGCATTTAAGGAATACCAGGACGTACCATCTTCAAAAATTATTTTCTCTGCACTGATGAAGGCCATTGTTTAGGCCGAAACCGGTTTGCTATGTTCTGTTTTAATATACCACAATAAAAGTAGGTGTCTGCTTGCCTTTAACCTTGTGCTGGCTTGCATTGTGTGTTTTGACTCAGTGTGTGTGAATGGGCCATACCATCCGCAACATACCCAAGTCTCAATTCATGCAGATGAAACACATTAATTCCACTAATATGGAATATGAGAAAGCTAGTCTGGATCTGTTCTAGAGATTTGTCAACAGAGGCTACAAACAACTTCATATAGTTAAGGCTTGGGATTGGTCTACGAATATGGACAGAGAAACGTTATTACAATATAAGACACAGCCTAGGGATCCAACTCCATCCTCTATAAGGTTTGTGACAACCTATGGTAGAAACCATAATGCAATCAGGAGCATTATAAATAAACATTGGAACATCTTATTGGCCAATGACCAGCTGAGACAACTTTTGGGATCTCAGTGTCAGTTTAGCTATAGAAGAGGTAAAACATTAGGCTCATTGTTCAGTCACATTAAACATAAGGAAAGTGGTGGGGCAATATACAAACAACTAACTATGTCTGGAGATGAACTGTTGGGAACTTTTCTTTGTGGTCACTGTGGGTCTTGTAAACAAATTCGTAAATTTAAACAATTTACTAGTCAAAATATAAGTAAAGTGTATGATTGCAAAATATTTGGCAACTGCAGCAGCAGCTGGGTGATATATTTAGCCACTTGCCATTGTTCTGCCTTCTATGTGGGTCAAACGTCTAGACCATTGAGAACACATATCAATGAACATAGAAGTGACATCAAGAATAAAAAAGATCACAATGCTCTTTTTCGCCATACTTTGAAGCATCCACAGGCTCATTTTACATTCATGATTATCGATAGGATCATAGGTGATCGAAACAATCCTCAAGGATGGCACAGCATTCTAAATCATAAAGAAAAGTATTGGATCACCACATTGGGAGCACTCTTTCCACCAGGTTGAATGACCATTTATAACCAGTGATACTAATTGCTATGAAATATTACAGTTGTTACATGATTTGTTATAGTAATTTATTCTTATATTTATGTATTTCAGGTTCCAGTGGATACCTTATTCGATGTCGTTATATCACAACTAAATGTTAATTAATATTAACCACAGTTTTATTGTGAACATACATGTTTATGAGGTTCATTTTCTATGGTTCATTATGTATAGTTACAAATTGATTACCTACATTAGGACAAATAATCAGGTGTATCCATTTTCATATGAATTTTGTCCCAATCATGTGTATATGGTTAGTTTAGTGAACTACTATACTACCATTCCTTCTTTTGGATATATATTGATGGACAAACATTCATTCATATTTATTATTTGGTTTGTATATATTACCATCTTTATATTAATTATGCAAGTTGTTATAGTTGTTTATGAACTCATGATGACACTACAATATTTTCAATAATATATGTTTATTACATTTTTTTCTCTTGAACTCAATTTTGGGTGTGGGAACCTACCACTATTCACAATGACAGGTTTTGGATTTTCATTGGTTGGGCATTCCTATAAATATTCATTAAGTACTGTCTTAGGCTTTTTTGCTGTGTATCACTGAAGAAGGTATTTTTTGCCGAAACCAGTCTGATTATGAAAAGTTAGTATAATCAGTAATTTTCTGAGTATTTCATTATTTTTGCACCGTTCCACGTATCTGCTGGCCAACAGTGTTTTGAATGGGCCATAAACCATTCCTCTGGAAACACACACACAACACTCAGTCACACACAACTTTACATTTGACAGGAGTGTGTATATGACTGCTAGATGAATAATGACTTGTTCTGTCATGTTAGACAGTTATCACAAGCACCACAGACACTATAGTGCTGAGGGCTACCAGAAGCAAATGTCTACAGTGATAGACATTGCACATCATGTGATATTGGGCAATTGGATGTGTGGTGGTTGAGACAGGCCTCATGATGGGAAGCTCTTTGTCACTTTCTGTCTCTCTTTCTCTTCCCCCATCTCTGTTTGGGTATGTTTGACCTATTATAGTGTGTTGTCCTTGGATATATGTGGGTTTCTATCTGATGTGTGTGCAAAGCATGACTGATGTGCAATGTTTTGTTTGTGCACAGAAATCTGTGACTGACAGATATGTATAGTCCACTGTTGTCAGACATGGGCTTCATTTCTGTAAGTGTGAGAGCATGCCCAGTATGACCCTTCTGTATTTTATTGTCAGACATGGGCTTCATTTCTCTAAGTGTGGGAGCATGCCCAGTATGACCTTCTGTACTGAATGTCTGTATCCATTCCAGGTAGGTTATACTCCAGTGCAGGCATCTGTGTTCTACTCCTACAGCTAGCAACCTGTTTCTGCAGGATATCTGTAGATAGGTTGACAATATGGAGTCACAATAGGCAAAGGATAGTGAGATACTGTAACTAATCATGTCTGTGCTGCTTGTGCTGCATGGTGTTGGTGTTAGCAGACATATTCAGACATATGTACTCTTTTACACTGTGATGTATTATGTCATCAACTACTGACAGATATACTTATTTGCTCACAGTAATTTCCTGGGGAATACAAGATGAATGAAGCTGTGTCCAGTATTGTGGACTGCAGCCTACATATTCTTGCACACTCATGCCATTCTGGAGGGGGAGCTCCAGACACTTGTTGATGGGTCTGTGTAAATGGTCCAGCACCTTGGTACTGTGGTGGCTGAGGATCCCCTGCTTGTACATTTGTCGACATGACAAAATGGCCATATCCTGTTGTGGCCATACCTCTCAGTTGTACAGATTCACACAAGTTACCCAGATGCAGGGCTCATATATCTGGTCAGTTCCCCTTCACATTGTGGTTTATAAGCAGGTTTGTAGCCACCCATTCCTGGGTTTTCAGGCAGGGATAGTATGGGCACACATCAGAGTTTCAGACTTCACACATGCCATGGCGTCCATGCTTCTACCTCCCCATCTGTTATTCTACCCTCTTTCTAACATTATACAAGCGATATCTGATAAGTATCCCTATAGTTATCCCTTCATCCCAGCGGAATTTAGAGGTTGGTCCACAGTTCATGCAGTAGGACATGGTGGACATGCTACTGGGATTTGTCAACATGGCCTTGCATTTGTGTTCTGTGGACTGTGTTATGTCGTTATTTGGGACTCCATGAGATAACATGCATTGGCAGTACGGGTGAGGCAAAAGCCTTTGACAGAGGACTGTAGGGCATTTGGTAGTGATGCAGGCCATCTGTAGCAGGCCAGTGCATTCTGTCACTCCTACAGTCCCAGGCCGCAAGCCACGGAATTCCCCTGGAGTGACAGGGTAGGTGTGCAAGGTGTTAATGGCAATAGTTTCTGTCCTTATTATTCCATTGGTGTGGATGCTGGCAGAGTGCTGCTTACAGCTAAGGACACACCTGCATGGGACACCTCTTCAGTATGCTGCACTCTGTGGGTATTCCCATACAGAAGTGGGGGTCATACTGTACTTATTCCCAACAGCAAGGATATGACCTGTGATGAACCTGTGGCTGATGGTGGGGTGAGCTGAGTGCATATGTGCTATGGAAGCTTGTTGCAGGTGACTCACAGATATACATGGGGCATTCCCCTTATGCTGGCTTGTGCGGGGACATCAGCAGTTTCTCAGTACTTCATAACTGTGCCTTTTGTGTTCTGCCAGTGTTTGGCCAGACTACATCAGTATTCCATACTACACAGACAACTAATGTGCTGCTAACCTGTATGTACAATTCCAAAGGTGTGTCCATTTGACAATTGCATTTTATATACTCTGTCTAGGGTACTTCTACCTGTGTAATTTGTGTATGTGTGAGCCCACATTCGTGGCATGTCCATCTTTCAGATGGTGGCAGATATTACATCTGAACAATTAGTATGGAGTACTGCTGGGTTGGGTCTTGCTGGGATGCATTGTGTTTGGCACTGCAGTTGTCAGAACTTGGCCCTGTCATCAACAGTACTGGTCATAGGCCACTGGGACACAACCCTCTATGCCTACATGCTGACCACTTCCATGCAATATACAACACACAGCAACCTATCACACAGAGCCCTACATATCTCTTGCAACAATCTATCCTGCTAATTTGGCCAGCTCAGGGAATCTGTGCTCCACTGTTATTATACCCACATGTACATGTTACTACATTTCTATGCAGGATTGTGAGGGGGCACATCTGTCAACTGTAAACATTTACTATGACTGTACTGGTATTTCAGGTACTCTGTTGGCTTCCATTTCATTCTGTATTCTGACCTATCATGCAGACTAGGGGCATATCAATGGAGTACAGATCTTAGGTTTTATAGACATACATTTCAGTTTCAGACTTCTTACCCTTCAGAACTAACCCTACCCTGCTCACCAGGTAATGCTTTGATGTGTATGTGTATGCAGTCTATAGCACCCACTACCTCAGGTTATTCTGCTGTTTGGTGGAAGAGATGCATATTGCTGGTCAACGCCTCACGGGTGTTGTGGAAATATATGTGCTCACTGGCATGTGCTGACATGGCATCCAGGAACTGGTGGAGTACCCTGGATGCTGATGCCTGTGAGATCCCCATGATACCTCCAGTTGGCCTTTGGAAGGTACCTTTGGCTACTATTCTTAAGCCTACACATACCTTGGTATCCAAAGGGATGGGTTCCCCTCTGTTGGTTCTGTGTGTGAAGTGTGGCCGGCACAGCTCAACAATTTGCTGTAGGAGGTCCCTGTCCAGCCTATAGCACTCCACTATCTCCAGCTCATGTAGTCCCTAGTAGGTTACCCTGGGTATGTACACTTTTCCCCTTGTCCTTACTGTGGGTTGGTCATCAGCATTCTCATCCTCACCACCCTCAGCCTCTTCCACATATTGATTTATGAGAGCAACAAAAACTCCTATCATTTTGTTGCTTTTGTTAGGTAAAATTTCCCCATTTCTGTACACCAGTGGTGTAGAGTTTGTGGGAAACACCAGAGGGAAAGGTATTTGCATAGTTTATAGTAGTGTGCTGTGCTGTGCTGGGCTGCTGTCTGTGTAATTGGCTGGTTCTGATACATTTCACCTGCCAGCTGTGCTAGTTCTTCTTGATTACCTTCCAACTGCTGTTTTCCCTTCCCATTGCCTTCCTGTTTAAGACCCAAGATGCACCATGCAAACTCAGTGCTCAGATTTGAACGGAGCTGCTATTTCCTGTTTTTTTTTTTTGTTTAAAACCAGGTGCATGGTGTGCACACCCATTTAGGCAATGTAAATAGTGCTTGGTAGCTTCAGACACACCCCCTTCCTTAGCTGTGCTTAGCTAAGGGCAAACATGGGCCACTGTGCTCCAGTAAGTTTACAGCAGTCATGACACTCCCCCTCATGAGGTCATCTAGCTTTTAGGCTTAGACCATGGTGTTATTGCACCTACACTGTTGGGTGCAAGCTAGCACTGAGGGGAAATCTGTGATTCAGTATTATTCCCCTCATTTGCATAGAACTGACTGCTAATGCCTGGTTACAAAACCGACACCCAGCCTTCCCCCTTAGCAACCACTATTCCATGGTCTTGTGTTATGCATGCCATTGACTATTATGGCAAAATGATGATTTTGGTTTAAAAGCTTATTTCCAGATTTTTTTTTCATATTTTCTGGCCAATCCTGTTTGCGCACCGCTGCCCTGTGCTTAAACGGCCAAAATTGGCCAAAAAAAAGTTATTTTTTATAATTTTGAAACTAGTTTTCATGCCTATGGTCATATATTTGGCCATTGGCATGCCTAACCCTTATAATACATGCATTTTTATGAGCTGTCATGCCTCCATTTTGTAGTTTGCAGAAATGTATTCAGCTACTGGCTGAATACATTTCTGCAGTCTACACTATTCCTGCATGGATGCCTGCCTGCTTCCTGGATCGCTAATTCACCTCATTTGCATGGTTTTCACCAGCAAATGAGGTAATTAGCATACAGGGGCTGTGTCCATGCAGGAATAGTACAGGAGCGCTCATGCACATCCCAGGAGCTCATTCCTTTATCGCACGTCAGCCATATTGCTCCTGCACACCGTGCAGAGCTTGCTGAATCCTGGGGTTTGTTTTACAACAAAATAAACAACTCCCATACCTGATAACAGGTATATAGCCAGAAAGTCTGGGATGAAACTATCATTGTGTTTATTTTTTTTTTGTTTTGTTTGATCGCTTGTCTGTGTGCTTAATAAAGCATTTTTTACAGGAAACAAACTGTCTACCCTGCTTGGATTACTTCTGAATACCTACTAGAGTTAATAGGTCTGTATAATATTAATACTATTTCAAAATAAGTTTTTATTTTTTGGTTTAGGACTTTTTTAAGTTCACTACTTCTACTACCATTTTCTGAATTGTTTCTGCTTTTTAATGTATTATTAACTAGATATACAGGAATTGAAAAACTTCCACACAGAGAAGTTTCTTACACTGTTTTGTATTAAAAGGTGTCAAGCCTGCATAAACTAAAGTACTCCTGGTGATTCCCTGCTGTGTTTTCCCACCCACTCTCCCCTTTGTTGATCTGCTTTTTAAACCTCTAATTTTAAGCTGCCCACCCCTACTGTAATTGAGCTTACTAAGATCCTCTCTTTCTACACTGCTGTTGATATCCTGAATTATTCATTTGCCTTTCCTTTTGCTTATATTAAAAAAGTACATTTTGCCTCCCATTGTCTGTTCTACTTGATCTGATTTCATCACCAGGCTAGCTGTTTGATAAAGTAGTGTATTTTTGCACCCTACCAAACACTTGCTTTTACATCAAAAGAGGTCAGTGGATTTTCTATCTAGTGCACTAAGAGGTAGCCTGGTCTGTTTAAATTGGGGAAACAGCTGAGATTTCTGAATGTAGTTTTATTGACTGGAGGGCTTATTAATCAGCTTATCTTGTGTTTTAGTGCCTTTACAAATTCTGTACAGCTGAATGGCTCTTGGCTCATTTAGTCAAAGTGAAGTACTTTTTATTGAATAATCACACTTTTATAAGCTGTTTAAAGTACATTGCTGTATCTATATCTTTAAGTTTGTTAGTGGTAGCATTTCATGCTGTTTAAGTTTGTTTGTGGTAACATTTCACTCTGGGCACTCCTTTATTGTGCTATTACATTAGGCTGGAGTTATTCATCTAGTAGCAGTAAGAGTTTACCAGGTCCATCTGAACTGAGAAACACACAAAAGGGCTATTCTCTGCACTTGATTTGCCCTGTTTTGATACCTAGGTAGCATAGATTCAGACCTGCTGATACACTTGAGCACTATACCAGCCATCTTACATTAAGAAGGGCTCCCGTGCACCCTTGTGGCAGAAGAGACTGAGCTGGGGCTTGTTGCAGAAAGGTTCACTGTGTTCTTTCTTACTGGAAGATGAGATTGTTTAATTTTGCCTGTATTTAAGCCTCATGTTTGCTTCGGTCTGCACTCAATTAATCGGAACTAATCTATGTTTGGTGTCCTTTGCCAGAGGGCTAGAGTATTTCTGCTTTAATCTGAGGCATCCAAGGCATAAAACAAGAAAATAAGTATATTTTTTGATTTTTCTGCATGTTTTGAACTGTATTTTATCGAATTGCTGCATTATTTCTGTTTTTTTAACAGTTTTTACTGTTTGTGACTGTTTCATTCTCTGTACTTGATTTGCACTGCTCTGATACCTAAATAGCACAGACTACATTCAGACCTGCTGAATCTAGTCTTTTATTGTTACACCAGCCATTTTACATTAAGAAGGGCTCCCCCTGCACCCTTGTGGCAGAAGAGTGTGGATCCAGCCTTGTCTGCACTGGGGATTGCTGGAGGAAGGTTTATTGTGTGCTTTCCTATTGGTAGATTAGCTTAAAAGTGTTTTAATTTCAACTGTATTTAAGCCTTTCATTTGTGCATTGCAGTGCACATGCAGCAGAGGTTAGTGTTGCCCTGTATAAATGCAAATGCCTTGGAACTCAATTTTTCCCCATACATCTGTCAGTGGAACCCTCCCAAGCTTCCCTACTGCACTATGGGTGCACTGAGCAGCATTGTCACACTTATCTTCCATAGCCTTCAATACAACAAGCACCTTTGTTAGTCCTCACACAAAAACTGGTCAAATTACCCCATTCCCTTCCCTAATAGTACATACAGTAAAACCTGCTATAACTGATGGGCAGTTTCCTATCATTTCACCAGCCAGCCTGATTGACATGGGCATCCTGAGACAATGTAGTAATTGCCTCATGCATACTGTCAACCACTTAATCCTAAAACAAATACACTACGTGAGATATGCAATTACACTATGAAATTGGAATCAATTGTCTCACGTAACAACAAACCAGACATCAAACAGGTTGTCGGCACACACACTTCACCTGTCACACAATATGAGATCACGACACATGAACTCGCATATGCAGAGGTACTCACTAGAAGCCTGCCAAAAGATGAGAGATCTCCCAAATGTAAACCACTTACACACACTGTTATGCAAATAGAAACCACTACGTGAACTAACACATACACCAGTGTCTCAGCAAATAAGCCCCTAAGGCAAAACTCCTCAAAACCTAATGTCTTGGTCATAGGAGACTCCATAGTGAGATACACAGATGTCCTCCCCCTCACTAGGCTGGACAAGGGGAAGGTCATGGTCAGCTGGCAGTCAGGTGCCAGGATCCATCAAATTACACATGCACTCAAGTCACTCAACAAGTACCATTATGACTCTGTCATAGTCTATGTTGAGATGAATGACTTGAGATGTACCTCTCTGGACTATATGAAGAGAGACATAACTGAACTCTCAGATTATGTGCCCCAGGCAGATATGACCCCTAGCTCTAAGAAGCATTCGACCTTCACCCAGGATGATGCCACAATATAAATAAAAATGATTGACTTCAACAATTGGCTTAGCATGTCGTGTCAGTCCAGGGGGGATCCAGTATCTGTCAGCCTCGGGAGACATGGTCAGCAGGCTACTCTGTATTGCCAGAGATGGTCTGCACCTGTCTCCCTCTAGGCTTCCAAATACAGGCAAAAGCATTTGCCTCCCCATAGTGCCTTTTTTTAGGCAATGTCAAAACAACACAAAATCCTCTGGAGGCAAACTCAAGGTTCTCCTGCTTAATGTTAGGAGTCTAAACATGAAACTGCACTCCCTGGAAGCACTCCTTATCTTGGAAGATGCTGATGTCTGTTCAGTCACTGAGACATGGTTTAGAGCCGCGGACAGTACCCCGGCTGTGCAAGACTACAATGACTTCCACGCATTCAGGTGTCAAAATGAGTGTGAAAGGAACAAAGGTGGAGGTGTATCCATCTTCATTAAAGCCAAGTACACCTTGAGAATGGTCAAATAGTACAACTCTTTCAAACTACTCCATGTGCAACTAACTATAGGCAAAATGCCCTACCACAACATTGCTAGCTACAGGCCCCCCAGCATGAATCAAGAAAAGTACACCACCTACCTGGTCTTAATGGAGTCACTCGCCATACAGCCCAACACCTTATTCATGGCAGAGTTCAACTATCCTTCCATTGACAGAGTGACATACATGAACACAAACATGCTTGCCCAGAGGTTTCTGGACTTTGTCAATAGAAATGCTGTGGAACAGATAGTCTGCACCCCCACAACTGGCTCAAATGTCCTAGACATAGTATTCACCAACATGGAGGATCACTACACTCCCCCCGTGTGATGCCCTACCTAATAAGGTCAGACCATAAATCAGTCTCATTCTAAGTTACTATTGAACCTGTTGCCACCATAGGGGCAAAAAAACTAAAACACTTTTTCAAAGCAAACTTCAGCCTCATAAACAATGGTATAAAATATTTTGTAACCCCCCCCCCCCACACACACACACACACACACACACAGACAACAATGACTCCTATGCAACTGTATAGACTTGGTTGTATCTGACTGGATTAAAACTAGGTCCTCCTGAAAAAAACAAGCCACTGTGGTGGACCTCAAGTACAAAACAGGTTATATAAAAAAGTTAGAAACTGATGTCTAAGAACAAGATGGAACTGACTCAGCAGAGGCAGAATTCCCTCCCCAGTTTAAACAAGCAAATCAGAAATCTTGTAAAGTCATCTAAAGCTAATTATGAAGCTAAAATAGCATCCCTAGCTAAGGATAATCATAAGGCATTCTTTAACTATGTCCAGAATCTAAAAGGGAATGCCCATCTATGTGCCGAACTGGTAGTAGATGATACCACTCATACTATGCCAGAGGAAATTGCCAACCTGCTAGCTGACAGATTTGGCACAAATTTCACCCCTCTGTCCCCACCAGCCATACCCCAAAGCATACCTGACACCAGTCGTCTGCTTAGTATCTCTAGAGATCAGGTCACATCCCAGGTTGCTTATTAAGTAATATAAAACAAGATCCAGTGGACCCACTTGGCATTCTTTTTAACCATAGCCTGAGAACTGTCTTTATTCCAGCAGAGTGGAGAACAGCAACAGTAATCCCCTTGCACAAAAAGGGGGCATCAACCAACCCTGGGAACTATAGACCCATAAGTCTAACCAGCCTCATCTGCAAGGCTGTGGAAAGAATCATCATGGACCTTATCAACAAGGACATAGGTGATCTTCAAACTCTAGACCTAACCCAATTTGGCTTCATTAAGGGAAAAATATGCTTATTAAACTTTATTATTAGACTTCTTCGAGAATGTCACCAAAGCCCTGGATGAAGGTAAGACTGTATATACTACCTATCTTGACCTAGCCAAGGCTTTTGACACAACCCCCTATTCAGGTATCATTGAGAAAATTTCCCAGCTGGGGGTTAACCCTTACATCACTAGATGGGTAGCAAACTGGCTCACCCAACAGAACACATACTGTCAAAGTTGGTTGACTCCACCTCTACCAGTAGACCGGTTACCACTGGCATATAACAAAGATCTGTGCTGGGCCCTTTACTGCTTGAAATCTATTTCTTGGACGTCCAGGCTAAAGTATACAGCCTTTGGCTTACCAAGTTCACTGAAGATTGCAAATTGGGTGCAATCATTGAGTCCCCCAGTGATGTTAGCATATTACAGGAGGGGCTAACACAGACAAATGACTGGTGCCAAAGCCATGGTCTAAAACTAAAATCAAAAACATGCATTATTATCCCCTTTGACTAAGTGGAATTCCCTGCTAATTACAATATTGATAGCACCCCCTTAAGTTCAAACCCAGTAGTGTGAGATCTGGGAACGCAGGTAGATAGCAATCTGAACTTTAACTACTAAGTTTCCACAGTGGTAAGGGAAGCCTTCTATGTTGCCCATCTCATAAGTAAGTGCATTACATCCAGGTCTCAGGATCTTATAACTCCACTGTACTCAACCCTCATCAGACCATTAATAGTACTCCCTTCTGCATGTACCTCACAGGACACTGGCAGCAGCTGGAGAGACCACAGTGGTTTCTCACCAAGAAAATACAGGGCCTCCAAACCATGACTTATGTGGATCGACTAAAAGCCCTGTCACTGCACTTTGTATTGTATAGGCTGCTTTGAGATGACTTGTGCCTGACCAACAGGGCAGTCTCTCATCCTGCTGTGATGGAAATGTTGCACATCCTTAAGTAAAATGGCACAAGAGTCTCTCACTCTAGGGATCTTAACTTAGCCTGTGACATCAACAGAACATGCTGGAGAGACAGATATATCTTTCAGAGACTGTCGCTACTCTGGAATAAGTTTCCAATTCACATGATGCAGAGCTTCTCACTGACCGTACTTAAGTGCATCCTGGACAAATGGAAGGGAGACCGCAAATTCACCCCAGGGGTGACACCCATGTCCCTCATGGACAGGGGTACTCAGTGTCAGTCATAGACTCCCTCTGCGAATTATGTCTATCTAACCAAGGACAACTGAGGCAAATCAAGATTAACATGGCTAGGTTTGTAAGGGCTCTAGGGCCACTAGATTAGTAACCTCCTGTGAACCTATGAACCTATGAACTAGATATATAACAAAAGAAAAAAATTTTCTCCCTGGACTTCCACTGAAAATTGATTCCTACCCTGTTGGACTTTCCTAGTAATCTAGTGTCAATCAATCAATCAATCAATCAATCAATCAATCAATCAATCAATAAATAAATAAATAGGTCATGGCCAAAATCAGAAAGAGCAATAATAAGGGTGGACCATCAGCTGACACCAGGGGCTACAGATCCATCAGTCTGACAAGTCTAACATGCAAAGCCAAGGACATTGACAAACTATAGACCCACCCCAGTTTGGCTTTGTTAAGGGAAGGTATTGCCTACTTAACCTGGTAGACTTCTTTGACAGGGTCACCATGGCTATAGATGAGGGGGAACTGCCTATGTTGACCTAGCTGAGGTGTTCAATGTGATACTTTGCTCAGGTATTGTTAACATATTCTCAGAACTAGGCATAAATTCCTACATAACTCACTGGATTACCAGCTGGCACACAGATAGGACCCAAGAAGTCAGGATCGGTGAGACCACCTCCAGGAAGAGACCTGTCGCCAGTGGAGAACCCCAAGGCTCTGTGTTGGGCTTGCTCCTGTTTGGCAACTACTTCTCAGAAGTTAAGGCAATGTCAAAGGTCTCTGGCTCAACAAATTAGCAGATGACCATAAAGTGGGGGCTGTCATAGATTCGCAGTCATTACACTAACGTTCTACAAGAGGGTCTAACACAAACAAATGACTGTTGTGAAAGCCATAGATTAAAAGTCAAAGCAAAGAAATGCATTATAGTGCCCTTTGTGATAGCATCCACCAGACACAGCATTTATAAAAAGCAAACTTCATGTCTTCTTAGCCATCAGGTTCAAAGGGGAGATGATGAACATATCAAGGACAGATCCAAATTCTAAGAAGAAGCAGGTTCTGCATTTAGCACTGGGGGAATGGAAAATTCCCCAAAAGAGTACAAAGGAATTACTTTCTGCCTAGATGGAACAATGTTCATATTTTACTGCATATTTGCACCTACTGAAGAGTTTCCCGGATGTTTTGGGTATCTCAAAAATATCCACAGGAAGGCCAGCAGGATAAGGGGAACTACTAAACTAATAAAGTAATGAAGTGACTATGGTAATCTTGCCATTCAAGTGAAACAACCTTTATCCCTAGATCATTATCTGTGTGGAATAGAGAAGAGCAAGTGCCTAGGAACAAACTTTTCTGGACCACCATACTACAAACAGGATGATGTGTGTGATTTTCACCCCAAAATTTGTAAACAGAGGCAGAACTGTAAAAAGACACATAGGAACATTCCACTGCATCATGGGAGAGTGCAATGTATTCTGAGACTATTCCTTCTGCCCTGTGAGAGGAAAGAGAGTTTAGGAAGAACATCATTCCTCAGTTCCACAAAATGATTATTCTCAGGCACTCTGCTCTCCTCAGTTGGAAGATGTTCTGCATGCATTCACACACACACACACACACACACACACACACACACACACACACACACACAGATGCACAAATATGCACACAAACACACACACAACAAATGCTCACTTACAAGTGAGGACCTAATGAGTCTGTGATGATATTCGAGTCTGCTGGTATGTGAACAATAGCCAGAAAAATTACCATTAATAGTCCAATGGCAGATCCACATGGCTTGCCAGAAAGGTACCTCTTTACTTCATGAGGCACCAAAGTACAGTCTGAATATCTGACTTCACCAATATGTCTCTAGCCTTAGTAATTCTATAATGCCTGAGGGGCAATGAGGTTCACTCTACAATCTAGTAGTCTTATGTGCAATGGCCTCTTGGTGCTGGTCCAGTTCCCCTGAACCAAGGCTGACTAAGGTGATCTGCCCACCTCATCAGTAAGTGTTCACAATTAGAAGATGTAATAATGTCAGGGAGACCAACACAAAAAGGAGTCTCATGGGACTGCAACAGCTCAGGGAGACCAACACAAAAAGGAGTCTCATGGGACTGCAACAGCTCAGGGAGACCAACACAAAAAAGAGTCTCATGGGGCAGTGACAGCTCAGAGAGACCAACATAAAAAGGAGTCTCATGGGACTGTGACAGCTCAGGGAGACCAACACAAAAATGAGTCTCATGGGACTGCAACACCTCAGGGAGACCAATACAAAAAGGAGTCTCATGGAACTGTAACAATTCAGGGAGACCAACACAAAAAGGAGTCTCATGGGATTGCAACAGCTCAGGGAGACCACATTCAGTCAGTTGACAATGTATAAAAGACTGACAATCCCTTCTCCTGCAATGACTCCTCCACAAAACCACATCTTGGTGAACAATCTAGGGGTTAAGACAGATAGAGGGGTAGTACATTGCAATGGGAGAAAAGTAGACCTAGTGCAAACTACAGAAACCACCAAGGGCCTTCCACATTGTGAGATGTAAACACGCGTCCATTATGTTCAGCAGCACCACTTGGACCCTCAGAAGCAACTGGGTTATCTTGGGCAGGAGGATTACCATCTGGAACTTGCTCTACCAGATAAGGTTGCTGAAACTGATGAGATGTAAAATTGGCAAAACTGCCCCTGACATTTTGGAACCAGGTGCATATGTGAGTAAACCCTCCTTCTGTTCTTTGAACCTTGCACAGGTTCTGCACTGCCTTTGTGGTAGACACACTGGGATTGCACCAGAAGCTCCTCTAACTGTAACTGTTCTGACAGCTGGGGCCTTAACCCTGTCTAAAAAAAGTCGATGTAGGTGGTGGCACTCTTCAGTCACAGACAAGATCTACTTGTCCTAAGTGAAAATTTTCCATGAAGCACAAGCATCCCACAGGGAGTAAAGGACAGTAGTCAGGACTGTTCTGGTGCTGCCTGTGAAGTCTTTCTCTTAATTGAATTTATGGATATGACAGAAGAGGCAAAACTGTTGATGACTACTTGTTACCCTCTTTCTGCAAAGAAACCTCCCCATATTGGATGCACTCTATTCCAGTAGGAAAGTACGGGTTAAGATGTGTTGTATATATACTCTGCAGGAGACAGTGTTTCTCCAGTTTTTAAATGTTCCTTAAGAAGTTCCTGAATGAGCTCTCCCAAAATATATTCCCCCAAGGATGTATCCAGGATATCCTAGAAAAGCTTATCATCTTACCATGAAAGGAAAAGGGACTCAGTCACACTATCCAATATAAAGAGGCACCAGTGACAGCAGCAGCCAAAGGTGTAGAAGCACATGGAACCCAAATAACGATGTATATTGAGAGTCTTCTCAACAGATTCCTTGATCCTAGAATCACAAAACCTAGACAGCTTAGTCAAAGCACAAGCCCCAAGTGAAGACTCTAATTGGAATGTTTGAGACAGATGACCAAAAACTATAGGAGCCAGCGTAGGTAATGAAAAAAATACCAAACCTGATTACAGAGTTTGATTAACTGACAGACTAGGTTCATACTAGGCTAACTGCCCTTGTGAGACATTTTAAGCCTAGCCAATTACCCCATGTGAGATTCAAACCCTGTACCTTGTGTATGTAAGGTAAATACCTTAACCATTATGCCAACCTCCCACCCCTGCATCCAACACTTACAAGACTAGCAATTTAAGCTACCATACCTATGCAAGCAGAAGGACTAAAGCAATAAATGGCACTGGTCTGTCGGCACTTCATGGTGGACTATTAGGCAAGAGAGACTGTAGCTGGTGTTCAGTTTCTTGGGAACAGATGGGTCACAATTCACTGCTACCAGGATGGACCTAATAGGAAGAAAGATCAGAGGCTTTTCTTTCTTCTTCCCTAAGTTCTAGTTAGGCAGCTTTATAACAGAAGGAATAAAAAACTACCATGTAGTGCATGGAACTCTAAGATTATAATCCAAAACTGAAGAAAAAAATAAACTTGTTAAGCTCATTCCTAGTACAAGACCCTGTCATAACAGTGCCTAGGTGTCCTTAACAAAACCTTGTTAAGGACACTAAGTGGCGTTAAGATCAGATTTCTTGCTAGGGATTAACAGTGGACTGTGCCAGCCTGAAAAGAACAGCAACAGAAGATAAAGCAGCTTTAAAAGCTGTTAGAGCTTCAATATGCCAAATTTACAAACAGAAAGTATAGCAGACCAAAGTATCAACAGGTTTTAAAAGATGTCTTATCTGCTGCCAGAAGAGCTTTATTTCTGCCTTCTGTACCTGATTTTGCAGAACATCCCTGATTATGCATCATATTTTTTGCCCTGTCCCTCGTAAAATTATTTTTTGGTAAATCATTGAGGATTATAATCAGTCAAAAATGTCAGACATTAAAATTTCATACTTCTTGTTGTTCAGAAAATGCTTGTTGATGCAAAACCTATTATTCTAGTAACGTTTAAGTGAAGTATAGCTATATTTTAAAACTATCTGTGATTGTGATCCTTTGTCCTCTCATTATTTTTGGAAGTTGAAAGTTATGCTGCTGTCTCTTTAACAGTGCACACGTATTGTTTTACCATTTTTTGAAGCCAGTAGAACACTTTGCATTCCACGCTTTCTCTTTTTTCCTGTAACTCGTGATACATGAAGCAAATAAAACTCCATGCACTGCATAGAATTAAGATCAGATCTCCAGTCATAACCCTCTATTATCTGTTCTCAACATGGATGCCAAGTTTGAATCTGTTGGCATTCATGTCTCAAACACATAAATTGGTTCTGATCAGGGACACCATTGTAATCCTCCATGTAGTCCACAGAGGATCTAATAAGCTCAAGATTGTCCACAAAGAAAGAATCATGAGGGAGACTAGTCATTATTTTTTCCCTAAAAGAGATAAGAACTTCAATCTTCTCAAATTAATCTATCCAGGAGTGCATGAGGGAGGTAGAATGACCTGGCAGTTTAGAACAGATGATTAAGGCTGTGAGCTGCTAACATGCTTATATCTGAATTCCAGAATTTGATTACTTTACTTTTCATTTGCCTGTCATGTGATTCTGAGCAAGTCATTTAGGTTCATAGGTAGGTACTAGGCTTTCTGCCCGAGGGCATTTATAAGCCTAGATAGAGTGTGTCAGCATTCACCAACGCATTGGTTAATTAGCTGAGCATCTGTCAAGCAGAGCCAGTAAAGTGATCCCAGAGGTGTATTTTCTGTTACCCATCCACTCGTCAAGGTTTCTCTTGAAGAGTGTTAGTGAGGGGCTCTGCCTAATGTAGTTAGGAATTTTGTTCCAAAGCATGGGGAGTCTCTGTGACAGGAATCTATCCCTCCAGCATGTTCTATTTATTGTTGTGGCGAGGTTTAGCTCACTAGAGTGAGTGGCTCGCAGTGACTTGGATTACTTTAGGTGGAGCACGTCCATCAATTATGAGTTGAACATGGCTTTGTAAGTCAGGCAGAGATCACCTCTGAGTAAGCCATATGCCACTGAGTACAGCTGGAGTTTTTCCAGTCGGGCTGCATAGGACATATGTTTGAAACCAGTAATCCTCTTGGTGGGGTACTTTTGTGGTCTTTCCAGCTGTTGGAAGTGTCTTGTGAGGTACAGCCCAAATGGGGCATTGTACTCTATGATGGGTCTGATGAGTGACGAGTAGAGGGGCACTATAACATCTTTATTTCTAGATGCAAACCCTTTAGTAATTAAATGGGCTACATAGAAGGATTTCCTAACTACTTTGGCAATATGATTGTCAAAGGAGAGATTACTATCTACCTAGGTCCCCAGATCTCTTATTACCTCTTCTGTATTAAGGGGGCTGCCACCTATGTGGTAATTCATTGGTGTTTTGTTTTTCCCAAACAGGATGACTATGCATTTTTTGGCATTTAGCTTGAGACCATGACTTTGACATCAGG
Source organism: Protopterus annectens (assembly GCF_019279795.1). Classification (NCBI taxonomy): domain Eukaryota; kingdom Metazoa; phylum Chordata; order Ceratodontiformes; family Protopteridae; genus Protopterus; species Protopterus annectens. Next base: position 940,774,955 of record NC_056729.1, read on the forward strand.
TGTCCGTCTCAGTAAGGCCCTTTTGGAGAATGTCCGTGTCAGCCAGAGAGTCAATTATGGCTCCCAGTTTGCAGTCACCGGTGAACTTGGTTAGCCATAGTCCTCCTGTGTTTGCCTGTACTTCTGAGAAGTATATGCCGAACAGTAGGGGTCCCAGGACCGAGCCTTGTGGGACACCACTTGTGACTCCTTTAGAGTCAGACCTGGAGCCCACTATTCTTACTGTGTGAGTTCTGTCTGTAAACCAGTTGACAACCCATCTCGTGACGTAGGGGTTTATGTTCAGGCTGGTGAGTTTTTCTATAATTCCTGAGTGGGGAATGGTGTCAAAAGCCTCGGTGAGGTCAAGGTAGGCTGTGTGAACTACCTTCCCTTTATATGGCCTTGGTGACTGTCTCGAAGAAGTCAACCAGGTTTAGTAGGCATGATCTGCCCTTAACAAAGCTGAACTGGGTTGGATCAAGTGTTTGGAGGTTCCCAATGTCTTTGTTAATGAGTTCCATGATGATGTGCTCCATAGCCTTGCAGACCAGGCTAGTCAGGCTTATGGGGCGATAGTTACCAGGGTCAGTTGTGGCCCCTCCTTTGTGGAGTGGAATAACTGTTGCTGTGCGCCATTCTACGGGCATGTAGCCTGTGGAGAGGCTGAGGGTGAACAGTGTGTTTAGGTGAGGGGTTAGTTCATTCTGTAGTTCGTGTACCTCCTAATTTTTGTCATGATTTTCTTCCTCCTGTTATACAGCCTATTCATTTTGTGATTCCACCAGGGTGGCTTGTTGTTTGAGTTAGTTCTGTACTTCTTGTGCATCTATGCAGTTATTAACAGGGTTTCTGTGAACAGTTCTGCATAGGCAGCAGAGTTCTTAGGGTTTATGGGGGCTTGAAATTTTGCCAGGTTCTCATTTAATAGCAGGAGGTTAGCCTTAGAATAGTTCCTGAATATTCCAGGTTTAGCTGGGGGTCCAGATTTTGTTTATACTTCAAAGGAGAACATTTTCTGGTCTGAACTTACCAGGGAAGGCATTACAGTAGGGGCTGTGCATCAGTCTCCCATATTAGTGAGGACTAGATCCAGTATGGTTGCACCCCTGGTTTGTGTATTGACTATCTGGTCCAGGGAGTTTGTGTTTACAAAATCTAGGAATCTCTGTGCATGTATGTTTGGTGTCATATAGAATTCCCATTTAATAGTGCGTTAATTAAAGTCACCCATGAATATGATATTGGATTGGATGGTTAGTGTTTCTAACAAGTTTAACTACACAGTATGGGTTTCCTGGTTCATAGAGGTGGACCTATAGCTTGCAAGAAGTAGTTTTGGATTTTACCTATGGTGATTTGAACATGAAGCAGCTCAAGTGCATGGTCCTGTTTGACCAGCCTTGAAGTATATTTATTTTTGATGTAAATAGAGACACCTCCACCTTTATTCCCTGCCTGTGAAGTAGCTGGCCTAAATGTGTGGAAGGCATTATAACCTTGCACTATTGGTGTGCTCTCCATGGCTTTATACTATGTCTCAGTGACCACACAGATGTCAGCAGTCTATAGGGTAAAGAGAACTTTAAGGGAGTGGAGTTTTTTGTTTACACTCCTAGCATTGAGCAGTAATACCTTTAGATTTTCTTGGTTTTCATTTTCTATGTCAGAAATACTTTCAGTTTGGCATTGCCTAAAAAAAGGCACTATGGGGGAAGACAATGTTTTAGCTAATATTCTAAAGCCTAGAGGGGAGAGGTGCAGACCATTCCTGGTAAAGCAGCGTGGTCTGTTGTCCAACTCCTTCCATGCTGACAAATATTGCACCCCCTTAGAATGACACCAGAAACTAAGTCAATCACCTTTTGTTCATATTGTGTTATCATTCTTGGAGAAGGTAAAATGCTGCTCAGTGCTAGGCTCTTCTTTCTACTCCAGTTGCCATTCAGGTCAATATTAAAGAAACTGTAACAGGTATACTAAAATACAAAACAACAAACAAACAAACAAAAAAAAACCTCACAATACAGTTTCAACTGCACTGGCGATTGCTAAATCTCCTGTAGTTAGTATTCATTAATAATAATGTCTCAATGGAAAAATGCTACAAGCACAATGGGATCTGTCCCATCTGAATGATATCTCCTCTTACTCCCCGTTCCGCATATAACTTAAATACCATCTCAAGTCTCAGGATAAATGCAAGTCCTTTGTTTCAGAGCATGTTGGCTAAGACAGTGCTCCCGAGACGATTTATGGAGATAGTGCTCAACCCTGGTAAACAAGTACAAATAAAGGGTGGCCTAATGGTTAAGGTGTTTGTCTTACAAACACAAGGTGCAGGGTTTGAATCTCATAAGAGATAATTGGCTAGGCTTAAAATGGCTCAGAAGGGCAGTTAGCTTAGTACTAATCTATGAACCTATGAAATAAACCTAGACACACTCCACTTACTGCTTCATTTTCCTTCTCTCTTATACATACTGTCCTGGATAGCATCTTCAAAATCTAACCTGTATAAGATTCATATGCATTGTAAATATTGTTTGTAGTTGACCTCAGTGTGGTATTATTTCCCACTTTCACTACCAAACATTGTACACAACTGACCTCTGCGTGCTTTTTTCCAAGTCTACATTATTAACATTGTATACAGTTGTCCATTTTACACCATTTTACATCTTTTATTTTTTGCTTGTATGTATTATTATTTTTTACTTGACCGTTTCTGCTTTCTGCTGGTTTGTTGCTTTTTTGCATTTCCAGGCTGACACTTAAATGATCTATTGGGATCAGGACTATACTCTGGTTACCAAATTAGATAAATAAACATATAGGAAGCAGAATGTTGTTGTTGTCTTTCTGCTTTTCCCAGTAAAGGGTCGCCACAGAGGAACTCCGGTCCATTAATGATTGGCAGTAGATTTTGATGAATGCTGAGGTGCCAGCTCGACGTTCAACCTTCAACGAAGGCACACCCACTTACGTATGTCTTTTGAATGCCCACTCAACCGCGGGGAGGAGATGCAGACTCCACACAGAAGGCACTCCCTGCACTCCAGCCGAGAATCGAATGGGAGAAACTCTTGCTGTGAGGCAACAATGCTACCACTGCACCACCGAGGAAGAAGAATAAAATCAGGAAAAACTTTTTTTTTTTTTAAAATGCAAAAAAAAAAATTACAAAAACAGTCGTAAAATATTTTATAGGAATTTTCTCACGCTTTCTAACCTCACACATCTTTCTACATACTATCTCCATAACTACTGTTCCTGAATTGGATGCATTGTCCAACATTTCCATTCCCTTAAGTCTGTATACCACCAGTACTTACAAGGCACTGTAGCTATAAGTGGGAAAGGCATAATATCTGCATAACATTTCTATAACATCTATAATATTATTATTATAGTCAATATCTATAATATCTAATAGTACAAGAATGCTGCTTAAATAAGCTATCATAATTATTTCTAGCAGAATAGAGTACGGTGGCTGATTTGTAAATGTTAAGTGGGAAAAAGGATGGTCTTTCTCACTAGTTTTTAGTATGGGGCCTTTCCTGTACCATGCAAACTAAAATGTGAAACCTGGATGTCAAAAATCATTTAGGAAGAGATAATACCATACCTCTAAACCTCTTAGAGCAAGAAATCTGGACAAATCCATAAATAATGGGAGGACAAAGGCACAAAAATAGGGACACTTCTTAATATTGCTCTTACAGACTTCAAAAGTTAATAGAATAACAGGTTTTGTATTAGCATGGATTTTCTGAAGGGTATGAAGTCTGAAACAAATGTTTGTCATTATTTTTTTACTTCAACCCTCAATGGTTAGGCAGTAATTTGCCAGAAAACCACAATTTTATGATAAACAGACTAAAAATATGAGGCAAAAATCTGGACATTCTGCAAAAGTCTGTACAACTGAGAGGTATGGCACTAATACTGATATTGTGTGGAGTCCTGATCAGCTTAGTATCTGGTAAACTATCACATTCAAGAAGACCTTTGCTAACCTGTTTGATGTAATCTGAAATTTAACTTTTGTATGTAATGGTGTATCCTTCCTTCCTTTCCAATATATCCCATATATAGCTGAATGGTATGCTATGGGGACCTCATCCTGCTGCATATAGCCATGGCACTATCCTATTTGTTGCTTGTTTTCCACAAATGTTTGACTATCAGTGCATCATGCTGTTTAAGTACAAGTAACAAAATGTTTAGCTTTGTTAAGGAGTGTTTTTATTAGCTGAGACTATATACTTTCTCACATTGTGCTACCATTGTTTTCTATCAAGCCACATAGTAATGACATGTACAATTATGTGTCTTCTGTTCACAAGTGAAACAGGTTTACATAAATGATTGAGGTAAATGAACCTAAAAGACACATTGTTAACATGGAGGTCCAAATTAATTATATAATAGGTTTAAGCTGTGAACAGGTTTGTTCTTTCTAATATCTTACCTGGTTAAAAAGAAAAAGAAAAGAAATCTGAGGAACAGAGCATAAGAAATAACCCACCAATGCCTTAAATGTAACAAAGCAGCAGTTCAGGTAATGTGAACAGTGACATTGTTCTGTCTCTTACTTTCTCCTTGTTCTTTTTTTAGGACGACAGTGTTGTTTGCTTTGCTTTGTACTGTTTTAAAGAAGTTGACAGCACAGCTGTCCTCATCCACATAACGAGATTACAATGAATGAATCACAGTCAGCTGCCCAGCACTGCATGCCAACTGTAAGCTAATTCTGTACAGGGGAGGAGGAGCATGTCTGACAGGATTTAATATTCATACAGTGGCTGGGGGGTGTAAAAGATGACACTCAGCTAGCAGCTGTCACAGACTGCAGCAGTCTTTGTGTCAAATACTCAAATACACACACACACACACACACACACACACACACACACACACACACACACACACACACACACACACACACACACACACACACACACACACACACACATGCATTAGTCACATATAATAAACATACACCTATGTGTCAAATTGTGTCAAAGAAGAATAGAAGGAGAAAAGCAGGTATTCCATAGGATTGATTTACAATAACTGTTGACAGTAGATGGCAGAGTATATATGAGTACATGTCTAGACAGGTACTTCTATAAATTCTGTGTAATTCCGTATCACAGAATGTTAGTATTTGAATTCAGGTTTTAATGTTTTTCCTGAGGTACTGTCAAGCACTTAGCCCAGAAAATGTCTAATGAGCTTATTAGTCATTTGTCATCTAATATAAAAAGCCCCCCACCCCATGAACTTGGTTAAAAGTGAATTATTCAGTGTGAAAATCCTTGAGAAGAAATAATGAGATCTTGTTCCCCAGACTGTTTGAGTAGCATTCGATGTGTAGATTTTGATAATACCTCTCTCCATTTGGGAAACTACCCTCGATGGATAGTGGCCTGGCAATTAGGGGTGTAGATAGCCGAGAGAGTTTTTGAAGGAAGTGAGATGACTGTAGCTAAAATTTTAGCCCTGATAAGTCCATTCCAATGCACAGAGGGAAGAGGCCTTCGCACTATGAACCAAGCAACTAGTAACTGATTGAAGAATTTTATCTCTGAGGAATAGGCATACGGTTGTTGTAGGATCATACTTTCTAGGAATGGGGAGGTTACAAAGTACTAGCAGCTTTCGTTGCAGACCAGTAACACTATTCCAGAAGCATGTACATTTATTTATTTGTTAATTAGAGGAGAGCTGGAACATTTTCAGATTCAGCCCAGGAAATGCATGAAGTATCCCAGTGAAATAAAACATAAGTATGAAAGACCAAACAAAGAATGCAGTAAGTAACTAGAAAATAAAACATTTTGATGGTTATTTCATCTATAAAAAACAATTCAGAAGCAACTGCAACAATACTTTGAAAAGGAGTGTATATGAGAGAAACAGGATGCTTTATATTGAATATTAATAATGTCACGTTTCTGTATACAACAATGGGAACATGGAGAGTTGTAAAACTGAAGTAGGAGGCAGGAGTAGACAGAGTGGGCAGGTGTGCATATTGGGAATTGGGAGAGACTGTGGGTTGGGCATACCGATAAAAAGGCACTCTACAGTTGTCAGGATAGCACTACACTGATCTGTCTGAATACTTTTCCAGTCACTTACACTAAGGAAATTCCTGCTTGTGGGGCCCAAGTCCAAAGGGCCAACTTGGACAGATATCAGGAAGGAATGTGGCAGAAGATCAAGGAGTGACTGTGGAATAAAGCTGATGGCAAACTATTACAGCATAACTATATAGAAATTATTTAATGATAATGTTATATTTATTTATTTATTTGTTTATTTATTTATTTATTTACATTTGTTGACCGGGAGTGTCTGACTGGACGTAGGTCCATTTTCAGCAGAGGCCCGGAGAGAAAAGCTCCACAGTGAAAATAAACAGACTGTAGTTACATTGGATTACATAGCAATTAACGGTTTAACATAGCAATTACTTACAACATATTTACAGATGAAGAACATAGTACATCAGTAGACAACTAGAATCTTTATCTGTGAGGTACATAACAGACATTAACAAATGTTACAATAAGAAATTCCTGCTGTATAATAAGTACTAGGCTTATGAGCATCTGAGCTTGCTATAATCAAGGTAGTTAGTGGAGTGGAAAGAAAGGTAGTGGTTGGATGGGGTGGGTGATATTAGAGTGGGAGTTGCAAGGGCATAGCCAGCATGTTTTTAGATGTGCTTTTAGTAAAGTTTTGAAGTGGGTGCATGATGGTACGGTGGTAATTGTGGGTGGAATGGAGTTCCATAATTTGGCTATGGTGCAAGAGAATAGTGCTTCACCAGCAGAGTTATTGGCGTTAGTGATCTGCAAGTGATTTTTGTTGCTGGATCTTAGTGGTCTGGTGATGCGATAGGGTTGGAGTAGATTCTGGTGGGATGGGACATTTATTTAGTGGATGGTTTACAAGTTTGAGGGTGAGTGAGAGTTGATACCACTGAAGGAGGTGAGGGAGTTCAAGCCAGCCCAGTTCAGCAAGTGAGAGACAGTGGTGACTATGGTAGGATGCCCCTGTGGTGAATTTGGTGATTTTGTTGTAGCAGGTCTCTAGCTTGTTTAAATTGCATTGCCTTAAATTGGTATATATTGGAGAGGCATAAAGTAGGGTGGAGATAAGGTGGGAATTTGCTATTGAAATCTTTGCTGCTTTGGTGAGAAATTGCTTATTTCTGTATAACGCTCCTAGTTTTTTATGGACTTTTTTGATGGCATGGATATGTGAATGTCAAATTTTAGTTTATTGTCTATTTCCATTCCTAGCAATTTGGTGTGTTCAGTTGGGTATATAGTGGTGTTGTCTTTTTCTGTGATGTTAAAGTGAGAGTTGTTTTGAGTATGTTTGGTGGGTTGGAAGATGAGTAGTTTAGTTTTGTTTGGGTTGAGTATTAATTGGGCATCGGATAACCAAGTTTCAATAGAGGAAAAGGCTTCCTGTGAGACTTTTTGCAGTTTGGGTAGGGACTGGGCTGAGCAGATGATGGTTGAGTCATCTGCGTATTGTATGAGTGTGCCATGTTTGGTGGCAGAGGCTAGATTATTGGTGTAAACAGTGAAGAGTAGGGGTCCAAGGATGGATCCTTGGGGAACCCCTATGGAGACAGGTAGTTGGGGAGATATGTCATTCTGCCATACAATGGATTGTTGGCGGTCAGACAGATAACTCTGAAACCAGTTGGTGACTGATTGAGAGAAGGATAGGTTATTGAGGACAGAGATAAGTTGTTTGTGTGGGGCCATGTCAAATGCTTTAGATAGGTCTAGGAAAGTAGCAGAGGAGAGATAGCCATTGTTTTTATGCTGAAGGATAGTGTTAGTAAAGGAGAGTAAGGCAGTGGTGGTGCTATGGTTTGGTCGGAAACCATGCTGAGTACTGGAAAGGAGGTTGTTAGTAAGGAGGTAGTCTGAGACCTGAGAGTGTATGCATCTCTCTAGTATTTTGAAGAGTGGAGAGAGAATAGCTATGGGGCTGTAATTGGTTAGTTCTGTGGAGGGTCTGCCCTTGTGGAGGGGAATTATATGTGATACTTTCCACGGTGTGGGAACATAACTTTCTGACAGAGATCGGTTAATCAAGATGGATACTAGGTAGGCCAGAGCATCAGCTGTGATTTGTAGGTATTCATTTGGGAGGTTGTCTGCTGCTAATTTGGTGGGTTTAAGTTTAGTTAAGAGTTTTTTTATGTTGGAGGTAGGTACAGGAGAAAAAGAGAAGGCAGTGGGGAGATTACTAGTTGAAGTTGTGGGTTGGAGGGGAGGGGGGTTGTGTTGTTTAGCTAGTGATAGTATAGTTTGGGTGAAGTGTGTGTTGAATGAGGTAGCAATATTTTCTGAGGAGTGGGGGATGTTAGGAGGAGGGGTACTGACTTACCTGCGTGGAGGATGGAGTTTATGGAGGACCAGAATTGTTTGGGGCTGTGTTGTGAGGAGTCTAGGGCAGACTGGTAGTATTGGAATTTGTCCTGTTTTATTAACTTTTTGACTCTATTGCATAGTTCTAGGAATTTCTGTCTAGTTGAGGGGGTCTTGGTTTTGCGCCAGTGCTCCCAGGCTTTATCCCTGTTTTTCATTTCTGACTTAGTGGTTTTCTGTAGCCATGGGGAGGGTTGTGCTTTGGTTCTGTAAAGTCTTATGGGGGCATGGTAATTAAGGATGCTCAGATAGGTAGTATTAAAAAATTCAACTCTGTCATCAAGACTGAGGTACTTTAGAGGATGCCAGTTACATTCGTTGAGGCATGAGATGAATGTGAGTGGGTTAAAGTTTAGTTTTTCACGTATTTTACGGTATATGACAGGTTTAGCTTGGTATAGGTATTTTTTGAGTAGGAATGTTGGGAAGTGATCAATGAGGCTATCTGATAAGCAGCCTGTTATATATGACTGGGGGCTCTTACTGACTAGTATCCAATCCAGGGTAGTGTGCTTGCTGGAGTTTTTATTTATCCTGGCTGGCGACTGGACTAGTTGGGTGAAGCCATGAAGGTTTACATGATGGGTTGCATGGCTGGCAGAATAGGATTGCCAGTCAATATTGAAATCACCTAAAATGATAGTTTCTTGGGGGAGTTGGTGGGTAGACCAGCTGAGGAGGTTTTCCTAGTGGAGGGATGTTTTGACCAGATGGGAAGTAGCATCCAATTATGTTGATGGTTTTGTTTTGGTTTATTTTGAGGTTGGTATATATTATTTCTTCATTGCCTATTTCTGGATATGAAGATTGAAAGTGTTTTCCTGGGACTGACATCTATAGAAGAAAGGGAGGAAACTGACATGACATTAGACTGCTACATATGTTTTTCTTGGCAAAAATGAAAGTCATGTAGGTTCATAGCTTCTTAGTTTCTTAGGTATATATTAGGCTAATGACCAGCAGAGCCTTTATAAGCCTAGAAGAGCAACCCAAGTCAGCTGTGTCCCTATGTATCATGGGCATTTATTAGGAAGGGGTATGTTAGTTAGGAAGTTTCTAAAGGTTATATGGCTGGAGAATATGTAAGTTTGGGCATAGTTACTGTCTGCCTCTGTCTATCAGAGACACTGAGGCCAAACTCATGGGGGAATTTCTTATTTCTCATCCTTTGATCATGGTTATGCTTATACAAACTTAGGGATGGATTCTGTTCCAGAGCATAGGAATCCTCTTAGACACGTATCTGTCTCACCAACATGTCCTTTTTATGTCACAAGCAAAATTTAAATCCTTGGATCTAGTGGTTCTGATGCTGTTCATTTTGCAGCTGTGCAAAAGGTCCATCAGAGTTGGATCTGAGGATGCCTTGTATGCAAAGTATATCTATAAAATTAAGGACTCCTCACTACTTCCTCAAAGAAACAGGATCTTCACATTTTCTTAAAGACAAAATATGAGACAGAGATGTTTTTGAACACACACAGCAAAAGGAATGGGTCACTGCCAAATGCAATCTGAAGCTCAGTAATACCAGATTAACCAAAGAAATCTTCTGGTGATTGCTTTTTGGTAACAGAGGTTTCTTGGCAATGATAAAATGTGAACTTTGATTGTCTCTTTCGGATTTTCCTTAATTTTGTGTCTTTATTAGTGTGACTCTAGCTTGGAGCCCTCCATTGGTCCCCATTGAAATGGAATAGGTGGGTCAGCTGAGGTGTCCTCTCTCCCTACTTTTTCCTTTTCCTGCTTATTGACCTCATTCCTAATTATGGGTGAAATGGGAGATTGATCGATGGAAATGCTCACTCAGGTTTTATGTTCTTCTTCTTCATTTTTGCCTTTGCTCTTTGTTAATAGCTCACTGTGTTTCATTTTGATGTCGCTAGTGTTGTTAATAATAATAATAATAATAATAATAATAATAATAATAATCTATTAACCAAATACAGAAGTTCCTCAAAATGTGCTACTCTGGTAACTGCTCATAGTTCTCACACTAAGTCTGCTGATGATATCCCCAAACTGAGCTTACTAACAAGGTGGAAAAAAACATCCAGCCTCCGGTCAGCCATTGAGACTACCCAATGGAAAAAAAAAGACTTTGGCCTCTACCCTGTCTATCAGCAGTTTCTGTAATACTTCAAAACTAAGTGTGGCACCATGAGTAGTAATGGATTATGAGAGCTCCTTGCACAATTCAAGCTGCTCCTAAGTCTTAGCCTAGTTGGGGGTGACACTGCAGTAAGAAGACACCCCCATAAAGATGATAAGGAAGAAAATGATGATTTCTTACAGATGGGTAATCCCACAGAAAAGATACTAAGTAACAGGAAAATAATCTGAGAGCACAAATGGCATTGAAACAGTCTTTAAAAACAGAGAAATAAGTAATAAGATACTACGGCTACATATATGTGAGTCACCACACAATGAGAACATTATCTAGCCATTTTGCAGCTACATGTTATGTACTACTTTCAACCTAATTCTGCCACAGCTGCTATTTTACTTTCTGTTGGTGGTTACCTGTAAGCGTATGAAATGAGCAAACAAGCAGTGTGAATGCCCCACCAAACCAAAAGGCAGAAAGATGCTGTGGATAAAAAAATGGTAGTTTATTTATAAAAAATAATAAAACAAAACAAATACGTAATAGGTCCCTCTCATCAAATCCTATGTTGTTGATATGTTCCAAAACAGTCCAGGAGTCTTTGTATATCTGGGTTTCTTTTTTTAACATTTTTTTTCAACTCATAGTCTAAATACTGGGCACATGCAACTGTTATTGAGCCCCTACCATCCACTAAAGGCCACATGGGGGGATCTAAAAGGCTCTTGTGGATTTTAGGAATTCCAAAAAATACTGGAATTCTTGGGGTGATGGCATTCAAATAGTTATACAAAGAAATGTCTATTCTCCTCTCCAAGAACATATCATTAAATTGCCCATAAATTTTCCTATAAGCCCCATTGAGTTCATTGAGGGAAACTTCCCTATAGTTTTCAGTGTTAAGTATACTTTACATTTTATGAGTGTACTTAGATGTGTCCATGATGACAACCCCACCCCCTTTATCTGGTTTCATGATCCTAAAGTCTTGCCTTTGTAATGATCTTAAACTATTCTGTTCTTCTGAATTGACATTCATGAAGTCTTGATTAGCTGAATTTCTCTATCTATATAAATTATATAAATCCAGTTCACACAGCTTTTTATACATTGCAAGCTTAGGGTGTAAAGGGGGATTGTAGGTAGAACTGATCTTGAAAACATTACAGTTGTCATTCCTGATCATGACTCTCATGCAATAACATTAAATTCAGCTTTCTCAGGTAAATTTTCAAGTCAATAACTATCAACTATATTAAACTTTCTACCTGGTACAACTGTCATCCCTTTTGAAAGTAAATAAAGTTAAATAAGATTGACAGGGATGTTAATGATTATACAAATGGTGTTGCATACACCAAGCTTCCAGGTATATTCAGAAAAGTTAGAAATACTGCTAATGATAACAGGTACCCTCCATTAAACTCTGTCACTGACCTGGAATGCGAGGAACATATGGTGGAGAGATTGGATGATTTAGGCCTTAATTTTGACAAAGAGTATCCTGAATTGAGGAGAAGTGAGAGACTAAAGAATAATGTGAATTATAACAAAAGACAACAACCTCCGGCAGGGTTTCAAGCCCCGGGGATTCAAGGGGCACGGCCCAAAACCAGGAAATGGAGGACATAAGTGTGTATCAGGATACATTTCATGTAATAAAGTTGTTGATGAATTTGTTATCCAGGAGCAAGTTGTAACTTTTCCAGCTTTGGATAACAGCACCTATGACTTTATATGCACTATAATATTGAGCAAACAGAAAAGACTTTGCTGTATATAATTATTCATAATCTTGTATAGATGAGTCAATAGCAGATTTACTTTCAAAAGGGATGACATTTGAAAGTTTAATGTAGTTGATACAGTTATTGACTTGAAAATTTACCTGAGAAAGTTGAATTTAATGTTATTGCATGAGAGTCATGATCAGGTTGACAACCATAATGTTTTCAAGATTAGTTCCACCTACAATCCCCCCTTACACCCTAAGCTTGCAATGTATGAAAAGCTGTGTGAACTGGATTTATATAATTTACATAGATACAGAACTTCAGCTAATCAAGACTTCATGAATGTCAATTCAGAAGTACAGAATAGTTTAAGATCATTACAAAGGCAAGACTTTAGGATCATGAAACTAGATAAAGGGGGTGGGGTTGTCATCATGGACTCATCTAAGTATACTCATAAAATGCAAAGTATACTTACCACTGAAAACTATAGGGACGTTTCCTTCAATGAACTCAGTGGGGGCTTATAGGAAAATTTATTGGCAATTGAATGATATGTTCTTGGAGAGGAGAATAGACATTTCTTTGTACAACTATTTGAATGTCATCACTCCAAGAATTCCAGTATTTTTTGGAATTCCTAAAATCCACAAGGACCTTTAAGATACCCCAACGTGGCCTTTAGTGGATGGTAGGGGCTCAATAACAGTTGCATGTGCCCAGTATTTAGACTATGAGTTGAAAATATTGTTAGAAAAAGAAACCCAGATATGCAAAGACTCCTGGACTTTTTTGGAACATATTAACAACATAGGATTTGATGAGAGGGACCTATTACGTATTTGTTTTGTTTTATTATTTTTATAAATAAACTACCAAGTTTTTATCCACAGTATCTTTGTGCTTTTTGGTTTGGTGAGGCATTCACACTGCTTGTTTGTTCATTTTCTTCAGTTTGTCTACATTTTACCTGTAAGTGTATGCTTGACACATCCCAATTACATACTAAATCCTCTCTTAAATGGAAAATTCTTAAATAGAAAATAACTTGTCTGATGTGTCATACAGCAGTGTTAAAGAATACCATGGCTAAACAGGGAAAGGAGTAAACAAAGGCCATAACTTTTAGGAATAGAAATCTTCAGTATACCAGAACATCAGTCTTTCATGTTTTGCATAGAAAATGTCATATGTGTAAAACACACAGTACTACTTGAAAAAGTCAAAGGGAAGGCCATTCTCCCTTTTGGTACCAGTCACTGCAATGTAAATTAAAAAGGGCACATTATCTGCCAGATTTGCATGTGATTTTCTGTATGGTTACACAGCCTCGGCAAGTGACCTCATCCTTGATCCCTCATTATCCTTTTATAAACACAGAAACATTACTAAAAGCAACTTACTCTTATAGCAAAAAGTGTGCTATAAAATATCCAGCTTACTTACATCAGCCACCTATAGCAAGGAAAGTATTTATTCCAAAATGTAACTATGGTATTCTATTAGCAGCATTCCACTCAAGCATAAATGCACGAAAAAATGTAGAGAGCAACTGAGAAAATCTGCAACTTTGTATTTCTTGCTGACCAGTCAACACATCATGGGTTACCCTTATTCAAGGTATAATGGTTATCAGTGAATGAAAGAGCATTCATGCTATTGTTTTTCCAAATCTTAAATATCATCAAGTTGGGCCATTGTGCCTCATTAAATTCTAAGCTGGAAATCAGTCATCAGAGCTATGCACTGAGGAATATAAATGAGGATACTCTTTCCCTGCTGAGACCCAGATTTAAGATTGCTATGGACAGAAGAGCATTAGCAAAGTTTGCACCAGCCAATTGGGAACAACTCCCAACAGAAATCAAGTAAGAAGGTACTTTACACATGCTCAAAAGAAACCTGAAAGAGTCCCCTCTTAAGGAATACACTTGAGTCATACATACATTGTACTACCTACATGCTACTTTTGTACACCTTATCTACTCATAGGCTATGTATATGTTGTTAGAATGGCTAAAACTGTCTATAATGATATAACTTTAAAGAATTGTCCAGATGTGTAGTACATCTTGTAACTTAGCTTACGTTCTACCAACTTATTTGTATACAGTATTCATCGTGTCACTTGTATTGTTTTTGGACTATAATGTATTGGTATTCCACTGTATGTGGAGCTTTTCTTCCCAGGCCTCTACTGAAAATGGGTTCTGTAGACCCAGTAGGACTACCCCGTCAACAAATGACAAATAAATATGTGAAGGCTGCCAGCCCAGCCAGCTATAATTTTGTAAATATTTCTATGTCATTTGTGAATAGTAATATAGTTCGTATGCTTGGCTTAGAAATGTAAGAAAATTATATGTTCCATACTGAGCTTCAAGATTGCAACCACAGTGCACCCTGCTGGAAAAGAGCACAAACGCGTATAAACTACATGCCTATGCAAATGTATATGTTGGTGGCAAAGGTTGGAATATACAGAGTTAACTCGCAAACTCTAAGAAAATAAGTGGAAATTGTTTATGACTCTGTTATCTCTGTTTTGGCTCAAAGCAGACACAATGTCGAGAGTTATAGGCTTTCCTATTGTCTGAAAACAGAGGTAATTGCAGGTTTCAAATGTAAAGGTGTTTAAAAGTTTTATGATTTCCAGTTCCAGGCAAGTTTCTAAGATGTACTCTGTCTCTCTGAGATAGTTCTTAAGTTACTAACAAACATTTCTGCTGGGTCATCTCAGATTACATCATTCTTGTCAATTCTGCTTTTAGTTTCCAGGCCAACAGGAACTTAAAATACAACACCTCAGTGTCAAAAATACTTATCTCTTAGAAGCTGACACTTTCCTGGAACTGGAAATCATAATACTTTTAAACTTTTAAACACCTTTACATTTGAAACCTGCAATTACCTCTGTTTTCAGACAATAGAAAAGTCTCTAACTCTAGACATTGTGTCTGCTTTGAGCTGAAACAGAGATAACAGAGTCATAAACAATTTCCACTTATTTTCTTAGAGTTTGCAAGTTAACTCTGTATATTCCAGGCTTTATCATCAACACATGCAGTTGTATAGGCGTGTAGTTTATACACATGTCTACTCTTTTCCAGCAGGGTACACTGTAGTTGCAATCTTGAAGCTCAGTATGGAACATATAATTTTCTTATATTTCTAAGGTAAGGATACAAATCATATTACTATTCACAAATGGCATAAAATTATTTACAAAATTCGAGCTGGCTGGGCTGGCAGCCTTCACAAAATAAATAAATAAATAAAAATTATCCCTTTTATAAAGAAATGGTTAAGCAGATGAAGGAAATTTCTTCAAGCACATTGCTACTGTGTGCAGTATTCATGCTGCAGTCAGTTTTACCTTCCTCAATATGCATTTAATTGTTCTTGTTTTTTGATGTGTTGTAAATATTGTACTGTTTTAACAAGTGTGATGCTCCTAAAGATGTTTGTACTAGCAAATGTAAAGTAAAACACACTTAACATTACGCATTGTAAACCGACTATTCAGTGAAGATGTCACTGCCAGATTCTGTGCATTCATGCATTCAAAAATATTGTATGTAAATCTACAGCTGTCTTTCTAAATTTGCATTGTATATATATTTATTGTAAATCTGTTTTACTGTCTTTTTTATCTGCAATGTAGTGTGATATCTCTGAATAGATGATGTACCAAACCGTTGCCCTTATTGGTGTGGGTCATAGGTTTTTTGGTAAGTACTAGGCTATCTGCTCTTGTGCGCTATTTTAAACCAAGTGAATTTTCCTTTCAAACGTGAAAATCAATCACTGTACCTTGTGACTGTGAGGTAAACACCCAACCCCCTTACACCAACCCCTAACCTCATAAAAGGCATGGGGACCAGCCTACCTACCTGGTTATCAAATGGCAATAAATAAATAAAATAAAGAAACATAGCAAATACTCCTCCTCTAATTTAATTTATTTCTTCCTCCCATCAGTCACTGAAATATCAAAATGAAGGTTTTCAGAAATATGTCTGAGATCTTTTACCCTGCAAGAAACTGAACTCCAACACGCCCAATCACAGCATTCATGAACTTATACTTAATTTATTTATTACTAATGCATATGTTCCTACTAGGCTTGTACTCCAGGGGACTAGTAAGGTGCCTAGCCCAAATTCCCACTTGCTCTCATGCACTGTTTGGTTATGTGACTTACTCAATGTTACTGTAGAAAAAGCCAATACTATAATAGAGGTGAAGTTCGAATATCGATAAACAGCAAATCCATGTCACACAAACCAAATTTATTACTGCAAATCTTTCAGGTTGAACATCCTTTCTCAGTGCTTTAAAACAATAGACAATCCTTACAATTTAAATAGGAGCATCATAAAATCACATGTTAGCAGCCAGCCATTCACATACTTCTAATTCCCTTCCCCCCAACTAGAATACAATTCCAAACAAAATCACAGTGCAATAAAACTACTATAAAACACTTTTACAAAGTGATAAACAATATTAAAATGTCAAATTATCACAATTAGATACTGTGAATAATGGTTTATAGGGTTTTTCTCTGTCTTTTCACTAAAATGGGCTTTACATTTTTCGGATGTTCTTTGTAATAAATTTGGTTTCATCTGATGTGGTTTTGCTAATTATACTTACTCAATGTTACACAGAAGGCAAATTAGGGGTGAGGGAATCAAACCTAGCACCACAGGAAGTGCAGCTCACAGCCTTAACCTTCTGTGCCATCTGCCAGTGAAAGAATTAGAAAAGTAACCCAATGACCTTGTGTGAGAATAGAACCCAGATCCTGTTAAACCAAAGGTGTGGTGTGCTACCTGTTGAGCTATTGAAATGTATTTATTTGTTAACACTTTGTTGATCAGGTTAATCCTACCAGTTTAATGGCCTTCTTTCAATAAATGTTATGGATTTTTTTACATCCACCTGAGCTACTTCCAGCTGAGGCATATGGGACCTCAGTTTATGTCTCATTTGAAATACAGCACGCTCAGGAGTGTAGCAACCCCTTTATGCTGTACTGCAGTGTTAGGTTTGGAAAAATTAAACCATGTTCCTGGTGTGGGACTAGAAACTACAGCTTTCTGAGCAACATCACCAGACAAATGTGCCAGCCATTGTGCTGCTGGCAGCTTTTTGTATGTGCTGCTAGAAGCACTATCATCCAACTCAAATTATGCACCACACAGTTATTTTTGTTCATGACAGAAAAATGATAGAAAATGAATGAAAATGATTTTGCTTGATTCAAAGGAAAAAATGAACACGGAGAAACAACATACAGCATCTTGCTCTATTTAAACACTTTTATTAAATATTCACATTTTAATCAATGAGACAAGTGCACATGTTAACAGAAGGCAAATCACAGTGACATGTTTCATTATTTTCATACATTACGCATACTTGCCTTCTTTGTAACACCTAACATTCAGTCCACCATTACATAAATAGCTCATTTCCCGTCTTCCTTTAAACCTCACTCCTTAAGAACATTATTCTATATGTATTGTTCCCCAGATTCCATTTATTTTTATATAATTTGCTCCTTATCTTTTCTAATTATCTCATCTCCAGTTCTTGTATTCTCTTTACAATATTCAGTGCATCTGTTACAGTCATTTCAGATTTTGATTTCCTTTTTCTAGTAACTGCTTTTTTGGCAGTCAGTAACATTAAACTTAGTAAGTCTTTACTGTGTCTGGGCAATTAGCATCCTATATCCCGACTCAAAAAAATAATTTCCTTAGCCAAAACCATTTGCTCCAAAAAAATTTTTGGCAAAGTCCTCTGTAGGGATTTTGTAAAATGTGCCATCATTTAATTCCCAAAAAAGCATGTTCCCAGCTTCCTCTTTCTCTTTCACGTCACAACTCCAGCATTTCCTGTCTGAGGATTTTTTTTCAGAAGTCTGCATGGTGTATAAAATTTCCTATGCAAACACTTACAAGAAAAAATATTAAGCCTTCTAGACTCTGCTGCATACTAGGGAGCCATACAGATGTCCTGCTATTGTTCCTTTCTAATTTGCTTTTTGATTCCTCTTTACAATCTTCTTTAATCTACTCAGATTGATTATTATAGTTGTGTACTATTTTATATACACAACTAATAATCCCTTTTTAACAACAGTATATCTTCTATACTCTAATGAAAAACTGAACCAGAGCTGTTCTTTCACTTAGCACTCCCCTGTTCCTTTCTGTTTGCATGTGCTCTGGTGGGGAAGACAGACATTATCCTGCAGTTCAAACTACTTGGCCTCATCCCACTCTATTACATTTCCCTCTCTAGTTATTTGCTTCCAATACTTTAGTTCCTTTGCTAATTTGCTCAAGTAAACTGAAGCCCCCGCTTGTTTATTTTCTCTACTCCTACTTGCATCTACCCCTGCTGGTAAAATCTTTCTCCACGTCTGTATTACATTAATTCATAGAATATTTTTGACTACTTTATGAATATAATATCATGTATGGTTGCTGTCATTCACCTGAAAGGCTTGCATTCAAAATCCCACTCTCTTCTTGTTTCTTGAACGTACCATATCATTGTCATCCCTTTCCATTTTGATTTATAACCTTCTGGTTGTGTAATGTATATCAGCCTTAGCTAAGCAGCTCTGACATATCCTTCAAACTGGGTAATCCTAAACCATCTTGTTCTATATCTGTGTCCCCTTCAAAATAAATTTCTTCACGTTTTTATTAAGTATCATACACAACTTATTTTATTGATAAAAATATGCCTGACCTGTATATAAAACTAAGGCTAATAAAAAAATGTTCACTGCTTGTGTCTTACTATGCATACCAATAATTGTGTGCTTTCGGCTTCTAGATTTTTGCATTATCTTTTATTTAATTTACTCCCACATAACCTTAGCCAACATAACAAAATCCGTTTTAATCCATATATCTAAATACATCATCATATCATGTCTCTATAAATGTGGGTACTGCTGAACCAATTAACATGTGGGTATAACGTTTACTGTTACAGCCTTTGTTTTATCTTATTTTATTTTATATCTCAAACAACTTGAAATTGTCTCAAAGTGTTCTACAATACCAACATATAATTTTTATAATATAATTTGCATATAAAGATCATTTTTCTTGATTGTCATAGCATTTATATCCTTGAATTTGTGAGTCTCTTATGCACTTTGCAAATTGCTCTAAATATAAGACAAATAACAAGGGAAAAGAGCACTCCTGCCTGGGGCTTCTGTTCAAACACACCTTGTCAGAAAGGAATCCCTCCACCTTTATTTTTGCCTTAAGCCTTTCATATAGCCTCATAATTAACCCTATTACTCAGTCATGAAACACAGACATTACTATTGCCTTACTCAAAAATCCAGTATGACTCTGTTGAATACTTCTTGTACATCAAAATACACCAACATTAGTGACATGTTCTTCTAGTCTGCTTCACTCTGGAACACCATTGTTCTATTAATGTTATCAAAAGTTTCCCTCCTGTCTAAAAAGACACATTGATCCATGTCTATCAATGTTGGCAACATCTCTGCTGTTCTCTTACCTCATATAGACATGAAAACTATAACCATGGTTTAATATTGATATGGGTCCATATGAAGCTGGACCTGGAAAGTCTTTTACTCATTAGTTCCTGCAGTCATCACAGCTTTCTTGCAAGGTACTGGTACTCCCCTTTTAAGATACTGTTAAACAAAACTTCAGGACCTTTCTTTCTTCCTTTCCATGATACAAGCAGTGAAAATGTTTTTCTCCCCTTAGTTTTATATACATGTCAGGCATATTTTTATCAACCAGAGAAGCTGTGGATGCTAATTAATAAATAGTTGAAATTCCATCTGTTCCTGGATACTTCTCTGTTGATTGATTACACATCACAATTTTAAATCACATCTTCCTATCTTAGCTATTAATTGCTGTGCCTCATCTTCCTCTGAAACTATCCTTTTCTTGGTTTCTCTGTGTTATATACCTTTTTATGAAATTTCTGAAATATCTCAACTATATGTATGGGATCTGTAGTTACTTTTTTGTTATAGGTTCCTTAAGTTTGGTGACACCCCTTATTACTACCTGCTGTCTAAGTCATTGTTCTAAATGTTTTTGTGCAATGATTTTTTTTACCAAAAATAGTTGTTTAACAGAAACCTTGTTTTAAAACTCATGCATATTATCCAATACTCACATATTTTCCCCATAGCATTCTGTAGTTGCTCCAGTTCTTGTTCTGTTAGATTCCTTTTATTCTGACATACTTTAACCTTTATCAACCTGTCTAAATAATTCCTATTAATTTTCCCATATCTATTTCTCTCTTCTGTTTACATTGTTTTAAACTCTATTTTCATTTTATCCTACTCACTAGCCATCCTTTCTGAAGAAATTGTATTTTCCCTATTAATTCTTGGATCTTTTCCACCACCGAGTTTTTTAAATTCTTCCCTTTTTTAGTAAATAAGAGGACAGCACAAGTGTTTCCTTTTTATTTCATTGCCCTGCATTTTTATTTTACTATTTATTGGTGCCTGAACCGCATTCATTACTGGATGCCTGCAAAGCTTTCAATTAAAAGTCCAGTTATTGAACTTTGATGAATAACTATATGCATTTTCAAAAAATAAAGTTTACCCCTCCAGATAGGAGACATTTTTCAAAATTGATGGTTGTACCCACAGGCATTGCCTGTTCTAAAATTAGAATTCCCAAGCTAAAGCACATGTTAGAGCTTATGTTCCCACGTACACTAAATGCTGTCTCTTCTCATCTTATCTCTGTTACCCTCACAGATGTGAAAAACAGCTTACATGCATTCAGTGATCATTGTCTTTCAGCCATAAGAAAATGTGCACTGGCTACCTTTAGATAAATAAACTAAGTTGTGCACTGTTATATTAAATGCATTCAAGTGCTAAGGCTGCTGGGGAAACTGGCTTTGTAACTTATTTGTTTCCACTATTCCAAACTTCATTTATTTTTCAGTGAACTGCTTTCCAATTTACTTTTAAATGTTAATTACACTGTACCTTATACCTTAGAATGTATATATTTTGCAGACAATGTTCAGATTTGCAGAAATGCAGACTGCTAATGTCCAAGTAATAGTAGTTGGTAATGATAAAATAAAACAACTAGTAACTTTGCAGATGCCAAAAAGGATGTTTATATTTGTAAAGTTCACTATGAATGATTAATTGCTTATACCAGTAGACTTCTTGTCTTCCACTGAAAGCCTTTACAATGGAAGAATAAGTAACGACTTTGCAAATGCAAGAAAGAATTGTATTTGTACAAAAAGAATTAGAATTTTTATGCCTTTCATCATTTTGTCTTATTTTTCATGTCTATTTGCTTAACAACTGTCTATAGCTTATACCATGAACATCAATGTAAACATCCACCTCTTTAAACAGGAAATTATCTCAATTATACAGATAATGTGATCAATACACTTTTATATGTCCCTGCCCTAGCAGCCCAAGATCACATTATATTAATTTTAACTTGCTTCATTCCAGTCTTTCTTACCATCTTACAAAGTAAACCCTAGATACCTTACAACTAAGGAAAAGTATTTTGTTACTTTAATATCTTTAACATCTATAAAGCAGTCAATGTTAAGACTCTATCCACCTGATATCAGCAATAACCCTGACTGTATGCTATACAAAACTGCAGTTTATATTGTGACATTTTTATACAAATATTACTAAGAACAAAACCTTTTTCACTTACAGTCAACTTTTTCTTCAGTCCATTCAGTATCCTTCTAACATTAATGACATGAAGTGGGATCTATGCTTTAATTAACCAACCAGTTTAACACAGTCAACAAAATTCCAGTCTTAAATGTCCGACTTTTGTTGCAAACCTACATTTCACATGTCTATTCTTATATCTAATGGAGTTGATGTTTTATAGTCTCCCATTTGTTCACTAATTTCAAAATGTTGTCAGAAGAATGAGAAGCAGAGTCACTTCCTGCATGCTGGTGTATTCCTTGTTGGCTAAACTTTTTTATTTCATCCTAAGCCTGTTTTCCCTCCAACAATGTTCTTTTTCATTGATGAAAATATATTCCTGAATACAGCACCTTCATACCTGCCTCTAGGTATTCCCTGCTTGGTAAGATAAACTTGTTTTTCTTCTGCTTGATATTCAGTGAGTAATAATTTTCAACAAACACAATACTGTTCTAAATTTGTAATACTTTCCCTTCATCCACAGTCCTGTCAGGATCATCTCACTCTGCTGGTATGATTGCATCATTACTAAGATAGGTCCTGGCTGCTTTTTCATGTCCAGATTCAGAGCATACACACTATATGTCCTCTCAGTTAACATATCTTGCTGTGAAACACCAGCCCAGTTACTTATTTATAAATTACAAAACTCAATGCAGTCAGCTTCTTCCATTTTCGCAGATACAGCAGGAAACCTCATATTATGGTATGGAAGCTCTACCTCTGAGTGCAAATCCCTCTAGAGAGTGGTGAAGACAGCCAAGAGGATCATCAAGACCACCTTACCACATATCCATGGTGTGTACTTATCCAGATGTCTCGGCAGGGCCAGAGGAATAATTAAGAACTGCACTCAGCCTGCTCACAGACTGTTTCTGCATTTATCATCTAGAAAGCACTTCCAAAGCATATGTTGCAGAACTGTGAGATTCAGGAACAGCTTCTTCCCTAATGTCATCAGGCTGCTGAACTCTAGTAACAACTAGACTCCATGATGCCCATCTGAGTCAGTAGCAACTGTAGTAGCTTGCCTCAAATTGTGCATTAACCTGGTTACCAGTCTCCTCTATTACTTAGTGCAGTATTCACCATGACTGTTAACTTATAGGCCATCTACGGCAGTAGCAATGCAGTAAAATATCTCTTCTTTCAGTGCAATACATGTTGTGAATTCATAAATTAGCCATAGTGCAATAAATAAGATCCATAGTGCAGTACTCTAATGTTCACACTGCACTACTTTAATAACTGTCTCTTTCTGTACAAAGATCAATGCAATGCCTTAACCAAGTACCTATGCAATACTAAAATGTCATGCAAGTATTCACTGTGAAAAGTAGTAAAATGTGTATCTAATTATGTGCAGTATTATTCTGTCTACCTGCATGTCCATGATGTAATAGCTAGGTGTTATATGTGTAAATGTCTGTGAAAATAGTCTATATGTTGTCTGCACATTGAGTCCGGAGACATGGAAGTTCGTTCACTTCTGTGATTTCTGAATGATAATAAAAGTTTACTTTGACTTGAATTTGACTTTGAAATCTCATTTTTCTCTGCATGCTATGTCGTGTAACTCTCCTATTTTTGAAGCAGCTCTTCTTGAGAAACATATCACTCTGCCAGCCTTTTCTTTATGTCGTCCTCTGATCTGTGTAGTTTTATCAGTTCATCTGAATAGCGCGTTAAAGCTTATTTTATTTTCCCAGCCTTTTTTTTTTTTTATATTCCTTCAGTGTTTCACTTATTTTAAACACCTCTGTATGCACTGGATTTATTTTTCCACTAAATTACTAGAAGCCGTCTGTTGCATGAAAACTGATACTTGAAATTCCTTTTGCTGAACAATTATAGCATTCTTCCCTGAGTTTTTAGTTCTCCCTGAATGGTTGATTGTCTATTACTTTCTTCAAGTCTCTTCTTTGCTGCTATCCAGGCAGTATATCAGATAACTGAATTTTAGCCAAATTAATATTTTTTTTACTACCTTTTCAGTTTCACTTTTCCACTGGGAGAGCTGTAGTTAGCCTGTTGCTCAGTGTGCAACAATTCTGGAAGTCTTACAGCATTTTTGTTCTTGATAAAATGCAGTTGCACTTCTTTTATACGTGCTGCTAGAAGTTCTGTTAAATATCTTAAATTGAGTCCACTCAAGCTGAGCTAAAAGATTCATGTTTTGCAGTTTATGACTATCAGGAAGCAACATACATTTTGCTCTTGAGAAGAAATATGAAAAAAGTGAAAAAGTGACTGGCTACAGTCTTGAGATGTCATAGTTTGCAGGATTAAATGTAATATGCATTGTCATCTGACCTGCATAGTTAGGTGCAATGTCAAAAATAGTCGGGGGCAAAGGCCACCAAATCAGGGACACTTCCTAATATTTGTAATAGTAGCTTACAAAGTCGATGAAATAAGATAAATGGGAATTCAGTCCTGACCTCCAATGCCTGTATAGGTTTGCATGTTCCCCCTCTGTCTCTGTGGGGTTCCTCCCATCTCCCAAAACACTCTGAGTCTTTTCATCTCAAACTCACCCAAGAATGGAGTCGTGGACAGCAGTACAGACTCTAGATGGTGACCTATAGGGGAAAAAGTTGTATAGACCAACTGCTTTGAGCATCAGCTGGGGTGCATAGTATCCTCAGGACAGAACACAGATCACAGAATGCATGCCATATCAGGGCTAGTCACTCGATGGTGTAAAAATATGGCTCCAGATGATTTGGTCATGTTGACTAATGTTACCAAATAGGCACGGGTATTTGAAGGGAGATAAGTGGGTTGAGAACCTGGCCTACTCTGTTCTATTCCAGGGACCCATACTAATGGGGGAGGGGTATATGTGCCCCTAATAGCCAGTGTGTGTGCCAGACATAGAGCCCAGCAGCCCAATGTCAATAACCTAGTGGCCGGCCAGTGTCCAGTTATCCTGTTTGGTCTATGTGGGATAGCTCTGTTGAGAGAAAGCTGGACATAAAACCAATCAACCTCCCAAATATAAACTAAGAATTGCTACATTCAATGTAGGTTCACTGGCAGGACAGAGTCTGAAAATGGATGATATGACAGTAAGGAGGAAGCTGGACAGCCTATGTATCCAGGAGACCAGATCAAAGGGTAGCGCAGCAAAGTCATTTGGCTTAGGATCTAGAGTCTATTATGCAGAGGCAGGACAGACTAGAAATGGTGTGGGAATTGCATGGAGGGAGATGCTTCAGAAAACAGTGAAGAATGTTAGAATTAGTGACAGAATCATGGCAATCAGACAGCAGTGTGATGATAGAGCAGAATTCATGATTTCAGCTTATGCAACACAGCAGGGTTGTCATGGTGAGGAAAAGAGTACAGTCAGATGGCAGTTGTAGGACGCATTAGATAAAGCAGTACAACATGTATTGGTGTTAATAATGGGTGACCTGTGACATAAAACACAGGATATGAGGATTGCCTGGGTCCACATGGGTGGAACAACACAAATAAAAAAGGAGAAGCCATTGTAGACTTCTGTCTGATAAATGGCTTGATGGTGACAAACACATGGTTCAGTAAGAGAAACAGTCATAAGATCACACACAAAAGTGGCCAACATGCAACTCAGGTAGATTCCTGCTAGTAAGGAAAGGACAGTGAAGTAGAATCAGTGATTGTAAAGTCATCCTCAGGGAAACAGTCAGTCCATAAACCACTGGTTGCCGCAATCAGCAGCAAGTAGTCATCAGAGCAGGCTCTAAGCACATCAGAACTTGGTTGAAGACTTGGAAGTTGAATGGAGAGAAAGTACAACAGTTCATGGAACTACTTAGGGCTCTAACATCCAGAAGAGGAAATAGGTGGAATTGAAGAAGAAGAACAGCACCTCAAAACAGTGTCTGTGAGGACTACAGAACAGATATGCAGCTGAACCAGGTATGGAAATAAGGTACATAAGAAAGCAGGTGGTGGAATGCAGAAGTCCAGTAAGTCCTCAAAAGAAAGGAGAGCAGGAAAAGTGGGAGACAGAAAAAATGGGCCAGGCTAGGAAAGAATACTGGTCAACTAACAATTAAGCTAAGAAAGGAATTGCAATAGCAAAGAAGAAAGCATTAGAGGTACTCTACTAGCTCCTGGAAAGTGACTCAGTTGTTGTTGTTGTTGTGTCTTTCAGCTTTTCCCGGTTAGGGGTCGCCACAGCAGAACTCCGGTCCACTAATGATTGGCAGTAGATTTTTATGTGCCGAGTTGCCAGCCCTGACGCACAACCTTCAACGAAGGTACACCCATTCACGCATGTCTCCAGACAGAAGACGCTCTAGCTGAGAATCGAATGGGACAACGTCTTACTGTCAGGCGACAGCACTACCGCAGCACCACGGCATAAAAAAACTATATCAGGTTGCAAGCTAAAGAAAGAAAGAAAGATAAAGAAGACAGTCAGACACCCTTCATAAGGAATGTCAGCAAAAATGTGCTCACCAGTCCACAGGACATCAAAGGGAGATGGGAGCAGTACTTCCAGCAGCTTCTGAAGGAAGAAAACCTCACAGAAGCTACTGCCCCAGACACAGACTATGATGAAAGAAGAGGAGGAGCGACCAGAGAAGAAGTAAGAACAGCACTACAGAAAATGAAGTCAGTGAAGGCAGCAGGCTCAAAACAGGTCACAGCAGACATGATAAAGATGTTGGCTGAGATAGCGAGAAATGTCTCGTAAGGGTACTCATAGCAGTGTAGAGAAAAAGGTGTTTCCCAGATGACTGGATAATAAGCATACTACTGCTAGTGCTTGAGAACAAAGGGGACATTCACAACTGTGGGCAGCATAGAGGTATCAAAGTCTTATCACACTGTATGAAAATTGGAGAGGGTGATTGACAAATGAATGCACAGAGTAGTAGAAAGTAAGATGGGGGATGAGCAGTTTGGATTCAGTTCAGGATGCAGCACAAATAACTAGATATTTGCAGTGAGACAAATAGTTGAGAAAAACTAAAAGATGAGGAAAGAGTCCAAGTAGGCATTCCTAGACTTGAAGAAAGCATATAACAAGGTCCCAAGAAAGCTGATTTGGGCAGTCTTGTGGTAGTTCTAAGTCCCAGAAACATTGGTAGAATTAGTACAGGCTATGAACAAGGACCGATGACTCAAGTATGAACAGAGTTCAGTCTCAAAGAGGGGTTCCGAGTGGGAGTGGGTATGCGTCAGGGTTCAGCTTTGAGGCCACTACTGTTCATACTTGTAATGGACTACATTAACAAAGAGGTCGGAGGGGACAGATCAGCAAAGTTGCTGTATGCAGAGGATGTGGCATTAGAGGCAGACTCTGAGCAAGAACCTTAGCAAAGTGTAGGAGAATGGAATGCAAAACTGAAGGCACATGGGATGAAACTAAGTACAAGTAAGATAGCTATAATGGCAGCAAGTAAGGAACATAGGAAGAAGCTGAGACTTGAGATAGAAGGGAAAATAGTGGAACAGTTTAACAGCTTCAGGTATCTGGCAGGTGTGGTTGAGGCAGAGGGAAGTCTGAATGTGGAGGTCAAAGATAGAATTATAGGGGCTGCACCCAAGTGGCACAGAGTGTCAGGTATAGTCTATGACAGAAGAACGCCATAGAAGCTGAAAAGTAAGGTACACAAACCACTGCTGCAACCAGTACTACCGTAAGGTATAGAAACATGGGCAGTAAAGACAGAGCAGTTGAGGAAGCTAGAGTTGATGGAGATGAAATGCCTGAGATGGGTCACAGGATACACACTGTGGGAGAGACAAAGAGATGAGGATATAAGAGCTGAAGCCGTACCTTCAGTTGCAGCAAATGTCAAAGAGACCAGATTATTGTGATTCAGGCCCATATGCAAAAAAGCAGAAGACTATCTTGTGAAAAAGAATTAAGACAGATAGGAAAAAGGCAAGAAGAAACAAGGGCGGCCACCAAACAGGTTGATGGATTGTGTGAGAGAAGATCTGCTACAGTCAGGCATGAGTGTGGAAGAATATAGTAGAGCGACATTGAATAGCAAGAGATGGTGACAGCTAACACGATACCCCAATCCCATATAGGAAATAGGAAAAAGGGATTGCTGATGATGATGATGGTGATGATGATGATGAGGGTTATCAGGTGCTAATAGTACATGCAGCCAATACACTGCACAGCATTTTATCAAACTAATAACTTCAATTTCAAGAAAAAAGTTGGGTACCAATTCACACCTCACATGAAAACTATGGCAATAGATTTTAAAAAATGCATCTATTAATAAATGATTTTTCATTTCTCCTCTTTAGAGATGACAAAAACTGGGTGGCCATGGTGGTGCAGCGGTTAGCGTTGTCACCTCACAGCAAGAGGTTCACCGGTTCAATCCTCGGCTGGGGTGCCTTCTGTGCGGAGTCTGCATGTCCTCCCTGTGGTCGCGTGGGTTTCCTCTGGGTGCTCCGGTTTCCTCCCAAAGACATGCTGTAGGTGGATTGGACACTCTAAATTGGCCATAGGTATGAGTGTGTGCATGTGTGTGCCTTCTGTGGAAGGTTGGGTGCCGGGCTGGCAACTCGACACTGTAAAACTCTACTGCCAATCCTGAGCAGACAGGTGATCCGCTGTGGCGACCCCTAACTGGGAAAAGCCGAAAGAAGAAGAGATGACAAAAACTAAACATGGTCCTGCATTCAGTTTGCAAAGTACACCATGGATTCAGTTTTATACTGCTATATAATGCTCTACTTTGCATAGTTGAATGAATACTGCAATATATTGATTGACTACTACATAACCGTTAATCAAATCTAGTAACTTTTGTTTCTGAGTAAAAGTAATACTAAAAAATAAACTGCACACAAACGTTAAGAAAAAAAAGAAAGATGTGCAGCTTTTTTGATGTAATTTCACCTTCTTCTACCGGGTGACAAATAACACGGGTCAGCATTCATAGAGCAAAGTACTGGATTGTTTGGTGTATAAAAGTTAATTTAATTCACAGCAAATGTTTGCAGTGAATTGTATTCACATCTATAGTTGCATTAGATGCTACAATTATCACAGTTAAATGAATAGTAATTTGCTGTGATCTAGTTCTGCACAGTACTGACTTAGGGCATGTTCATCCACAGTTTATGACAGCCTTCTTCTCTGCAAAGTACAGCAGTGTTGTACATTGAATCCAATGTAATGCTTTTGAAGTTATACTGCTGTTACATCTATTCCACATGTAAGGGTGCACTTCTAACTATAATGGAGGTGAATTGTTTACTGTCAGAAAATGGCAGCAGTTTTACTTTCACTTTCTGATATCAAGGTTGTGCCTCTTCCTGTTTGTCATTAATATTTATACCAGTGACTAGTGCATACGTTCATTAATATTCATGGGACAACAGTCTGTCAGTGACCTTTACTCAGTGATAGAAAATCATGCAGATATTTATTCTTTTGCATACTGTCCTGCTACAGCAGGGTTGCCAGATTTCCGATTGGACAGGGAGGGACAAAGTGAAGAGCAAAAAAAAAGGTCTTTCATACATAAATGATTGACAAGGACTGCATGTAGTCGCTGTTTTTAATGAGATGTATTACTCATATTACTCAAGCCAAATATGCAAATAAGTACATACATACAGTTATTATGCATTACAACATTACAAACAGTCACATATTAATTAGATACCTTCTAAACATTTTAGTTAAATTCTAATTATAAACATGTATAATCAAACCACATACATGGAATTAACTACATATACATAATAGTCACACAGTAACAATAATAATAACAATAGTACGCTTTGAACATTTGCAGGAATCACAGTTTTTATGCATTGCAAACAGTCACATATTCATTAGATACCTTGTAAACATTGTAGTTGCATTCTAATTATAAACATGTATAATCAAACCACATACATGGAATTAACTACATATACATAATAGTCACACAGTAACAATAATAATAACAATAGTACACTTTGAACATTTGCAGGAATCACAGTTATTATGCATTGCAAACAGTTACATATTCATTAGATGCCTTGTAAACATTGTAGTTGCATTCTAATTATAAACATGTATAATCAAACCACATACATGGAATTAACTACATATACATAATAGTCACACAGTAACAATAATAATAACAATAGTACACTTTGAACATTTGCAGGAATCACAGTTATTATGCATTGCAAACAGTTACATATTCATTAGATACCTTGTAAACATTGTAGTTGCATTCTAATTATAAACATGTATAATCAAACCACATACATGGAATTAACTACATACACAGAATACTCACACAATAATAATGACAGCAATTACAGCAATACCGTAGTCCACCTTTGAATGAATATGTTGATTTAAATCCACAAAGTTATATAATAACAGCTTTATTACAAGTACTTTTCACAGCTTTTAGCTTGTTTCAAAATATATTCACCATCTTTAGTCGATAAAAATTTTCTAAAGTCTTTACAAGTGTAATTAAAATTTTGTTTGACCATTAATTCAGCTTCCACAGTCTTTAACAACAATCTGTTTCTCTCCTTTCTCCAGGCTGCACTCATTAGACTAAATATTCTCTCACAAATTGCATTGGAATGTGGAATTGAGAGTATATGGGCAACGATTTTGTACAAATTACTGCAAGCAGGATGATCTTTAAAAAATATTATCCATTTCTCATCTATTGTTTTTTTCTCATTTGCTTCAGTCATACTCAGTACAAACTTGTTTAATAAACAGACATCTTCATATAGAAGGTCAGTATTGCAAGTAATATTTAACAATTTTGTTAATTCTTCAATTGGGAATTCGATTTTACATTTGGTTTTAAGGACAAGACATTAATGCATTGAAATGTGTTACTTTTAAAGTCAAACCATTTCTGTAGGTATTTTATCGCTGTCTCAAAAATTTCTGGGCGTCATTTTGAAGCGGGATTTTTGATGTCATCACTGCATTTTAGTAACATTGTTCTAGCAATGCTTCCATAAAAGGCATCATTTTTTGACTGAGTGACTGCAATACGTTCATTATTTCAAAACATCAATTATTAAAACATCATTGCTTTGAAGTTTTGTTAACGCATTCTGAATAATACTGCATGCATTTGCAACAAACCCCAGGTATGCTAATGCAAATTCATCACTGAAAAACAATTCAAGAATTTCAGATTTGGATTTTTGACTCAGAAAGTACAATCGTATTGGCTCAAAATTTTTTATTAACCGCTCAATTGCGGGCATCAAAGTGAGCCATCGAGTCGGCACATGGCATAACATTTCAGACCACTCTACTTCTAGCCATTCAAATAATTCTTTCAGTTGTACGACTCTTTTTGTTGACGAACTAAATTCATTATAAATTTTTATAATGATCGACTCTATATCAAAAGTTAAAGTTTGTGCAGCTTTTTTAGCAGTATTATGTAGTATGTGACAATTACACCCAATTCCAATTATATTTGAATTAAGGTCTTTTAATTCTGTAAAGACGCTTTGTTTTTTACCAAAATTGACGTTAGCATTGTCGGCGCAGAAAGCTGTTACATTTTGTATTTTTAAATTATTATCTTTTAAAGCCGTTGTTATAGAATCTGCTATACTAACTGATGTCTCACTTTCCAGTGAGTAGAAGGTTAATAATTTTGTTTGAATGCCCTGTTCTTTGTGAAAATACCGAACAATTAATGGGAAGGTTTTTATATTTCCTTTATTTGACGCGTCGGTACTCACAGAAAATGGCTGGTCATCTTGCAATTCTTTCAAAATAATTCTTTTTGATTCAGGTGCAAGCACACGTGTAATAATTTTTGTTGCTTTAGTTCTACGACAACAATATTTTTTTGATATTGTTGAATCTGGGAACAAACAAGAAAAGAACAATCCTGCACAGTCACTGGAAATGTAACTGTGTGAATGCTTCACAGTGTGAAAACAAAAAGCTGTTTCTGCAGCAATAATATCATCTTCTTCCTTTGAATTTTTTGTCATGAAAAATGTTGTTATTTTGGTGGACGTCGAAGCTGATGAAATATTGTTGGCGTGCGCAGTAGACTTCATATGTCGTTTGATGTCATTTTCACCACCATGTCCAATTGAAAATGACGTATTATTGCACATCGAGCATATAGCATATCCTTCTCGTCCTTCGTAACCAGGAATATTTTTCATCCAATCAGTGTTGAATTTCACAAGCCTTTTTATTTTCTTTGAAGGAGTATTATCAACATCTTCGGAAGTACTCATCTATAGAATGATGAAAAGTTTTTACATGTTAAGATATTTTTAATAGAATGTAGAAATCAACTATGAACAAGCAAGAAATACCAGGCTGGGTCTTGTAAACTCAACAAAAAAGTTGTAAAATAACACCACTAAGAACAGAGACAGAGTCCGACTCCAAGTTGATTTCACTTTTTAGTGGAGTTAAACTGCAATAGTCGCTATTCGATGTTTCTTAATGTAAAACTGGTTTTGAGAGCTCAAGTGTAGTACCAGATGCTTTACAACAAAAGACAGAACTCCTGCAGTAAGATGATCCTTAGAAATAAGTTCACAGACTTCTGCATAGAAAACCTTTGCAAAACCCAAAAGTTTTTGCAGTATCAGAGGAGGTTAGGATTTACCGACGGTACCTCACCAGATTTGTATAACTGGAGCTGTAAACACCCTAGAGGTTTCCAACAAAGAGAATTCTACATTTAAAATCTTTAAGCTACCAGAAAAGACTAAAAGCGCTGTCTCCCTGGCCTTGAGTGTCTTACAGACTCTTCAGAGGAAATCAATAACTTGCCTTCCACACAGTCAGGCGACCCAGCAGTCAAAGACCTTTTGTACCTTCACAAATCAAACAATCCCAAAAATATCAGAACATCAGATCTAAACCAGCTTTAACAGAGCAGTAACTCAAGGTGGAGAGACAAATTAGTTACTCAGAATTTTCAAAACCTCTGGAATAGACTCGCTCTTCAGATAAAGCAGTGTAATACACTACCTTCTTTCAAATGGAGTGAGTATTCACAAATTCAACCTAGGCATGACTGGCACAAGACAACCCTCCTCGAAAAGGGGGTTACACAACTTACAACAATCTACGGTGGGGAACTGACATGGCATAATGGTGCAAGAGTAAGACTCAGTAGCCTTAAACTTCTTGTGATAACATTATATGCACTTAAATGGGGAAGACATCCCTGATCAGTATCAGCAAGAAACTTTATTCTCTTGTAAAATCATCCAAGGCTAGCTTCAAAAGAAAAATCGCCATGGACTCCAAAGATAACCACAAGGCATTCTTTAGCTATGTCAAGAATCTAAGTGGCAATTCTCAGATTTTCTCAGAGTTGTTGCCGAGAAATACACTGAACCGACCGATATAGCCAACATCTTGTCATACAGGTTCAGTGCAAACTTCACCCCCCTCTCACCCCCCAAAAGGGCCCATAACTATACCAGAAGAATGCAGTGCCCCTGAAATCACAGGCACTCAGGTTAAAACAGCCCTTTCCAAAGCCAAAAACACAGCATCAAGGGACCGGATGGTGTCCCAGGCTGCGTCCCCTCCTATCCTACACAAGCTCAAAGATGAACTAACCTCTCATCTAAACACACTGTTTAAACTCAGCCTCTCCACAGGCTGCATGCCCACAGAGTGGTGCACAGCAATGGTTATTCCGCTCCACAAAAGTTGGAGCCACTCACAACAGAACCTGGGAACTATCGCCCTATAAGCCTGACTAGCTTGGCATGCAAAGCTATGGAGTGCATCATCATGGATCTCAGTAACAGAGACATTGGGAACCTCCAGACACTGGACCCTACCCATTTTGGCTTTGTTAAAGGCAGATCATGCCTCCTAAACCTGGCGGACTTCTTTGAGACAGTTACCAAGGCTATAGATGAGGGAAGGGTGGTCCACACAGCCTACCTAGAGCTCACAAAGGCTTTTGACACCATTCCCCACTCAGGTATTTTATAGACAAGTTCACCAGCCTGAACATAAACCCCTGGAGCTAGGTCTGACTCTAAAGCGGTTACAAGTGGCATTCATTCCCCAGAGCCTTAGGACCCCTCCTGTTCAGCATATACTTCTTAGAGGTACAGCCTACTGTTTCACTTGTCTCAAGGTGTATTCAGATTTAATGAAGATGGATACACCTCCATCTTTGGTTCTTTCACACTTGTTTTGGGTTCTGAATGTGTGAAAGGAATTGTAGCCTTGTATGGCTGGGGTGCTCTCTGACTTTAAACCAAGACCTAAGCTGACCTTTTGTATAAAGTGTATAAAGGCCTGTTGCACTTGCATTGCTACTTTGTACTAGTTTTTGAACCTTTGGCATCAGACAAAAACCTTCAGATGACCGTAGTTTATCTGCCAGATGTATCACTTACACTGTCACACTATTATACAATTTGTTCTCCAGCTCCACTCCAGCCAGGCAAAATTGTATATAACATTACCAAATGCATTGCTAATGTCTAAGTAGGCTAAATACAGCATTGCTTTTCTGGTGGTAAACCGTGTAATGTCCTAATTTCCAGACAATGAACAATGAACTATGTTTATTCTGGCATAAGTTAACCATTCTGTCCCAAATTCATGTTTCATGCTTCATTTTATACCATATCATCAACTTACAGTCTTACACCTTTTAGTAATGATGAATCACATTCACATGTGAACTGTCACTCAGGTCACTACTTTTTAGCTTCTGTCTTGCTCTTGCACTCACTAAAGAACTCCATTTGCCATTACCTTCTGGATCCGATGGAATAATATCAAGTTGAAACTTATTTTTTTTCCTCTTTTCAAATTACACTTCTTAGTTACACTTACACATCATACATGGCACTGCATAGCATTCCAAATATTCACTAACTACTCTGCCCACATTCCTTCCGTAACTCAATATTGCCCCCCTGGCCTGGGCTGGCCTGGCCTGGCCCACCCCATTTCCACATCCCTGTACCAACAGCAAAGTACTAGTCTGTTACTTAGTTATGTGAGTCAGTGTGAGAGGGATAACTAACTGCAAACAAACAGACAAAAAATTGAAAGTTCTATACATACTTTACATAGCAATAGCATATGATAGATAGCCTACTGTCCAGCATATTGGAAATATATGACAGCAGAGTAAGTTACAACACCAAGTATAAACAGCGTAAACAGCGTAAAGAAACAAATATCTTTGGTAGCATTTTTTTCTGTGTGTGGCTGGCAGGGGCCCCTGCCTGGCCTGCTGCAGAAATGGAGCTGCTGCTGCAGTAATCTGTGTCCAGTAAATAGAAGACAATGATTAAGAAAGGACAAGAGAAGGACCTGGAAACTAATTATTTTATTCACTGAAGTATAGTTATATTGTGCACTGATGAGACTGAGAGACAAGTTAAACCAAAGACAAAACCAAAGACAAAACATTGAATTCTGTACAAAAGGTTGAATGAAAACCCTTGCGTTTCCGACTATATAACTATGTTTCAGCAATGGCTAGGTTTGTATAACGTGCTTACACCGTAGCACTAGCATCTAATTGGAGATGACAGGTTGACAGCTATATTTATTATATTCACTTTCTCATTTTACTGTTTAAATGATCTGATCTAGTCACCATTCACCTTACATTATTTTGTTTTCACTGTTGTTAAAAAACACGGTGTGTTGTGTGACTGAGGTGTGATGGTAGCATAGGCATTTAGCTTTCATTTGTATGACATTTTTTAGTGTGAGTAAAACTGGGGGTATAAACTAAGGTTCTCTAATACTAAAGGAAGAGAGAGTCACAGTTTATGATATAGAGTAGGGAAACACTGGTCAGTGGATAGGAGTTTGTTCTAAGGTATATGTAAAGAGCACTTAGTTTTGTGAAATGACCACGTGTA
Organism: Protopterus annectens; assembly: GCF_019279795.1. Taxonomy (NCBI): domain Eukaryota; kingdom Metazoa; phylum Chordata; order Ceratodontiformes; family Protopteridae; genus Protopterus; species Protopterus annectens. The sequence goes on from NC_056729.1 coordinate 940,810,868, forward strand.
TTTGAAATGCTTAAGCCTTTCATTTGAGGGTATTTTTTGCAATACAGAAGAGGAATGCTGTCCAGAAAACTGCACTGTCCAGGGTGGGACTGGGAGGAAGGGCTACATATCTGAAGCTGATGTGTAATTTTCCAAAATCTCACTTATCTGCCTAAAATTGCCAGCAGCAGGAAAAGTAAAGGATGACAGCCCTGCAAAAGACACTAGTACCCAGATATTTCTACCTTTTAGATATGCTGTGTTCAAATATGTGATAAGAATTATTTGTAGTCATTTCCAAATCGTGTTTCAGTAGTTATACTTACAAATAGAGTTGACACCTTTTGTGGTGGCTGAAACTGGACCAGGGACACACCCCTTTAATCTCCTCAATCCCACCTATCTCTCCCCTCTCTCTGCCCACTTTTCACCGAGTTTTTGATGTCATATGCACATCGGGGGGGGGGGGGGTCTTTTTTTCCTGGTTTGCAATGCTTTTTTTTTATATATAATAAAGAAAAAAACAGTGAATCTGCATCTGCCGATTGAACGAACTCAGACAGCCTGTTTGTTTTTTAAACATAATACTAGAGTTTGTACAGTGTTTTCTGGACTACTGGGCAATTGTTTTGTTTTCTGGATAGTTGGGAAGAAAACCAACAACAAGTGGCAACTCTACTTACAATGTGGGTAGAAAAGCTCATGAAACTCTTGACACCCAGCTCTTCCATCATCTGCTGATAGTTCTCATGAATAATTAATTAACCATTTCAGTACGCTGTTCTTAAAAGAACCAAGTCCAACCCTTAATAGTCTGAGCTGTTGCCACTAACTGCGATACAGAGCTGATGCTGATGCCACAGCCACTACATACCAAGTCTGTTAGTGTTGTCATAAAGCAGACGACAATAATGGATTCTTTTGTTGGTTATTCATAGGTTCATAGGTAGGTACTAGGCTATCTGCCCGAAGGCATTTATAAGCCTAGCCAGAATGTGTTGGCTTTCGCCACCCCCTTATAGGTTCATAGGTTTCACTTGTTTTTACATTTTCTTGAGCAGATGAGTGACCTATAATACCTCTCAACTGACCAGATTTTTGCAGAATGTCCAGATTTTTGCCTCACATTTTTTTTGTCTGTTCTTCATAAAAAATTGTGATTTTTTTATGGCAAGCCACTGAGGATTAAAGCTATTAAGTAATGACAGACATTTGAGTTTCAGACTTCATAACCTTCAGAAAATGCATGCCAACACAAAATCTATTATTCTAACAAGTCTTTGTATTTATAAGAACAATATTTAACAATTGTCTCAATTTTTGGATCTTTGTACCCCATTATTTTTGGATTTGTTCAGATTTATTTTGCTAAGAGGTTGAGATGTATAAAATATATGTATGTACTGCCCATATAAACCGAGGCACTAAAACCCCATCTGCTAAAACTGAAACATATGTACTGATCATATAACTTGAGGCACTAAAACCCATCTGCTAAAACTGAAATATATGTACTGTCCATATAAACCAAGGCACTAAAACGCCACCCCCAAAACATCACATATGCATAGTCAGTAAAGCTGAAACCTGAAATCTGAATTGACAGATAGCACTATAACAAACACAGCTGAAAGATCAAACCTGAGGTCAATAGTTTTGAACTGTAGAAAATAGGAAATAATCCAGTATGCAGATTGTACACCTCTGTTACCTGCCAGCTTCCATGATGTCCGGGCCATCCAAGACAAACTATAGTCTGGTTTATACCAGCTGAAGAATAATTAATGGTATTGTCAAAACATAACTACACCACAAAAGCCAAGCTAGTACGGTTTGGTACACAGAAATAAAGAGCATTAATATCTACTCTATACAATGGATCCTGTTCCTACCCCAGCAGACCAATGGGGAAGTATTTTATTTACTTGCTGCAGCTGTTAAGAGGCATCAATAACACAACTCTATGTTTGCATACAGGACATTTATTAAAACAAAAGACACAGAATGCTAAAATTCTTGGCAAACAATGCTAACCTGATGAGCTACCATCACACTTCTGGATTCATAGCATCCCTGAAGTCAGTGTACATAAATCTGCTTACATGACAGCACTCCAGTCCTATACTATGGACCATGATATTCTACCTTCTCTTGCATAACTGCCTTGTTGTGGAGTAAATACTGGAGGCATTTGTGACTGAACTATATTGCTGAACAGGTGTTACTACAGGTTCAACCTTTGTCCAGGTAAAAATATATATATATATATTGCCTGCTCATATTTCAGTAGATCATCTCTTGTTCATTTACTATACAATACTTGCATAAGTAACATACATAAGGTAAATGCACACTCATTCATCACCATAAAATAACAAAATTAATGCTTTTAAAGAAAAATTTGATCTGATTTGACTGAAATGTATAGATCAGGCCTATATTTTATTTTGTTTATAACTGGGCATAGCTTTCAGTGAATCTGTTTTTTTTCCAGTAAATGAAAATAATGTACATAAGTATAAATTTATGAGGCCATGAAGCCTAGACCCTTTAATATAGCTGCAAAGTCTGTGCATTGTCTGTCTAACAACTCTATAATGCCTTTTACTGCTGCTCTGAAATCTTTGCTTTGCCAATTGCCATTCTTTACTGTGACAACTAAGTAAACTGCACTGTCGCTCCTAAAAGTAAGCCTAATACAGAACACTACAGTCACCATGAAGTACTACTGCCAATGCGCAGCTCAATAATATTAATTCAAGTTATTCACTGTGAATTTTGTGAAAGTGTAGTCGTAGTTGCTTGCAACTTGCTAGTAGGACTGTAGCACATTGGCATCGATCATTCGCAGACTCGTCGCATGACACACAGAGCAGTCGCAGTCAGAAGAGCCCTTATCATGCACACCCACGCACAGGATGATGAAAAAAAGTGTATGTATATACGTACAAGACAAGCGCACAGCCAGTCAGCCACTGGCATACAGGAAGTCACACACACTTCTCCGTCGCCAATTCGCCGTCGGGATTTGTACATCTTAAATGGGACCCGGGATTTCTGTGGTGATCTCGGGATAATCCCGCTGAAATAGGGACGTCTGGCAACCCTGTGCTACAGCAACTTTCTTACTGAAGCAAGCTTTCCACTTGGATGTGCAATAAAGCCACCACAAAAACAGGGGTAATCACATACCTAAAAGGAACTACATATCCCCACATGGCCAGTTTCAGTGTAAGCAACCTTCATGTCAATGATCTAGCCTGGCATTTCCCCTTCACAAAAGGTTGCAAACAACATTATTTATGCTCAGAAAACTTAAAAGGTGCAACTAAACAGTGGCTGAGTGAGATGGGTCTTGTGTATTTGTGCCAAGTCATCCAAAGAGTGGGTGGGTGGAGTAGGATAATCCTGTTTCACTAAAATAAGTGTGTGACATCAACCCTGCAAGTAGTTGTATGTAGACAGTTTCCTAGTCCCTCAATTGGGCTAGCTAGATTTTTTGAAATTGTACACCAGTGTGTACACCAACTTTTAGAAGTTAGTCCTTATCCATCAATAGGTTCATAGATTCAAAGCTGTATCCTAGACTAATGAGCACTGAGGCCTTTCCATGCAACACAAATGTCTTCCACAAGTTATTGTGCTTTAGAGGTTATTTTAAGAGGGTATTTGTTAGTTAGGGCATGATTTAACTACTGCTACTATCCAGTAAAGACATAGATGCCAAACCAGGGGTGAATTTCGGATTTCCCATCCAGTGGTCCAGGTTACACTCGAATTGGCTTAGGGAAGGTCTTTGCTTCACATGGATGGGAAGCCTGTTTCAGAGAATAGGAATTCTCTGGAACACATACCTGTCCCTCCAACATGTCCTGTTTCTGTTGTAAGTAAAATGTTTTAAATCCTTGCATCTAGTAGTTTTGATGCTCTTCATTTTGTGGATAAGCAAAAGGCCCATCAGTGTGAGATTCAAGGATGCTTTGTATGCTAGGCATATATCAACTCCCAACAGACTGTAGGAAACAGAATACAGAGATAGGGCTTTGAGACAATATGAATAGGACATTTTGTTTATCCCCTGTATTCTTTTCACAATGTTCTAGTTGTTGTATGTGACTGGTCAGTTACATACCAAACAGGAGATTGCACTTAATAATGGGTCTGATGAGGGCAGAATAAAGTGGCACAATGACCTCTCTAGATCTGGATTCCATGCCCTTATAAGATGAGCAACATAGAATGAGTTTGTTACTACCTTAAACAAATGCTGGTCAAAAGCCAGGTTACTACCTGCATTCATCCTTAAGACTGACCTCTGCAAATGCATGCTTTGAATAGTACATCTTTTCAATACTAAAATGTAATCCTGAAATGACTGGTTTGAGCAAAAAAGCATCAAGCAGATTAGACATTATGATAAAAAAGCTGTTTAACAAAACATATAATGCAATTTTTAAAAAAGAATTTTAAATATGCCCAAGCCAGTTAACAAAACATAAAACATAATTAAATAAAAACTATTTAAATATGTCTATTGTATTTGTTTAATTTGCATTTTAGCATAAGCATATCTGTGGCACATGTACTGTATGGCTGGCCTCACTTTTGATTCTTAGTAAGCCATTGGTTCTAAATACCTCCTTTAGATCTAACCAGAACAATCCATTCTCTTCCAAACAAGACAGTTGTTGGGTAACCATCCACTTAGCTTTAAAATCATATGGTCTGTGTCAAACTGTGTATCTGTGTGGGTGCATGTGCATGCATATGTATGAGCATGTATATCTGGGTGCGATTATTATGCAGACCTCCCCCCTACTTTGAATAATTGGCTTCATAGAAAAGGCAGCATCAGGCAGTAGCTCCATCTGAAAGCATACTGATGCTGTATCAGATGCTAGCACGTATGTATGTATGTATGTATGTATTTATTCAATTATTCATTTATTTATACAATTTATTAACTGGGTAGAGCCCTGATCCCACTGGACCAATTTCAGTCTAAGCCCAGAATGTAAACACATAACAAATGGAAAAATAAGAATAATTTATACAATAAAAGAGCACACTAAAAACAAATGAATAGTTAATATACAACAGAAAAAATAATTTAAGAAAGTAGTCAACATAAATCACTATGTACAATTTTTACATCAGAGTAGTGACAGGTTAGGAGCTAGAGAAGAGCAGTGAAAATGATAGGCAGAATGTATCTAAGATTAGGGAGACTAGTTTATGAATGTGTCTAAGATTAGGGAGACTAGTTTATGAATGAGTCTAAGATTAGGGAGACTAGTTTATGAATGTGTCTAAGATTAGGGAGACTAGTTTATGAATGTGTCTAAGATTAGGGAGACTAGTTTATGAATGTGTTTAAGATTAGGGAGACTAGTTTATGAATGTGTCTAAGATTAGGGAGACTAGTTTATGAATGTGTCTAAGATTAGGGAGACTAGTTTATGAATGTGTTTAAGATTAGGGAGACTAGTTTATGAATGTGTCTAAGATTAGGGAGACAAGTTTATGAATGTGTCTAAGATTAGGGAGACTAGTTTATGAATGAGTCTAAGATTAGGGAGACTAGTTTATGAATGTGTCTAAGATTAGGGAGACTAGTTTATGAATGTGTCTAAGATTAGGGAGACTAGTTTATGAATGTATCTAAGATTAGGGAGACTAGTTTATGAATGTGTCTAAGATTAGGGAGACTAGTTTATGAATGTGTCTAAGATTAGGGAGACTAGTTTATGAATGTATCTAAGATTAGGGAGACTAGTTTATGAATGTGTTTAAGATTAGGGAGACTAGTTTATGAATGTATCTAAGATTAGGGAGACTAGTTTATGAATGTGTCTAAGATTAGGGAGACTAGTTTATGAATGTGTTTAAGATTAGGGAGACTAGTTTATGAATGTGTCTAAGATTAGGGAGACTAGTTTATGAATGTGTTTAAGATTAGGGAGACTAGTTTATGAATGTGTCTAAGATTAGGGAGACTAGTTTGTGACCTTAAACAGAAAATTTATCAGCAGCTTGTGCTTTGAGATGTTCCTTAAGTTACACCTAAAAGGAGGAGGAGTAGTTGAGAGGTCTTAAAGATTTGAGAGAAGATTCCTCCATAACCTGGGTCCAAGGATGGAAAAGGAGTGGTAGAGCACTGAAATCTGTTTCTGGTGCTTGCAATAGAGACTCTGAGTGGCTATGAGAACTAAACTTATACGACACAATCTGTCTAAGTAACCTAGAAGAAAGAAAAGGAAAGAAAGCAGTCTTGACTATGTAGTTTGACAGTTGATTATAGAACATATTTTGTTAGATTTTGCCAAGGATAGGGAGGATGGAGACTGGGCAGCAGTCACTGGGTAGCCCGGGGTTGGATTTTTTGGGGGAGAGGTATGATCTTTGCTATTTTCCATATATTGAGCATACAGTTTTGAATTAAGTAGAGGTTGTAGGTATGCAGCAGAGGAGTAGCAATGTACTCCTTACATCAGCATATGAATCAGGGTGTCTGTCCCTGCAGACACGTCTAGTTTTAGGTTTTCAAGAAAGCATATGAAGGGTGGGATTGAGCAAGAGAATGAGTGAGGGAGTAAAGAATGTGAGCTGATGAAGAGCAGGGTGAGAATTAAGTACTAAAGGCTAAGGATAAGAAGGCAGAAGAGAAGCAGTGAGCATTGGGAGTTTTATGGACGGTTAACTGGTTGACCTCTGCCCATAATTGTTAAGAGAGTAAAAAGGTTTGATTGATGTGGTCTCAAATAATAGCTCTTACAATGTCTAATTACTTGTTTGGACAGGTTTCTGAGGAGGCTGTAGTGTTGTCTGGTAGAAAGAGTTGGGTCAGCCTTCCAGGAATGCCATACTTTGCCTCTGAGAGATAGGAAGGATTTGAAGTTTGTAAGTGAGCCAGATTTTTTTTTAGACTTGTACAGTTTTGTGATTATAGACAAGAATGAGTCTTGTAAATTACAGAGAAGTTGGGAGGCACTGTTATGGTCTAAGGAGGAGAGCATAGGACCTCAGTTGAAAGACAATAGATATGTTTTTAGTTTGTTAATGTTTACTTAAGATTTATGTTGGGATGTATCAAGTATTGGAGGAGAATTTTTACAATCAAGGTGGATGTTGTAGCTTGTAGGTCATTGATCATTTAGGTTGGGGTGGATAGAGATATAAGAAATAAGTGAGGTATTGTCTGTGATTATTAGGTCAATCAGTGAGTAATGTGATAAGGAAGGGTTGGGACTAGTGGGTTCAGAGAGACAAGTTGTGTGAGATTAAATATACTGAAAAGTTTAAGTATGCAGTTTTGTGAAGGCCAGGGAGATTGAAGTTAAAGTCAACAAGAAGAATGTGATTTTTGATATGCTGAAGAGAGGGGGTTAAGTCTTTGAGTAGGTTATTATGCTTTGGTAATGAAGTAGAAGGAGAAAGAGATATATTGGCAAAAGCTAGAAGAATCTTTACTAGTCATATGTAGGATGCATCATCAACACAGTCTTTGTTCCCCACATACATCTATCATCTAGCATCTAGCAGCCAAGACTCGAGTCTCAGCTTTTATTTTCTTGTAAGGTCCATTCACAATTTGCAAATCTCTATGATAAGTGTGAAGACTGCCAGCCTAGCTAGATAGAATTTTGTAAATAATTTGCTGTCATTTGTAAATATTAATATAATCCACAGGACTGGTTTACAAATGTAAAGAGAACTATACGTTATGATTAAACTATATGTTGTACTGAGCTTCAAAAATGTAACGACAGAGCACTCTGCTGGAAGAAAGCTGATAAGTCAAGCATTGTATGACTGTTTGATCTCAAGCTTGGAGGCAGGATGTCTGGGCCAGGAAATTATTTCTATTGTCTTGATTTAATAGATAATTACTAAGGTTTTATATGTATAATGTCTTTTATTGCTGTGATTTCCTGGCCAGGTGCAGCTTACTAAGAAATGTAAATTTTGAGTTTCTGTTAGCCTGGGAACCAGAGAAGCGTCAAGAATGATGTAATGTGAAATGACGCAGCAGTACTGTGTTATAAGTTTAAGACTTTCACAGAGAGAGAGAGAATTAAGCATTTTGGATTTTGTCTGAAGACATCAACTCTCCAGCACTCTTCCTTTGCTCTATAAGTAAGATATTTATTTAGAGCAGTGATTTCTCTTAGAGATAGACAGAAATAGCCAGATTACTTTAGTTGTTTTCTATTCTACTATTCTATTCTTCTATATACTATTCTACAGTATTATTTTAAAGCATTTTCATGTGATTTCTGAACTCTGTAATGTCATTGTGTTGAAGTAATAAGTATTGTCTTGTGTGTTTATTATTTATTATTAAATATTTTTAAACCTTTCAATTGTGGCTCTTTTGTGTAGAGAAAATTTAAGCTCTTAGAGTACACTGAATGAATTTGGTGATAGTGTACAAGCCACTCCAATAGCTTTAGCCCTGGGTCACACTTATTATTTGTATAACAGTAATATTGCACACTGAGATTGGTCACCGTTTGGGATGGGCCTTATAGTAGCTGATATTAGTGGTTTGTGGCATTGATCACTACCTTATAGTCTGGAGAGAAGGGGCACATAGCTGGATAACCTGTGCCAGCCTTCTCCAGGAGTGTCTGTGTGTTGTATATAACTCATATCTCAAAGTGTGTGTGTGTGTGTGTGTGTGTGTGTGTGTGTGTGTGTGTGTGTGTGTGTGTGTGTGTGTGTGTGTGTGCGTGTGTGTGTGTGTGTGCGTGTGTGTGTGTGTGCGTGTGTGTGTGTGTGTGTGTGTGTGTGTGTGTGTGTGTGTGTGTGTGTCAGCTACTTGGGCAGGGACATAAAGGATTGGCTGTACAGAGAGGGTGCTGGAGGTTTTGGCTTGACCACAAGGCTGGCATCTGAACCCTATAACTGTGCCAATGGGGAGTCTTATTGTGGATCTGGAGAGAAAGGGAGAAACCAGCCCCAGACTGACTGTAATCTCTGTGTGCTCTTAAGGGAAATTGTACTTTACTGTGTGTGTACTTGTTATCCTTCCCAGTGTGCACGCCGCTCACTGGTGCTAGTGGTGAGGATTGAGGTTCCTTGATTACTGGGCCAGTGCACGGGCATCACAATAAGTACCTTTGCAGCTCTCCTCTTCTGCCATGTACTGGTAGTTAGCTATATACTGTATACAAATATGCTGCATTGTGTAACCAAAATTTTATTTGAACTGCAAAATAGCTTTTTTTGTTGAGAATTTCTGGTTCTACATTTTTGATGTTTAATTAACACAGATCCATATTTAGTGTATAACTACTATCATAAAATTCATACATTATTGCTTAAATCAGGATCTTAATAGTCCTTGTTTTAACTATGTAAGTATATATTTTCTCCTTAACTTTAACATTTACATGTTTATATTCTGATCTGTTTGGCAGAGTGCTTTGGACTCTAACAACTCTAGAGATGAGATGAGTCGATTTGAGTTGAGATTTATGTAAAGGCTACTTTTAACAAGACTATAAATCTCTTACTAGATAAGAACTCCATAGGAGAGAAACTAAGTCAGTTATTAACAATATTTAAGACAGAACTCTGAAGGACTAGGCAAGTCCTACACTTAACTGAGAAACATTTAAGATATTTTAAAGGTCTTATTAAATTGCATATAGTTTATTAGAACAAAGCCTATAAGGATGTAGTAGCTATACAGGAACGGGAGATGGATGACTTACAAACAGCATTTCAGTAAAAACTGTCCACTTCCCCACCACTAATGAATATGCATTAATATGCATGATAAGGACATTCTGCTGTCAGATATACTCCTTCAACAATCAGACATGGATAAGGAATAAATAAGTGAACAGCAGGGAGAGACATTTCACATACATGCGAAAATATGAAAGGAAGCGGTTACCCTATACTGGATAAACAAAAAGAGAGTTACCATAGTAGACTAACAACAGCTTCACCAGAGACTTGTTCCAAGACTGTTTGCTCTTTGGAATACTTTATGGACCAGTGTCTTCTTCTACGGAATATTTTGTACACTCACACTTTTAAATATAATTCAGCCAGTTAGACACCAGGTTGTATGATAGCAGGATTCTACCCATAACGCCCTGTTCTCTCTTTTCATGCATCTGCCTAGACTGCCATGGAGAACACACATAATACAAAAAAACTCAGCTTTCTGACAATGAAAGAATAATAGTTAGGGACAAATGCTCTGGCTCTGATACACGTTTTAATGACATACACAGGCTGTGCCCTTGAAGACAACTCCTAGATTATCACTGTATCAGATGACATTCCACACTTAATACAGCTATGTCCCACTGTCAGGACCTCTTATTTTACAGTATTTTCTAAACTTGGGAAACAATCAAATGCCAGAAAATGATTACCTCATATGATTTATTAACATGAGCTAGGATATTTATCAAAAAAATCTTCATAATCATAATGGAAATAGTAGTCTCGCATTTTTTATTAAAATCATGTCAAATTAAAAAAAAGGGATTCATCACTGCTCAATACTGCATATATGTGTGTATCTATGTATCATACATCTCAACTGTCCAGATTTTTCAGAATGCCCAGATTTTTGCCTTATATTTTTGCTCTGTTCTTCATAAAATTTGTGATTTTCTGGCAAATCACTAGGATATGAGGATTGAAGTCACTAAATAATGAAGTAAAATTGTCTTTCAGACTTCATATCCTTCAGAAAAAATGGATGCTAAGACAAACCCTGTTATTCTAGCAACATTCTAAATTTGTAAGAGCAATATTTAAAATATCTCCCTGTTTTGGGGACTTTGATCACACCCCATTCTGTCAGGCTTTCTCCAGATTTTTGAGCTAAGAGGTTGAGAGGTATGCTATGTATGTATGTAAAAGTGTACAAAATATCTTTTTGTCCTTACTGGTGGAGTCTGGTATGCTTTCAGGGTTAATAATGAATTGCCAAAGATAGAATTCTGCCTCTTTAGTAATATCACATATGATTTCAAGAACCTGTCATGCATTGCTTAAAATGCATGATACTTAATAAAACCACATCCTCCCATGCTACAGCACTACAAATAATATGCTGTTGAATTAAAAATGTGTCACTCATGCCTACAGATGCTATGGATTGCTAGAGAAAGTCAGCTATCTGCTCTGATCTTCACTCACTGCTCACAACAGTTGCTCCTCTCATCACCTCTCTGCCCTATCTAATCATGTGATTCAGAGACAGCCTATGCTGATAGGCCTCCTTTGTTATGCATGGTATGCCACACTACTGGCCAATATAAAACAGGTGTTAGCTTTTGGTATTTAACTAGGGAGACTATGGTATAACAGAGGCTGTTTCTGGAGTTATATTTATTGTATTTTGTCTAGCTGATAACTAGGTAGGTGCATTGGTCCTAGGACCCTTTTCAGTCATGACATGGGGACAAGCAGAGCCGGATCCAGCATTAGGTGACCTAGGCAGTTGCCTAGGGCCCACTAGCTAGGCAGTGGGGTGGCTCTGGCCAGGGAGCTGCATAACATTTACTTTTGATTAAACAATTAAAAAAATGAAAACATCTATTATTAAATGGAATCTTCTTCTTTATGAACACCCACATGCTGTGCAAACTTGCATCTTTAGTACAGCACATGGACGCCAGCACCGATGCAATGTAAATATTTCTGTCATTCAGTGCAAGCAGGATTTAAACATGGTTGTTGCCAGAGTTTAAAGTTGCTTGTTTCCAGAGTGACAAGCAAGGTGTGTGTGTGTGTGTGTGTGTGTGTGTGTGTGTGTGTGTGTGTGTGTGTGTGTGTGTGTGTGTGTGTGTGTGTGTGTGTGTGTGTGTGTGTGTGTGTGTGTGTGTGTGTGTGTGTGTGTGTGTGTGTGTGTGTGTAATGTCCTAGTTAGGGATGGCAGGTCAAGCTCAAACACTGTACCTTGGTTACAGGAGGCAAGAGCCTGAAACCTCTACACCAACTACCAAACTGCTCAAGGAATTGTGAGTTTCAGTGTATTTTCAAGGAATTATGAGTTTCAACTGAAGAGAAGTTTACCATTGCTCATGCTATCTGTTTTCAATGTGTAACTGTTTTGTTTAGCAAATGGCAGTCAAAGTCATGCTGTAGAACATAAAAGTAGTGTTTGTAGTAAAACAGTCAGCATACCTGCCTTTGGTACAAAAGGCTGTGGGTTCTACTCTTACAACATGTAGATGGAGTGCTGATACTGGGTTCCCTTTAAGTGGGGATTGGGTGCTAGTGCGTGACTTTAATTATCCCACTATTAACTGGGAATCCTATACAACACCAAACGTACATGCACAGAGATTCCTGGATTCTGTAAACACATACTCCCTAGACCAGATAGTCAGTACACCAACAAGAGGTGCAACCATACTGGATCTGGTCCTCACTAATATGGGAGACTGCTGCACACCCCCTACTGTAATGCCTTCCCTGGTAAGGTCAGACCACAAAATGGTCTCCTTTTAAGTAAAAATAAAATCTGGACCCCCGGCTAAACCAGGAATATTTAAGAACTATTCTAAGGCTATCCTCCTACTATTAAGTGAGAACCTGTCAAAATGTCAAGCCTCCATAAACCATGAGAACACTGTTACCTATGCAGAACTGTTCACAGAAACCCTGTACAAGCATGTTAATAGTTGCATAGAGGCAGCTGTACCCACCAGGAAGAAGTACAGAACTAACTCAAAAAACAAGCCATCCTGGTGGAATCACAAAATCAATAGGCTGTATAACAGGAGGAAGAAAACCATGGCAAAAATTAGGAGGAGTAGCACCCAGCCTGATAAAAACACTCTCATCAAACTAAACAAACAACTCAGAAGACAAATAAAGTCTACCAAAGCCAAATTTGTGGTAAGTTTGGCCTCCTAGGCCAAGGACAACCACAAAGCATTGTTTAGCTATGTCTGCAACCTTAAAGGCAATACACAATTGTGTGCAGATCTCATTTTAATGGAGCCACCTATACTGAGCCAGAAGACATAACAAACCTCCTGGCTGATAAATTCAGCTCCAACTTTACCCCTTTCTCTCTGCCTAACTTCCCCTCAGGAAATATCATCAAATATAACTCTCCCTACTATCACTAGGGAACAGGTCCTTAATGCTTTCTCTAAGACCAAGAACACTGCATCAATGGGCCGAGACAATATCCCAGGATGCCTTCTAAACAGCATGAAACATGACCTATCATGGCCCCTGGAATTGCTATTTAACTGTAGCCTCCAAACAGGTTTCATGCCTCATGAATGGAGAAAGGCAACAGTCATCCCTCTGCACAAAGTTGGGCCATCTACAGACCCTGGAAACTACAGATCCATAAGTCTCACTAGTCTTATAAGTAAAGCCATGGAAAGAATTATCATGGAGATGATCAACAGAGATATAGTAAACCTACAGACACTGGACCCAACCCAGTTTGGTTTTGTCAAGGGCAGATCATGCCTACTCAACCTAGTGGACTTCTTTGAGAAGGTCACCAAAGCAATGGATGAGGGCAAAATTGTTCACACTGTCTACCTTGACCTGGCCAAGGCATTTGACACAATATCCCACTTGGGCATTGTTGACAATCTCAAGAGGTTAGGTACAAACCCGTATGTCACCTGTTGGATAGACAACTGGCTCACAGACAGGACTCAGGAAGTTAGAAATGGGGAGTCCACCTTTACAAAGAGGCCAGTCACAAGTAGAGTCCCTCAGGGATCAGTCTTTGGACTGCTCCTTTTTGGAATTTACTTCTCAGAAGTCAAGGCTAATGTCAATGGTCTCTGGCTGACTAAATTTGCAGATAATTGCAAATTAGGAGTGGTCACTGAATCTCACACTGACATAAATGTTCTCCAGGAGGGGCTAACACAGACAAACAACTGGAGTCAGAACCATGGACTAAAACTAAATGCAAAGAAATGCATAATAGTATCCTTTGGGAAGTCATCCATCCCTGATAACTATCATATTGACAACACACCTCTTAGAGTTGACCCAGTAGTCAGGGGACTTAGAGACACACATAGTAGTAATCTAGCCTTTGACCATCATGTCTCTACAGTAGTGAGGAAATCATTCTATATTGCACAACTTATAAACAAAGGTATGGCATCTATGTTCAAGGAAGTCATTGTTCCACTGTATTCGGCATTCATCAGACCTACCACTGAGTACAATGCCCTCTTTGGTATGTACCTAACCAGGCATATCCAACAATTGGAATGCCCACAGAGGTTCCTCACTAAAAGAATACAGGACATAAGTAAAATGTCTTGTGCAGACCACCTCAAGACTGTATACCTGTATTCTGTCTCCTACAGGCGTTTGAGGGGAGATCTATTCCTGGCATACAGGGCATTGTCAGACCCCACTCTAATGGATCTCCTGCATATCCACAAAACAAATAGCATCAGAATTACACATTCTAAAGACTTAAACCTTGCCTGTGATATAAATAGGACCTGCTGGAGAGATAGGTATCCCAGACACTTACCCATCTATGGAACAGGGTGACCATCCATATGAAGCAGAGTTCCTCCCTAACCCAATGCAAGTGCAATTTGGACAACTGTATGGGAAACCAGAAATTCATCCCTGGTTTGGCACCTATGTCTCTAATGAACACAGGTAATCTGTAAATGGTTCATCTCCTAGGCCCATCTTTACACTTATCAAGGGTATCGGAATTTGTCAGAGATTTAGGATGCATGGTTAGGCTTAAAAAGGCCCTTGTGGTCATTAGCCTAGTAAGCACCTATGAACCTATAAACCTATGAACACAAACAAACAAACCTTGGACTATGAAAACACCCAAAAGTAAACTTTATTCCAACAAAGTAAAATGCAGCAAACCTTTCAGGTTACCAAAACCCTTCTTCAGTGCTTCAAAGTATCTTAGTAGCTCTCCATTTTAGAAACTTCATACAGTCATATGACACAGCCCAGGTCTGATTTAAAGTAACAGCATTACAGTTCAGTATGTTAAACCTTAAAATAATTATGAAAAATAAATACATTGAACCATAACATGATAGCAAAAATATTCATAACTACATAAACAAATAACTAAAAATATTTATTTATTTATGTTATTTATTTTACATTTATTTACTGGGAAGGTCCAACTGGACAGAGCTGTCCGTTTTCAGTGGAGGCCTGGGGAGAAAAGCTCCAGAACAATTGCTAACATACTATACATAAGGTATTTGCATGAGCATTGTGGTTTACAAATACCGTTATAAAATATAGCAGATAGCATATGATTGCATAAGACATTTACATAATCATAGTGGTTTAGACATAGAATTAAAAGTATAGCAGGTAGTAACATATGATTGTTGTTCATACAGTATAGTTAGTACAAATAATCCTGAAGTTGTAGTGAAGGTAAGACAAGAAAGGAAAAACTAACAAAAAAAAAAAATACTAGCCATATAATCTTGAAGATGTAAATACTAGCCAGTTTGTCAAAGGAGGAGAATATAGACACGTTCATATGAGGTTCATTGTCATTTTAAGGGAAAGCTTTTTAACTTAGTCTAGGGGAGAGTTATTGGGTATAGATGGGACAGTGGGGAGTAGGCGGCAGTGAGTTGATAAGTAATGTGTGATAATATATAGTGCATCTGTGGGAGTTTTAAAGAAGAGTCTGGACAGTGGGTAGGTGAAAAGTGTTAGAATATGTCTGCCAAGTGCTAGGCAGTTGCATGTCCAGGAGTTGTTTAGATGAGAAATAAGCTGTTTTTTGAATTTAGGAATATATATAAAAATATATATATTAAAAATACTGAAAAACTTATAAAATATTATGTGAAAGTAAGCTCATCTGTTTTTTTCTTAGTACAGGTTAGATGCTAGCATGCAAATTCAAACCTGGTTCTACACCAGCTTGTAACTGTAAAATCCAATTTAGCTCACATATTTCTAACTTATTATTTATGTTCTCACCTCTCAAATTCTTATATATAATCTGGATGATCCTAAAGCCAAATTCAAGGTTAGCCTCTTTGTCTGTCATATGCTTTGCCAAAGCATTAGCAGAAGCTTTTCTATGTACTTCATAGTGATGCTCTGTGATCTGGTCTTTCAATCTTCTACTACACTTCCCAACATAGAAGGAGGTACATCTCATATAGGTAGCAAGATATACAACATTAATTGTATTACATGTTGGAAAGCAGGAAAACTTCTTTCTTGTTATTGGATGAACCAAAAAATTCTCACTTATTATGTACTTACAGTTAACACAATTAAGGCATGTATATCCGGACCTCCTAAAAGCTTGGCAAGAGATCATCCTTAAAGTAAGTACTGAGTATATGGTTCTTATGAACCAGTTTTTTAGTAAAACTGAGATGAGCTGAAGGATGAAATTTTGAAGCTTGAATGTGAATTAACTGGCTCACCTAGATTTAAAAATAATGTGCTTGCTTATAATTTGATGTAGAAGAGATTGAATACTTTTGAACTTAAGCTTGAATCTGTTAAGAGGCATACATTATTTAGAGACATACATGACTTTAAAGCTGGCAATATATTTTCCTGGTCGAATGCCTCACTTAGTGCAGAGAATGAGTGATGCAGAGAAAACCTCAATGTATGCGCTTGACTCATTCTCTCATACTGAAATGCATGTGGCCGGGGAGGATGCTGATGCAGTGAGTAATGTCCCTGAATGGTTGATTTGACTAATGGTGGCAGCAATACCCCCTGCTTAGTTGAGAATGCGAATGTTCCTTAAAGTTCTGGGATTGGTGTAAATTCCAATAGGATGGAGGACTTTCATCAGTTTCCGGCCCCCATTTGTCCACAGCTTTCAGATCGTGTAGAGACATGCAGCAGGGACAGTTCCAGAGGGTGTTCTGTGGGAAGAGGAAGAGACCGAGGAAGAAAAAATTACAACAGCCCTCAAACCTGCTGTCAGTCATGGCAGAAGGGGTGGTAGATAATCACACTGTGGTAAATCTATCTCATTTAAATCTGACTTCTGCAGATATTGCACTACTGATTAAAGGGTTACCATTTATTCCAGCTAGTAATGATACCATAACCGATGCCATCACTGACTTAAAACTTTTTGTGAGGAACTTGAGTGTGAGTATGTGAATGTGACTTACATCAGCTTTATGAACAAGAGTAAAAAGAGAAATTTTATAATTTATCAAATGAGGAGCATGAAGCTCTGTTGAGGTTGCAGAACAATAATGCCATTGTTATTAAGCAAGCGGATAAAGCAGGTGCAATTGCAATAACGGATAGAGTACATTACTTGAATTGGATGTATGAGTTTTTGAGTGATGTTAATACTTTTAAGTAAATAGCTATATCCAAGGTTTCCACTTTTGTTGCAAAATTCAATCAGTTATTGTATGAATTATTGTTGGCACATGATATTTCTAATGACTTGTTTGACTTTTTTTACTGTTCCTTGTCCTGTGACACCTATGTTATATGGTCTTCCAGAAATACATAAGGATTTAACCTATCCCCCTATGAGACCTATAGTATCCAGGAGGGGATGGATTATTGACCCTATATCCTTATAGCTGAAGAAGATACTCAGGAGTTACCTCACTAAGACTGAGAGTTATATCCAAGACACAGGTGATTTTTTTGAAGAAGTTATATGAGTGGTTTGAAAATCAAAAAAGGACTGGTATTTTGTCTGTGCTTGGATATTTATTCATTCCTTACTACAATCCCCAAGGAAATTGGAATAGACAAATTATGCAGTTTTTTATGTAATAACACAGACATGGGTGGCAGAGAGATTGAAACAGTTTGTAAGTTACTGGAAATTATTTTTCAAAACAATATTTTTATGTTTGAGGAATGGGTTTTTCATCAAACCTCCTGATAAATTTAGATCTAAAGTTTTGTTTTATAAAGATTTTGCTGATGACATCTTCCTCTTGTTGAAAATTGGTCAGCTCAAATTAGATGAGTTTATTGAATACTTGCATGGAACCACCAATTTCCTTATTTTTAAATCTAATTCATCTGATATGGAGTGCTGCTTTCTGGATGTACACATTAGTAAAATGAATAATGACACCCATACATTTATTTGTAAAAAGGAAGTTCAGAAAAATAGATATACTCACAGAAAGAGCATGCACGTATTGCACAGTTTTAAAGGCATTATTAACAGACAGTTATTACGTGTTAGTAAGGTGAACACCAAAGATATTAAATGTGAAGAGAAAATGAAGGAAATGTTAAATGAGTTTGAGGACAGGGGTCATAAAAGGGGATTATTGGAAGAAACAAAGGTACAGGTAACAAGTGATGGGCATAACACTGCTGGCCGTATTTTGTACCACGGCATTCAGACCCTGAAGTTTCCATTAAACGTAACACAGTCCAACCATTGCAGCATGTGACAACATATACAAGGGATGTGGAACATGTGAAATAGATAATCACTAAGAACTGGAGGGTATTTGAAAGTATGCCAGAGCTAACGGAGACAGTGGGTGAAAACGGTCCTTTAGTTATAGTAATTGTCCAAATCAGAAAAGACGTTTGTGTCACAAAGATGCACCTTTAAATGCAAAAGTTTTAAGATATAATAAGCTGGGGACTTATCCATGCCTTAACTGTCTTAACTGTAACATAATAAGTGAGAATTGTTTGTTCATACAATAACAAGATAGAAGTACAATTTTTCCTGTTCTGCAAGGTGGGGATATAAATAATAAGTTAGAAATATGTCAGCTAAATTGTCTTTTATGGTTACAAGCTGACATAGAACCAGGTTTGAATGCTCATGTTAGCATCAAACCTGTACTAAGAAAAAAAAAAACAGATGAGCTTACATTGGCATAGTATTTTACAAGTTTTTCCGTATTTTTAATATTTTTTTATATGTATTCCTATATTTTTAGTTATTTGTTTATGTTGTTATGAATATTTTTGATATCATGACATGGTTCAATGTATTTATTTTTCATCATTATTTTAAGGTTTCAAAATGCTGAATTGCAATACTGTTGCTTTAAATCAGACTTGGGCTGTGTCACATGACTGTATGAAGTTTATAAAATGGAGAGCTACTAAGATACTTTGAAGCACCAAGGAAGGGTTTTTGTTAACCTGAAAGTTTTGCTACATTTTCCTTTGTTGCGTTTCCATAATCTGAGGCTTGTTTTTTTCGTTATTTAAGTACTTCTTTCCATGGACTTGGTTTACTGCAGTGCTAGTCCTTTTTAATAGTATCTTAACACCAAATTCTAAACATTAGAATAACAGAATTCCTAAAATTCTTTTGAAAAGTTTTTCCATTAACCATATTAAGTAATTATATTCTGAAATGTGCAGTCACCTAATTTAGACCTATATGCTAAAGATCAAACATAAACAAATATCAAAAAGTTTTGGCCTTAACACAGAGCCCTGAACCATGTGGTTCACAAGTGCTGATTTTATTTATTTATTTATTTATTTATTTTTTACTGATCATTTTGATTTATTCTCAATCCGATTTCATTGATACTTTATTAGATTTAAATTGAGCAATGCTATTTAATATTCCTGACTGAAGGAAAGCATTAAATGCCTTGTCTAAGTATAAATATACCAAATGGACTAGAGATTTTTTACTTTGTACTCTGGGACTTTATTTAATAAATATCACCAAGTATATGAAGCAGGATATTTCTTTAACAAATTCAGAATTATTCTGACCTAGTAATACTATATTTCAATATGTGCATTTCTTTTAGCTTTATAGTCCTTTTCACTATCTTACACCACCAAAAATAGGTACTATTTCTAGTAAAGATGTGTTTATTCATTGTTTATAACATACAGTATGAATATTTGCAAAAAAAAAACAATGGCTTCCTCTATTCATTTTGTACAAGTTTAAAAGAAATATAAACTCAGGGGATTAACCACTTGTGATACCATGTTTGCAGTTCATTTGATCTGGCGCACTCAAATATGTTAAAAGAGGGTCCATAGCCAAAGCTAGGAATATATTTAGGATCACACATAAGCAGGTAGATAAAATTAACTGGGAAATTCAGGGTCTGAGTGTTTTATCCATCTGTGTCACTCATTGCCTCCTGTGTGGCATTATTGATATAGAAAAATACTGGGACTGATTTCATAAAAATTCATTTGTAGCTATTTGAAATGTAAGCCCTTATATGTGAAATGCAGTTGAGAAGAGGACTCCATTCAGGGCTGTCATTACTAAATTACTTGGAACAGTCAGAGTCCAGACTTAGGCCACACAATCACAACTGCATATACAATTGAAAGGTTATCCCTAGCAACCTAACATTGTGCTGGCCTCAGCCAGGTGCAGCGCAGGGGCTTGGTGCATGGTCAGGAAAGATTTATTAGAAAAGAAGTGAAAGCACTGATTTAACTGCTCAAAGCATCTGTACCTGCACTATGCAGCTACAGATGCAGGATGCAAGGGCTTAGAAATGGGTGGTAAGATTAGCAGCACATAACTCAGAGATGTGCATGTGATTTTGCACTTTAGAGCTAGGTTTCTGAACCGCTCTTCCCATCCAGTTAATTAAGTAAGTACAAACACCATGTGCTGCGTCACAAGTTGTTGATACTTAATGATTACGATTTTTCTGAATTTCTATCATCCATTTCATCCTCTCCATAGTTACATACTCCTCTTATAGTTAAGTGCAGGATTTTCTGAATGTGACACAGGCCTGAATACATGCGACAACTTTAAGCCTTTCTGAATGCACAGATATTAGGTGCATGTAAAAAGAATTTAGCAGCATTTAAGTGACTGTATGGCCTTAATATGAATTGTTATGTAGTAATTTAACATTTCTTGTGCTAATTATGTATGTTTCTTTGGGAATTTGATTGATTATAGATGGAATGAACTGAATCTAATGATTCCAACGAATGTGAATATGCAAGTGGCCATAGCTAGAATTAAGTGAATTTAATTTGCTATACAAATACTGACTTAAGTAAACAAATGGACATTTGCATAAAGAACTTTGATGTGTGATGTAGTTAATTAATTAATTTATTTATTTGCTGTGAAAATCTGAATGGGCAGAGAGCCCCTTTTCATAGAGACCCAGGGAGAAAAGCTCCAGCAAAATATTAACAAATAATTGCAAAATACAGAATGACTAAATAGTACAGAGTTACAACAAGGGTAAGTAAGCATTACAAATTACAAAATTTAGCAAAAGATACCTCATGGCATATTGATAATGATATTTTGGTGAGATTAACTATGGACGTGAAATGTAATATATATAAGACAGGTAGAAAATTTTATGTATATCACTGCTAGCTCCAAGGAGAGGGGCACAGAGACTAACAGAAAGTGTAGATTGCAGCAATAAGGAATTGAGCAGACGTAGACATAGTAGAGATCAACCAGGTGATGTGGGGCAGTAACAGAGGTTATCTGGGTGAAATTAAGCAGTTACACAGATTAGCAGGGTGAAATGGAGCAGTAACAGAGGTCAGCCAAGTGATATGGAGCAGTAACAAATGTTAGCCAAGTGATATGGAGCAGTAACAGAGGTTATCCAACTGATATGGAGCAGTAACAGAGGTTAGATAGATGATCTGGAGAAGTAACAGAGGTTAGTTGGGTAATATGAAGAAGTGGCAGAGATTAACTGAGTGATATGGAGCAGTAAAACAGGTTATGCAGGTGATATGGATCAGTTACAGAGATTACACAGGTAATATGGAGTAATAAGAGAGGTTAGCCAGGTGATATAGAGCAGTAACAAAGGTTAGCCATATAATCTGAAATAGCAACAGATGTTAGCTGAGTAATATGTAGGAGTAACAGAGGTTAGCTGGGTAATATGAAGCAGTAATAAAGGTTAATCATGCAATATGCCACAGTAGCTAGCTGATATGGAGCAGTAACAGAGATTAGCCAGGTAAAATGGAGTCATAACAGAGATTAGCCAGGTGATATGTAGCAGTAATATAGGTTAGATGGGTGATACTGATCAGTATTAGAGGTTAGCCAGGAAATATCAAGCAGTAATAGAGGTTAGCTAGGTAATATGGAGTAGTAACAAAAATTACTCATGTAATCTGAAACAGTAACAGATTTTAGCCAAATGATATGAAGCAGTAACAGAAGTTAGCTGGGCAATATGAAGCAGTAATAAAGGTTAGCCATGCAATATGCAATAGTATCAGATGGATATGGAGCATTAAAAGAGATTAGCATGGTGATATAGAGCAGTAACAGAGATCAGCCAGGTGAAATGGAGCAATAACAGAGATTAGCCAGGTGATACGGAGCAGAAACAGAGATTAGACTGGTATATGGAGGAGTAACAAAGCCATGATGCTTTCAAATACATTTGGACTTGCTTTTTAAATGTATAGTACTTTTATGACATTTCCAGTGGAAGTGGGATTTTATACCATAACTGTATAATATGAGAAGAACATGTAGCATCCCCGCTAGGTTATGGGTCTTGGCAGTGTGAAGTAGGAGCAGAATGTGCTTTTGGACAAGTCTGTGTAAGGATAGCCATGTATTAGGCTGGTAAATGATGCTATGGACTACTTTTATGTGAAAGAAAGTGAGATATTTTGTTAGTTACATCCAGTCTTGCTAGTTTACAGCTTGTCAGTGATGAGCTCTAGATGTGAGGTTGGCTGCAAGCCATGGATTTTTAAGGATTTTCGTTGCTTACTTTTTGTTATATTGACAGGATTACAGATCAGTGAAAATGAATAGTGACTTTCTGCTGCTGTCTGTCAGACAGTGCTTTGTTCTGCAGAGGAAACCTAATTTTTGATGAGTGTTTTTGACTGTGGTATGGATACGTTGGTCCAATTTTAGTTTATTGTCTATTATGTCCTCCAGGTGTCTGGTACGTTAACAGCTTCTGTTGTATTGTTGTACTGTTGCTAGTTCAGATGATATTGAATGAGTAGCTACTATCTTAGCAATTGTTTTTGGCATGAACAGTATTAATTTGGTTTTCAGTGGACTAAACAGTGAGCATACCTCTCAACTGTACAGATTTTCACAGAATGTCCAGATTTTTGCCTCATATTTTTGGTCTGTTTCTCATAAAATTATAGTTTTCTGGCAAATTATTGGTAAATCATTGAGAGTTGAAGTCAGAAAATTTGTTGTTGTGTTTTTCGGCTTTTCCAGGTTAGGGATCGCCACAGCGGAACTCCGGTCCGCTAATGACTGGTAGTTGATTTTTACATGCCGAGCTACCAGCCCTGATGCACAACCTTCAATGAAGGTATGCCCATTCACGCATGTCTCCATGCAGAAGACGCTCTAGCTGAGAATCGAACCGAACAGCGTCTTACTGTGAGGTGACAACACTACTGCAGCACCATCACGGTGGATAGAGTTAAAGTCAGAAAATAATGACAGATATTTGCGTTTCAGACTTCATACCCTTCAGAAAATTCATGCTAATGCAAAATCTATTATTCTGTCAACTTTCTAAGTTTGTAAGAGTAATACTTAAAACGTGTCCCTATTTTTTGGTCCTTTGCTCCCCATTATTTATGGCTTTGTCTAGATTTCTTGCTGTAAGAGGTTGAGAGGTATGGTAGTAAGTTAGCCTTTTCTAACCAAATTTTGATATTAGTAAAAGCAGTTTATGTTAGAGCTGGTAGTTGCTGCTAGGTAGAAACAGTGCAGATAAGGGTAGAATCATCAGTGTATTGTATGACAGTGGCTAGCTTACAGTCTAAGTGTTAAGTCTTGGACGACATAGTAAACAGTAATGGGCCTAAAACTGACTCTTGTGGGACACCTACTGAGAGGTAGAGGAACATAGACATTTAACTCTGCCTCTTAACTGACCAAAATCTGTTGGTTAAATAACAATAAAAACAGATTATCACAAATGAAGAGGGACCCAGGTTAGATAATGTATGTAGGAGAATTTGAAAAATAGCATTGAATTCAAGCTTTGGAAATATCTAGGAAAGTTGCAGACACCAACCTCCTTGTAGTTCTGCTGTGATTTATAATGTTTTGAAAGCTCAGAAGAGCTGTTACTGTCCTGTGGTTGGGTCTAAAAATGTTTTGTGCATTAATTAGGAGGTCT
This sequence comes from Protopterus annectens, assembly GCF_019279795.1. Lineage (NCBI taxonomy): Eukaryota > Metazoa > Chordata > Ceratodontiformes > Protopteridae > Protopterus > Protopterus annectens. The sequence continues at coordinate 940,834,921 of NC_056729.1, forward strand.
GAGTCTAACAAATATTTGAGCAACTGAGAGCAGATACATTTTTCCAAGATTTTTGACAGTGTGATTGAAATGTCATTTGCCCAATAGGTGGAAAGTTCATTTGGATGATCTCCCATAAGTAGAGCAATGGTGAAAGGTTGTTAACCAGAAATGGGTTAATATGATTCTTGGATAGACTTTTTTAATACCTTTATTAAATTATCATTTAAGACATAGGCAAACATACATTAACAGAAAAGAAAACAAACCATTTTAATGTTGCTCCATTTAAGTATAATATATATCACATATATTTTCTTTACTATTATCATCAGTCCAACATTACAAAAATTGCTGAATTCATGCCTTCCCTTAAACCTCACTCCCCCCGAAAATTATTATGCAAGTATTGTTCCCACAATTTCCATTTATGTTTATGTAATTTGCTCCTTCCCTTTTTTAAATATCCTCTTCTAGTTCTTTTATCTCTTTTATAATATTCAATACCTCAAATATAGTTAGTGTAGACCTTGATTTCCATGTTCTACTAATTGCTTTTTTGCAGCCAACAGAATTAAACGTAATAAGGTCTTACTATGTCTAGACAATTCTGACCCTGTATCTCAGCTCAAAAGAATCATTTCCTTACTTACAGCCATTTGCTTGCCCAATATTTCTTATAGAGTGCTCTGTAGGGAATTTAAAATCTGTCAACTCATTTCACTCCCAAAACATATGTTCCCAGTTATCTCTTTCTTTTCCATCACACCTCTAACATTTGCTATCTACCTGAGGAAGAATTGTCTGAAGTCTGCTTGAGGTATAAAAATACCTATGCAAATGCTTCCAATCAAAGATCATAAACCTTCTGGACTTGGTTCCATACTTGGGATCCATACATGTCTTTCCGTTGTTTTCTTGTAAATTGCTTTTTCGGTCTCTTTTCCATCTTCTGATTAATTTTTATAGTTGTCAAGCAATATTTTATATGCCATACAAATTATCCCCTTTTCTAACAGCTACTTCTGTTCTAGATTTAACTAAAATGCTACCAGACCATGTCTTTCACTTAATATTCCCCTATCTATTTCTCTTTGCTTATACTCTCTGATTGAGCCCTGGTAGGGGAAGAAACCTCTAGCCTGCAATCCAAATGTGTTATTTGTCTCATCCCACTGTATTACCTTTCTTTGCAAGAGTTATTTGCTACCAACATCTTGGTTCCTTTGTCAAGTTTCTGTAGGAAATTTTGGCAAAGTCTCCTTTCTGTATTCTCATATTGGCTTAATTCTTACACTACTTATGAATACAATATTTTGCATGGCTGCTGTTATCCTCTTTAAGTATCTCCTTCAAAAAGTGTCTCTCTCTCTCTCTCTCTCTCTCTCTGTGTCTCTGTCTCTATCTCTCTCTCTCTCTTATCCCTTCAAATCAGGTAAACATAAATCACTCTGTTCTATTGGAAGGATGAACGTATCCCACTTAACTGTTGCCCTCTTTCCCTCCCAGATAAATGCCTTCAATTCTTTATTAATTATTGTGCATACCTTCTCCTCAGTTTGATGAACGTATGCCTATCCCATGTATAAGACTAAAGGAGCTATAACTATTTTCTCTCCTTTTACCTTACTGTCCATATCCATAACAATGGCTTCCAGTTTCTCATTTTTGTATTATATTTTAAGTAGTCTCTTCCCACATATCCTTAGCTGCCATAACAGAAGCTGTTTTAGTCCATTCTCTTAAATACTTAATCTTATCATGTCCCCAAAAATATGGGAATTGATGAACCAATTTGTCTGGGGTGCATAATTTATGGCTATAACCTTTGTTTTATCTTCAACAATTTTATATCCTGAAAAGAGTTGAAACTGTCTCAAAATGTTCCACAACACTGAGGTGTCCTTTTCTGGATTTATTAGGTACAAAATAATATCATCTGCAAATAAGGCCAACATTTCTTGATTACCATGCCAATTATATCCATGAATTTCTGAATCCTTTATTTTCTTTGCCAACGGTTTTAAATATAAAGCAAATAACAAAGGTGAAAGAGGACACCTCTGGCTAGTTCCTCTATTCAAATGAAGTTTAACTGAGAGGAACCCCCCATTTTAATTCTTGCCTCCAATCCTTCATATATCCTTGTAATTAACCTTATTATTGCATCAGGGAATGCAAATGCTTCCATCACCCTACTCATAAAATCACAGCTTACTCTGTCAAATGCTTTCTCTGCATAATGACACACCAACAACAGAGGTATGTTCTTGCCTTCTGCTTCCCTCTGGATCATTATTGTTCTATTAATGTTGTCAGATGTTTGCCTTCCCTCCACAAAACCACACTGATCCATATTTATCAATTTTGGCAACATCTTATAATTGTGGTTTCCTTGGACAGACTTGTCAGTTAGAATGAGTATTGGATATATCAGTACATCTGCTGCTATCTTTATACATTCTTTTGGCAGGTGTTCAGCTGGGATTGAAGTGGGTTAAAGTTTAAATTGGAGTGTCTTTATTATTAAGAATGGGACTGTTTTTAGGGAGAAAGTAGGCTTATGGTTGTTGCCTGAAGAAGAAACCTATGAACAAGTGTTTATGGTATCCTTTAGAAGTAAAGCAATGAGGTCTATGAACTATAAAGTGAGTATTACATTTGTTTGTGGTGCTTATCGATGGATCAATTGGAAATGGACTTGGCTGAGAAAATCTTACAGGGTGAAGGAGAGTCTAAATAGTTTTACAGAAACGTTTTGGGTTATTTTGTTGGGTTTTTAAAGATAGTGGAAGTGTTTTTTTATCATGGATGATACAAGAGCTTTTGATAGGTTTATTAGCTGCTTAAAGATTTGTAAGTTTAGTGCAGTCTTATGTAAATATTGTCCTTCACAACCTTTACCTCATTCCTTCTTTACTTTTCTGGATTTATGTGCAGATCAGGAGGCAGGATTACTCTTGATTTTTTTCATTCTGTTTGGAACTTGTCTGTTTACGTTGGTTTTGAATTGGGTGGCAGCATCATCTAATGAAAGGTTTGTTAGCATGTTTCAATTGCATAATTTTATGACTGAGATAAAGATATCTTTATTGAACTTCAATAGACTGTAAGATTGGTTAAGGTGGGGTTGCTTTTAATAATATGAAATATACTTCTAATGATATAAGTGAGCATATGATTACTGAAAGTGTCAGCTTGTGTGGCTGGGCAGATGACGTTACTTGGTTCAAAGGAGAGGATCCAGTCAAGTATGGACTCATTGTTATTGGCTTAATCATTTCTGGTTGTAGAGCTGATCATTTGAGTGAAACCAGAAAGACTTACATTTGACACAAATATTGATTTGTCAGTGATGTCAGGGTGCCAGTCTATGTTTAAGACTCCTAAAAGTTTCATGGGAGATATTTGCTTTAATCCACTACAAAATGTCTTTGGCAACAGAGATGTTATTCCATGGGGAAATGTATATGGCAATAATGTAGACACTTTTGACTCTCAGCATTACTGAACTGTGGGATATTGAAATAGCATAGGGATTGATAGGTCTGGTATATCTGGATGTCCTCCTGCTCATTTGTGTTTTCTGTCTGTTCTAAGGACAATATAAGCTGCAGAGATGAGTTCTACACTATCAATATAGGCGTTAGCAATGTTTCTATTGGTATTTAATGACTGCCAGCATGTAATTTACCTCACGCAAGTGGTGTTTAATCGGTCAATGTGCTAGAATTATACCTCTCAACTATATAGATTTTCACACAATGTCCATATTTTTGCCTTATATTTTTCGTCTGTTTCTCAATAAAACTGTTGTTTTCTGGCAAGTTATTGAGGACTGAAGTTAGAAAATAATGACATAAATTTAGATTCAGATTTCATACACCTCAGAGAATTCAAGCAAATTCAAAACATGTTATTCTATCAGCTTTCTATGTTTGTAAGAGTAATATTTAAAAATTGTCCCTATTTTGGGCTTTTGACCCCCCCCCTTCCATTATTTATGGCTTTGTCCAGATTCCTGCTCTAAGAGGTTGAGCGATAATACTAGAATAGGATTTTATTTTACATTTGTAAATGAGGTAAACAGCATACAGTGCCTTTAAATTGTTAGCGATTCTATTTGTTCCATATTATTGTGTGTAGCCTTTACTTAATAGCAAATTTGCACTGTTCTCCTTGACTGTTTACTACTCCAAACACTTCCTCTTCTGCACAGAGACTGTTATACCTTCTGTTTTTCTTTTTTTTCACAACTGAGGTCTTTCTTCTAGTTCATAACAAAAGTACAATGAAGACTAACAATTGCTCAGCATGTATTTTCTCTGGTCTAAAAATATACCTGCTATTTCAATGGACTGTAGACTGCCCTGGTGGGCTGTTTTTCCTCACTAAAGTATGCAGCTAATATTCAGTCAGCCCATTTATTATTGCACTTACCCCATAACTGCACACATCCTCTTCCTTACAGCTCCTTTTGCCCCCATGAAAGTTGTTGTACTCTTTGTGTTGAGCATGTGCTCCCTGATCATACTCTGCATTTATTGTGAAGCATAACAAATTACATAAATATCACCACTCATTTAAAAAATACAGTCTGCAAATTACTGGAAATATTCAAAATGAAGAATCAATAAAGGAGTGAGTTGGAGAGTGGTCAATTTTAAAATACAGTAGCATGGCTATATTATTGGAATTTGTGCTGTAAGTAATCATATATACTTTTATTTTTTAAACAGATTTTTATTCATTTTAAAACAAATATTGTACAAACGTATTTAAAGATAAATAGAATAAAACAAAACTATTTAGAGATGTCAACAACAGAATCAAATATAGAAAACTAAATGATTAAAATTTGTCAAGTAAATCACTTAATTTTGACCAAAATCGAAACTGGTGAGTAATATTCATAATTCTCATTTTAGCAGTTCACAATTCTTTTTTACAGACATTTTTTGCTAAATTAATGAATTTGGTGAAACAAAGATTAGTTTTACATTTCCAATTCTTTATGACTATTTTTCTTGCTGTAGCAAAAATGGACCAAAGGAGAGGCACCTGCACCCTAGCAATGGAATCCAGAACTGGAGTATTAAATAGGATCAAGGAGTTAGAAATAATACAATTATCTGTCCACAAAGCGTGGGCAAAATTTCTAAATCCAACCCAAAAGGAGTTATTATTTTTATAATTCAATGTCACATGAAACTAATCTGTATTAGAGACTTCATTACAATTCCAACAAATAATTTTCCCATAGTTATATGTTAAAGCCACTTTATGTGGAGTTAAAAAAGCTCTGTGAAGAAAACTCCACATGTATATTTTCCAATAAAGAGAAGAAGTAGATTTCCCCCCATATTTAAGAATTAAGCATTTATCTTCATCTTAGTTGAGTAATTCCAAAATAATGAATCTGTGGAACCAAATTCTTCTTTTATTATTTTATAAATTATTGATATATATATGATTTATTCTTATATGAGTAACTATTGTTTCTGAAAAAAAAAACTCAAGTGTCTTTGGAATATGTTTTGTTTGAAAATCCATGGAGATTTGGATTTTATCACTAACATTTTTCACAAAGTTGTATAATCAACCAGTTATTTTCTAAACAATGTCTTGCAATAAGATAATCTGTATTATGTGATTTATCTCTGATTAAGAACTGATGTCGAAAGATTAAATTTGCATCTCTAAGTTCTAGCATAGTGTTTGTATTAAAAGTTCCCAAAAAACCTGCAATATTTGATATAGGGATCATATGTACTTTTATGAGTCTGTCAGTAACTATTTTTTAGGAAAATTACATGTTGATACAGTTTTTCTAAATAAGACAATGTTGTAGCAAATTAATTCATCATATTACATTGAAGGTGTTATTATATGATGGTAAGATGGAAACTGAGGTGTTGTAGTACCTAGAAAGATGTTTGCCTGAAATAACCTGCATTTTAAAATTAAAGGAAAAACTTCACTGTTAATAATCTTATGGGGGTATGCTGCAAGAATTAAAGTTAGCATGCATTTTAATTACAGTTACCTAAATTACATTTGTGGGATCGCATATATATTTATTTGCATCATCAAATCCAATCATACTGAAAGTTTTAAAACATAAAAAAATAAATAAATCTAAGATGACATCTTTCTTAAGTTAGCAAGAGCTTTTAAGAAATGAGTAGATGTGGAAATTGATTCAGATATAGGCAGAAAAGGTAACAAGAGAAAGTGCAAAAAAAAAAAAGAATACAAGGAACATGATCAGTAAAAAAGAAAAGAAACACAGAAAGCCCACAGTTATAGTTAGAAATCTAGAGATCTACTGGAACCACCACCTTTTGATAAAGGATTGACACATGAGTTGCTCAGACAGGATAAATTTACACCAAAACACAAAAGGTTAACATCAGCAGCTCAAGACAGTGGACTACATACTTGGGGGTTTACAAAATCGAAAAAGTAGAATGTACAGAGAAATGTCAGTTTTGTAGTACATAACTAGAAACAGTAACACATCATTTTGCAGGTTGCAATACACTTATGGCTGAAGGTTTGCATACTAAAATGCATAATAATATGACAAGTATGTTACACTAGAAACCATGTAAACATTACAAAATGAGAGGTGCTGGAAATATAAACTGCAAAGGATCATTGAAAATGTTGAAATGATCATGTAGGAGCATCCCATACCAGAAGCTAAGAAGGTAGAAGCAAACCGACCACATATTGTAGTTCAAGGGGAAAAATAGCATTGATTATCAAAACTGTTACACTCAACAATTACATCATCTTACAAACTGAAAGACATACATTAGTAAAATATCAAGAGCTGCAAGCAGAAACTAGAACAATCTGGAATAAGGCTACACATATAGTTTCAGTTGCAATAGGAGCAACTGGGCTAATAAAAAAGAATCTTCAAGCATATCTAGATATACTACAGATACAAGTATCCCATTATGGACTGCAAAAAGAGGTGAATTGTGCCTGCTGAGAAGAGTACTCTTATCACACATCAAAAATTGAAGCAAAACTGATTTTTAACTTTAATTATACCCTGACCGAGAAATGGAGTCCATTCATGTCAAGGTATATAAAAAACCTAAGCATATGGAGAAATTAAACCAAGAATTGTTTAACAAAGGATAAGGTGGATATAAATTTAATGTGTACAACTATATAAATGGGCTAAAATAACAAATCACTTTATTATACTGAAAAAATAAACAAGTAAAAAAAAATGAAGAATATAAACATGTAGGAGTCATAGTGGACTCTGGTTTTATATTTTCACATTAGTAAGAACTGTAGGGGACCCAGGGAAAGCTAAGACATCATTACAGTATTGTGCAATCACATGTATTACACCTGGAAGAGAGAAGAGGAATTACTTCGGTCTTACTGCACTAACAAGGTGTGTAATAACAGTTCTAGAGGTCACATGCCCAGGTCCTTTATACACAAAATGGAAGACATATAGATGGGAACTTATCAGATGGTACAACGGGTACTGAATATGAATGTTCATTCCTTCATACATCAACTACCACTTTAATTCAATTCAGGGTCATGAGCAGCTGAAGTCTATTCGAGTACTGATTGAGTGTTGAAAGCCAGAGGAAGTAAAACTGAATGGGCTACCAACTGTCACAGGATTCACAGATTCATTCATTCTCCTGCAGTCAGTTTGGAGGGATGCCAATTCACCAGTTGCACACCCAGCAAAAGACACCTTTACAGAGGAAAATCATGCAAGCTACAAATAGAAGGCACTGCAATGGAAAACCAAGCTGGAAAACCATGAGTTGTGAAGTAACTGCTATACCACTTGTGATTGAAAACTATCTATATGCATTGCCCTACAAAGATGTAGCAGGAATTCAGTGTGAGAAGATATGAGGCTAGAACTAGGTATAGATGATATAAATAAAGGTACAAGGTAAGTTTGAAAAAGAAATGTATGCAACATTGAAATGACATAACTGTACAACTGTAAACATCTCAGACATAGTGCCTTTAAACTAAAAAAAAAAAAATCTTGCTTTTTCCCACTTTCTGAAATTTAAAAAAGTTCAGTTACAAATTTGCTGTTTTGAACTGTTTGTAAGTTTCTTGGAGGCCAGTGCTTGCTTGGGCTAAAGGGAAGCCTCTGTGTTCATCAGTGGCAGTGATTAACACTGAACAGCCTGCCTGCCCCTGTAGGAGTGGTTACTGCCTAGAAATTGTAGTTTTATTGGCCATTTTGGGTCAATTCCAAACTCCTTGATCTCTCTCTCTCTTAAAACCCTGCTGCCTCGTGGTTTTGGTGTCTTTCCAGGCTTGATAGTTGTTGCTGAAGCACCTACCAAGGGGAGAAAAAGCTGAGAGAAGAAAGGAGCCACTTTTGAGATTTTAAGTATTTTCTTCTGATTTTTGTTTAAAATTTCTGCTTTGCTGCTTACTTTTCGACATTTTCCGGCTTGCTAAATTTGATATCTGTATTAGAAACAGTATTTAGAACTAGATATCTAGAGCCTGTTTACTGCATTTCCTGTGTTGCACTTAATTTAAAATCGTTTTTTTCTTAAAATTGCATTTTACCTGACTCTGGCCTAGCACTCAAGTGTGGGGTCATTTATTGCACTGTTCTGACTTGTTTGCTACTTGTGTATCTCTGCTACCTTTAAACTAAAACAAAAAAAACAAAAAATATATAGCTTTTTTCACACTTTCTGAAATTTAAAAAAGTTCAGTTACAGATTTGCTGTTCTGAACTGTTTGTAAGTTTCTTGGAGGCCAGTGCTTGCTTGGGCTAAAGGGAAGTCTCTGTGTTCATCAGTGGCAGTGATTAACACTGAACAGCCTGCCTGCCCCTGTAGGAGTGGTTACTGCCTAAAAACGTTTTGGGCCAATTCCCAGCTCTTTCAAGTTCCCTGCCTTAAAACCTGCTTTTGCGCGATTTTGCGCAGAGCGCAGCATCGGGCAGTGCCGCTTAAACGGGTTTAAACTATTCCCGGCTCCACAAAGTCTGCTCTTCACTTTTTCCCTTAGAACTGTTCTAAATCTCAAAGTAAGCACTCTATTTTCATTCTAAAGCCCTGCACTTGATCTTATAAGTAATCTTATATGTAAACACTAACTAAAGCACTACACCCTCTTATACTCCTTATAAGTACTTGGCTCCCTATTGGTCCTTTCTGATCAGTCAAAAAACTGTTCCTTATACTGTTCTGGCATGTCCAATAGTCAGTTTTGGGTTTACTGTCCAGTCCAGCTGGTGAATCTGGGTATCTTGAGGCAATGTTACAACTGCCTTATGTACACAGACCACCCTCTCCTCCTCCCATCAAACTCAAATATATGTGAGAGATGCAACTATATAGCCAAACTGGAGGCTGAGCTCTCTCAACCCAGCACTGGCACAGTCAGTCAGGAGGAGAAGGTAACCACACACACCACTATTCCAGTCTCACATAGACCTATCACATCAGCAAACCAAACACATAAACACACAAAAACATACTAAGAGGCTCTAAATAAAAATCTGCCAAACCAGCAGAGACCTCCAAAGCAGACATCTAAGCAACCGCTACCCCGCAACAATACTCACGTATCACATATTTCACAAAGTAAGTGTGCCACACAGCCACAGCTCTTAAGGCTAAAAAACACACCTAACACACTTGTAATAGGGGACTCTATTGTCAGACACACTGACATCCCTCTCACCAGACTGAACAAGGAAAAGGTCACTGTAAGCTGCCTGTGGGGTGCCAGGATCCGCCACATAACACAAGCACTCAGGTCACTCCAAAGCAAGTACAAATATGACTCCGTCATTGCCCATGCTGGTGTGAACGACCTGAGATGTACCTCCCTGGACTACATGAAAAGAGACATAGAGGAGTTCTCTGATCATGTAGCCCAGACCAGTATGACCCTGATCTTGAGTAGCATCTTTCCCTCACCAAGAATGATGCCACAGTATAAAGACAAAATGATCAATTTTAACAATTGGCTAATGTATTGGTGTCATTCTAAGGGGATTCAGTGTCTGTCAGCCTGGAATGACATGCTTGACAAGCCACGTTGCTTCGCTAGGGATGGCTTGCACCTGTCACCCCTGGGCTTTCGAATACTGGCTAAGGCTCTTGCCACCCCCATAGTGCCTTTTTTAGGCAAGGCTCAAAAGACAAACCCACCTCCATAGACAACACAAGAAAAAAAAAAACTAAGGGTAATTCTGCTCAACGCCAGAAGTCTAAACCTCAAGATGCACGCACTCGAGGTTCTCCTCAGTATGGAGAATATCGATATCTGTGCAGTGACAGAGACCTGATTCAAGGCCCCAGAGAGCACCCCAGCACTACCAGGTTATAGCTCATACCATGCTTTTCGGCCCCAAAACTCGGACCGAACCACAAAAGGAGGGGGAGTATCCATATTCATCAAAGATACCCATACCTCCAGGTTAGTGGCACTATACAAAGCATCTGAGACCATCCATATACAGTTAACAGTGGGAAAAACTGCCTTTCAGTTTGTAGCCTGCTACAGACCACCCTCCCGAACTCAGGAACTCCACTCAGCCTTCCTGAAAACACTGGAGAATATGAAGGTCTCTCCAAACACAATAATATTGGGTGACTTCAACTACCCAAACATCGACTGGGAAAACTACTGAAGCCCCAACACCCTTGCCCAATGGTTCCTAGAATTTATAAACTCAAATGCTATGGAACAACTGGTCACCACTCCCACAAGAGGGGATAACATACTGGACCTGGTCATCACCAACATGGGGACTCTATGTTCCACACCAGAGTTATGTCCCTCATTGGTAAGATTTTTTTATTTTATTTTATTTATTTAAAATTTGTTGACCGGGCTAGTCCAGCTGGATATATGTCCATTTTCAGTGGAGGCCCGGGGAGAAAATCTCCACAAATTACAACAACATAAAAGGTCAAGACAAAGACAATAACAGTATAATTTGGTACATAAGAAGTTTTAACAATTATAGTACAAGCCTAAGATTATATATTTTATATTTCAGTAGGAAAAAGGAAAAATGTATCTAAGAATAGATGAATAAGACTAATACATTTGTATTAGAAATGGTGTCGTACAAATCTTTATAACATATTACAAAATTAGATACACCTAGTAATTTATGATAAGAGATACTAAGGTCTCACAAAAACCTAAGAAAGAAAAACACTAGAGATCAATAGATAGAGTATAGAAGAACAGCAAACAAGGATGGATTTCTAGTGTTATTTAACACATAGGTTGTGATACTATATGAAGGTGTTTGATCATTCCACAGTATATACTTATTTACATGAGAAAAAATCCTAAGAAAGGTTAAGCTCACTAAAATTTAGTGAGACAACACAAGATCATGATCATGGGAGGCTAGGAATTGTGGGATCAAGATCAAACCATAAATTAATCTCACTGGACATCCATATCCCATCCCCACCCCCAGCCAAGGAAATCACAGTGAAAAATTTCTCAAAAGCAAATTTCACACTTCTCAAAACCTAGATGGAATCCTTCAAAGCCACCGGGCCAGTGGAAAATACTGCCCAAACAGCAGAATCCTTTACAAATGCATTCTATGGACACCTACTGGAATGCATGGATCGTGCTATCCCAAATAAAACCAAGACTCACTCCTCCAAAGGCAGGAGACCAGTCTGGGGGACACCGGCCATAAATAAGCTATACAACAGAAGGAGGGAGCTACTACATGACAGAGCAAAATCCCAAAAAGGGAAGGCATCTCTGATCAGTATTAGCAAGAAACTACGATCCCTCATAAAATTATCTAAGGCCAGCTTCGAAAGAAGAATTGCACAATACACTAAAGATAATCACAAGGCCTTCTTTAGTTATGTCAGGAATCTGGGGGGCAACTCCCAGATATGCTCTGAGTTAGTACAAAACAACAAAAAATACACTGATCCCACAGACATTGCCAACATCCTGGCAGACAGGTTCAGTGCAAACTCCCCCCCCCAAAAGACCAAATGTCTATCCCAACAGAATGTAGCCTCCCTGACATCACAAATGCACAGGTGAGAGCTGCCCTCTCCAAAGCAAACACCACAGCATCAGTGGGACCAGACAGTGTCCCGGGCTGCATCTTACACGAGCTCCAAGAAGAACTAAACCCTCACATAAAGTCACTGTTCAATCTCAGTCTTACTACAGGATATGTACCCAAGGAATGGCGTACAGTAACAGTGGTCCTGTTCCACAAAGGTGGTGCCACAACGGACCCAGGAAACTATCGCCCTATAAGCCTGACTAGTCTGGTCTGTAAAGCTATGGAGCGTATCATCATGGAACTCATAAACAAGGACATTGGTAAACTCCAGACACTGGATCCCACCCAATTCGGCTTTGTTAAGGGCAGATCTTGCCTCTTGAACCTGGTCAACTTCTTTGAAACAGTTACCAAGGCCATAGATGAAGGGAAGGTAGTCCACACGGCCTACCTGGACCTCGCAAAAGCCTTTGACACAATACCCCACTCGGGCATCATAAATAAGCTCACCAGCTTAAATATCAACCCCTATGTCACAAGATGGGTTGCAAACTGGCTCAGGGATAGAACCCACATGGTCAGTATTGCAGGTGCCATGTCAGACTCCAAACCAGTTACAAGTGTCATCCCACAATGCCCAGTCCTGGGACCTCTCTTGTTCGGTATATACTTCTCTGAGGTACAGGCTAATACGGGAGGACTATGGCTGTCCAAGTTCGCAGATAACTGCAAGCTGGGTGCCATAACTGACTCTTCGGCTGACACAAGCATCCTCCATAAGGGTCTCACAGAGACGGATAACTGGTGCCAGAGCCATGGCCTAATGCTAAATGCCGAAAAGAGCATAGTCATCCCCTTCAGGAAAAACAAAGTGCCCACAAATTACCACATAGGTGGTAATCCATTAAGTACAGAAGAAGTAATTAGGGATTTGGGGACCCAAGTAGATAGAAACCTCTCTTTTGACAATCACATTGCCAGAGTGGTTAGAAAGACCTTCTATATAGCCCACCTTATCATGAAAGGGTTCACATCTAGAGCAAGAGAGGTCATTGTGCCCCTCTACTCATCACTCATCAGGCCCATAATTGAATACAATGCCCCATTTGGGATGTACCTTACCTGACACCTGCAGCAACTGGAGAGGCCCCAAAAGTACCTCACCAAGAGGATCAAGGGACTCAAACAGATGCCCTATGCAGTTCGGCTAAAGAAACTCCAGCTCTACTCAGTTGCTTACCGCCTACTCAGAGGTGATCTATGCCTGACGTATAAAGCCATGTCCAACCCAGAATTAATGGACATGCTCCACCTCAGGAAATCCAAATCCCTTAGAGCTACATGCTCCAGGGACTTAAACCTCAGCACAGAAATAAATAGGACATGCTGGAGGGACAGATTCATATCCCAGAGGCTGCCCTCACTCTGGAACAGAATCCCAGTCCATGTTAGGCAGAGCCCCTCACTGACCCTCTTTAAGAGAAATCTTGACGAGTGGATGGGAGATCGTAAATTCACCCCTGGGATCTCTTCTGTGTCCCTGCTGGAAAGGGGCACAGTAAACTAACCTTAAAAGGGCTATCTTCTGTGACCTACTCTACAGAGGCACAGTAAACCAATCTAAAAAGGTGGCGAAAGCCAGACACACTCTGGCTAGGCTTGTAAATGCCCCAGGGCAGATAGCCTAGTATAAACCTATGAACCTATGAACCTATGTCTGACTTTGCAGAACATCCCTGATTTTGTCATATTTTTTGCCCTTATTCTCGTAAAATGATTTTTTTTTTTCTGGTAAATTGGTGAGGATTAATAAAATAAAATAAATTAAAATAAATCAGTCCCTAAGAATCTTGAACACCATAAGCTCCACACCAGAAAGCGAAAAAATAAAATTTTATTAAACAGGTTAAGCGCTTTCGTCCTTTGAAATGAAACTGGGACTTCTTCAGAACAAAGTAAAAAATCCACACCAGATGTTTTATATACAACATGATTAACACCTTAAATTGATTTCAATTAAACATTAAAACCATGATCCTAAAATGAACCTATTAACCCCCATTGAATGGGTATAAACTAAACCAAACATTACTTTTAAAACAAAGACCAATAACTGCAGTTGTTTTGCTTTAAATAAAATTATAATATGTTAAAATATAGCAGAACCATTAAAAGTATAAAGTTCACTTTTTCTATATAGGTAAAAGTGAAAAACATTCTTTTAGACCTCTATATCAACCACAAAAAGAACAGCAGATAAAAGTATATAAGTACAAATTTTATTGTGTGTGAGTGTACTCTGTTAAAGGCTTTTTTCAGCCGAGGCGCTAGAGAAATTTTGTGTATTTTAATAAAAGACAAATAGTTTTGAACTACTAGCCTGCTTCATGTGGTAGTCTTTTAGACCTTGTTTAGTCATTTACATTTCTGTATGTCAAGTTTGTAGAAACTTCTACATGGAGAAAACAGAAAGAAGATTGAGATCTAGAATTTATGAGCACATATATGCCATTTCAAAGGGTAATTTGAATAATGCTCTATATAGACACACCCTAGTTTGCCAGGGTTTAACTAAATTTAAATTTGGGATCCTGGAAGTAGTGCCACAGAGTCTTAGGGGAGGGTGGTGTGAATTATAGGTAGAATTAAAAGAATTGTACTGCATCATTAAGTTGAATGCAACTGTTGTGCTAGGTCTAAACAAATGTTTTTCACTTTACCTATATTGAAAAAGCGAGCGTTAGACTTTTAACAGTTCTAGTATATTTTAACAAATTATAATTTTATTTAATGTAAAATAACTTCAGTTATTGGTCTTTGTTTTTAAAGAAATGTTTGGTTTAGTTTACACCCATTCAATGGGGATCGATAGGTTCATTTTAGGTTCATGATTTTTATGTTTAATTGAAATCAATTTAAGGTGTTAATCATGTTGTATAGAAAACATCTGGTGTGGATTTTTCACTTTGTTCTGAAGAAGTCCTAGTTTTGTTTCAAGGGACAAAAGCACTTAACCTGTTTAATAAAATTTTATTTTTGCATTCTGGTGTGGAGCTTATGGTGTTCTAGACCCTTAGGGACCAATTTATTTTATTTTATTGGTTTTATTACTTCGATGCCATTCAAACAGGTTTTTTGTTTTTTAAATTGGTGAGGATTACAGTCAGTCAATACTGCCAGACATTTGCTCATAAAATGCATAATGATGCAAAACCTATTGTTTTTATTAACTTTTTACATGGATTATTGCAAAAGATAAACTGTCCCTGTCTGATTTCAGGGCCTATGTCCCCATTATTTGCTTGGCTTTTATTTTCCCTAATTCCTAATTAAAGAAATTGAGAGTTACTCAAGCAGATATTAAAATCACATGATTAATTAAAATAGTCCAAAAATTAAAATGTCACCCACTAGATTGCCAGCTGGCTCACAGATAGAATACAGGAAATCAAAACAGGGTAAGTTACCTCCACAAAGAGACCAGTCGCCAGTGGAGTGCCCCAGGGGTTTTGTGCTGGGACCTCTCCTGTTCGCATCTTCTTTTCTAAAGTAAAAGCCAGTACCAAAGGGCTCTGTCTGACTACTTTTGCAGATGCCTGCAAGCTAGGAGCAGTCAGTGTATCCCCAAATGACTTAGCCATCCTGCAGGAAGGTTTGTCCCAAGTAAACTACTGGTGCCAAAATAATGGAATGAAACTAAATACCAAAAAATGCATTATTTTATCCTTTGGAAAGTCATCTATCACAGGGAACTACCACATTAACAATACATGACGATAGTAACAGAGATAAAACAACTGGAATTGGAATCTTTAGAAAAGGGTAGGAGCAAATTACATAGGAATAAAATGGGAAGTGTGGGATCAATACATGCAGAGGAGGAACAAGGTTTAAAAGATGGCAGGAACTCAATGAACTATGTAATGTTGACTGACAATGACTGGATATATCATAAGTGATGTATAACATTTGCAGTTATAGTTGTGTCAGCATGGTTTATAATGTATAATGTTTGCAACTGAGATTGCGTCACATTTACATAAATGTAAGAGTGAAAATGTCATTCATGATAATTTAATAAAGATTTTCTTCTTTTAAAAAAAAAGTTGACACAGTTGTTCAGGATATGGGAAATTATCAAAGTTATCTAACTTTTGACTAGCAAGCATCCATCATTGTAAGAAAGTTCTATATTGCACAGCTTATAAACAAAAGGATTGTGTTTAGATCTAGGGATGTCATTGTCCCCCTATACTCAACCCACGTTAGGCCAATCATCGAATATAATGTCCCCTTTGGCAATAATCTGTCCAGTCACATGCAGCAGCTGGAACACCCACAGAGATACCTTACTAAAAGGATACAAGAACTAAACAACAAGTCTTACATGGACTGACTCAAAGCCCTGCCACTCTCCTTGTTATCCTGAAGACTACTTAGAGGTGACCTGAATCTGGCATAATAGGCATCTTACATCCCAATACTGGTTGTTTTACTTTACATCAACAAGTTAAATGTCATCAGAAATACTCACTGTAAGGATATAAACAACTTCTGCAATATCAACAGAATGGGTTTTAGGGGCTGGTATATCTTGCAAAGGATAGCACTGGTCTGGAACAGACTCCCCATCCACATAAAAAAGTTCTTTCCTGTCCATATTCAAGCAGAATTTAGATCTATGTATTAGAAACAACATTTATACCATACCAGGACTACCCCTGTACTACTAATGGAGAGATACGGTTCCTAATTGCTTTATCCTATGCATGGGTCCCCTCAAGTTATCCATGGTATGATCCCAGTTATTCTCATTAGGGGTAATATATAATTATCAACCATGAGATGAAGGCCAATCTATAACCAAATCTATAACATAATGTGATAGGTTATTTAGAGCTCAAAAAGGAAAATTGGCTAGGCTTAAAATCGCTCACAAGGGCAGCTATCCCAGTACATACATATGAAATTATGAACCTATGTATATTCAAAAGATGATGGAATAACTTCAAGGGATGGCAGCATCAGCAGTGTAGGTTTTAATTAAAGACCCACAGGTGTCTGACAACCAAACATCAGTCACTGGTCTGTGAAAAAAAAGCACAGGAGAGTAGATGGGATAATCAAAAAATAGTTGGTGGACTATGCCAGGAGTTATTAACTTGCAGTTAGACTTTTATTCAGTAACATTTAAAGAACTGAATCCCAATAAAAGTAATTCCATTTTACTCACAGTTGAGCAGAATTTATCACATCAAAATCGTTAGTGTTTTACGTGTCTTGCTCTTTTCCAAGTTGCACAGTCAAAGTACGGGAACATGTATGAGTTAAAACTATACCTCAGTTGCAGTATATGTGTTTCCCAGCCATATTATGAATAAAGTCTAGCCCACTTAAAGCTCTTAACATTTCAAGAACAGCAGTCGTCTGGTTATAATACTCAGCTAATTTCTCAGTTAACACATTAAAATTCTTCTGTATTAGAAATCCCTATGATAAATTAGCCATTCTGCCAGCTGAGAATCCTACCATCTTCCACATTATTATTGATTGATTGAGTGATTATTGATTATTATTATTCTCAAATAACACAGTAAAATGATTTCAGAGCTACCTCAAGGATCGTAAACAAGCAGTGAAATGGTCCAATGAACTCTCACTCTTTCTCCACAACCCTACTGAAGTCCCTCAAGACTTCATCCTAGGACCCCTACTCTTCAACATTTTTACAAATAACCTTCACACTGCCTCTCACCCTGGGACCCTCATTCAGTACATTGATGATTCCACCATAATCTGTACTATTCAATCAGTACCAGAACTACTTTCAAAAACCCAACAGTTCTTTACTGCAGTCGAATCCTGGTTAAGAAATGCCTGACTCTTTCTTACTCCAAAGAAGACAAAACTAGTACTCTTTCATCCCAAAAACACCTCCCCATCACTGATCATTTCAACATCCTTGCATCTGACAACACTGCCATAGAAATAGTGCAGGAAACCGAACTTCTAGGTGTTATCATTGACAATAAACTTTCATTCGACCCCCATATACAGCAAAATATAAAGAAAACTCATCAAAAAATGGGACGCTTATATAGAAACAAACATTTCTTTACTGCAGCAACCAAAACTACCCTGTAAACACATTTTTACTTCCATCCCTTCCTTATGGTACCTCTGTCCTAACTAACTTACGAACTTCTACCATAAACAAGATGGAACAGTGCTACAGCAAAGTTGCAAAGTTTGCCACAAACTCTAAATATCGCACACAGCACTGTAAACCACTCCTAGAATTAAACTGGCTTGGCGTCCCCAACCAACTTGCCTTTATTCAGCTATCCACCTTGCACAACCTTACTTTCAAACCTACTGCCTGACCTGCACTAACCAATCTAGTCACACCTTACACACCAAATCGATCCCTACGATCAGAAGACAAAAATCTCTTAGCTATCTCAAAACCCACAAGAAAACTAGGTCACTCACTGTATTCATACTCTGTCTCTATACTTTGAAATTCACTACCTCTAGCTACCAGGTCTATGCCTGGCCTAACCCATTTCAAAGCCTCTTTAAAAAATCATCTCAACAAGACATAGCTTTGCTCCTGCATAAAGCCTGCCTGATGCTCAGTGCTTCCTCTTCTTCCACATTAGCCTCATCCTCCTCTTCTGTCACATTTTAATTCTTCACAGTCTGCAAGCTCCTAATGCTCTTCTAACTCCTTCTCTGTTTGTATACCGTATCCTTACGCTACTGCTCAGGCTGCATTGCTTCTTTTCTTTTTAACTCTCTCACTATCTTTCTGCATCATTAACTTTCTGGCTGTTATTTTTCTAATGGAAACTAACATTCTATTTATTGATTTATTTTTTTTTCATGTATTATTGTAGTCAATGTCACACATTGCTCTACCTACGTATTACTTTTGGACACTACATCATGCATAGTGAGAGTAACTAGCTCTCAACCAATCAGGGACAAATTTCACAGAATCAGGTCCAGAAGTAATCAGGGGCACTTTTAAAATATTACTACTATTAACTAGAGACATCGACAGAATAAGAAAATGTAAATAAATATACATTTTCTGAAGTAAAAGAAGTTTATAACTGTTGATTACTGTCATTATTTATTATGTGTAATTCAATACCTTTTCTCCAAGTGTCACCGGTTTTAGTAGGGATTAAGAGGGACAGACCTAAAATTTGAGTCAAAATCAGGGACAATTGAGAGGTATTGTCTATAATGTTTTTAACTCTGTAGAATCGTCTAGATATGTAGTATATATTGTAACATCTTGTAACATAGTTTGTTTTTTCAGCTTATTTTGTATAGTATTTCTAATGTGATTTGCCAAGTTGTAGGACTATTGCCTTTCCAAGACTAAGGTGGTTGAACTAAATCTCTCAGTAGAGTCTTTTCTCCCATACCTCTCAACTTCTTTGCTCAAAAAGTCTGGAAAAAGCCCAAAAAAGGGGGGGCAACAGCCCAAAATCAAGGATCATTTTTAACTATTACTCTAATTCACTTAAAGAATGCCACGGAGGTACGGTGGTAGCATTGTTACCTCACAGCAAGAGGCTCTCCCGTTCGATTCTTGGCTTGGCTTGGGAGTGCCTTCTGTGTGGAGTCTGCATGTCCTCCTCGCGGTTGGGTAGCATTCGAAAGACATGCGTGCATAAATGGGCGTGCCTTCGTTGAAGGTTGGGCGTCGAGCTGGGACCTCTGCGTTTCGTAAAAATCTACTGCCAATCATTAGCGGACCGGAGTTCCGCTGTGGCAACCCCTTACCTGGAAAAAGCCAAAAGACAAACAACAACATTTCTAATGTGATTTGCACTGTATTGGATTTTACTGTACTTGTATTGTACTGTATGTGGAGCTTTTCTCCCCGGGCCTCTGCTGAAAATGGGTTCTGCAGACCCAGTCAGACCACCCCCGTAAACAAATGTCAAATAAATAAATGAATACATACATACATACATAAATAAATTATCAGGATAATCGATAAATTTAATGTTTGTTGAGTGTGAGTTTATTTTCAAAATTTTCCACATAAGCTCAAAGTGTTTGTCTACATTGACAAGTTAGTCTTATCATATTGTTTGTTGTAGATTCATGCATTTATCATTACTGCCATAATGTTTTAGGGCATTTAAATTTGCTTTTGACTTCCTTGTTTCAGTTATCCATCTTTTGTCCTCATTTATGCATGTTGCACTTCTCATTTGCTTTTCCAAAGTCAGATTTTATACTGTAGTAGGTACCTCTTCTCTGATCTGTCTGTAGCTCACATATCTTGTATAGCTTAAACATATATCGATTAGCATCTAAACCAATTACTGAAAGGCTTGTACCCCCTTTTGACTATCTACATCAAAATAGCCACCACCAGTATCTAACCTCAAACATAATGTTAATGTTCATAATGCACCACGACATTGATTATTAAAGCTTCTTGTGCATTTACTTTAGCTAACTAGCCTGTGTAATTTGAAAGTAGTTATCTCAAGAAAATGACAGTTAAAGGTATCTGTCCAAACTCTTCATTATTCTTCTCACGTCCTGCTTCATTCCTCAGAAAACTGCAGATAATGCTGCTCAACCCAGTCTCCTACGCACTTCAGATCAGTTGCTTGTCTCCATTTTCTGACGTTTCTGACAAGGAGTACATGGAATGTACACAACCCCCTTACCTAGCTCTTCTGACAAGGAGTACATGGAATGTACACAACCCCCTTACCTAGCTCTTCTGACAAGGAGTACATGGAATGTACACAACCCCCTTACCTAGCTCTTCTGACAAGGAGTACATGGAATGTACACAACCCCCTTACCTAGCTCTTCTGACAAGGAGTACATGGAATGTACACAACCCCCTTACCTAGCTCTTCTGACAAGGAGTACATGGAATGTACACAACCCCCTCACCTAGCTCTTCTGACAAGGAGTACATGGAATGTACACAACCCCCTTACCTAGCTCTTCTGATAAGGAGTACATGGAATGTACACAACCCCCTTACCTAGCTCTTCTGACAAGGAGTACATGGAATGTACACAACCCCCTTACCTAGCTCTTCTGACAAGGGGTACATGGAATGTACACAACCCCCTTACCTAGCTCTTCTGACAAGGAGTACATGGAATGTACACAACCCCCTTACCTAGCTCTTCTGACAAGGAGTACATGGAATGTACACAACCCCCTCACCTAGCTCTTCTGACAAGGAGTACATGGAATGTACACAACCCCCTTACCTAGCTCTTCTGACAAGGAGTACATGGAATGTACACAACCCCCTTACCTAGCTCTTCTGACAAGGAATACATGGAATGTACACAACCCCCTTACCTAGCTCTTCTGACAAGGAGTACATGGAATGTACACAACCCCCTTACCTAGCTCTTCTGACAAGGAGTACATGGAATGTACACAACCCCTTACCTAGCTCTTCTGACAAGGAGTACATGGAATGTACACAACCCCCTCACCTAGCTCTTCTGACAAGGAGTACATGGAATGTACACAACCCCCTCACCTAGCTCTTCTGGCAAGGAGTACATAGAATGTACACAACCCCCTTACCTAGCTCTTCTGATAAGGAGTACATGGAATGTACACAACCCCCTTACCTAGCTCTTCTGACAAGGAGTACATGGAATGTACACAACCCCCTTACCTAGCTCTTCTGACAAGGGGTACATGGAATGTACACAACCCCCTTACCTAGCTCTTCTGACAAGGAGTACATGGAATGTATACAACCCCCTTACCTAGCTCTTCTGACAAGGAGTACATGGAATGTACACAAACCCCTCACCTAGCTCTTCTGACAAGGAGTACATGGAATGTACACAACCCCCTTACCTAGATCTTCTGACAAGGAATACATGGAATGTACACAACCCCCTTACCTAGCTCTTCTGACAAGGAGTACATGGAATGTATACAACTCTCTTACCTAGCTTTTTTGATAAGGAGTACACGGAATGTACACAACCCCTTACCTAGCTCTTCTGACAAGGAGTACATGGAATGTACACAACCCCCTTACCTAGCTCTTCTGACAAGGAGTACATGGAATGTACACAACCCCCTTACCTAGCTCTTCTGACAAGGAGTACATGGAATGTACACAACCCCTTACCTAGCTCTTCTGACAAGGAGTACATGGAATGTACACAACCCCCTTACCTAGCTCTTCTGACAAGGAGTACATGGAATGTACACAACCCCCTTACCTAGCTCTTCTGAAAAGGAGTACATGGAATGTACACAACCCCCTTACCTAGCTCTTCTGACAAGGAGTACATGGAATGTACACATCCACCTTATCCAGCTCCATTCACTGCCCTAGCTAAACTCATCTGTTAATGATTAAGTCCCACTGAATTATTTTATTATCATCTGACATCCTTCATTGAGTAGTAGATTTATTGCAGAAGTTTTTTTTTTTATTAAGTAAGTTATGGAATAGGTAGTCCCTGACTGACATTTACATAGAGTACTTGTGATAGATACAGTTTTATCGTAAATTTCATCATAATTATACCTCACAACAAAACTGGATAAAATTTATACCTCACAACAAAACTGGATAAAATTTGGCTTTTTAACGTGATTAAAATGCTGTGATGAAATAAATGAAGCAATTGGAAATTAATAGCATGAATATTTGTATGGGACATATATCCCCTCTGTGAACCTTTTCTCTACTACCTGTTACTCCATAAGTTGGGAACTGTTTGTGGTGACAGAAATGACTTACCAGTGTCTTGGGTGTCATCTTTTTAGTTCTTTTAAACCTTCAGTCATTTAAAGGTCATTTAAACCTTGGGACGGGAGGAATGATGGTATGACTATGTTGACCATTTTTGAGGGGGATGCCCATTGTGCTAAATAAAGAGCCACTGGATAGAAGGGGTGAGAGGGGTCACTTTTATCAAATTTTAGACAGAAAAGCGTACAGACTTTTCAAAGGTGAGGAGCCCTTCTAGTGGTCAACAACTGCAGCTAATAACACACTGTGAGTTTCTTAAGTAACTGCTAGTTAAAAGGAGGTAGTATTAAGTGACTTTCATAAACGTGATAAAGGTAATAATAAGATATAGTGACTTTTTGCATTACAGATGGGAAACATCGATGATAAGATGCTGTAACAATAAGAAGGGTGAATTTTTGTGAACTAGTATATTGTGTAACTTCAAAATGAAGCATATTCATTTATTAGTGCAGCTGTGTAGATGAACACATGGAAACATTTAGTATTTAATACTAGACATCACATAAAAACTGTTACTGTTAGGGTAAGAAACGTATACTGAACTGGGTGTAGCAGGAGTGCATAGACAGTAAGGGAGATTGCGTGTGGTTGAGCATGAGGAGTACAATTTACAATTCTCTGAGTATGCTGAAAATACTGCTTTTGATGCTACCATGGAAAACTGAGCAAGTTGTACTGAAAGAATACAGCTACATTTTGCAGTTAATGACATTCCAAGTGGCAGAAAGTTCTAGTTTTGCTAAAATGCGGAGGTGTTGTGCAGTTTGGTAACATTATCTAGTCTACTGAGAAAAATAATTCAAAGAGACTAGAAACAGCATTGGAACATGAAATATTTGGTAACTGCAGAGTATGTTGGGTTCTGTAAAAGCAATCAAGTGAGTCATTAAAGCATTCTGGCATGTAAAATAAAGCTACACTGACTGCTCAAACACTATGAGTTTAGGGAAGGCCTGGCAAATGTGTATGGCATGCAGTGTGAATTTGAACAAGAGACTGCTCTCTGGGAAAATCTGACACTTTTAACCTTGGTGAGAAGGTAAAGGTCAGTTTGCATATGGTAAAAGCTTAGAAAGACTGCTGTCTCTGATCTGTGAAGAACTTTGCTGTGACAAAATTCTTCTTTTGTAGCATTAGGAACACAGAAACTATCTCACTTTTGACCCTTTTTATTGGAGAAGCTATAGGTTCTACTTACAGCATACACCTACTTACTCCCAGTCCTCTTAAAGATCATCTTATAGTCACTCCATGTATTCTTGACTTCAGTCTGTTTGTAACCATTCTAACTCTTCATTCAAACTATCTACCACCCTTTCTGTGAAATAATACTTTCTCAAATCTGCCATAAACTGCATCCTGACCTTTGACGTCTTGTACTGGTGCATCTTTTTTCCTAAATATGATACGCACATGGAATATGTCAATCCTGTTTAAATATTTAAATACCTTTTTCTCTATCTTTCTCTGTCTTCTATTTGAAGATTGTATACTTTAATCACTTTTATTTCTTTTATGTATGGTTTCTGATGTATTTGGTGCATTATCTGTGTTGCTGTCTTCTGATTTGCAGCTATCCAGTCTAAGAAGTTATGTTGATGAGGTTTCCAGAACAGATTATTAAAGCAACTCTGGGACCCCTACTGTTTCTCCAAAGTACAGGCTAAAAAAACTAAAGGACTGTGGCTGACAAAGTTTGCTGGTGACTGCAAACTGGGAGAAAACACTGAAACCCCTAGC
Organism: Protopterus annectens; assembly: GCF_019279795.1. Classification (NCBI taxonomy): domain Eukaryota; kingdom Metazoa; phylum Chordata; order Ceratodontiformes; family Protopteridae; genus Protopterus; species Protopterus annectens. Next base: position 940,859,478 of record NC_056729.1, read on the forward strand.
AATGTCAACATTTATTTATTTATTTTATTTATTTTACATTTGTTAACCGGGAAAGTCTGACTGGATACAGGTCCATTTTCAGTGGAGTCCTGAGGAGAAAGGCTCCAACTGTACAAAAACAAGTGTAAATACAGTGAAATTATTACAGTGTAAATGATTACAACATCCTGCAAGAAGGTCTTACACAGACTAATGACTGCTGCCAAAATCATGGTCTTAAACTTAATACAAAAAATATATTATCATCCCCTTTGGCAAGGGTGATTCTCCTGCAAACTCCCACATCAATTGCAATACCCTAAGCACATAGTCAGTGGTGAGAGATCTGGGTACAGAAATCAACAGCAACCTTAACTTCAATCATCATGTCTCCACAGTGGTAAGAAGGGCACTTTATATTGCTCATCTCATAAGTAAGGACATTGCCTCCAGAAAAAAAAGAAATGATAACCCCCCATACTCTTCTCTCATCAGGCCAGTAATAGAGTAGGCCACCTTTGGTATGTTCCTTTCCAAACACCTGCAGCAATTGGAGAGACCACAAAGGTTCCTTACAAATAAAAATTCAGGGTCTTTAAGATCCGTCTTATGTGGACAGACTGAAATCATTGTCACTTTACTCTGTGTCATATAGACTGCTCAGAGGCAACCTGTGCCTTGCATATAGAGCAGTCTCTGACCCAGCTTTAGTGGAAATGCTGCACATTTGCAAGTCAAATGGCACATGGGTCACTCGCTCAAAGGACCTTAACCTGGTATGTGACATCAGCAGAAGTTGCTGGAGAGACAGATTTGTCTCACAGAGGTTGCCCCACATTTGGAACAAGCTTCCTATTCACATTAAACAAAGTCCCTCATTGGCCCTATTTAAGTGTAATTTGAATGATTGGATAGGTAACCAGAATTCACACTGAAGGTTCCACCTGTGTCCCTCTTGGACAGGGGCAATGGGTGCTGATTTTAGTGTCTACTTGAACCATACACCCTTGGGAACATGCTTTGAACTTGGCTAGGTTTATAAGAGCCCTGGGGCTGTTAGCCTAGTGACCTCCTATGATTCTATGATCCTACAGAATTGCTTATCTTCTGACATATAAAGCAAGACATGCAGTTACCATCAGTGCTCTAATTCCTTGATGAAAGTATTGTCCTCTTCTTTGAATTCTGTAAATTATCCAAATAACACTATTATACTGCAATTTGCAAACAGCAAAAATTTTCAGGTCATAAATCCTTCCTACAATAGGGAATCACTGCCTAACTTTACAAAAACAGAATGGCGATCAGTAACTGGTTGATGCATTTTCCTGTTAAACTTTAACATTCAGTTTACTCCACAGTGGTTGCTATCCATCCTTAAATAATACATTAAATCAAAATGTATGCTATTTTGCTCTGAGATTGTGATTTTTTTTTTTTTGCAGTTAATAAGTTCTCAAATCCTGAACAACTGGGTCAACTTTTAGCAGCTTATTGTTAATGTGATGATTCCCTGGGAAAGATGACTTCCAGAAGGATACAATAATGGATTTTTTGGCATTTCATTTCAGACCATGATTTTGACATCAGTTATTTATGTAAGAAAACCTTCCTGCAGGATGGCCAAATCACTGGGGATTCAGTGAGTTCTCCTACTTTGCAGTCATCTGCAAACTTAGTCAGCCAGAGCCCTTTGGTACTGACTTTTACTTCGGAAAAGTAGTTACCAAACAGGAGAGGTCCCAACAAAGAACCCTTGGGGAACTCGACTGGTAACTGGTCTCTTTGTGGAGGTAACTTCCTCCTTTTTTATTTATTTATTTTTTATCTGTGTCATGTATGTGAGCCAGTTGGCAATCTAGCAGGTGACAATAGGGGTTTATTCTCAGTTTATTTAGCTTTTCTACGATGCCTGAGTGGGGAATTGTGTCAAAAGCTTTGGTCGGGTTGAGGTATGAGGTGTGTCAAAAGCTTTGGTCAGGTTGAGGTATGAGGTGTGCACCATTTTTCCTTCTTCTGTTGCTTTAGTGACTTCACCAGGTTGATTAAGCATGACCTAATGTTAATCACAATCTAATTATGATCTTAATGATAGATCCAAGAGTCTATATAAAAAGTAGCTGATTAGATATTAATCTGGTATATAATGCTTTAGATACTGCTAAGAATAAGGATGCTACAGTTTCACCCTTCTTGTGCTTTTCATTTATTGTATTTAAAGAAGCACAGCAGTTCTTTGTATGTATTATGGCCTGAATGAAACCCATACTAAATCACTGAATGCAGATTACTGCTGAGGAGGTCTGTGAGAATTTGGTGGTGCATAAACTTTGTTCTTGAAATGTAAAGAGTGGGTGCAGGATAGGTACAGGCTTGTAATTTGAGTGTTCATGGGGTACCACCTTGATGGAGAGAGATGATAAGGGAGTTTTGGTTGTAATGGCTAACTAGTGTAGATATAGGTGTACTGTGATGTCAACTGCTTTTGAGAGATATTCTGGAGTAAGATTGTTTGGTGCTGAAGTTGTGTTTTGTAGATTTTGTAGCAAACCTTTTGATAAGACTACTTGCATTAGGGCTGATGAAGAAGACAGCAGTTTGAGAGACTATGAGGTATGTCAGAGTAGAAGATGCCAATTGTTTTATTAAAGAAATAGTAGGATTTATAGGAAATGCAACAACTCTGCAAAGATAGTTTCTACATGTCCCAGACCTCTGAAACGGTTTCACTGGAAACCTGCATTCAGCAAAAAATAACTATCATGTCTTAACTGTAAGGGTTAGTATATGTAACCTGCAGGTGTATGGGAGTTTGACTCCATGCAAGACCATCTGTGTTTCAAATATTCTAGATGTGGTTTTCAGCAGAGCCATTTTGGAGGATTGGTGCATGCAAAATTATTCATGGATCTCATTTATAAAGTATGATTTGAATTTGCAAGTTATACTATTGTTGGATTAGGAAGGGAATGGGTTGGTTTGGCTTTCTTGCCTGGTTTGAGTAGACAATTGATTGAGTTCCAGAAGCATATGGAGTTCTTCTGATAAATTTAATGTAAATTGTTATATTTTTCTTTTCATTTTAACCACTTTTTTGTGGTTCCATTGTGTCTATAATTCTGAGAGATTTTATTGGTCCTATTTAATTGCTACCCTCTCTATGCTTTATCTCAGAGTTGTATGACATGCTTGGTGTCATAAGACAGACATGGGTTTGGAATAGTTTTGACTTTTCAAGTGCATTGTAAGGCTATAGAAATATGTATGTTAAGAAAAATTTAATTAAGTTAAGTTACAGTATTGCATTTTCTAATGGTGGCATTTCAGGGGTTTCCACTGGCAATGGTTAAGAATTGACCTAAATGTTTCTTCATTTAGTGGCTCTGTGGCACAATGGATAGCACATTGGACTTCTAGTAAAATGGTGAAAGGCATTCAAAGGTTGTGGGTTTGAGTCCCACCAAAGTCTGCTTTTAAGACTTGAGCTGTGGCACTTGTGATAAACACTGTGATCTACAGTGTATAAGACTAGCTAGATAGGGGTTCTAATCTCGCGCCAGGCAACTTCATGTGGGTGCACATGCATCTCCCTGAGAATCACTCATTTAGTCTCGCTTCAAGAGAAATCTTGATGAGTGGATGGGTAATAGAAAGTTCACCCCGGTGATCACTCCAGTGGCTCTACTTGATAGAGGCACTGGGAACTAATGTCAGGTGGCACAATGCCAGGGCACTTCTATGGACTAGGCTTGTAAAGGCTCCAGGGCCATTAGCCTAGTACACACCTGTGAAACTATGAGCCTATTTACACTGATTATTACCAAAAGACCCTACCCTAAGATTACCCTGGCTAGCTGGAACAGGATTCCTCAACACTTCAGAAAAAAATGCCAGTTACTCTCAGCTCAGAATACTGCTGAAGGATCATCTTAATGAGCCTCACTTTTGTACCTTTGTTAATGATCATGGCCATTCTCTACCCTTACTGTATATTACCATGTTGAAGCAGAGTCTGCTTGAATGCTTACCCTACCAAAGTAATCATAAAAAGGATTGTATTGTTAATGCAGAAAGATTAATAATATAGATATACACACACACACACACACACACACACACACATATATATATATATATATATATATATATATATATACACACACACACACACACACACACACACACACACACACACACACACACACACACACACACACACACACACAGCTTTAAACCTTTGCTTGTCGCCATATTGTACTTGGTATTTATTATGCATACCAGTTCTGTAAGAACAATTATTATTTTGTTTGTTAACACATCATACCCTACATATGCTATATTCTCTCACAAATATTTTCTGCATCTGGCTATTCTGGCTTGGGCCATGACTGAAAGCCGTCTTTGGAGCAGTTAGCCTAGTACTTACCTATAAACTTATGAATGTTACTTGTAAGTAGGATTATAACATTTTCTTTGCTGCTGATATTGATGATGATGATGATGATGATGAGGCTTCTTTCTATAGAACGCAATGTTCCACCCACACCAGTGGCGGCTGGTGACTTCAAATCAAAGGCGGGGGCTCCTGGAGACAGCTGAATGGGTGGGGCCAATGGGAAAGGGTGTAACCAACTAGAAAGGGGTGGAGCTACGCTCAAAACCACAAAAACTGGGACTTTAATTAAACACGCTGCCCTGGGTGCCAAACTGTCATTATGAGAGTCCAATCAAAACAAACTGAAGTGGAGAAGAAAAAAACTATTTCAGTGCATTGGCTACATGACAGCTTTCTTAATATCTTGATGGAAACAAAAAGGTTGTGAGGCATGAAAAAATAAATTACTTTTTAAATACATTACTGGAATGCCAGTCAAAATCAAGTATAAAAAACAAGCAGCACTCAACTCAAACCACTCCACTTCTCCTTGCACTGCATTTCTAATTATAATTTATATTCAGCTTTATAAAAGTAACATGCAGCCAACAGCATGGATTTTATAAGTAATAAGAAGCATAAATCAACAGTATAAAAATATGACAGAAAACCAGAACATTCTGCAAAATCAAGAACAAATGAAAAGTCACTGTACTTGTGTTTACCTTGGATGGGGGGATACTTTGTCTGCACACTTACAGTGCATAACTGCTCCTTGCCTTGCTTGGACACAGCCAAAGTCACTACATGGGGGAGTGGGGTACAACAAGTATGTCACAATTTGAAATGTCTCTGGCTGACGGTGATGGCCCTGACACATTTGTCATACTCTCAGCCTCATAGCAAGAAATCTGGACAAAGTCATAAATAAAAGTGGGACAAAGACCCAATAAAGACAAATTTTAAATATTGCTCTTACAAACATAGAAAGTTAATAAAATAGTAGGCCTTGCATTAGTATGAATTTTCTGAAGGGTATGAAATCTGAAACAAATGTCTGTCATTATTTTCTAACTTCAGTCTTTAATGATTTGCCACTAATTTGGCAGAAAACCACAATTTTATGAAAAAACGGACCAAAAATGTGATGTGAAAATTTGTACACATACACACACACACACACACACACACACACACACACACACACACACACACACACACACATACACACTGAAGAATCAAGCTAGAGAAAGACACTGGCAAGTTTTGTTTCCAGAGTCTCCTAGTATGTCAGAAAGCCAGACCATTTAAAAAGAAAACAACATTCTAATAATAAGCAATCAAAAAAATTAAAACATTTTCAAAATTCAGAACTTTATATCTAGTTAGGCAATGGACACTTGTAAACACCCATCAGCTTGCCAAAAATGCTAAAACTAGTATGTTGGTGCAGTTGTTCAAAGGAGCATGCAATCTCACAACAGCACTAATTAAGTCAATGGAGAGGCAGTTTCAACTACAGTGCAAGTCATGAAATATTATTTGAAATTGCTATTAAGTACAAATTTCTCCTAAAATGAACCTGCATTGACCCACCCAACCCAAGTGCAAGTCACCAATATGGCAACCAGCAATAAGTCAACAAATAACAGCACACTGCATATGGACTTCTCTCTCCAATACTTGAGCAACTTGAATATTTGTAAAAAAATGAGGGAGTTTTGGTTATTACTACATTTTTGCAAGCCATCGAAACTGCTGTCACTCTTCTAACAAAATACCTTGGTTATTTCACTCATCCTATTATAAATCACTTAAATGTTCCCATGCTTAAGTTTAACCTCCCAAGCTGAGGTTCACAAGGGCAGGTTCCAAGCCTCACTGCTTGCTAGAGCTGTGCTCCTCTGCAGTGAAGATTCTGTGGTCAGAAAACCTTAAACTCTTCCACCAGCCCCAAGCGGCAATTAAAATTAACTCACCAAAACAGCAATTCCACCTCAAATGACAGCTGCACCACCATGGTGATAGACAGGTTTCTAAATCTTTTCTTCACCAATGATGTGTGCTCTGTAGCATTCAGTTTTGCCCTCCAACCTTCCATCAAGCATCCCTGACTGTTAAATGTAGAGTAATTTCACAGAAGTCACTAGCAGCGCTACCACCTTTTCAGATACCTAAAGCGGAATACTACATACTGAAACATGACATTTTAGAGGACAAACCATACCCTAAAGGGATACAAAAGACATGAGTCCTAGTTGCAGAACTGTAGCTGCATTTGTCCAACATCATGTGAAAATGACCAAGATACAAACTACTGTAGCTAATGCCTTTATACGATATTTTGAGAAACATTAGGTAATTTTTTTCTCCAAAAAACATCAGTGCATTTTTACACATTTTTAAATAACCCAAAGCTCACAACTGACAAAATCAGGAATGACCTCCAGAAAAATCAAAAATGGTCAGGTGGTAACCTAGTCCGGTGCATTAATATCATCAGAACCATTCCAAACCTTCAATTTAAGGGGAAAAAAATCAAAACTGCTAACAGCAACAACTTGCACCACAGCCCCAGCACCAATACATTTTGTATAATTTCTCCAGTCTCAAAATGCACTGCATGCAGTTCAGTGGATACTTCAGAAAGTTTGAACTTGTGAACTCTGCTTAAATTGTCCAGTAAACCTTCTAACAGTCAAACTATGTTAGAAGACAGTTATACTATGGTTATAAACAACCAACCGAGTGTGATGTGAACAGGTAAATACAAAATTAATATAATGTACATTTCTGTAAAATACATTTATACTTGCACGAGTAACTACTGTAAATGGCCAGTCAACATGTCAACATTAAAACACAACTGCATATTTATTTACAAAGATATGAGCACAACTGTCATCCCATGGTTCATAAAAATTAGTTTTCAAAATGATACAGTCACAGCTATGCTAATTTAAAGAGCACATTTTGGGTGCGTGTGGGGGCCATCAACACATTAAACAGCACCCCAACAATGCATTTTATTTGTTATTTCCCTCCTTCAAGCCAGATGTTATTCAACCATTTCCTGCATGAGCTGCCTGCTCCCCCTGCCCCCTCCCCCAGTAATTACCACATTCTGTATCATTACCTGACTCTGAATGATTGACAAACACCATCCAAAAGGAAAAAAAAAATCCACTTCCTCATAACTCTCCACCTTGCACTTCCAGTAGTCTTCCAAGGCTTGCAAAGCGCTGTCTGTCAATTTAACATGAAAGATAGATATACTACCTCCGTGAATCAGTCTACCACAGAACAGTCCATATCCACACTTCTGTTTTAGAGTCACCATACCAACAGTCTCCAGTCAGCTCTCAGCTCCTCAGTCACTGTCCAATTATCCCAGGGTATCCCTATTGCAGTTACGAACTCCGTAAATGGCAAAGTAAATAAAACCAAAGTACAGCACTGCTACTGACTGTTTCTCGCTTTTTCCCAGCATGCAAAGCACAGGAAGAGAGCGAGCACCAATCAGTAGCAATCCAGCTATCCATGTCACATATGTGACTGCAGACGTGGCAGTCCAATCCCCTTCCAATTCTTTACTGCGGTTACAAACTGCATAGACTTCTGGGGATCACACTGATGCCTTCTCTCCTTAATCTGGACTGCTTTTACAGCAGTCCAGATCTAGAGAAACTCATTTTTTTTTAAAGCCAGAACTAGCCGAGCATGTGCAGTTCGAGTTCTGGAATTTTAAGAGTCGGACTCGCATGATCACATCGCAGCTAAGCAGTAGCCAGCCAGCCAGTATAATGGTACTGTGTATTAGTATACAAAAGTAAATCATTTATTTTTTAAAATGGTTTCTTTTTCTTTCCACAGCTGAGGGGGGCTGCAGTCCTGCAGTCTGGTGGCATGAGCCACCACTGACCCACACTCATTTCTTCTTTATCATATTGCTTATCATTATGTCATCTAATATGGCTAATCCCAGATCTATTTCTTTTATTATTGCTACTACTCTACTCCAAATGTATGCATATTTTCTGTGGTTCTGCTTCACAGAGATATCATTTTGCAGTTAGTACAGAGCTTTATGCTTCACATTTTTGACTATTTCCTCAGCTTTGCCAGCTGTCTTCTCTTTAACTTCCATATATTCATTTGTATTAGCTATGTTGCTGTTGCAAAAATTTCTGTCATGAGCAAAAAGCAAAATTCCCCTTTTAGGCCATCTGCCTTAGCAGTTATATAAACATTCAAAAGTGCTGGTACCCCTCTAGTTGCAACTCTTTCATTTGAGTGAATTCCATTTATTATAACTTTCTGTAGCCCCTTATCTAGCCAATTGGTTATCCATGCTGTGTACGAAAACACAAAGAATGAGCCAACACTCAGATGTCAGCACAAACTCCTTTATTTAAGTAATAATGAAATCCCCAATGGGAGCAAAACATAGCGTACTGGTTTCGGCACTAAAGCCTTCCTCAGTGCAATAAACACATATACCTCCACCACCTTCTTAAATAACCAAAATCTACACATAACTGGTTAATCACCAATGCTCAAGTCCAGGGAAAAAAGTTAATATTACTTATTTAATATTTTATGCCAGCCAGATTTATCGATATTGTTAAACATAATTATCCTTGTTGTGACCCTAAAACCCACTTTAATGAAAGTTGTTTATTCACTAACTTTTTATCCTACACCTTGTCAGGTGCCTTGCTAATGTCCAAGTAGGTAGCAACTACCATCCCTATACATTTAATGCTCAGTTACAAAGTCAAATAGCTGTATTAGATTAATTTGGTGGATGTTAACTGCTATGCTCTTGGAATTTCAACATCTCTATATACCTGAAATGTCATCACTTTCCACTGCCTTGTACTCCTTCAGTTTTTGAGTTTATTCTGGAACATTTCCTCTTTGTAATGACTGGGATCAACCCCCTTTTCTTGGGCTCTACTACTGTTTTGTTCTGCTAAGTATCACTCCTCTACCTTCCTGGACATCGACCGAAATATTAATTTATCAGCCCTGCTTTTTTCAGTTTTTTTTTTTTTTGACCAGACCTACATATTCTTTAACTTAATTTCATTTGCTCCTTTATGTGTATAAAGGATTTATCTCCCTTGAACTTTCTTTTACTCTGTTTGGGTCTTAGTAAATTTCCTCTTTTCCTTTAATTTCACTCAGCATATTTTTCTGCTTTCCTCTTTCTGTTTCTTTATAAGTACTAGACAGTATGGTTTCCTCTTCTTTGAAATCTCATTATTTGAAAACTACAGTGTTTTTTTTTCTTCCTTCTTTCCATTCACCAAGTTCCTGCTTCTGTGATGTGGTTCTTTCCCTCCTGTTTTCACTTAGGTTCGTTGTTTCTGTGATGCCACTCTCCAGAGTGACTCATTTACTTCTATTCATGCTTTGACATATCGTTTCTGTGATGATAGTGTCCACAGTGGTTCTTTCCCTTCTTTTCACACTTAGGTCTATTATATATCTGTTGGCAGTGTTGATGTTGCACCTTTGTTCTTACACTACTTCTTATACCTGTTAGATCTTTTCACAGCTCTGCCCTCCTGATTACCAGAGCCCCAGCTCTAACTAACCAACTAGTTCTGTTCTTAACTTTATGCTTAGGCAGAATACTTAGTGATCACTTTCTCTTAAATGGCTTCTGCAGCCATGTCAGGGATCTTCTTCCTCTCCCAGTTTGAGAACACCAGGCCTTTTGCTGCCCTGTCTTGAGAATGCTCCAGAGTTAGCTACCTGAGGCTTACCCCATAAAGATCTTTCTCCTGGGTGTGGCTATAGTCGGTTCATTCAACCTTACATCTTATTTAAGCAGCACCAGCAATCTCCCCATTCTGTAACACAAGGATGTGGTATACATAATAATTTTGCACCTTTATCTACTCAGAAAGGTGGGTTCAATATGCATCTCCTTTGCAAGTGTTCTGCCACTTCCAGTCTTTAATGTGACCATGGTGCTATCTCCTTTTGTCTGTTCTGCTGCTTTGATCCTCTCTTTCATTTACAGGAGTGCATTTCTTCCTGTTTATTTTCTCTGTCCCAGTATGCTCTTTTTAATTAGGATTTTCATTATCACAGTATCAAAGCATTAAGTAGCCATTACTGCCACCAGCTCAAGTAACATTTTATTTGGATGTGGCACTGGTACACCTTAGCTTCAAGTTTTCTTTTTGGTGTGCCCCTCTCTGCTTTACCTGTGTAAGGGCTATCATTCGCTTTTTAACACTAATACGTTTTTCTGTACTCATTCCCATTGTTGTAGTCTGTTCCAGTATCTAACCTGATATTCTGTAGGGAAATTAGAATTTCATAGATGTTTTTACCGTATGTTTCCCACTAGTTAGTTGAAAAGTTTGTTAGTTACAACTCTACACCTCTCACCTAAGGTCCTGTTTCCTCTTATACACACATATAAATATTCTCACCAGTATAAAGTTATTTCTTCCTATATAGATCTCCAGACCTAGTAGAAGCTAACACCTTGAGTTGTACACTAATTATTTTGTCGTTTGTTGAAATTATGTCATTACCTATATTATGAGTATGTAATTTTTTTCCTCTGTCCCGGACCTTTGCCTAATGACTGCATTACTGGCATCCATTCAGTACATGTGTTCCAAATGTATAAAAGCCAGATATCGGGATTAAAAGCCAGATATCGGGATTAAACTGTCTCCCCCAGATGATACCAAGACTTCTACTGCATTGACTCTAGCACCATAATACAACAGGTTCATTAAAATCTGATAATAAGGAAGAACAATCAACCAAAAAATCCATGCTTGCTTTTCAATTCAAAGTTGTATAATGCTGTATTGTCTGTGTTTCACTATTCTATGATCCCACACAAGGTATCATATCAGAGTCTGTAGAGAAATTATAAGATTTATTGTTGTATGTACTCTGTATCTCTATGCTATGATCTTATATTTTGTAAAGCACTGTATATCCATATGTAATCAACTAACTTGCTAACTTGTATGTATTTTGAGGAGCTTTTTCCCCAGGCCTCTGCTGAAAAAGGACATGTGTCCAGTCGGACTTTCCCGGTAAACAAATGTAAAGTAAAATAAATAAAAAATAACCCAGCTAGGCAGGAACCCTGCGAACCAGTCATTCACTCCTGGGAATCATGATCTTCTCTTGGTACCCCTGCAAGAGTTGAATGGTATGGAATGGGCAGGCTTGCTGGTCCTGGGGAAGAACATTCTACTTTCTCCCCCTCAGAGAACCCCTGACCCCTCAGTGGCTCCTTCAAGCTCTGCCATTGCTGTCTCCTGAAGGGAAGTGCACCTCAGCATACCAAATTCCCCTCAGCTGTCAATGTGAAATGCACTGTGATAGTGCCGCCTTGGCAAGCTCAAACTCCACTGGATAACACCTGGTGCTTCCACTAGGTGTCACCCTTGAGGTGAGTCAGAGCTACTTCCCTTGCCCCAGGATGGATGAGTTGGCAGCAGTCACTCACTGCCATCATGCCTGGCTAGCTCTTTCATTCACAATTTTTTGCTTCATTCACAGTTTTTGAGGATGTCACAAGCTGTGCAGTTCTATGTTGTCCCCAGCTGTTCAGATTCCAGCACTGTTTTTATTCTATTCCCAATCAGATTGTTTCTCCCTTCATGGACAGTGACATCATGTGTTCTACCCTTTATGGTTGCTCTTGCCAATTTTGAGGATTAACGCTTTTTATCCCTCTCAGCAATGGTTTATGACATGTGCTTTACCTCCTTGTTTCATTACATCCCTAGATCTGCCTTCCTAACAGCTGAATCTCTCAAAAGAAGCTTAATTCCCCCTTGGAGTTTCTGACGTTCCCCTTTGATTCTCCTTTCTGGAGACTGAGAGCTATCCCTAACATACACTTGTGATTGGAGAACACAACTGTGCCAGGGAAGAGTAAGCATTGCTTCATGACAATATTGGGATAGCTTGTGAAAGCAGGATGGTTATGACTAAGCCATGACCGAGTCTATAGCTTGTGTTTAGCATGAAAAGAATTAAGATTCAGTTTTGCACAATTATTTATTTCCTTTCTGGAAGCTAAGTAGACAGAATATCAAACACAATGTTATTCAGAAACAACACACATCATCATGTCAAATAGCATGGTGAGTCATTATATGCAGGGAGGGTAATTCAGGGGAGGAATTAGTGTGACTGTGTAAAGAAACAGTACAGTACATATGGTATATTAATGACTGGATAATGATAATTAGTGAAAGCCATCAGCACGGTGGTGCAGCAGTTAGCGTTGCCACCTCGCAACAAGAGGTTCTCTGGATCGATCCTCTGCTGGGGTGCCTTCTGTGCAGAGTCTGCATGTCCTCCCTGTAGTCGCGTGGGTTTCCTCCGGGTGCTCCGGTTTCCTCCCACATCCCAAAGACATGCTGTAGGTGGATTGGTCACACTGAAATGGCCCTTGGTGTGAGTGCGTGTATGTGTGTGCCTTCTGTGGAAGGTTGGGTGCCGGGCTGGCAACTCGACACTGTAAAACTCCACTGCCAATCATGAGCGGATGGTGATCCGCTGTGGCGACCCCTAACCAGGAAAAGCCGAAAGAAGAAGAAGTGAAAGCCATCACATATACAAATAGCAAAAGGAAATATGGAACAGCAGTTCAGGAAAATATAAATTTAGAACAGCCAGTCTTGGCAACCAGATATTCTGAACACCAGAATTTGCCAATGTACAGTACCTTTACTCAAATTATAATGCTAGGAGTATAACAGCATTAGCAAAGCAACGTGTGTTGGTGAATACTTTTTGAGTCGGTCTGCCATGTTGCACGTGATGCCCTCTGACTTGCAGAAGGTGCTGCCAGCAGCTAACATACTCTCACCTCTGCAATACACATCATATGGGGGTTTGTAGGCATGTGCCACCCTCACATGCAATTGGGAGATATGTGAAGTGCTCAGACTGGTAGACATGAAGGTTTGTATAGCATTAATCTTCCTTGCTATGTGACTTTTCAGCATGCATGATGAGGAGTTTCACTGAAGCCTGCTTCATGAATCCTACATTATTTCCTTGATGTGATATTGCAGCATGCAGAAAACTATATTTGTTTTCCATGGACAACATAACTAATTTCCTATGGTCCTGGGGGCCATTGACTGCATTTATATTGTGACCAAGGCCCCAGTTACACAACATGGCGTGTGATATAACAGCCATAAGGACTTCTGCTCCATGAACTGCCAAGTGGAATACTACATTCAGATTATTATTTACAATGTGGGCACCATCCAGGCAGTTCCTATAATTCCCATAGCTGACATGTGCAACATACAACAGCATTTTTGTGGGGTGACTTTCATCTAAGTAGCAGCAATGATTGCCAGCTACAATCCTTAATGTGCTATTACAATGGATGTAATGTAGACAGCAGGTCATTCATAATGATGCCCTCTGCTGTATGCTGCAGGAGATGCAGGATATGCTTTAGAAGCACTGTTGATGACCCCTTCTATAGCCCCTAGATTATGAGGAGATGGCTTACAACTCTACACTGTTGCAGACGCAGAACATTGCTGAATGTGTGTTTGGACTTATGAAGACTCACTTCCATTGCTTGGTCACATTTGGTGGTGCACTGTAATATGCACCAGAGACCTAAAGTAAGGCATTCAAGGTGTGTGCCACCCTGCAGAATATGGTGGTATGAAAGCAATTACTGTATAAGAACATCATACCATCAGTAGACAGATCTGTGGCAGCAGGAGTCATAAGTGGAACTGTCTGCAGTAGTATGCCACATGAACCAGACGTGGGCACAAGGTGCATCAGCACTGACCAAGAGGTGACATCTAGTCCATGAGTATGGACCATGGCATGGACAATAAAGAATAAAACTACATACATTAACACAGCAAGGCTATATACTACAGTGCATCAAGCATACTATACGTACACAGACCAGACAGAAGGCCAGGGCACAGTCAACTGCACAAGTGGGATGGGGCACACTGAGAGGTGACAGCATCATTAAAGAAGATGTGAAGGTCATATGAGGTGGATGTGGTTGCCATGCAAGTAGCCATAATGTCAGATGGAGACAGGCATCACATTCTCCAGGGTTGGGGGGGGGGATTCCTTGTTGCAAAAGTTGTTCAGGCATGTTGTGTGTCCCTGTGTTATCTAGGCAGTGTTGCATTCAGAGAGGCCACAGTGAACCTCCTATGTGGGAAAGCAATAGATAGTCAACATCTATGCCCCCCAAAATAGACATATCTATGCATTGTACACAGTGGAACAATAGGGAGATAGGAAGGATGTTGAACTGTGGGAACCAGAGCAGCTGGCCCAGTGGGGTGTCCCTGTAGTGGTGCGATAAGAGCATTAACTGCAACCGTAAGAAGGTCCATGCCTAGGGGTAGAGGCAGCCATGGCCAGGTATGACAACAATGCAGTCTCTGAAACAGTGTGTGCCACCTGCATAGTCCTGGCTTGTGATCATGCACTGAGAATCTATGACTTTGAGTGGCCATGGTGGGCATTTGTAAATACCTTCAGCACTGGTTGTTAACATGGTCACCAGTGTTTTTAGCAGGTGTGCCTGATCCAGGTCCCTGTATGCCATGGAACTCTGTTTACATTGCAGGTTGTTCATAGGTTCATAGATGTAAACTAGGCTAATGAAAACATGGGATCTTTATAAGCCAAGTCAAGCATCCCAAATGTATCCTGCAAGTTTATGTGGTATCCTTTCTAAGCCTGACCAAGCTCCCCAAATGTATCCTATAAGTTTATTTGCCTTAGAGGTTATTTTAAGGGTATATGTAAGCTAGAGCAAGATTTACATGCTGCCTCTGCCCATTAGAGACATAGGTGCCATACCTGGGATATATTTCTGATTTCCCATCCACTTGTCCAGGTTTCTCTTGAATAGGGTTATGGAAGAGGTCTTTTTCATGTGGATGGCAATCCTGTTCCAGAGAAGGTGAAAAAACTATGACAAGTTCATAAGTAAATACTTGTCAAACCAGTCTACAGACTTTTGCATTCTTATCCAATAACTAGAAAGTGACCAAAGGTGAGAATCAAACTCTGTACCATGTATCTGTGATATAAACAGCTTAACCATTATGCCTTCTCTCAGCCTCCAGTTTGCTTAGCAGTTGCTGATCCTAATGCAGGCAGTGCAACACACTCAATGTGTCAGATATGGTGTGTGTAGTGGTTATCTGTGCCTGTATCACTGACGTCCTCATGTGCGAAGTGATACCAAGGGTGACAGCCATGTCAGAGAATGTCCTGGAGTCATGGTGATGATGAGCTCCTCACATGTCTGTCTCCCAAAATTGGTGCATGCACCTCAGAGGCAGTGCAACAACTTATGCTGTCTGCAGTGATGCTTCTTGTGTAGCTTTTGAGGAGATAACATAGACAGCATGTAGAGTGCTAAACACAGGGTATACCAGAGATTCATCCTGCAACTTTACTGGTATATAGCCCGTGGAGAATGCATGTAAGCCCTTCAATGTCAGTGTTGCTGACTGTGCCAGTGTGTTGTTACACTGTGACATGTACATGGCAATGTCATTGTCAGCTATGGGTGACTTGCTGACAGCAGCCATATCTTTGTGTGATTTGCTGGACTCCCCCACCAGTGAACCTTGTGAATGCATCAATATAAAACACTTGTGGTAATGCTGCAACATATGTGTCATTATCAGCAGGTCACACACATAGTGCTAAATGCTAATTATTTCTATAGAACCATGTGGTACAAGCTGTTGTGGGTGTAGCCACAATGTACTTGTAGAACAGTTAGGCAAATGTGTTCTACTGATATAAGCTATTCACATTAGTATGCCACTGTACACCAGTAATGGAACATGGCATTATTAATTTGGGGTATCCCCTAAGTTGTCACAAGCCCAGCTCCCACATTTAAGCTATCTTTCAGGTTTGAGGGGTATCTCACCTGCCTTAGGCAGGGGTACCAGGAACTTCTTCACATCGGCTTCATGTGGTGGTCCAGTCCCCAGCAATATTCTGTGTCTTAGTCTTTTTTTGCTCTTTTTGCCTCACTATCTTTTAACCATCAGCCCCTTCGTGGTTAGTCAATCCATTTGTTCCCGTCACCAGGGCAAGGGTCAACCATGAGGAGACATGATTCAGACAGCCATTGTGGTAGTTTGAGGGTTTTTTTAATGAATGATGCCCTATCTCCTACACACACCTAGGTAGGTGCTGAGTAGGAGTATTATGATGGACTGCACAGAAGGGCATCCCCTCACTTCCAAGAGAGTTATTTCCTATCAGGCAGCCTCCACCACTTCCCTTGAAGCACAAGTAGTGGTTCCTCAGTCCCCACCAGGGAAATCATGTAACCCTACATCTCTGGTGTAATGATCTCTTCCAGCTATTGACATTCTTTAGTCCCATGACAAGACATGCACACCTGTGGATTACACATCTTGATCAACGCAGGTGCATGACTGTCCATGGCAGATTAAAGTGTCTCAGCACTGTCAGCTTGTCTTTGTTTGATGGCCACAGACCTCCCACACTGATGTAAGCATGATGCCGACAACACATGGTGTAACAACAGTACAAGAAGCCTAATGTCCCCTGTAGCACGTCATGTATTTTTTTATTTATTTGTTTATTTTACATTTGTTGACCTGGCTAGTCTAACTGGATACATGTCCATTTTCAGTAGAGGCCCGGGGAGATAAGCTCCAAAATTAAAACTAATGTAACAGGAATACAGATCAAAGTAAATCAAAACAGTAAACTATTACATAAGAAATAATACATGTTAAAAAAATGCAGTTAGAGCAAAAGGTATAGTCTAATTTAGTCAAAAATAGCTTCAAGGAGCAATGATTTTCAGTAGAGGCCCAGGGAGATAAGCTCCAAAATTAAAACTAATGTAACAGGAATACAGATCAAAGTAAATCAAAACAGTAAACTATTACATAAGAAATAATACATGTTAAAAAAATGCAGTTACAGCAAAAGGTATAGTCTAATTTAGTCAAAAATAGCTTCAAGGAGCAATGATTCAAAACGCTAAAAAATTATTAAATTCAAAGTAGGTTTAGGTTAGCATAGAAGGAGCAAACAACAAAAGAGAGGCATAAGTGAGGGTGTTGGCTAAGCAGTAGTATGAGTAGCATGTACATGAGGTGTAAAGTTTGAGAATAGTTAGACAAAAATAGTGAGGAAGGGGTGAAGGTTTCTATCTAGTTATTATGCCTGTAGAGCTTCACACGAGTAGTCTGTGTGTTGATGGTACAGTGTTGTCTTCACCCACAGCAGGGCAATAACCTGTCATGCCTCTGTGTTCTTTTCCCTCCAAGGGAGAAGACCACCCAACAGTAGGGCAATAACCTACCATGCCTTTGTGTTTTCTTACCTATCAGACTGACACCCCTCCCCCCTCCACAGCAGGAAAGTAATCTGGCATGCTCCTGTACCTCTCACTCTCTCCCCTGTTTGGTATCTTTTCATGCTGCATCTGTGTTTCCTTGTGTGCACCCTGCAGTCTTAAGGTCCATTACCAGTTGTCTGTTATCAGTATGTGTAAAAGTTGCAGACTCCAAATCTGACCTCAAAGGAGTGACAAGTGGAGTACCACAGGGTTCCACCCTGAGACCTCTCCTGTTTGGTATCTACCTCTCTAAAGTACAGGCTAACACAGAAGGCCTCTGGCTAACGAAGTTCACAGATGACTGAAAACTAGGAGCCATAGTCAAGTCCCCAAATGATGTGGACATCCTACAGAAGAGCCTCACTGAGACAGATGCCTGGTGTCAGTGCCATGGTCTCAAGCTCAATGCCAAAAAGTGCAGTGTCATCCCCTTTGGTAAAAACTCTGTACCCATGAACTACCACATAGGCAGCAATCTACTTAATACCGAATGTGTGATAAGAGACCTTGGGACCCTGGTGGACAGTAGTCTCTCCTTTGATAATCACATCGCCACAGTAGTCAGGAAGTCCTTCTACATGGCACACCTCATCATAAAAGGGTTCTCATCCAGGAAAAAAGAGGTCATTGTTCCCCTCTACTTGACACTCATTAGACCTATTATAGAGTACAACTCCCCTTTTGGAATGTACCTCACAAGACATCTGCAGCAGCTGGAATGGCCACAGAAGTACCTCACAAAGAGGATTACTGGCCTCAAACAAATGCCCTACACTGACCGCCTCAAAAAACTCCAGCTTTACTCCATAGCGTATCGCCTACTCCGAAGTGATCTTTGCCTAACATATAAAGCTATGTCAAATTCAGAGTTGTTGGACATGCTACACCTAAAGAAACCCCAATCCCTCTGAGTTACACACTCTAGGGACCTAAACCTTGTCACAACAATAAACAGGACATGCTGGAGGGATAGATTCCTGTCCCAGAGACTTCCCATACTCTGGAATAGGCTATGTCAAGCAAAGTTCTCCATTAGCACTCTTTAAGAAAAATCTTGATGAGTGGATGGGAATTTAGGAAATACACCTCCGGGATCACTTCTGTGTTTCTTCTCGACAGTGGCACAGGAAAATAACTTTCTTGGGTGGCATAAACCAGGGAAACTTGTTGGCTAGGCTTACGTAGGCCCTTGGGCCGATAGCCTAGTACCTACCTATGAACCTATGAACCTATAAGCCTATAAGGCAGCAGAAACTGTTATCCCATAAGATATTCCAATTTTTAAGTTATTCATAATGACATGATCTTTGTTGGTATAATGACTGTGCTTTTTATTGTGCTAAAATAGGTCTTTCATAACCCAGTAACTTGCTTTAGCATGATCATCTCTGAATTGCTGCTATAACATGCTGCATTATCATTAATCATCAGCACTGCCAAGCTAGTGCATGGAGTGCGCTGAGGAGGTCATATGTACAACATGCCCATATACAGACACTGTGAAGCACATAGCACCATCTGCCAGTCCCTTACCATTGCTGCACAGTGATGTGCATTATGTGGTATCATAACGGTTTACCTTTGAAAGGTTGAAAATCAACCTACAGAAAGGCCCTTTGTGGGAACCGGAATGACGAAAATCGTCATTCCGATTTGCACCGAAGTCTGAAAATCAGCAAATTGAAAACCAGATTCGCTGATTTTCGAACTTCAATTCAAAGACAAAGCACCCCCCCGCCCACCCTACTTTATTATTCTAACTCTGAGGTCGCACTACAGTGGGGAAAGGGTCCACTTCCTGATCCCCACTATAGTGCACCTCGCACCAAAAATGCCGAATCTGCAATGAGCGAATATTACTGTGCATTCACTCATTGCGCATTCGATGCATTCTGTTTTTGGCTTTCCGAAAACTTAAAAAAGTCCTTTCGAACTTTTGTATTTCATTCATGTACATTACGCACATGTAAAGGTCAACCATCATAACGTGTGGTAATGCACACTGACCTACCATTCTCCTCCTCGCTCTGAACTGTAGAGTGGACATGGCATTTCCAGATACTGCTTCTTGCTGCTCAGTGACTATGCAGATTTCCCAGTTTATAAAACTGATGAGCAGGTAGGCACAGATACAGTGATCTGCACACGTGCCACCCTAAATTATTCCAGCAGTAGGAGGACAGATGATAGGAAAAGAGAGTGACATCATACTTTTCCAAGTACTTTGTGTACGATTTTGTACTGCAGCATTCTGATGATGGTTTTTTGCTGTCTTTTTCTGTCTTTCTCTTCTGTTGACAGGAACAAGTTGTACTGATTACTGGCAATTTTATATTATACGATAATGTCAATATTCAGCACAACTGAAGAACTTGAGATAAATAGTATATTCACTTGAATTTCAAAATCTGCTTTCATATGCAAACCACATAAAGCTTGTGCGTGTTTTGATCTTATCAATGCTAGATTATGGTGATGCTACTTAATTATGGCCAGACTGACACTCTTTGCTTGCAGGTAGTAACGAATACCACATTGTAATTACAAAAGGGGCTAATTATTATTCACATGTAACTCCAGTGCTGTGCAGTCTGCATGATCGCATGTATTACCGTGGAATCAATACATGGCATTAGTATGTGTTTACCTCACCCTGTATGGATTGTGTTCCTGTTACAGGCACTATTTTAACCATATTAAGTCCTCTGCTATACCTGGAAGGGTCTGCTACTGATTCACAGGCAGTGGTATAAACATTTAGACAGGAACTCTTTAGACGTGGACCATGAACCTATGGAATTCAGTATCATTTCTGTTGAAACCAGCCTTTATAGGTTCATAGGTTCATAGGTAGGTACTAGGCTATTGGCCCTAGGGCCTATATAAGCCTAGCCAAAAAAATGTACCCTGGCTTTCGCCACCCAAGAAAATTATTTTCCTATGCCCCTGTCGAGCAGAGCCACAGAAGTGATCCCTGGGATGAATTTCCCATTTCCCATCCAATCATCAAGATTTTTCTTGAAGAGTGCTAATGAGGAGCTCTGTTTGACATAGATAGGTAGTCTGTTCCAGAGTATGGGAAGTCTCTGGGACAGGAATCTATCCCTCCAGCATGTTCTGTTTATTGTGGTGACAAGGTTTATGTCCCTAAAGCATGTAGCTTGGAGGGATTGGGATTTCCTTAAGTGGAGCATGTCCAACAGCTCTGGGTTTGATATAGCTTTGTATGTTAGGCAGAGATCGCCCCTTTGGGAACATTTTTAAGGAATCCTTAACACCTCATCTATTCAACAAGGACTGGTATAATATTTGGTAAATTTAATAGCTGTTCCTGAACTTAAGTGATATTCCTTTACATTTGCCAGTCACAAGTGGAGTCACTCAGAGATCAGTCCTTGGACCACTCCTTTTTGGCATTTACTTCTCTGAAGTCAAGGCCAATGTCAGTGGTCTCTGACTGACTAAATTTTCAGATGATTGTAAACTAGGAGCTGTCATTGAATCCCACACTGAACACTGATGTTCTCCAGGAGGGGCTGACACAGACAAACAACTGGTGTCAGAGCCATGGACTAAAACTAAATGCCAAGAAATGCATAACAGTAGACTTCGGGAAGTCATCCACCCCTGGTAACTATCATATTGACAACACACCCCTTAGAGTTGACCCAGTAGTCAGGGATTTAGGGACACACATAGACAGTAATCTAGCCTTTGACCACCATGAATCTACAGTAGACAGAAAATCATTCTATGTTGTGCCACTTATAAACAAAGGTGTGGTATCTAAGTCCAAGGAAGTCATTGTTCCACTATATTCGACATTCATCAGACCTATCATTGAGTACAATGCCCCCCTTTGGTATGTACTTAACCAGGCATATCCAACAATTGGAATGTCCACAGAGGTTCCTCACTAAAAGAATACAGGGCTTAAGTAACATGTCCTATACAGACTGCCTCAAGGCTCTATCCCTGTATTCTATCTCGCACAGGATTTTGAGGGGAGATATATGCCTGGCATACAGGGTATTGTCAGAGCCCACTCTGATGGACCTTCTACATATCCACAAAACAAGCAGCACCAAAATTGCCCATTCTAAGGACTTGAACCTTGCCCGTGATATAAATAGGACTTGCTGGACAGACAGGTATGTATCCCAGAGATTGCCCTGTCTCTGGAACAGGCTCCTCAACCATGTAAAGCAAAGCTCCTCCCTAATCCAATTCAAGTGCAGCTTGGACAATTGGATGAGGAACAGGAAATTCATCCCTGGTTTGGCACCTATGTCTGCAATGGACACAGACAATCTGTAAATGGTTCATCTCCCAAGCCATATCTTGTAAATGTTTCATCTCCCAAGCCCCTGCTTACACTTATTAAGGTATCAGAACTTGTCAGAGATTTGAGATGCATGGCTAGGCTTAAAAATGCTCTTGTGGTCGTTAGCCTAGTAAACACCTATGAACCTATAGACCTATGAATAATTTCCCAAGATAATTTGTATACATCACTGAGTTTAACTGATTGTTGATCTGTTTTTCAGAACTGTGTAGCAAGCCTAGACTTAGGTTAGGCAGATAAATGTAATTCACTGGCTGATCTGTCTGTATACTGAGAAACCGTACTGTAACAGAGTGGTAATGTCTTCTATGACACATTCCAGAGTGAGGGAAACTATATGTGAAAGGCTCTTGCGAGAAGTGAAAATTAAGTTCCTTGTTCATACTTTTATACAGAGGGCAAGAGCTAACACACAAAATGAGAAGTTAGGAAAAGGTTCTAATGGATGCCAGAGTTCCCAAAATGTACCACCATAAGCATCGTTGTACACCTGCACTGGCTGTCAGCATCCAGAAAGGTTATCTATACTGCTTTTGAGGGTTATTTATGAATGCATACTCCATATGGCCAGAGATCATTTGCATGGAATCAACCAACTGTAAAGGTTATTGCTGTGTTACAAGGAAAGTTCTCAGCAAATTGCCCGTTCATTTATTTACCTATTTATTTTTATTTTATTTGATAACTGAATGGGTACATTGGTCCAAAGACCCTTTCAGTCATAACACAAGCTAAGAGGCAGAGAAACACACTTCATTACAATTTCATCAACAGGAAACAGCAGTTCATAATATTTACAGTTGAGGCAACAGTAGTTTATTTTTATTTATTTATTTTTTTTACCTGTTTGCTAAATGGGTAGGCGCACTAGGCACAATGTCCCTTTTCAAGGGCAACACAGGAGCACTGTCTAGTTTAATGACCTGCTCAGATACACAGAGTAGGCAAATGGAGGCAAAAGTAGTTTGCACAACCAGTTAACTGTTTCTAGGTTGAAGATGAACAAACAGGATGTCTTAAGATTTCATTTGTCCACTATAAATTTGCTAGGACAGATTGTGGGTGATAACAGATTGACATTTATTTCAGATATGTTCAAACTCTGTACAAAAAATGACGTCAGACACTTTTTTAAATCTACAGGATCCCATACAGTACATTTTTTCCTATGGAGCGCTTAATGATCTGTAACAGTTTTCAGTTCAGGTATTTTTAAGCAGAAATAATCTTTTTACCTCTCTTATTGATGGTTTGTCTTTGTTTTTCCATGTTCCAATTATAGCTTTCTTAGCCACTATAAAAACTAAAAGTAGAAACACTTTTGCCTCTTTAGTACATGATATTTTACACTCAGCAAAAACATCTCCATGCTGAGGATAAATTCTGTTCCAAGTATAAAATTTAACAAATTATGCAAGTCATGTTTGTACTGAAGCAACTCCATAGATTCATAAAATATATGAAATATATTAAATATATTGATATATATATATATATATATATATATATATATATATATATATATATATATATCATAAATATATATGAAATATATAAAATATATTCATAAAACATCTTCAACACTACCTCCTCCATTTTCTCACTACTATCACACCTCCTCAACTAACATGTACAAGCATACCTTTCCTATGCTCACTGCATGCACTCTCCTTGCATATCTTACATCCTACCAAAGCTCCATCATTCCCCCACTCAACCACTACCACTGTACTACTACTCACACCACCACTCATGTCTCACCCACACTCAGCTCCCCTCCCACCAGCTCAAGAACCATCCCTATGCACCCCCCACATATTCTACCAACTATATTACTGAAACATAAAGCATCCCTACAACTTAACATAGTAACCCTCCCACCATACCTATTACCCACAGAGCACAATCATAACGTTTCCCTTATAAACAAACACATTCAAAACTGAGAAAACTAATAATCTCATGCTTATCAAAACTAGCCCTAAGTGGAGACATCCACCCCAACCCTGGCCCTACCACCTCCAACCCCAATTTTCATAATCAGACTAGAAACCACAACTTCTCCCATATTACAGCCAATAGAAAGCCAAGTGACTTCCTTCTACTATGCCTAAATATTAGAAGTATATCCAACAAAGTCCATGAACTCCATGCCACCATAGACTTGTACTCCCCAGATATAGTCATCCTGACAGAAACCTGGCTAAAACCTCACATTACCAGTGAGCAAATACTCCCTAAAGGTTACGGCATACTAAGAGTAGACCGGCTAAACAAAAAAGGAGGTGGTGTAGCTATAATATTTAAACAGCATCTAAACATCCAGATCTTAAAATCATCAGCTCCACAAATAGGCAATGAAGAAATAATATATACCAACCTCAAAATTAACCAAAACAAAACCATCAACATAATTGGACGCTACTTCCCACCAGGTCAAAACATCCCTCCCCTGGAAAACCTCCTCAGCTGGTCTACCCACCATCTCCCCCAAGAAACTATCATCTTAGGTGATTTCAATATTGACTGGCAATCCTGTTCTGGCAACAATCCAACCCATCATGTACACCTTCATGGCTTCACTCAACTAGTCCAGTCACCAACCAGGATAAATAAAAGCTCCACCAAGCACACTACCCTGTATTGGATACTAGTCAGTAAGAGCCCCCAGTCATATATAACAGGCTGCTTATCAGATAGCCTCAGTGATCACTCCCCAACATTCCTACTCAAAAAATACCTATACCAAGCTAAACCTGTCATCTACCATCAAATATGTAAAAAAACTAAACTTTAACCCACTCACATTCATCTCATCCCTCAAAGAATGTAACTGGCATCCTCTAAAGTACCTCAGTCTAGATGATGCAGTTGAATTTTTTAATACTACCTTCCTGAACATCCTTAATTACCATGCCCCCATAAGATTCTCCAGAACCAAAGCACAACCCTCCCCATGGCTACAGAAAACCACTAAGTCAGAAATGAAAAACAGGGATAAAGCCTGGGAGCACTGGCGCAAAACAAAACCCCCTCAGCTAGACAGAAATTCCTAGAACTACGCAATAGAGTCAAAAAGCTAATAAAACAGGACAAATCCCAATACTACCAGTCTGCCCTAGTCTCCTCACAACACAGCCCCAAACAATTCTGGTCCTCCATAAACTCCATCCTCCACCCAGGTAAAGTCAGTACCCCTCCTCCTAACATCCCTCACTCCTCTGAAAATATTGCTACCTCATTCAACACACACTTCACCCAAACCATACTATCACTAGCTAAACAACAGAACCCCCCTCCCCTCCAACCCACACCTTCAACTAGTAATCTCCCCACTGTATTCTCTTTTTCTCGTGTACCTACCTCCAACATAAAAAAAACTCTTAACTAAACTTAAACCCACCAAATTAGCAGCAGACAGCCTCCCAAGTGAATACCTACAAATCGCAGCTGATGTTCTGGAATACCCAGTATCCATCTTGATTAACCGATCTCTGTCAGAAAGTTACGTTCCCACACTGTGGAGAATATCACATATAATTCCCCTCCACAAAGGCGGACCCTCCACAGAACTAACCAATTACCGCCCCATAGCTATTCTCTCACCACTCTCCAAAATACTAGAGAGGTGCATACACTCTCAGGTCTCAGACTACCTCCTTACTAACAACCTCCTTTCCAGTACTCAGCATGGTTTCCGACCAAACCATAGCACCACCACTGCCTTGCTCTCCTTTACTAACACTATTCTTCAGCATAAAAACCATGGCTATCTCTTCTCTGCTACTTTCCTAGACCTATCTAATGCATTTGACATAGTCCCACACAAACAACTTATCTCTGTCCTCAATAACCTATCCTTCTCACAATCGGTCACCAACTGGTTTCAGAGTTACCTGTCTGACCGCCAACAATCCATTGTATGGCAGAATGACATATCTCCCCAACTACCTGTCTCCATAGGGGTTCCCCAAGGATCCATCCTTGGACCCCTACTCTTCTCTGTTTACACCAATAATCTAGCCTCTGTCACTAAACATGGCACACTCATACAATACGCAGATGACTCGACCATCATCTGCTCAGCCCAGTCCCTACCAAAACTGTAAAAAGTCACACAGGAAGCCTTTTCCTCTGTTGAAACATGGTTATCCAATGCCCGATTAATACTCAACCCAAACAAAACTAAACTACTCATCTTCCATTAACATGTTTAAATATGGGAGAGTTCTTTAAATTCTCCAGCATTGTTCTTAATTGTTTTAATTGATTAATTGAGCTGCTTATATGAGGGGAGGCCTACTGTGACTTTTATACAAGGATCTGAAGAAGCTGTAATGGTGAAAGCGCTCATCCGTATGTTTTAAGTGCACATTCTTGGAATTAAATTTGGAGTTCTGGTTCTTACTTCTGCTGTATTCCGCCCTCTTTGTGATTTACATTATATTTACTTTACGGAACTACAGCGTTTGCTTGCTGAGCAGTGGATTCTATTTTATTTTTTATTAGCTATTGGAGTTTGTCAATCACTTTGATAATAATGTATTTGATATGAACTGTACAGTGTTATACTATTATTTACTCTGCATAAAGCTGTCACAAGACAGTGTGATGACAAACTGGCAGCTCCTATACATTTAAAGCAAAAAGCAAGAATTATAAATTAATATTAAAGACTGATCTAGACAGATAATTAAGCAGATTGGCTACAACACTGAAGAAAGACATCATACAACATCTGGCATATTGCAATATTGTAACATAATAGCTTGTGACTGTACATGGTGGTAAATGAGGAGGGGTGTTTAGGGGAGCACTCTGAAGTTAAAGAGAAGAGGGCTAGCTCTCGGAAAAAAGTCATATACACTGAGTGGCTTCAGGAAAATGGTAAACTAAGGTCTCTTCATAAGACTTTTTTTAATCTTGTCCTCTCCCAGTGAATACATGCCTGAGACTTGAAGATTAGCCATACTAGTATGCGTACACAAAGGTGGTCACCACAGGACATATGAATCTGTTAGTATGTGAACTAATGGAGTGCAATATGACAAAACTCATGAATAAAGATAAAAGTAGCTTATAATCATTTAATCTCAAACAGTTTGGGTTTACGAAGGGCAGGTCCTGTCTTCTAAGTCTGATGGACTTTTTTAGAGGGTAATTAAGCAGTGTATTACGGTCATTCTGTAGAAGTTGCCTACCTTAATCTGGCAATTGTTCTTGGCACTATTCCATACTTCAGTATCATAAATAAGATTATATGCTTAAATATCATGCTTTGTGTAACACTGTAAATCACCTGCTAGATCACATACATAGCTCACACAGTGAGGGTCAATGGGATGCTTTTTTCTAAAAGGCTGGTCACCAGTGAGGTACCATAGATTTCTATGATGGGTCCATTCTTCTCTGACATGTACTTCTTCAATAACCAGGCTGACATCAAGGGTCTGTGACTGACAAAGTTTACTAATGACTGCAAGTTTGGTGCTTTCATAAAATCCCTCTAAACCATACTAACTTCTGGTGCCCAGTCTGTGAGGAAACTTGTGGTAATTGCCCTTGACCAATTCTATAAGGGAGAACTAATGTTGTCTGTGCCAAAAGGGAGTTACCACATTGATTTTTGGGGTATACTTTTGAATCTTTAGAATTATCCTAGATATCAGTGAAAAGGGTGGAAATACATAAAGAAATATTCTCTACCAAGGAAATGAAAATGTTTCTGTTTTCCAAACTTGCTTGCAAGGAACCCTGGAAGAAAATGTTTAATTGTCTGTTTTGAATGGAGGACAACAGAACTATCTGAAGTGTTCCCCAAAATTGGATCAGTTCCTGAAAAAACCCACCCCCCCAATTCAATTTCCATTTGTTAGAATCTGTCCTGGTTCTGCCCAGCTTGTCTGCCACTATATTTTGCTCTGACAAATATAAGATACTAGGAGGGTTAAGGAATGCTGAAGAGCTAACTGTCAAACCATCCACCATATCCAGCCTGCAAAAGGGGTACAACCGTGTACCTTCCTGCTTGTTTATGTACCTGGGACCCCTCTTGTTCGGCATTTATTTCTCAGATGTTAAAGCAAACATGGGAGGGCTGTGGCTGACAAAGTTCGCAGATGACTGCAAACTAGGCGCCATAGTCGATACACCAGCAGACGCACACATCCTACAAAAAGGCCTCACTAAAACGGACAACTAGTGCCGTAGTCACGGCCTTAAACTAAATGCCAAAAAATGTATAGTCATCCCTTTTGGAAAAAACAAAGTACCCACAAATTATCACATAGACAGCAACCCACTGAGTACGGAAAAAGTAATCAGAGACCTAGGGACCCAAGTAGACAGCGACCTCTCATTTGCCAAAGTGGTTAGAAAAACATTCTACCTTGCACACCTCATTATGAAGGGATTCACATCCAGATCCAAGGATGTCATTGTACCCCTATATTCCTCCCTCATCAGACCCATGATTGAGTACAATGCCCCATTTGGTATGTACCTCACCCGGCATTTGCAACAGCTGGAGAGACCACAAAAGTACCTCCAAAAGGATCAAGGGTCTCCAACATATGTCTTATTCTGCCAGACTAAAGAAACTTCAGCTTTATTCAGTAGCATACCACCTGCTCAGAGGTGATCTCTGCCAGACGTACAAGGCCATGTCCAATCAGGATCTGATGGACATGCTCCACCTCAAAAAATCCAAATCCATCAGGACCACAAGAGCTAAAGACTTAAACCTCGGCACAAGTATGAATAGGACATGCTGGAGGGATAGATTCATAACCCAGAGGCTTCCCATGCTTTGGAACAGGATCCCAGTTCATATTAGGCAGAGCCCCTCACTGACTCTCTTCAAGAGAAATCTTGATGAGTGGATGGGAGATCGTAAGTTTACCTCAGGGGTCACATCTGTGTCACTGCTAGACAGGGGCACAGTAAACTAATTCTATTATATAAGGGGACCTTCATTGTGTCACTACTAGACAGAGGCACAGTATTCTAGATTTATTCTGTACATTTTTGTACCATTTCATGGGGTGGCAAAAGCCACATCACTATGGCTAGGCTTACAAATGCCCCAGGGCAGATAGCCTAGTACTATACTATGAAACTATGAAACTATGAAACTATGAAACATGACTGTGGTTATTGTCTGTAATGAATGAAGATGTCTTGGGAACTGTAGGTGATGGAGGCACTTTAAGGCATGAATCACAGCCAACATTTCCTTGATGTTGATGTGATTCAGTCTGTCTGAAGGACTTCACAGGCTTTGCACTTTTACCCCATGGAAATTGCTCCCCAAGAAAAATGTTATGCATCTGTAGGGATAGAATAGTTTGGGTCTGAGAAGAGAATGGGCGACCTAAGTTTGTTGTCTCCATCAATGTAGTTCCCTTTTTATAAAACCCCAAACTGGAATTTGATACTGCAGAGAATACAAATGCTGGGGCCATGTGTTTTTAGAAACCATTGCATCTTTCTCATTTGTATCCTAGCAAGAGGAATCATGAGAATCACAGAAGCCATGAACCCTTAGTACATTTGTTCTCTCCTCAGAAGCCATAAACCCTTAGCACATTTGTTCTCTCCTCAGAAGCCATGAACCCTTAGTACATTTGTTCTCTCCTCAGAAGCCATGAACCCTTAGTACATTTGTTCTCTCCTCAGAAGCCATGAACCCTTAGTACATTTGTTCTCTCCTCAGAAGCCAAGAACCTTTAGTACATTTGTTCTCTCCTCAGAAGCCATGAACCCTTAGTACATTTGTTCTCTCCTCAGAAGCCATGAACCCCTAGTACATTTGTTTCTCCTCTACACTGTTAGGCATGCTTTCTTACTTTTATACTCCCTTTCAGTGGAGATGTTGAAGTACACTGCTTTATACTTTACCCAAGTGAAATGAGCTGTGTAAGTCTGTGATTATGGCATTTTAATAAACAAAAGCCCTACTTTTTTCAATTAATGCCATGGGTTCTTTAGCTTCTACCAACTTGGGCTGATCATTTTAAGCTTCTTGTGACAGACTGGCCTGATATGTATTCTTGTAATACATTTTGTGTTAATATTCCATAAATGTATCTTGTCTGTGGCTTTGATCATGGCAAAAAAAGTTCTTTGGACCTTTTAAATCGATCTGTTAATAAATAAATTCATAGATCATTAGCTAGCAAGCTAAGCAGACAGACAGAGTGATAAATGAAAAACAGCTTTGCTGCATACTCAGCATAACAATATATCCTTGAAAATGAGTCTAATTTAGAAACCCGAACACTCACTTACCTGCCTTCCAAAATGCCAAGATGAAAAGGTTGATGACCACACAACACCGATGTCCCAGAACACTGACTTTCCACTCCAGGTAAGCAACCACTTGGCTATCATAACAAAAAAGTAAAACTGAAGGAAAGCAAACCCACACATGTGGGGGCCTTTGGCCCCCCTCACTCCCTAAATAAATATACCAACTCCAAGATTGCACTACCGTGGGGGTAAGGGGCACAGTTCAACAGGATGGCCAAGCAGTTACTTACCTAGAGTGGAAAGTCAGTGTTCTGGGATGTCAGTGTTGTGTGGTCATCAGCCTTTTCATCCCCACGTTTTAGAAGTTGAGTAAGTGAGCATTCTGGTTTCTGAAGGGGACCCTTGAAAATATACCTCTCAACCTCTTAATACAATAATTCTGGACAAAGCTAATATCAGGGACACATTTTAAATGTATTTTTTTTGTAAACATTGAAAGTTGATAGCATAAAAGGTTTTATGTTAGTATGCATTTTCTGAAGGATACGATGTCTGAAGTTTAAATGTCTGTCGTTATTTAGTGACTTCAGTCCTCAATTATTTACCA
This sequence comes from Protopterus annectens, assembly GCF_019279795.1. Taxonomy (NCBI): domain Eukaryota; kingdom Metazoa; phylum Chordata; order Ceratodontiformes; family Protopteridae; genus Protopterus; species Protopterus annectens. Next base: position 940,890,448 of record NC_056729.1, read on the forward strand.
GAATATCCACATCTTTTATGATGAAGCAATTAAAAATATGAGGCAAAACTCTGGAATTTCTAAGAAATTCTGGGCAGTTTAGAGGTATGCTTGAAAAATAGAATCCTTGCTTGTTTCATAGGTTCATAGGTAGGTACTAGGCTATTGGCCCTAAGGCTTATACAAGCCTAGCCAAAATGGTACCTTGGCTTTTGCCACCCAAGAAAATTATTTTCCTGTGCCCCTGTCAAGCAGAATCACAGAAGTAATCCCCAGGGTGGATTTCCTATTACCCATCCAATCATCAAGATTTTCTTGAAGAGTGCTAATGAGGAGCTCTGTTTGACATAGATAGGTAGTCTGTTCCATAGTATGGGAAGTCTCTGGGACAGGAATCTATCCCTCCAGCATGTCCTGTTTATTGTGGTGACAAGGTTTAGGTCCCTAGAGCATGTAGCTTGGAGGGATTGGGATTTCTTTAAGTGGAGCATGTCCAGCAGCTCTGGGTTTGGCATAGCTTTGTATGTAAGGCAGAGATCGCCTCTGAGTAGGCGATATGCGAGGCAGTAAAGCTGGAGTTTTTTTGAGTCGGTCTGCATAAGGCATCTGTTTGAGGCCAGGAATCCTCTTTGTGAGGTATTTTTGCAGCCTTTCCAGTTGTTGTAGATGTCTTGAGAGGTACATACCAAAAGGGGCGTTGTACTCTATAATGGTTGTAATGGCTGATGAGTAGAGGGGAACAATAACCTCATTTTTTCTGGATGAGAAACCTTTTGTGATGAGGTGTGCCATGTAGAAGGATTTCTGACCACTGTGGTGATGTGATTATCAATGGAGAAACTACTGTCCACCTGTGTCCCAAGGTCTCTTAGCACACTTTCAGTGTTAAGTAGACTACCGTGTATGTGGTAGTTCATGGGTACAGAGCTTTTACCAAAGGAGATGACAATGCACTTTTTGGCATTGAGCTTGAGACCATGGCTTTGACACCAGGCATCTGTCTCAGTGAGGCCCTTTTGTAGGATGTCTACATCAGTAGGAGTTTCAATTATGGCTCCTAGTTTGCAGTCATCTGCGAATTTAGTTAACCAAAGACCTTCTGTGTTTGTCTGTACTTCAGAGAAGTAGATACCAAACAGGAGAGGACCGAGGACTGAACCCTGTGGTACTCCACTTGTCACTGGTCTGAAGTCTGATTTGGAGTCTGCTACTTTCACAGTGTGGGTTCTGTCAGTAAGCCAGTTGGCAACTCATCTTGTGACATAGGGATTTATACCTAGTTTAGTGAGTTTATCTATAATTCCAGAGTGGGGGATGGTGTCAAACACCTTGGCGAGATCTAGATAGGCTGTGTGAACCACCTTACCTTCATCTATGGCTTTGTTGACTGCTTCAAAGAAGTCGTATCAGGTTTAGGAGACATGATCTGCCTTTTACAAACCTGAACTGTGTGGGGTGCAGAGTCTGGAGATATCCAATGTCTTTTGCTTATGAGTTCCATGATGATACGTTCCGTGGCCTTGCAGACCAGGCTCGTCAGACTAATGGGACGGTAGTTCCCGGGGTCTGTTGTGGCCCCACTTTGTGGAGTGGGATAACCATCATGGTGCGCCATTCAATGTTGTGTTTATATAGTCTGTATTTCTCATAGTCGCTTGTATTTATGGTTGCTTTGACTTTATTTAAGTCGTAAAGTAATTTTATTGCAAAGTTTTTTGCAGTTTTGATTCAATGAAAGTATGATTTTTTTTCAGTTTTTTGCCTGTTTATGATTACAGCAAATGTAAGTGAATGATTTCAAGTTGCATTTCGAAATGAATGCAGCATGATACACAGGTTACTCAGCGTGACAGCTCACCATATCGAAGGGGTGATTGCTTTGTCTTCTGGTTGGTTAGATTTGGGGTAATCATGATACATAGTGACAGTCATCCTATTGTTTGACAACCTACTGTTACTGTGACTACCTCATACAACCGTGCTTTACTTCTCCAGTCACATCTTAGCAGCTTTCTGTCCTGTCCCTTTGCATCCAACCATAATGGCTTTTTCATGATGACAGACATCATTGACATTCCATTGTAAATAAGCTGAATAAATCATTTTGTATGTTTGATTTATCTCTAAAATGCTGATGCATTCTTCCTATGTTATCTAAAGAATTTATTTTGCCCAGACTCCCATTTATTTCTTCTCGTTTGGATGTCTGACCTTCATATAACCATTTTGTATTAATCATAATCTGTTCATTTATTACTTCATTGTGCTTTGCCTTGTTCATCTTTCTTGTTTGCCTCCATCTTTAGCTAAGACATTTATATCTATTTATTACTAGTCCTTATTCTACTGATAGAGAACATTATTTCCTTTCCTTTCTTTTTTCTTCTTGAAGTCATCCCCCCTTGTGCCTGCTGTCCATCTTCTCCCTTGTATCTGTAGACCTTCAAGCCTTTGTCCGTCCTACCCATTCATTCCACTTTCTTCCCTTATAATCCATATCCAACATCTCCCCATGGAGGATTCCCAATCTCCAGAGGAAGCCTGACAAATATTGACACACTTTTATGGTCAGATGGGCTCCATGCAGCTGTAAAGGTGTTTTGCACTATCCAATTCTTATTTGTCCATTAATATTCTCACCATGTTCTTGCTTCACTGTTGGCCTTTTCCTGGTGGTCTGACAGTCAGGCTTCACCTCCCTCCATGACCAGGGTCATACATGTATGAGGATCCACCCTAACTTTACCCAGGCTGTTAAACTATCTGACCATACTATGGTTATTAGAAGCCATCCTGTTTTAGAAACCAGGTATGGAGAGGGAATTTTTACTAATCCTCAACCAATCTACTTGCTTCTGTGGCACAAAGAATGGAACCCTTACTGTAGTCCATTTGACAACAGTTCAATTAGTGGCCTTACTTCTGGAGGAGCCAGGTGGGGGGTGGTTAAAGGGGAATGATTCATTCACTTCTCCCAGGGACATTGAATGACTCACTCACTTCTCTCAGGGAGGTAGGAGGGGTTTGCATGCACTCATTGCAGAAGTGAAGAAACATCCTCCACAGATGGCTTAATTCATACTCTTCTCCTGCAACTAGCTGAGTGAGTATGCAGAGTTAAGGCCTACAATGCCCTCTCCTTATATATGCCTGCTCCCACTCACATGCTGAATGAAGGTTAATTAATGACTTAGTAGTCCATGCCCCTGGTTTTGTCACTTTCTGGTAAACACAAGTCTCTCATTGCTTCTGGCAAGTATAGCAGGTCAGCACCATCATTCCCTCCCTGGATGAGTGAACATGCATTTGCAGCTCACCTCCCATAGCACACACCATACTAACCCAACTTGGATCATGTGAGTTATAGTCAAGGCTTCATCCACCTATACGATGGCACTCACTTTGTTTTCCTTTCTTAATGCACCTGTGACAGCCAATGTATTGTCACTAATTCCTGCTACTCTCAAACAGGGTTTCATAGTGTGCTCCCAGACAGGCTGACAGGCTGCAGTCTGCATTACTGCAGTCCCAGACATCTTGTCATTGATACAGCTGCCCATAGTTACCTAGTGACTCTCTGAAGTGTGCCTGTATTGGTGATAAACCCCTCTTTTTCACTAGGATCCTCACTTCCTTTTCCAAGTAGAGATTTAATCAAATGTTTTAATATGTTTAACTCTCTTCTTATGCTGGACAAGAGCCCCTCCCCATACAAGTTTGGCACATTAAGCTCTCTAGAGGTTCAGTCCTCATCTACTGCTCCTTGCCCTGAGTTCTCTGTCCCTTTGCTTCCTTTACCACTGTATACATTAAACATTGACCAGATACTACCGCTTTGCTGGCCAGTCTCAGAGCCATCATCCCAGTCCAGCCTTCCTCCTTATCCTCGTTATTAGTGGCCTCCTCTTCATTTCATAATAAATGTACAGTGCTGCTCATGTCCCTTCTGTGCACTCTGTGACATCTTGGGTAAGAAAGAGTAGAGATACTTCAGCATAGCTATAGTTGTCCCGTAGTAAGTGAATGTTAGGGTTTCTAGGCAGTGAGCTGCTAAAATATTTGGGCACCACTTAGCTAAGAGGTGATTTTAACAAGGATTTTGTGAGTTTGTGAAACATAATCCTAGATATCTGAAATGGAAGACATATTCATTAAAGATATTATCTGGCAAAAATGCTAAACTGAGTATTTGCAAGATCCTAACTGTGTGATGAAAGCTGCAGATGTATTAGCATACCTCTCAACTGTACGAAATTCCTCGGTATTTTCCGGTTTTGAGGACAAAATAATGGGGTGCCACGAATTCTGCAGTGAGCCCTTTAATTCCCAGTTTTTTATTATTATTTTTTTATAAATATACAGCTTTAAATTTATGGCGGACATCACCATGCATCACCAGCCTACAGGGGCATTGCTGATGACATCAGCTTTGTGTGACAGACTACCTGTTGGACTCCATCTTGGTCAGATATTTGAATTGTTTTAGAGAGAAATATAGGGAATACAGCAACATGGCATTGGCATTAAGTGGAGCAGAGTTTCGATGTGCACAATTTAAGTTCTGCTTCTGCAGAGTCCACCCAGCACCCACGATGAGAAAAGCTTCCAGGTAAGAAAAAAGAAAAAGAATATAAAATGCAGTTTATTTAGCTGGGGGAGGGGGCAGCTTGCATCCTGTTCTTTTGTCCACCCACACAATTGTGTTGCTGTATTCAATTCTAAGTCCAGACTGCTGCTCTAGGTTTGTAAGAGTTGCGAGTTTTAAACCGACCGTTTTTTGCTGTATTCTGTATTCAGTTCCAAGCAAGTCTGGAATCTGGATTGTTGCTCTGTTTCAATTCTAAGTATGTCAGGAATCCGGATTGCTGCTCTGTGTGTGTGTGTGTGTGTGTGTGTGTGTGTGTGTGTGTGTGTGTGTGTGTGTGTGTGTGTGTGTGTGTGTTTGCTAATTTTAAACTGACCATTTTTTTACATTCAATTCTAAGTAAATCTGGCCAGATTGCTGCCATTTGTAACAGTTGCTGGTCTATTCAAGCTGCCATTCACTCAATTCTAAGTAAGTCCGGATTGCTGAATTCATTTGTAAGAGTTGCTCAAGTCTGTGTGTGTGTGTGTGTTTGTGTGTGTGTGTGTGTGTATGTATGTTCTTTGCTAATTTTAAACATAAGGGGTTCTGCTCTATTCAAGCTGTGCAGCTGCTGTTTGCTCAATTCTAAGTCCGTATTGCTTCCATTTGTAAGGGTTGCTCCATTCATTTGAACCAATCATTTTTGTTTTTTGCTGTATTCACTTCTAAGTCTGGCTGGATTGCTGTCATTTGTAAGGGTTGTTGCTCTATTCTAAGTAAGTCCGGGTTGCTAAATGCTGCTCTATTCAAGTTTTGTAAGGGTTGCTTTCTAAGTCTAGATTGCTGCCATTTGCTTGTGTGTGTTTTGCCATGCATAAGGGGTTTATGTGTGTACTGCCATTTTTAAGGTGTGCTCAATTCTGCCATTTGATTTGTAAGGGTTGCTTTCTGGTTATGCCATTTCTAATCTACCCATACCACTTGAGAGTTATGGACTCAACTCCTTGAATCACATTTTCAAAGAATGTCTGGAATACTTTTGGTCTGTTCCTTTAAAATTTGTGGTTTTCTGGCAAACCAGTGAGAAATTAATTAACTAATGATAGCCATTTAAGTTTCAGTCTTCCTGTCTTTCAAGAAACGCATGGCATGATAACACAAAACATTTTATTCTAGCAACTTTCCAAGATTATACAAGTAATCTTTAAACTGTGTCCCTGTTTTTTGGGCCTTTGTCTTCACCCAATAAATTTTGTCTTTTTCCAGATTTCTTGTGCTGCAAAGTTGAGATATAGTTCAGTGACAAGTGGATTTTACAAGGAGCTGAGAGCTTCAGGGGAAGAAAAGTTTAATGCTGTTTATGCCAAGTCTGTTTGCATTGTTAGTAGCACAAGAGGTAGCATACTTACTTTTGATGCAGAAAGCTGTGGGTTCTTCTCCCACAGTATGTAGATGGATTGCTGATATTGTACTGTGTTGTACTTTTAAATGGGTGGATGCCGCAGTCCTAAGAATGTCCTCCTTTGGAGGAGATACCTAGTAACTATGAACCTGTTATTAGTTTGCCATCCATTCCCTATTGCAATATTACTACCTTATCATTTTTTAATGTAACATAAGCAATTTATTATTCAAGGGCAACAGGCACTTTATTTGAAGATGAAACAATGAAATATAAAGTTCCATGTGGAGTTGTCTAAAGCATAGACCAAAACAATCTTTTTTTCCTAAGGAGGTAAAAGCCAGTGAACTTTCATAATCTATCTAACTAGTGTAATGCAAGCTTGACTGGAATTAAATCATCACCCCCTACCTTTTTTTCTGATTTTCTACATGGAGTCTGCTGTTGCTTGTCAGCTGTCAAAAGTCTCAATTCAATGCAGTTCATTTTATTTTTATAAAAGAAATTTGTATTTTAGATTTATACAAGTTCAAAGTTTGATGCGCGTTCACATGTTTATATAAATAAAATACTACTGTTCTGGTTATAGTTTGTGTTTAATATTTTGTCTGTTCTTCAATATGCGTTTGAATGCTGGTATCCCACAATTCCATTAGAGTGGGTGGGTTATATAATTATATATGTGCATTTTATGCTAATCAGCATACAGATTTGTACCTATTTTTCATGAGCCTTTGTCCAGATTTTTGATGTTTCCAGGTTGAGAAGTATGTGTGTTAGATATTTGCATAACCAGATATCAACTCAACACAGTAATAGAAGCATGTTAGGAAGACCTACAGAGTCACTTCCAAAACTGTGAAAGCAGAACCACAAATTAAATAGCTGTTGATCTTCTTTTTTGGTTTGTCTATTGCAGTGTACCGTGGTGCCTTGGATACTCGCCTTCCAGTGATTGCTTATCGATAACAATGAATTCAATATCACTTAATAATTCAGGTGCCAATCAAATGAATGAAGCTTTTAAAAAAAATTACAAACATTGAATGTAAACTTCAAAATACAAGAATGCATACATACATACATACATGCATAAATAAATTCATAGGTCTTAAAGTACACAGTTTTATAATATAAGGACACTCCAGTCTTATATAGCTGTATTCCATATTGCCATCCATAAGTAACAGAACCCACTTCAAAGCAACACATCTGAGACATGCAGTGCTCCCCAAGTGTAAAGAATGGATATGGTCTGCTAATTCATTATTTCTGTTATTACAATAAAAAAAGTTTATATCCTCTAGAATATTCTTTCAGTTACTATCCCATTGTAACCAATTCATGCAAATGTTGGCATAAACAATCTACCTAGTGGTACACCTAATTCATTTAACATAAACGTAACGCCATTAATATAAACTCCACATTTACTTACAAAAACTCATTACACATAACTACAGTGGCCAGATTTCACACCCTTGTCAACATTTAATATACAGGATTGAATCGTGTGTTGTATTAAATAGCCCCTAAATTTATTGCAGGATACCTTTGGTTGAAAATGCAAAATCTGTTTTATATTTGAGTCAATGTACCAGACTTGCAAATTCTGTTCAAATGTTTTAACAACTCCTGAAGAATTGGTGGAATATGCAAGGACTGTATAATGACTGTATAATCTAACACTATCATTTCCATATCTCTACTAAATATGTGTACCCTACAGACTATAAATATTTGATTATTAAGCTCCAAGATGCAAAAATTAATGAAAACATAATCCTTATAAAGGAATCATTACTAGAACAGTGACTGGCTAAGCTGGTTGACATCAAATCAGTACATCCAAATGTGAATTGCTTATTTAATCAAAACAAATTAGGTTGTGTGATGTATATGTCTTCTGTAAATAATACGGATCATGACACCATCATCTTTAACCCAAGAATAAAATAAAAGTCAGTCATAAATAAATCATTATTCTTAGTCCTTGCTAATGGAAACTGTGATGCAGTATGTGACATATTTCTGAAAATAGACAGAGAAACTATCCTCAGTACTGCAAATAAACCTGCTGAAGATACCGTCAGAGAGTTGTAAGATATTGCTAACGTCTGCACTCATGAACACTTCCTGATAAGATACAAACATAAATAACTGCGCAAAAACTATTTGATTAAATTACAGAGTTAATAAACCATACAGTACTTGGCTTTCAAAACTGATCTGACATAAAATAATTAATTGATCAATGAATTCATTCATTAATTCTCCAATTAGCTGCTTAATTGTAAGGGAGACAATCCTATCTGGCATTCAGTTTATACAAGATAATAGAAACTGATCCTGGATATGGCACCAGTTCAAGGAAGGATGCATATACTGTGACACACACACACACACACACACACACACACACACACACACACACACACACACACACACGTGCACACAACAGGTACCAGTCTGGGTAATTTGGGGGATTGATCCAGAACAGCCAGGGGGAACATGAGCATAGCATAAATTTTATCTGTATATCTTTGGGATGAGGGAGGAAAACTGGAACATTACGCGAAAATCCACAATCACCAATAGGACATACAGACCCACATAGAACATATCTCACCTGAGAACCTAACTAAAGAATCCAGTGCCATGAAAAGGTAATGCTGAGTACTGTATCACTGTCAATGATGTTGATGTACACAAACCAGTAATTCACAAAAACGACAAAAAGACAGCTCAGGAATGCCAGAAAAGTCCTTCCAAAAGATAATTCAGCACAGGTCACTCATATAAAAAGCTGTTTTATTGAATACAAAGAGTTTAGCACTTTCATTCCCAATGGGACTTCCTCAGAACTCAAATTACAAAAAACATCCACCATCTTAAGTACTCGCCAATAAAATACATTCCACCCAATTAACCAATAAAATCATCTAGTATTAAAATGCTTCATCCTTAAAGCAGGGTTAATTGATGATGCTTCATTCAAACCAGGGTAACTTGTTGCATTTAGCCTCAGTATTTCGAGGATATAAAGTGAATCCATATATATATATATATATATATATATATATATATATATATATATATATATATATATTTATTATATAGATAGATATTGCTGTCTGAGCCCAGGTTATATCTGAAAAGGGTCAATTGTCTCACACACAAACACACAACCACACACACACACACACACACACACACACACACACACACACACACACACACACACACACACACACACACACACACATATATATTAATACATTATATTCAAGAAAGTTACTGACTGACTTCTGGATCCATATTAGCCTCTTTCTGTATAATCTTTAGTGAGCTGTGTAATGCATCTGTCATATTTTGTCTCTTGCTCACATTTATATTAGTGTTAAATTCTCTGATACAGTGATAATGCTCTCCTGATCATGCATTTCAGGCATGGATCAGACATTGCTTTATAGACCCAACAAAGGTCACCTCTAAGTAACCTATGAATATATAATGACACTACCTTTATGAACAGTTCAGATTTTCCAGCCTTATAAATCTTCTAGTAATAAATATAACCTTTTCATTAGTTTCAGAAAAGCTGTTTGAATCCTACATAACACAGCGATATTTTCAATAATAGGTCATATCAGGGCAGTATAAAGAGGTACTTTGGTTTTTCCAGAGAGAATAGGTGTGCCCTTTAGAGTTAGATACAGTACAGAATATGCTCATCTGTCTCCAGTAGGTACTCTCTGGTTAAAATTTAAACTGTTGCTCACAACTTCTCTGTGTCTTTAATCATGGCAATTTTTATATGAATTGTCCATTTATTTTGTAATTATAAGTGATATTGTTTTGCCATAACACAATACTGCATTTGTTAGCATTTATTTATTTATATTTGTTTACTGGGGTAGAGCACTGATCATACTTTGACCAATTTGCAGGCTCAGCTCATGTTACATGCATAACAGTTGTTGTTGTTGTTGTGTCTTTCGGCTTATCCTGGTTAGGGGTCGCCACAGCGAAACTCCGGTCTGCTAATGTTTGGTAGTGGATTTTTACGTGCCGAGTTACCAGCCCTGATGGACAACCTTCAACAAAGGCATACTCATTCACACATCTCCACACAGAAGACGGTCTAGCTGTGAATCGAACGGGACAACGTCTTGTTTTGAGGCGACAATGCTACCGCAGCACCACTACCATGCATAACAGTAATATCAGAAATTTATATTTTGCAGTCATAAGAAATACAAGGTGTCAAAACACTGAATATTCAGGAATTAGTGCCAGGTACATAGCATGGACAATAATGGAGAACATTAGTATCCATTATTAAAGGAATTATGCTATTCATTTTTCAGTTATCAGTATATTTAGCTATCCAGTGCCCACTTCACAATTTTATCTATGAGCATTACTTAAAACCACCATCAGGAGAGACAGGTAACCCCAACCCTGATTTGTTGTGTTCTGTTGTTAAAGCAGTATGTTGCCTACTGAATTATATATGGACTGATATTTGTAATTCTGATTCTAATATGTGGGATAGTATCAAAAGCCTTGGCAAGGTTAACGTAAGCAACATGCACTGTCAGTCCTTCACCATTTGCTGCTGTTGCCTGTTCAGATAATGCCTCAAGGATGAAACAGTAGGATCTTCCTTTTACTAACCCACCCATCCATCCTTTAATATATCCATCTGTCCATCCATTCATCTGTCAGTCCACCAATCCACCAAAACAGCCAGGCTTATGAGTTGCATCTGTCTTCAATAGCAATCCCATGAATAGTTGCCACCATACATTGCATTACTTAGCAAACAGCGAATGGAAGTAGGTTGCCAGGACTTTCTTCCATATCACACACACACACACACACACACACACACACACACACACACACACACACACACACACACACACACACTTGCATGTGCACATGCACAGACACACACACACACACACACACACACACACACACACACACACACCTAACTACAATACAGAGTGCCTTAACAGCGAAAACGCAGAAGCGCGAAATTCAAAATCTCGCACACCAGAGATTTTGAATTAGCACTTCTACTCCACACACACCTTCCTCCCCACACACAAACACAAGCTCTCTACTACATAAAAGCAGGAGGGTAAGCCCCTCTGCATCCCCATGTGGGGGGGCTGCACCCCCCACACCCCACACTTAAATATTCTAACTCCGTGGTCGCATTACATATAAACACACACAAAACACCACAACACAAGCTACATTCTCCTTGCCCACACACATCACAGCAACAAAACACACTAACACACACCACAGACCCTACCCAAAAACCTTAACAAATAAACACTTACCTGAATCCACAACCACAGTGAAATACTGGAAGCGCTAATTCAAAATCTCCGTTGTGCGACCTTTTGAATTTTGCGCTTCTCAGGTTTTGTTGTTTTCCAGATTCCACTTTATGGGCTCGAAATACTGAATTCCGATATTTCAGTATTTTGAGCTTCTAAAGTGAATAATCTATATATATATATATATATATATATATATATATATATATATATATATATATATATATATATATATATACATATATATATATATATACATACACGTGTGTGTGTGTGTGTGTGTGTGTGTGTGTGTGTGTGTGTGTGTTTTATATATATATATATATATATATATATATATATATATATATATATATATATATATATATATATATATATATACATAGTTGTGGAAAGTAAAGCATATTAGCTTGGTGGGCTTACTCAGATCCATGCACAGGCAGCATCGTTTGCTAGTTAGCATCTGGAGGGGAATCCCTAATTACGTAACACATTGTCATTGCCTACTCTAATTTCCTGGTATAAGGATTGTTTTAGGTTCATTTCCAGTACTTGATAGGATTCACAACATTGATTGTCTACATACTTCAGAAATGAAAATTTTTGTTGTACTCTTTGCATGTGGCTTAATGCCCTGCTTCCATCCGGATAAAGAAAGCATAGCCTTGGGATCCAAATATCAAAACCTTACATCAACTACATCCAGTTTCTTCTGTTCATCCTTTCAACATTAATCATAATGGTCTTACTGGGTGATGCAATTTTAAGGGCTACAAGGAATAAGCTGGAGACATGACTTGCAAATCTGACCATTTGTTTGCATGCTAATTAGCAGGAGATCCAGGACGTCTTCAGTTGTGGGAACACATTGGATAAATGCACCCACAACATTACTTAGCTTCACCAATACATGTCTCTTACCGCTGTTTAAGCAATTTGCCGGAACTCAATCTATATGATCCCGAATATGGGAGCAAGCAGAGCAACCTCCACATTATTGAACTGTTAAGAGGGCAATGAGGGCAATGACCCAGTGGCCCTTCTCAAATCTGAGGTGGTCAACCACATGGTGACTGTGGTAAAAGCTCAGAGGGAGCCCTTATGAAATACCAGTGATAACCTCCCTAGGCACTTTATTTTCGACCTAGATTACAATGACAGAGGATCAATATTAAAAAAAAAATAGTAAAATGGATGACAATTTTAGAGTGGCCTGGGTCAGTCTGAGAATCATCCTGGACTACTGTAATGCCTTATTTAACAGGAGAAAAGCTATGGTCCCAGCTATCAAGAGGCTAGTGGACATTTTAGGTCCGGTTCCAGCTCAGATTTACTGCCCTCTTCACTATAATAGATTTGGGACAGCAAATGACATTTGACAGATTTGAAGATTATTTCTTTTGTAGAGACCCTAGTCAAGAAGAAATGCCATACTTCAAATGAAGATCTTTTTTAGCCCATGGAGGTCTGCAGCAAACAATCAAGAAATAAGAGTCCGGGCTGAGCTATTCCTGGGACTCCTGATAGATCTCCAAAAGGAAGGGCAATGAAAGTCACCTGCAGTCCTAAGTCTGTTTCTAGACTACTGATATGAAAGCATGTCAGAAGCTTTACCAAGCTGGCATCAAGACCTAAAACATAGTTGTGTCCTTGGCGGAGAGCAAGGAGGATACAAAGGAGTCTACAGTGTTTGACATTCCAGCCCCAGTCTCAAATGAATTAGCATTGCTTGACAAAGTCATCAAGAGATGACAGGTATTTAAGGCAGTTGCCCTTCATACTAATAGAAGCAATGATACTTGGACAAACTGACTTCTGTGGTTGGACTCTTACGATGTTGATGTGCTTCAGGCTAATCTTATGGTCGTCAGACTTAGTTAATCTGGTTTGCTTAATTCAGACTAATACTCCTATGATTAGCAAACTATTACTTCAGATCACACGTAATTACTGATACACATTTTCTACTTTTTATTTTAAAGGGCATTAGCAAGGAGCTTGTAGCACATTAACCCCTGTATGGGCCAGTCTGACCTGCAAAATAGTTATAATTGTGGGAGAAGAGAACCAGGGCTAATGTCTCCCAGGGACTTTTATTTGCACAGCTTCAGCTAGAGTGCACTTGGCATCTATTACCCAGCCACAGAATGCTGCATCTCACAATAAATTATAAGAGTTTTGCAAACTTGCCATACTTTTTGAAAATTTTTTTTTAATGGTTACATTGCACATACTATTCATGTTTTCTAGTCTGCTAAATTTGTCATTGCAGTTTAAAGACACCAGTAATTCTACAATTGTTATAGGAACTACTTAATGCATGGAGTTTACTGAAGGCAGAAACCCTCTCCTCCAGGTATTCTGTTTTTGCCCTTGATTGCTAGAGGACTTGAAACAAGATACAAACAATGGACAGGTATAAAATATTTAGGAAATTGCAAGCCACAGTCATTGTGCTACAAGCAGGTAAGCTTAAGGAAGAGAATATTGACTTTTTACAGTCATTGAAAACAATAACACAGCCAGTTGCTTAAGCATTGCTAAGACGCGTGCACTGCTTTTTGTACATCAATCACTTAACTGGATAGTTGAGGACTGGTGCTGATAATTATAGGAGATGGGTGCTGGCCAAGATCAGATCATGTAAGGAAGGGTAGATTATGGGCAACTACTACAGACACTGGGAGAATGATATATATCTATTCAAGTCTTTCTTTGAAAATGTTAACAAGAGGGATGGGGTATCCCTCTTCTTTTAGGGGGAATTGTAATATTGCTTTGGCTTTCTAGTAAACAAACATCCAGCAGATAGACCGAGACTCCACAAATGTATAGGTTTACTTCAAGACTTTATTGGGGAGTTTGCTTTGATGAATAGCTGGAGATCACCTGAGTAAATCAGGTTATTCCTCAGTTACCTCACAAGGTATCAAGAACTGCAAAAATAAAGCACTGGAAAGCAAACTATTTAAAGATGATCAGATCAGCAAGCTTTTCCTCCCTGTGCCCTTCCATGTGGGGGCTTCACCCATGCACCTGTTTCTGATTAGCCTAACTCTGAGGTCACTGCACCTCAAAGAAAGGAGAAAAGTCCAAGTATTTGTAAAATCCAGAATTCACTAGTAACAGTGTACAGTCTGGGTCTTTTCAAATACATTCTCCATTTAAATGATGAGCAAACAAAATATCAGTAAGAGGTTATGGCATTCAAGACCAGAAGGTCATGAACTTGGTAGTCAAACCTGTGAACGTATGAACCTTGCCAAGTCCATATTCAGCCCCTTTTCACTATCCTTTATATAAGCCTTGTTGTACATACTTACTTTATACAATTTCTGGTCATTAGTCAGAACATGTGGCATAATGGAAATTATTTTCTTTTGTTTGTGGGTTTCAAAGAAATTAAAAAAATGAATGTAGCAATTACATAGTCTATTGGTTTCATGCAGTCTTTCTAACATTGAAGTCTCAATGCTTCTCAGGTAGATCTTATTAATTAGTGCCTGCAAATAACCTTGCCTTAGCCAAATTCCCCCTAGTAGAAGAAATATGACCGCTGGTCTCCCTGGAAAAAAGGCCACTAGTCTAGTGGGATTAAACCAGTCAATGAAGAATAAAATAAAATAGAAGCATCATTTTCAAGCTGGTTATGCAACTGTCTTTGAATCAGACCACTAAATCTCTAAAAGGCCCCTGAAAGTTAGTTATAGATGCACAGTTTATAGGTTCAGGGGTAGGTACTAGGCTATTGGCCCTAGGGCCTATACAACCCTAGCCGAAAAGGTACCCTGGCTTTCGCCACCCAAGAAAATTATTTTCCTGTGCCCCTGTCAAGCAGAGCCACAGAAGTGATCCCTGGGGTGAATTTCTTATTACCCATACAATCATCAAGATTTTTTTTGAAGAGTGCTAATGAGGAGCTCTGTTTGACATAGATAGGTAGTTTGTTTCAGAGTATGGGAAGTCTCTGGGACAGGAGTCTATCCCTCCAGCATGTTCTGTTTATTGTGGTGACAAGGTTTAGGTCCCTAGATTGTGTAGCATGGAGGGATTGGGATTTCTTTAAGTGGAGCATGTCCAACAGCTCTGGGTTTGACATAGCTTTGTATGTTAGGCAGAGATTGCCTCTGAGTAGGCGATATGCGATGGAGTAAAGCTGGAGTTTTTTGAGTCGGTCTGCGTAGGGTATCTGTTTGAGGCCAGTAATCCTCTTTGTGAGGTATTTCTGCGGCCATTCCAGTTGTTGTAGATGTCTTGTGAGGTACATACCAAAAGGGGCGTTGTACTCTATAATGGGTCTAATGAGTGATGAATAGAGGGGAACAATGACCTCTTTTTTTCTGAATGAGAACCCTTTTGTGATGAGGTGTATTATTTACTGAATAATAGGCAAAAAAGGGAGTTGTTAAAAGTAAACACTGACCACAGTGAATGTTCTGCAAATATTACCAGAAGCCTAGAGCTATTTGGCAGCTTAGCAAACAATTAGTTATATGATTTTCTAATATGTGTTATCCTACAATCTTGGGTTTGTTTCCCTCAGTCTTCATTTGCCTGCTGTGTGCCTCTGAGTGAGCCCCTTAACCTAGTCAGTGTTCGTAGGTCATCACTTGAAAACAGGCACCAGTGACTAGAAGGCTTACCTAATTAACGCATGAATGAAAAAGATGTATTAACACAATCTGGTAGTTCTGCTATATAAAATAGCCTCGGTACAGCTCTCCTTTAACCTTTGTCAACATTTAACCACAATGTGGCAAATTAACCACAAGCAAAGCCATTAGGTGTTAAAGCCTCCTTTTGACTCATTTTATTCCATCTGCTGTGTAGCTTTCTGTGGCAACCCAGCTACATTGTTTGAATGTTTTGACTAATTTTGTGCCAGAACTCACTTATATGCACTAGAAAAGGAACATTTATTCTGTGATATTTTGTGGCAATTTATCACAGAAGATTTTTTTTTGCACTATGAAGGTCCAGCTGATGCTTCATTACCACACTATTTTAGATTCTTTCCTGCAGGCTGTCTATTTCTGTGTTCCTTCTAAGATGCCATGTTCACAGCTGGATGCTGGTTGCTGCTCAGATGAATGCAAACCAGAAAACAGTATATCAGCTGCTTCTATCCTAGCAACAACCCTCCTGTGCACATCTGTATTAAAACAGCTCTGCCTCTGGCCTTGTCTCTCCAATGTGCTACAATGATGTCACACTTTACAATGATAAACATCCTTTCTTGCAATTGCAGTTAATTTCCAATCCTATAATCCTTACCAGAGTTCCTTGTTGTGTGCACAGTGCATGCAAGACTTGACGTACATTGTTGCAGCAGTCCCCAGTCGCCATGCACTTTAATATCAATCATACTTCCATTTGTGAGTTATTTCATATGTTTACTTAAGTTCAAATTTTCATGTCCTCAGTGAAAAAAATGCAGCAAGATTCCAATTCTCTGGCAACATTGCAACAAATATACTGAAGCAACAGACTTCAAAATTCAAAGTTCTGTGGCATTTTGAAGACTGCAGCCCACTGTTGGAGAGTGTTTACTTTTAACAACTCCCTTTTTTGCCTATTATTCAGTAAATAACTTTGAAAATACTCTGAATCAGAACTGCATTCCTAAAATATAGTGCTCATGGTCTTATTACTATAATAATAGGCTATAGTCATACTGTCAGCCCTATCTCTTTCCTTAATAGCCAAAGAAACATTTTAAGTTTGCTTTGCATGGACATCATTCTGCCTGTCCAAGGTGCTGGTCATATTGCACCACACTGAACTTCAGACTCTATCTCCACGTAGCTAAGTAAGTCTTCATTATTTATAACTTCTACTGCAGTCAAAGCGTCATCCACCGCATCCACTTTGTAATGGTTCCATAGAAAGACCATGGCAGCCTTTGGGGTGGCAGAAGTACTTCTTAACATTTCAGTTTTGGGAGGCAGAAGTACTCCTTAACATTTCAGTTTTGGGAGCATAAGTAATCTTTAACATTTCAGTTTGAGGGGGCAGAAGTACTCCTACCATTTCAGTTTTGGAGGCAGAAGTACTCATTAACATTTCATTTTTGGGGGACAGAAGTACTCATACCATTTCAATTTTGGGGTAAAAGTACTCCTACCATTTCAGTTTTTGGGCAGAAGTACTCCTTAACATTTCAGTTTTGGGAGGCAGATGTACTCCTACCATTTCAATTTTGAGGGCAGAAGTACTCCTACCATTTCAGTTTTGGGGGGAGACGTACTCTTTAAGATTTCACATTTGTAGTTATAATTCTCATATATAAAGCAACATCTGAAATCCTACCAAAGGTGTAATTGAATTTTGTTGTAGTCTTATGGAGTTAAAGTAATACATTTTTTTAATTTGAGGGGAGAATATTTTGAAAAAGCAAGAAAAGAAAAAAAGATGCTTCTTAAAATCAGACAGTTTAATTTATTTCTACTTATACACTGGAGTCTTTCAGCAAGTAGATGCATATTCAGAGGAGTATGTCACTACATAGCGAAAGGGAAGGAATGGTGAAAAATACAAACCTAATTATACCTAACAGGATGTGCATATAAAGTCAGGTTTTTGTTTTAGTTCCCAAGCTTCTATGAATATTTTTATCCTATAAAGCTACAAATTTTCTCAGTTAAAACGGTTAATAGATAAACATTTGAACTGAGTGCTTATTTGAAATAGATTGCTGAAGTCCTTTGTTAAAAGCACAGTGTCTCATCAACATAATTCATCTCTTTTCTAAATAAACATCTTGTCTGGAGTGGAAACTTCCAAATTGTATGAACTCATTATTTTGTTTATGTACTTTAATCATGTTTATAATTTATTCATCAAATACATGTTAGCTTAGCAAACTAAACAAAGGTCACTGACAAAGAAACATGATGTATAATTAGCACATTTTGGTGTAACCACTCCAGCGAACCATATGGTCTAGTATAACAGCTGTTGAACTAAAAAAACTCATTCCAATTAAAAAAAAACAGATAAAGGGAAAAATCTGCGACAATATCTGCTATCAAGTAAATAATATTAAAGGAGACTAATATTTTAAAGCAATTGCATACCCTGCAATGGGTCAGTCTGAATCAACTTTAGCATGTAAATATTATTACTTTTAGCAAAAAAAAAAAAAAATCTACCCAAGCCTTTTTTTAATATACCCTTGCACAGTTAGATATCAAACACACTTAAGACTCACAATTCATGTTTTTCAAAGGAAGTGTAGATTTGGTAACACTCTGCTTCTGGTGTTTTTTATTGCTTGCATGTCAGGCTTGAATGTTTTCATCGGGTCTAGAATGTTTTCTAACCTTTAAAGATAGCAAGCACCATGAATGATGTTTTTTGGGGTTACTGGTAAGTTTGTTTTGGGCTATCCGTTTCCTAAGACTCTTTAACGTAGATTGTAAATTTGAGGCTGTTTTATTAGAGTTAAGAAAGAAGATATCATCTGTGTACATTTCAAGACTGAAATTTCGAGTACTTCTGCAGAGGTTAGTGAGGAAAACAGAAAATAATATAGGACTGAGGATAAATCCCTGGGGTATTCCTTTTCTATAATTACGAAAGTCTGAGATGGAATTGCCATTTGTTATTTGGAAAGACCTGTTTGTAAATAACTAATGTGCCAACTAATGATTCCTGGTCCAGAAATTAAGACTTTTTGGTTTGCTTATTAGGCATGAGTGGTCTAAGGTGCCAAATGCCATTGTCATGCCAACAAGTATCCCCCCAGTCCATTGGCTAATATCCATATTATTGTGGGTTGTATTGATAGTGTCATAGATGGCAGTCACAGTACTAAATCCTTCCCTAAGCTAATATATTTCTGAGTTCTTGTTTGCTGTGTAGAAACCATAGTAGGACTGTGTTATATAGCTAAGGTCATTGGCTAGCACCTTCATTTTGGGAAAAAGGCATCCCTGTTTTACTACAGACCTCTGATCAAGATGAATGCAAATCGCATAATAATTTTGTATAAATTTGATTCTACAGTGGGAAGCTATCCATTTAATACAGCTAGGGATAAATCCATTATTGCTGAATGAGGGTGTAGGCATGGAGATCTGTTAGTATTGGCTTGGACTCTAATAAAGGGTTAAGAGACTTCGGTTTGTACAAAAATGTCCCACTTTGAACATGAAAATTGGTAGCATCCTTGCTGCAGAATAGCGTAGATGTAGACCTGTCTTAGCTGGGGATTGCTGGAAGAAGGATCATTGTGTGATTTCCTATTGGCAGTCTAGTTTAAAACTGTTTAATTTTGCCTGTATATAAGCCCCACGTTTGTGAGTTTTTTGGCACAATTAATTAGATCTGCTCTGTGTATGGCATGCCTTACCAGAGTATTTTTGCCTGAATCCAAGCCTTCCAAAGCTAAGAACAATAAATTAGTTTTATTTTGCATTTGACCTGCACTTTTTTCTCTCTATTTTACTGTTTTACTGCATTAATTTGTGCCTGTTAGACTGTTTTTACTGTTTGCGCTTGCTTATTCCCTGCACTTGTTTTGCACTGAAATATTGCTTTGTTAGCGTAGACTAGATCCAGCCTTGCTGAATCTAGCCTGTTTTTTATACACTTGAACTCAGATCCAGCCATCTTACCTTAAGAAAGGCTCCCCTGCACTCTTGTGGCAGAAGAGTGTGGATATAGCCTTGTCTGAGCTGGTGATTGGTGGAGGAAAGATCATTGTGTGATTTCCTATTGGCAGATTTGTTTAAAACTGTTTAATTTTGCCTGTATATAAGCCTCATGTTTGCAAGTAGCCACATATCACGCATCGTGGGTTAGTAGTGCCTTGTTTAGATGTAAACACCTAGAAACTATTTTTTCTCCCTAGGTACCAGTCAGTGAAACCCTCCCGGGTTCCCTGTGCTCTGCAGGCAACGCAGATGCGCACTTCTGCACTGCAAGCAACTCAGCTGAGCATTGAGCAGTGTCACCCCACCTTTCATCCCTGATCTTCTACAGAACAAGTCCCCTTGTTAATCCTAGAGCAATAGCTGATCCAACTTGCCCTTTCACAAATTAGTACTTAAGAATTACCTGCTACTATGCCTCATGTATACTGACAACCATTTGCTCCAAAAGCAAACAAATACAGTATGTAACTATATCATGAAACTAGACTCAGTCCTCTTACATACCAATAAACAAGACATCAAGCAGATTGTTAGCACACACACCTCTCCACCAACAGAAGATAAGGTCAAAATACATAAACCTACATACGAGGAGGTAATCACTAAAAGCCAACCAAAAGACCAGAGACCTCCCAAGCACAAACAACCTACACATATGGGTACTCAAACAGAATCCACCACTACACATAACAACATACATGTCAGTGTCTCAGCTATTAAGCCCCTAAGACAAAACACCACAAAACCTAATGTCCTATTCATAGCAACTCATTATTGAGACACACAGATGGTACCCTTATCAGGTTGGACAAGGAAAAGGTCATGGTCAGTTGCCTGTCCAGTGCCAGCATCTGTCAAGTCATGCAAGCACTCATGTCATTCAGCAGCAATTACCATTATGACTCTGTCATAGTACATGTTGCAGTGAATTACATGAGATGTACCTCTCTGGATTATATGAAGAGAGACATGACTGAACTCTCAAATTATGTGTCCCAGGCAGGTATGTCCCTAGCCCTAAGTAGCATTCTACCTTCACCTAGGATGATGCCACAGCACAGAAAAAAATGATTGATTTCAATAATATGCTTAGTTGCTACTGTTACTCCAGGGGGCATCTGGTATCTGACAGCCTGGGAAGACATGGACAACACACCATGCTGCTTTGCCAGAGATGGCCTTTACGTGTCTCCTCAAGGCTTTGGGATATTGGCAATGATGCTTGCCAAACCCATAGTGCCATTTTTAGGCAATGTGAAAACAAAACTTCCAATGTAAAGAAAACCACTAGAGACAAACTCAAGGTCATGCTGCTTAATGTTAGGAGCCTAAATAGTAAA
This sequence comes from Protopterus annectens, assembly GCF_019279795.1. NCBI lineage: Eukaryota > Metazoa > Chordata > Ceratodontiformes > Protopteridae > Protopterus > Protopterus annectens. The sequence continues at coordinate 940,911,753 of NC_056729.1, forward strand.
CTGCACTCCCTGGAAACACTCCTCACCTTGGAAGATACTGACATCTGTGCAGTCAGTGAGACCTGGTTCAAGGCCACAGAGAGCACCCCAGCTGTACAAGGCTGCAATACTTTTCCCACGTTCAGACCTCAAAACGAGCTTGAAAGAACCAAAGATGGAGGTGTATCCATCTTCACTAACTCGAGATTGGCAAAACAGTATGACTAGCTTGAGCTACTCCAGGTCCAAAGAGCTGTATGCAAAATACTCTACCACATTATCACTAGCTACAGGTTCCCCACCAGGAACCAGAAGAAGCACAATGCTACCTGGACTTGCTAGAATAACTCAGTATACAGCCAAACACCTTGGTCATGGGAGATTTCAAATATCCTTCCATCAACTGGGCATCTTACATGAGCACAGACATAATTGCTCTAAGGTTCCTGGATTTTGTTAATAAAAATGCCCTGGAATAGTTGCGCTGCACCCCCACAAGGGGCTCAAATGTCCTAGACCTAGTGCTGACCAACATGGGGGGGGGTCACTGCACTTCCCCCTGTGTGTTGCCCTTCCTGGTAAGGTCAGACCATAAATCAGTCTCGTTTGAAGTAAAGATCAGGCCTGACACCCTCGCAGTAGTAAAAAAAACTAAAGCCTTTCTCCAAAGCAAACTACAGCCCACTAAGTGATGGAATAAAAAGTTTCAAAGCCTCTGTTAACACAGCCAACAATGACTCCTATGCAGAACAGTACATAAATGTCCTTTATAGACACTTAAACAAATGCATTGGTTCAGCTATACCTGACAGGACTAAAACCAGGTCCTCCCTTAAAAACAAGTCACCCTGGTGAACTGTAAGTATCAATAAGTTATATAACAAAAAAGAAAGAAACTTATGTCTAAGAACAAGAGGGAACTTAACTCAGCAGAGTAAGAATACTCTCCACAGCTTGAACAAGCAAATCAGATATATTGTAAAGTCCTCTAATGCTAGTTATGAGACTAAATTAGCATCCGTAGCTAAAGACAACCATAAGGTATACTTTAGCTACACCTGAAACCTAAAAGGGAATGCCCAGCTGTGTGCATAACTTACAGTGAACAGTACCACTCACACTGAACCTGAGGAAATTGCCACCCTGCTAGCTGACAGATTTGGCAGTAACTTTACCCTCCCTGTCCTCAACAGCCATAACCCAAAGCATTCCTGACACCAGTCCTCTACCAAGTATCCCCAAAGAACAGATCATACAAGTGCGCTCCAAGGCCAAAAACACAGCATCTATGGGACCAGATAACATCCCAGGTTGCTTACTAAACAATCTAAAACAAGACCTAGCATAACCGCTTGGCACTCTGTTTAACCATAGCCTGAGCACTGGCTTTGTTCTGGCAGATTGGAGAACAGCAACAGTAATCCCCTTGCACAAAGGGGGTCCATCAACTGACCCAGGAAACTATTGACCCATAAGCCTAACCAGCCTTATCTGCAAGGCCATGGAAAGAATCATCATGGACTTATCAACAAGGATACAGGCGACCTTCAAAATCTTGACCTGGCCCAGTTTGGTTTCATCAAGGCTATATTTTTCTTATTAAACCTGGAGGACTTCTTCCAGAATGTTACCAAAGCCCTGGATGAGGGCAAAGCAGTACATACAGCCTGTCCTGATTCAGCCAAGGCTTTTGACACAATCCCCCACTCAGGGATCATTGAAAAACTCTCCCAGCTGGGGATTAACCCATACTTCACTAGATGGGTAGCCAAATGGCTCAACGACAGAATGCACACTTTCAAAGTTGATGAATCCACATACACCAGTAGACCAGTTACCAGTGGGGGTGCCACAAAAATCTGTGTTGGGCCCTCTACTGTTTGGAAATTATTTCTCTGAAGTCCAGGTGAAACATATAGCCCATGGCTTGCCACGTTTGCAGATGAGTGCAAACTGGGTACAATCATTGAACCCCAACAATGTAAACATATTACAGAACTTGATGCAGAGAAATGATTGGTGCCAAAGTCATGGACTAAAACTAAATGCAAAATAATGCCTCATTATTCCCTCTGGCAAAGAAGTAGCCCCTGCTAATTATGATACTGATAGCACCCCTCTAAGCTCAGACCCAGTGGTATGAAACTTGAGAACACAGGTTGATAACAATCTAAACTTCTATCACTATGTGCCCATAGTGGTAAGGAAAGCATTCTACATTGTGCAGCTCATAAATAAGGTCATCGCATCCAAGACTAATGAGATTGTAACTCCGCTTTACTCAACTCTTATCAGACTACTAATTGAGTACAATGCTCCCTTCGCAATGTATCTACCAGACAACTGCATCAACTGGAGAGATCACAAGGGTTTCTAACCAACTGAATCCAGGACCACCAAAACATGACTTACATGAAAAGACTGTAAAACCTGTCACTGTTCTCTGTATCATACAGGCTGCTGACTGGCGACCTGTGCCTGGCCTCCAGAGCAGTCTCTGACTTTCCCTAATGGAAATGCTGCACATCCACAAATCAAATGAGACAAAAGTCACTCACTCCAGGGATTTCAACCTAATCTGTGACATTAACAAAATATGTTGGAAAGACAGATATATCTCCCAGAGATTGCCACTCCTCTGGAATAACTCCCACTTCACATGAAGTAGAGCTCTTCAATGACCCTATTTAAGCACAACTTTGACAGTTGGATGGGTAACAATAAATTTATTCCAGGGGTGGTAGCTATTTCTCTTATCAACAGGAGTATTCAGTGCTTATCATAGAATCACTCTGCTAACAATGACTATCTAACTATGGTGGATTAGGGTACATGGGTCTTTTTACATGGCTAGGTTTGTAAAGGCCCTAGGGCTGTTAGCCTAGTAACTTCTATGAACCTATACTGTGCCTAGGATGCTTATAAGATACTCTTGTTGGTAGAAAATGGTGGCCAGATGCCAACACATGCACACCTCATTTGTCTCTTGCATCCAGTTTACAAGTGGCTGAAGAAAAAGCAGGGACATCTGTGATGGGAATTGGCAGTTAGACAGGTAATTGGATACACATTAGCCAACATACAATACCACAAATTAATTTTACACATTTCTATAGTATTGTGCTATGGTGGAGTTGGTATATATAATTTGTGAGACTGTGTGGGGCTCACCCCACATAGGGTGTGCAGGGGGTTGTCCTGACTGAAGAAGGAACAATGCCTTCTGTGAAGGAATTGACAGGCAGACAGGTAATTGACTACACATTAGCCAACATACAATACCACAAATTAATTTTACACATTTCTATAGTATTGTGCTATGGTGGAGTTGGTATATATAATTTGTGAGACTGTGTGGGGCTCACCCCACATAGGGTGTGCAGGGGGTTGTCCTGACTGAAGAAGGAACAATGCCTTCTGTGAAGGAATTGACAGGCAGACAGGTAATTGACTACACATTAGCCAACATACAATACCACAAATTAATTTTACACATTTCTATAGTATTGTGCTATGGTGGAGTTGGTATATATAATTTGTGGGACTGTGTGGGGCTCACCCTACATAGGGTGTGCAGGGGGTTGTCCTGACTGAAGAAGGAACAAAATCTTCTGTGAAGGAATTGACAGGCAGACAGGTAATTGACTACACATTAGCCGACATACAATACCATGAATGAATTTTACACATTTCCATAGTATTATGTTATTATGTTATAGCAGAGTTGGTACATATAAGTCATGGGGCTGTGTGGGGCTCATCCCACATGGGGTATGCAGGGGGTTGTCCACTTGCAAAAAAAAAAAAAAAAAAACAAGTTTTGCTTTGCATTTAGCTGAAAGTGCCTTTCAGTGAAATTCATTTACAGTTTTATCCATTGCAGTTTTTTTGTTCTATGGATCACTGTAAATGAAGAGAATGAAGTGGCCAAAAGGAGGATGACTAGCAAACATCTAAAAAATGTACAAACATACTCGTATTACCTACTGGGCTTAAGAAATAGTTTCAGAAAGACTGCACTACAGCTCATATAACCACTGCAGTGTTTCTAAGTTGTTCCGGAAACAGGCCCATATGCAGAGTATCTATTAACTAATTACTAAATATGAAAGAACAAATTCATTGGGTGGCACTTCTGCCCATCATGAGTGGAAATGCACAGCTGTAAAGTCGAGAAGCAGATGGCAGTGATCCAACTTCCTTCTGCGGTCACCTGAGAGTAAGATGTGCAGAATAATGTTTGATACTGCAGACAACATGGAATGATGACTTTCTTATTAAGTACTACATGCCTTTATTCCTTTTTTACCCCAAAGGGATCACAAAGGAATAAGTGAGATTATTCCTTCATAAGTGCCCAAACAATCTGATTTAATATTAGTGAGGACAGTATTCATCCCCATTCCTGAAATTAGTAGACTATATCACTGACTTACCAGTTCATATAACTGACCTGTCTTTAAGTATCTTTATAGCCTCTGATACCTGAAAATTTTCAAGGGCAATGAACAGTCTCAATCCAGTAAACCCTGAGATGAGCAATAACTATTATCCTGTCTCTTGCTTATCATGCTATGAAAGATGTTAAAGAAGATCAAAGGGGATTAACTTAATGAATATCTGATCTTACGTGGCATTGTTTCTTGAAATGACCATGGGTTCAAGCCTTGGTACTGCATTATCACAGCTATCTCATGCCTCGGTTAATCAATCCTAAAAAATATGGACTGGGAGGCTTAGTTTGTGACTCAGTGTGTGTCCGTATGCAGGGTGTCAGGAACTGATCCTATGACTGAAAAAAAATTGCTCTGGTTCTAGAGTCAGCTAATAAACAAAACATTGAGTTAGAATTAACGGCATGAACTCCCTGAATAAAGGTACTCTTCTGAAACACTACTAAACTGTGTCCTAAGTCATGCATTGTTTTCTGTAAGCTGCCATGACCTCACAACAGATATCCAAGACTCAGTGTGACCTTATGTGTGAATGATTTGGTATTCACAAACACTGCCAAAACCCCTGCTCAGGTTTCAATCTGTCTAAATGTAAGCTTTACTTGGGTACGTAACAGCTGCCAGATATACTAATTACAAGTCTGTGAGCTCAACAAGAAAGCTGTTTTCTCTGAAAATTCCTGTTAGTCTTAGAATGTCCCTTTTAACCGGGAAGTATTAACTACTTTTACCCTAAAAATAATTACTTTATTCAAAGGCCTAGATGTCAGGTTGACTCTTCTCTCAGCTATATAGACAATGGTGATATAATTAATTAAAATAATCAAGCAACAGCTTTTATACTGCTGATATAATTATTACAAAAAAATAGTCAGCACGTTAAAGCCTTTCATAAGGTCACTGCATTTCTGCTTTGTGGTACATGAAACACCATAAACAAGTAATAGTCAATAAAGGCAGCTCCAGAATTGATCACTGTTTACAGTGATAGCTTTGTTCTGTGATGCCACATATCTCTGCGATGTATTCAGAAAAAATAAAGCCTTTGGATATTTAAGGCCTATGTGACAAGCGTCATTACAATGAACTGGCCTCAGCTGCATATTGCGTAAGCTAAACAGAAATATGTGAAAGCAAAATCTAAATGTTATTGATGACTAATTTTATCAAACCCACATACTTTTTGCTAGGCAGCTATGACATTTTCTGTAATTTTCATTTCAAAACTAGTTCCATTTTTTCTTTCTTTCAGCATTATTTATTTTGCACAAGTCTAAATGCTCTATTTGGTGGGAGGTTGGCGTAATAGTTAAGGTGCTTACCTTTGAAACACAAGGTGCAGGGTTTGATTCTGTCATGGGGTAATTGGCTAGGCTTAAAATGGCCCGCAAGGGAAGTTAGCCTAATACTAACCTATGAACCTATACAGACCTCAGATTGTTTATAATTTGCCTGCTTATAATTACATACCTCTCAACTGTCCCTAATTTACAAGAATGTTCCTATTTTCAAACCCTGCACAGGTTGCCTCTATTTTTGGAGGCATACCCCTATTTTCAGGCTTGATTTACCCCTTCACACACTTTTTTGAATCCTTCTCATTACATGCGATTTTTGAAACTGTCAAGTACACGGCAAACCACACTACAAGACCAACATACCAGCGGCAACAATAATTTAAAGAAAGAGGTGACACATCTTACATCTCCCATTTCCTGAAGCAAAAATAGATGCCCCTGTGTGGTAGAATTTTGCAATACAGTTCATTAAAGTCTACAGATTTTATACCGACTCTTTGATAATGTACTTTTAGTTTTCCATAATTTTTGTCATTCTCGTTTTTAAAACATTTTACTGAGTAGTACCCACATTCCTACTGGCAGTGGGAAGAGTTATGTGCTATTTGGTATTCAGATTTGATGTTAATTAGATGTCCATATTTCTGGCTGGATGTTCCTGCATTTCAAGAGTATTTGTTCCTTATTTCAATGTCTGCAGGCTGAGAGGTATGATATAGAAGCCCTTCTAAATATCATATGCATTGATGTAATTTGATCCTGTTCAACCAAGATATCTGCATTAGACCATATCTACATAAACAGAATACTGTTAACCTTTGTTCTAGGTCATGGTTAAAGCTTTTACATTGCCTAGTCTTCCTTTTCGGCTACTAACTTAATGATTGCACACATATATAAACCTGTTGTCTTCTCTAATCCAGTCATAGCCTCTTTGTCCCTTACACAAATCTGTCTGTCCAGACAATGTACTGCATTCAATGAACCCAAGATGGTACAGATATATAGATGATAACCAGTCATCATAATGCACATCCTTGTGTTATCTTATAGTCATGTCAGTCTGTTATGAATAACTCCACCAGGACTTTGTACTCTGTCCAGTGTCTCTTGGAGCTCTCTGTAAAGGAATGATAACCTTTGGTATCTGCACCACTGACGTTTTAGCCTTGCACTTTATTTGCCACTGTTACTGCCCTCCTGTCCTGCACATTATGACCTATTATAGATGTGACTAGCATGAACAGCTGTTTCACCTCATGTACATCAGTATTGTGCCACACACAGCAAGTCCATACCCACAGACATTCTGCACCAGTCACAGCAAGTACATACACAGACACTCTGCACCAGTCACAGCAAGTACATACTCACAGACACTCCGCACCAGTTACAGCAAGTACATACTCACAGACACTCTGCTCCAGTCACAGCAAGTACATACTCATAGACACTGTGCACCAGTCACAGCAAGTACACACTCACAGACACTCTGCTCCAGTCAAGTACATACTCACAGATGCTCTGCTCCAGTCACAGCAAGTACATACTCACAGACACTCTGCACCAGTCACAGCAAGTACATACTCATAGACACTGTGCACCAGTCACAGCAAGTACACACTCACAGACACTCTGCTCCAGTCAAGTACATACTCACAGATGCTCTGCTCCAGTCACAGCAAGTACATACTCACAGACACTCTGCTACAGTCACAGCAAGTACATACTCACAGACACTCTGCTCCAGTCACAGCAAGTACATACTCACAGACACTCTGCTCCAGTCACAGCAAGTACATATTCACAGACACTCTGCTCCAGTCACAGCAAGTACACACTCACAGACACTCTGCTCCAGTCAAGTACATACTCACAGATGCTCTGCTCCAGTCACAGCAAGTACATACTCACAGACACTCTGCACCAGTCACAGCAAGTACATACTCATAGACACTGTGCACCAGTCACAGCAAGTACACACTCACAGACACTCTGCTCCAGTCAAGTACATACTCACAGATGCTCTGCTCCAGTCACAGCAAGTACATACTCACAGACACTCTGCACCAGTCACAGCAAGTACATACTCATAGACACTGTGCACCAGTCACAGCAAGTACACACTCACAGACACTCTGCTCCAGTCAAGTACATACTCACAGATGCTCTGCTCCAGTCACAGCAAGTACATACTCACAGACACTCTGCTACAGTCACAGCAAGTACATACTCACAGACACTCTGCTCCAGTCACAGCAAGTACATACTCACAGACACTCTGCTCCAGTCACAGCAAGTACATATTCACAGACACTCTGCTCCAGTCACAGCAAGTACATACTCACAGACACTCTGCTCCAGTCACAGCAAGTACATACTCACAGACACTCTGCTCCAGTCACAGCAAGTACATACTCACAGACACTGTGCACCAGTCACAGCAAGTACATACTCACAGACACTCTGCTCCAGTCACAGCAAGTACACACTCACAGACACTGTGCACCAGTCACAGCAAGTACATACTCACAGACACTCTGCTCCAGCCACAGCAATTACATACTCACAGACACTCTGCTCCAGTCACAGCAAGTACATATTCACAGACACTCTGCTCCAGTCACAGCAAGTACATACTCACATACACTCTGCCCAAATCACAGCAAGTACATACTCACAGACACTCTGCTCCAGTCATAGCAAGTACATACTCACAGACACTCTGCTCCAGTCACAGCAAGTACATACTCACAGACACTCTGCACTAGTCACAGCAAGTACATACTCACAGGCACTCTGCTCCAGTCACAGCAAGTACATACTCACAGACACTCTGCACTAGTCACAGCAAGTACATACCCACAGATGCTCTGCTCCAGTCACAGCAAGTACATACTCACAGACACTCTGCACTAGTCACAGCAAGTACATACTCACAGGCACTCTGCTCCAGTCATAGCAAGTACATACTCACAGACGCTCTGCTCCAGTCACAGTAAGTACATACTCACAGACACTCTGCTCCAGTCACAGCAAGTACATACTCACAGACACTCTGCCCGAGTCACAGCAAGTACATACTCACAGGCACTCTGCTCCAGTCACAGTAAGTACATACTCACAGACACTCTGCTCCAGTCACAGTAAGTACATACTCACAGATGATCTGCTTGCTCCAATCACAGCAAGTACATACTCACAGACATTCTGCACCAGTCACAGCATGTACATACCCACAGATGCTCTGTACCAGTCACAGAAAGTACATACTCACAGACACTCTGCTACAGTCACAGCAAGTACATACTCATAGACACTGTGCACCAGTCACAGCAAGTACATACTCACAGACACTCTGTACCAGTCACAGCAAGTACATACTCACAGACATCCTGTACCAGTCTCAGCAAGTATGTACTCTCAGAGACTCTGCACCAAAGGATGTTATTGCAGGACTGTCAACCTATTCATATCTGACTGGAACCATTAGCTTCTGTGTGATCTTATTACTTCATCCTTGTTACCTGAGAGCCAGTGACATGTGCCACTTATCCTATTCATTGAATCTAAGATTTAGAAATGGGTAATAGAAGGCCAGTGCAGACTTTAAGACATTCTTCTGATTGTCAAGCTCATATCAACATTATGTTTTTTTACAAAGGTTATGCCCAGTCTTTTAATCAGTTTTCATCCCAACTCATCATCTTCAGTATCATTACTATATCTATATCTCTCTACTGTGTGTGCTTCATGCAGATTCACATGTGATGCCTTACAAAAGTTCAATTACACCAGATTCACAGGGCTGCACTCATCTACATTATCTGTGACTCACTCCTGGTGCTGGATTTAATGGTACTGACAAAATGACAAGCTGCATCTCCCCTACCTCATGAAGTCACTCTGCACTGCCTTAAGAAACTTATTTACATTCAGACATCTAGCAATGCTTGTAATACCTTGACCCATGCATTAAACCACCTTTGTTCAGTGTGAATATATTCCCCAGCCACAGTCTTCCAGAACCTCTGGAGTGCTGAAAGGCTGAGAGCAGCAGTCTCACAAATAGATAATCTTCTGTTCATTTCCTCACCTTCATAACCACCAGACCCATCTCCACCACAAAACCTTACCTGTCTATTTTTCTTCTGCTATTTCAATGTCCCTTTAATAAATTGAAAGCTACTCAATGTTTCTTTGTGAGAAACAATGTGGCTTACTCATCTTGGCCTAATCCAAAGCCACATTATACACCCCTTTACACATTCCAAAGCCATGTTACACTGCCACTTTACACATTCCAAAGCCACATTATAGAACCACTTTACACATTCCAAAGCCATGTTATACAGCAACTTTACACTTTCCAAAGTAACGTTATACAGCTCTTTACAGATTCCAATGCCATGTTATACAGCCACTTTACACGTTCCAAAGCCACATTATACAGCCACTTTACACATCCCAAAGCCACATTATACAGCCCCTTTACACATTCCAAAGCCATGTTATACAGTCACTTTACACATTCCAAAGCCATGTTATGCAGCCACTTTACACATTCCAAAGCCACATTATACAGCCACTTTACATCTTCCAAAGCCACGTTATACAGCTCTTTACACATTCTAAAGGCATGTTATACAGCCACTTTACATATTTCCTTTCAGCTTGGATTACAGTACTTTCACGATTGGTATCAAACAGGCTGCAATTTATAGGAACATTGATGGGTCAGCAAACAGGCAGGCAAAAAGCAAAATAAATGTATGTCTGTCTGTTGAGAAGCTGTGCAGCATTTCATCTGATGTTTTTGATGAGTTTATGCTACACATAAACCAAATTGTCTGATTTTTTTATTTTCTTATACAAGAAAAACTGATTGCAGAGAACCTCGTTTCACTAGAAATGTTTGTTCAAACTATCTCACCATAACTGAATGAATATAATAAAACAACAGTAATAATAATAATACAGTAAACTCTCAGTTAACCAGCACCTATGGGGATTGGTAGATGCCGGATAACTGTAGCTTCTGGTTGTTTGAGAGTTAATATTAAAAATAGGCCTGACTAATACTGTACCCTATACTATTTGTTTGGTTTGACTTGTTCTCAGGTTGGGGATACAGTGAGTTTATTCCTATCTTCCCTTTTAAAACTCTAAAACTCTAAAAATGTAAGGTATGCTTCTGTGTGTGTGTGTGTGGGGGGGGTGGGGGTGGGGGGGCAGAAAGTGCAACATATGAAAATTGTACTGTATTTCTTCAATTTTTTTTTTGCATGATGCTTGACAGTTCTGGTTGATTGAATCCGGTTAACTGAGAGTTTATAGTACTCAGATATCAATTCAATCTACTAAGCTAAGCTAATCTAAACTCACAATTCTTTTGTAGAATTGCCTTTTGAACAGGGTCTAGAGATTTTTTTTCTCTTTTTCATAAGCCATTGAATGTTATGTAAAAAGTGTAGCATTTTCTAAACTGCTTTGTAATAAAGCAATGCATTGGAACATGAAGTTGAAAGGAATGGAGTTAAGCTACTAAAAATTAATAGAATTATAATTACTCACTAAATAGCATGAAGACTGACTGTTAACCTCAACATCTCTGTCTTAAATTATGTGGCATTTGCTGCTTTCCATAACCTAAGCCACAGTTTTTTGCACAAAAAAAATCATTAGAGTGTTTTGTAGGCTTCATTCTTCCAAAAAAGTAGTTTTTCTTTTCTTTTTAAGATACTCGATTTGGCATCACAAAAAGTGCAGGCTTGTCACATTGCATTTATACTGTTCCTCTCCTCCCACAGACATACAATATAGCTATGTGTTTTATGCATCTCTAGAAAATGACAGCTGTCATATTTAAAATGCTTGGCAAAATGTTTGCTTACATCTCAGTAATGTCTGCTCTTCCTATGAGAAATCAAGTTTCAATCACTTCCAATGCATTTCATCTGCTATTATTTCTGTAACAAAGTCATAATAAGGTTGTTAACCATTTGGACTAGAATATACAAGTAAAAGTATGCAAACTGTACTGAATTTTATGAATGCACATTACTAACTTTAGTAAGCATTTCCTGTGCATGTATGTCTTTACATCACCTTATGTTACAACAAATGTCATTTTATGACTCCTCAGAATGTGTGTCAGCATTCCAAACATTATTTTATCAGTCCCTGTGGAATATCATGCTGGGGTCACATTTAGATGGTTTATTTCATTTTATTGCGTCATCATGACAAAGCTTTGTTGAAAATGAGGTGCACAGATATGTTAAATCATGAATTTATAATGGTGGTATACTGATCAATCTTAGCATGGCATTTTGCCAGCTGCAATTTACTCAGCTAGGGGAAATTTTGAGCTCTGTTAGTTTAATGCAGAAGATTAAAGCTATGAGCTGCCATTGAGATTCATAGTGTTGCCTTGGATTTGATTCTATTGGTTTCCATTTGCCTACTGTGTGACTTTGAGGAAGCCCTTTAACCATACATCAGTCAACACCATGCTTAAAGAGCTTATTAACTGGTTAATTATTAAAATAATGATAATTTTATGGGATCGCCTCTTGTTTTTAAAGAATGTTGCAAATTAAGACATGAAGGTTTAGCAATTAGTTGCAAAGTGGAGGAAATATGAAGGAATCACAGTCCATTATGCAAAATTCATTTTACTGCTTTTAAAAAGTATTGTTTCTTGTTGACAAACAGTACTTTTGATGTATTTCAAAGCCTTAGTTTTAAATTGGAGGTACTTGTTTGTTCATTACAGCAGATTTGTTTCCCTTGTTCATTCATTCATTTTCCAAAACCTGATTTATTGTGTTCAAGGTTGTGGGGAGTATCTCACAAGATGACCACACACACACACACACACACACACACACACACACACACACACACACACACTGGTTCACCTACTTGCATGCATTTGGGATCTAGGAAGAAATTGAAACACATACCAAAAATCCCTTGTGGACATAAGAAGAAAGCACACCCCAGCCAGGAACCAAAAAGAACAAGTGCTGTGAAATAATATTAATAATAGGTTCATAGGTTCATAGGTTCATACTAGGCTATCTGCCCTAGGGCATTTATAAGCCTAGCCAGAGTGTGTGTGGCTTTCACCACCCCTTAGGATGAGAATACTATACCCATTAGTTTGCTGTGCCTCTGTCCAGCAGTGATACAGAGATGATTCCCTCGATCTCCCATCCACTCGTCAAGATTTCTCTTGAACAGAGTCAGTGAGGGGCTCTGCCTCACATGGACTGGGATTCTGTTCCATAGTGTAGGGAGTCTCTGGGTGATGAATCTGTCCCTCCAGCACGTCCTATTTATATCTGTGTTGAGGTTTAAGTCTCTTGCTCTCGTGGCTCTGGTGGATTTGGATTTTTTGAGGTGGAGCATGTCCATTAATTCCGGGTTGGACATGGCCTTGTATGTCAGGCACAGATCACCTCTGAGCAGACGGTATGCGACTGAATAGAGCTGGAGTTTCTTCAGTCGGGCATTGTATGACATATGTTTGAGCCTTTATCCTTTTGGTGAGGAACTTTTGGGGTCTTTCCAACTGCTGCAGGTGTCGGGTAAGGTACATTCCGAATGGGGCATCGTACTCAATCATGGGTCTGATAAGTGAAGAGTACAGGGGTACAATGACCTCTCCTGATCTGGATGTGAATCCCTTCATGATCAGGTGGGCAATGTAGAAGGTCTTCCTAACCACTTTGGCAATGTGAGTGTCAAGAGAGGTTACTGTCAACTTGGGTCCCCAGGTCCCTGATAACTTCTTCCGTGTTTAATGGATTACCACCTATGTGGTAATTAGGGGTTACCTTGTTTTTCCCAATGGGTATGACTATACATTTTCTGGCATTTAGCTTAAGGCCATGGCTCTGGCACCAGTTATCCATTTCTATGAGACCTTTCTGGAGGATGTCTATGTCTGATGGAGTGTCAATTATGGTGCCCAGTTTGCAGTCATCTGCAAATTTTGTCAACCACAATCCCCCTCTGTTTGCCTGCACATCAGAAAAATAAATGCAGAACAAGAGGGGGCCCAGGACTGAGCCCTGTGGGACACCGCTCGTGACCGGCTTAGAGTCTGACATGGCACCAGCAACTCTAACCCTATGTGTTCTGTCCTTGAGCCAGTTTGCAACCCATCTTGTGACATATGGGTTTACATCTAAGCTGGTGAGCTTTTCTATGATGCCCGAGTGGGGTATTGTGTCGAACGCTTTTGCTAGGTCAAGGGAGGCTGTGTGAACTGCATTACCCTCATCAATGGCCTTAGTGACTGTTTCGAAAAAGTCGACCAAGTTCAAGAGGCAGGATCTGCCCTTGACAAAGCCAAATTGGGTAGGATCCAGTGTCTGTAGGTCCCCAATGTCTTTATTTATGAGTTCCATTATGATCCTCTCCATAGCTTTGCAGACAAGGCTCGTCAAGCTTATGGGGTGGTAATTTCCAGGGTCCGTAGAAGCACCGCCTTTGTGGAGTGGGACCACAGTTGCCGTACACCATTCTTTGGGTATTATCCTGTAGTAAGGCTAAGATTAAACAGCAGCCTTATGTGTGGGTTTAGTTCCTCATTGAGTTCATGTAGCACACATCCGGGGACACCGTCCGGTCCCATTGATGCTGTGTTTTTGCTTTAGAGAGAGCAGCTCTCACCTGGGTATCTGAGATGTTTGGGAGGCTAGACTCTGGTGGGATAGATATTTCTCCTTTTGGAGAGGAGGGAGGGGAGAAATTTGCACTGAACCTGTCTGCCAGTATGTTGGCAATGTCTGTGGGTTCAGTGATTTTTTTATCATTTTGGACTAATTCTGAGCATATCTGGGAGTTTCCACCCAGGTTTCTAACATAGCTAAAGAAGGCTTTATGATTGTCTTTTGTGTCATTAGCGATTTTTCTCTCAAAGTTGGCCTTGGATGATTTTATGAGTGATCGTAGTTTTTTGCTAGTATTGATCAGAGATGCCTTCCCATTTAAGGATTTTGCTCTGTCATGTAGTAGCTTTCTCCTCTTGTTGTAGAGTTTGTTTATGGCTGGAGTCCACCAGACTGGGTGCCTGCCTTTGCCTAAAAAAGGCACTATGGGGGTGGCAAGAGCCTTTGCCAATATCCGGAAGCCCAGGGGTGACAGGTGCAAGCCGTCCCTTGCAAAGCAGTGTGGCTTGTCAAGCATGTCATCCCAGGCAGACAGACATTGGATCCCCTTAGAATGACACCAGTAATTAAGCCAATTATTAAAGCTGATCATTTTGTCTCTGTATTGTGGCATCATTCTTGGTGAGGGTAGGATACTGCTCAGGGTCAGGGTCATACCGGCCTGGGCTACATAATCTGAGCTCCTCTGTCTCTTTTCATGTAGTCCAGGGAGGTACGTTTCAGGTCGTTCACACCGGCATGGACAATGACTGAGTCATACTTGTACTTGCTGTGGAGTGACCTGAGTGCTTGTGTTATGTGGCGGATTCTAGCCTGACAGGCAGCTAACCGTGATCTTTCCTTGTTCAGTCTGGTGAGAGGGCGTCAGTGTGTCTGACTATGGAGTCACCTATAACAAGTGTGTCTGGCATTGTGTTTGGCCTTAAGGGCTGTGACTGTTTAGCACACTGACTTTGAGAACTATGTGTTGCATGTCTTATGTCTTGAGGTGGCAGTTGCTTGGGTGTCTGCTTTGGAGGCCTCTGTAGTTTTGGTAGATTTTTGATCAGTGCCTCTGAGTATGTCTTTGTGTGTTTATGTGTTTGTTTTGCAGTTGTGATAGTTCTATGTGAAACTGGGTTTGTGGTGTGCGTGGTTTCCTTCTCCTCCTGTCTGGTCTTGCCAGTCCTGAGTTGAGAGAGCTCAGCCTCCAGTTTTAAGAACAATAATAATCTAAATACTGCATCACAGTATTTATCAGCAGAATAGTGACCACAAAACATATAAAATGAGCCCAGGAAATTGAAACCATGAAGGCATATTAAACTGCCAGGATGGCAGCAGATTAATAAGTAGATATAGCACTCGGTATAAATCAAGGTAATCATTTCAGAAGCATGGCATTCTGGGAATCCTGCAGAAGTCATAGCTCATATTACAAATCAGGCTTAGGATTAAAGGTGGTCAAGAAGCCTGAATGTTTATACTTCCAATCTACTTGATCCAGAGATGAGTACACCGTTTTTTACATTTATTTAAAGTGCTGTTTTATTATGGGCAGGAGATATTTAATGCTATCACAGATCTGTCATATCAGAACTAAAAAATATAAACAAAACCCCAGAAATCTAGCCAACACATTTACAGGCAAAAATAATCACAAATACCTCCATTTGTTTTGCTACTTTCTGTACGTCCTTCTCTTATGTGGTAACACTGAGTTTAACCCAGTGCCAGGCTTGGCTTCAACATAAAATACTCAGATGACTCAACACTCATATGTAGATCAGACAACCTGGCACATCTCAAAAAAATACACAGGAAGCTTTAACAACTACTGAAACATGGCTTTGTAACTCACAATTCATGATCAACCCAAAACATACCAAACTACTTTTTCCCCCAATCCTTTCTTCCCTCTTAATAATACAACCACAGAAGTCACTTCTCATAGCCAATTATTAGGGATGGCAGTGGATGATATCCTTATATTCAACCTACATATACAAAAAGTGCATAAAAAGTGATCGAAAACTAAAATGCTTTACGGAGCCAAAAACTTTCACACTAACGCAACTAAAACTATACTTGCCGCTACTTACCTCCTCCCCATACTACTTAATGGCACACCCAGCCTTACTAACCACCAAGTATCACAAAAAGCAAATTTGAACAATGCAATAATAAAGTAGCTAAATTTGCAGCAAATGCCCCTTTCAGAACCCAAAACTGTCTAGTGTTAAAAAGCCTAAAATGTTTAGAATCAACCTATCAACTAACATATACATAGCTTCTTACTACCTAAAAAATTATCAGCATCTATCTGCTTGTTCGGCACTAAATATCATTTTACACAACTATGTTACCAATCGGTCATTATGATCCAATGACTAAATCCTCCTCTCTATCCTCACACCTATCTAATATCCTGGGCATGGTCTGTACTCTTACCACATTGCTAAGGCTATCCATCAGGTCAATACCCTCCCTCTATTCCTTTAAAACCATTCTGAAAAACTTGCTACCCAAAATTTGACTCTGTTCTTGTTCAGCCCCAAGATAAATTATATCCTAAATATGAACAAGTACCTACTCATATCTTATACCTCCTTACTCCCCCCTCTTCACTCACTTCCTTACTTCAATCAATTTCTCTCCCCTGGCACTCTGTATACATATGCCATACCCGTTTTTTTTTCACCCACTTTATATTGCAATTCCTATACTAACTTTCTTTTAATTTCCCTAAACTGTTTAAAATTTCTCTAAATATCAAATCATTATCATATAAGTTGCATCTATTCTTAACCAATGTTTTTGCATTATGTCTAATATGGTATAATTGATTAAACTGCAGATGCTTTTGTAATATTGTTGGAGATTTTTAAATTATTGTTCTTAAAATGTTTCTGTAATACTTTGGAGCTTTTTTCCCAGGCCTCCAGTGAAAATAGGCTCCTACCCTGTAGAACTTTCTGGGTAATCAAATATCAAAAAGTAAAATAAATAAATAAATACGTGTCCCAAAAGCCATACATTCAAAGCCTGCCTGTACATTTATTAGCATATGCAACAAACTGTATCTGACAGATGCATGGCTCATTTTGCATAAGACATATTTTGTGGCCAGGATTAAGTCATGAATCTAGCCACGGAATTCAGACTAGAATGTCTCTTCCCAGGCTTTGATTAGTTAATAACTTCTAATAACACATGAAAAATATATATTTTGCAGAAATTCTGAAATACACGTCAGTCAGACAGATCAGTGCAACCACTTCCAACACAACCAAAATCTCACTAATGCAAAAAACAAAACATTACAAGAAGAAACCCAAAATATGCAGATAATAATGCCAATCCCCTCCCAGGCTCAAATGGATTTTCACTTTCAGCAGACTTTATAGGTGAATTCAGCAAACTGTTTATAACCAGTAACAACCAACAACAAACTATTACACTCACTAAGAAACCACTGCCTTCCCATACCTTCACACCTTTAATTTAAAAAATATCACATTTAGAGATAAACTCTCCAAACAGGAATGACTAGGTCTGTATGGACTATGCCCATGGTTAATCAGACTATAAAAAACAACATATCAACAATTGCTTTAGCAAATATACAGCTTGCAGAGATGGCTTTTCAGCAGAGCCATATCAAGGTCAAATACAGCTCTAGGCAGGGTAATGGATGCCCCCCACACAGCCACACACACACATGCACAGCAGCCCCCAGCCCCTGCCCCCCTGCCGTCATTCCAGTATCCCACTACTTGGCTATTTCTCCCCAGTTACCATAAACACCATTCAGACCTGTCACTGTGCTTAATATTTTCTCCTTTACTTCTGCAATGATTACAGATATTTGGATTCAATTTAAAACTTTTATTTCAGATTGGATAGCACAAACACTGATAGACATTTGATAAACAAAATAATGCAGTCTCGTAATGAAAACAGACAACATTAACAGGAAACTTCTCTGCCTTTGACATTCACATTCATTGAAACTACGTTGAAACCCTCAATCAAAGAAAATGCATCTGGCCAGTGGAAGATTGTTTACCTTTGGGCTGTTTTCAAAACATAGACCTCTTGCACACATTCTTACAACCATGCATACATGCATGTGTTCTTTGATTCACCTTCCTAATTGTATTAAACTACATTCCTTGTATAATACAGCACCACTTGTTAGAATGTGTTTTAACATTGTAGTTTTGAACATTTTTCCAGAAACAATGAAACAAAATGTATGAACCAATAATGACAGAAAACTGCCCATTTCAGACCATTTCAAGCATAAAGACCACTCAAACTATTGTCATTACAATCCACCAATATCAGTCAATATGCACAATCTCTGCTGTAGTAGAAGTCTTCATAATAATTTCCGATTAAAGACATCTGTAACTAATGAAGAGGTTGCTGCTAGCAAACAACTTTATATTTCAGTATTTCAACTACTAATTAAGTGCCTGCTGCCCTTGAAAAATAAATTGCTTATGTTACATTTAAAAATTGGTATGCTCATAATATTGCAATAGGGAATGCTGGAAAACTGACAATAGCTTCATAGTTACTAGGCATCTCATCCAAAGGAGGACACATTCATGACTGCAGAACCCTACACAGCTTAAATAACACCACAGTATTAGCAATTTATCTCCATGGTATGGTAATAGAACCAACAGCCTTCTGCATCAAAAGCAAGTATGCCACTTATTGTTCTGCTAATAATGCTTTCAGATTGTATAGCACAAACAGTGATAACCATTTGCCAAACAAAGTAGCTGTACATTGAAACCAGACTTAGCATCAGCATCAGTAAATGCACTGAAACTCAAAATTTCTTGAAAATGCACTGAAACTAATTTTGTGTGTGTGTGTGTGTGTGTGTGTGTGTGTGTGTGTGTGTGTGTGTGTGTGTGTGTGTGTGTGTGTGTGTGTGTGTGTGTGTGTGTGTGTGTAGTCTGGTAGTTGGTATAGTGGAGTCAGGCTCTTGTTCTCTGTAACCAAGGTACATGGTTTGAGCCTAAGCAAATTAACTAACCTCCCATCCCTAGCTAGGACATTACACACTCCTTCATACTGATAGAAAGTTTATTTGTTTTGTCCGCTTTATTCTGCAGACAGATGTAGCAGGAAGCAGGTGTGTTTAAACTCCACATCCAGGCAGCAGGAATGTCTTTTGTGTTTAAATTCCACATGTGGACATGGAAAAGAAGATGCAAGCAACAGCAGATGAGTGAATCTATGCACGCAGGGAAACACAGACACAGATGGCATTCATAAAGCAGAACACTTTTAAAGAAGACATATAAGTCATTTATTTTTCTAATTAAAAAGTAAATGCTGTGGTAATTCCCCCCCTCCCGGCCAGCAGGCCCTAGGGGACTGCCTAGGTCGCCTAGTGCTGGATTTTGCTCTGCTTTCCAGCATATGGAAAGCCACTTTAATTCTCCCTTTCATCAGAAGTCCAGCTTAAGTTCATCAGGTGACTACAGACTAGTCTTGCTTCTACAAGTTCTAGGAAAATAATAGAAAAAAAGTGAACATTTTTCCATTACCAAGCGGTGAGTGTACCTAGAAACATGCAGTACTTTGCAGGTACCAGCAATGGTTTTGGCCAGGAAGAAGTACAATGAAAGCCTTATGAACCTGACAGATGATGTGCTTCTGAGCTCAGACAAAGGATGCTCGACAGGTGCCACTTTTATCAGTCTAACTAAAGTTTTCTACTTACTAAACTACCTATGTCTATTAATACTCAGGGCTCCCTGTAAACCATAACCAGCCAAAGATACAGGTTTATCAGAATATCACTACCCCAACAAGAGCCATAGTTCATAGGTACTCCTAAACTAAACTCCATAAATAAACCCCAATCCATTATAAGTTCCAAAAGATCGGAATCATTCCTAACTGCTTAGAACTTCATGTTATTCTAAATGATTCCATTCCCATGCAGTATAATAAGTCGACCCAATAGCTGCTGATTTAACCAAGCCACATCTGGCTAAGCACTCTTTCCTTCAACCCATAAATCTCATCTATTAACTCCTTAGTGCCAGCATAATCTTAATGACATTTAGTTCATCTCCCATTCTGCAAGTAAAAAGACAGGCAAGTTAGTCATTAAGCACAGTTCCCTAAAATCACTTGCTAAACTATATGTACAGCGAAGTATAGACATTAGTGTATATGCCTAAAATTCAGTAAATTCTGTTGTGATGAAATGCAAGACATTTATAATAATCTTAAGTAAAATCTGTTGATAACCCATTTATTAATTGATATATACACACATATCGATCTCTCGATCTATCTGTCTACACATTCTTGAACATGCTGTGTACTTTTTTATACATAAGCACTGTACATATGCTACATGATCTGTCCTTGTAATACTGTTATGTTTCTTTGTGCCATGCATCCTGGTTATACCTGAAAGGAGTCAGTGCATAAACCCAGTCAGATCTGAAGAAGGACCATTTAGGTCTGAAAGCGCTAATCTTGTTATTTTTTCTATTAAAGGTGTTTACATTATTTTTCACCTATTGCTGGACTTAATAAACAATATTTTCTTCAGCCCGGTGGATGCATGGAGTTCATTTTCTGCTTGTGTACTTATCTTCTCTGGAGTTCGTGGTCCATTTTGCTGTTTATATTTTATATATATATATCACACAATTAATATATTAGGAAGAGCAAGTTCGCCAACCTCAAAGAGAATTTTAAGCAGGTCAGTGCCATGACACAGAGAGATAAAGTCCTAACTATAGCCTAGGTGACCCACTGCAGCTTTTCGGGCAGCTGAGGTGCCAGCAAGGATGGATGGAGGGATGGGAGTGCCAGTCTCAGTGGGAGGAAATTCATCTAGGCATTGTGGGCATTCCCTAAGGGAAAAGTAGTCCATAGAGGAGAGTGGCCTCAGATGTAAAACAGGTGAACCTACAAAGGAAACAAAGGAAGACAACATGAATGAAAAATCCTCATGTGGAAGCAATCAAGTAACACAACACTCCCGCCACTGATGCTCTTAGTTTCTGCACTGGACCTTAGAACAGAGTTAGTCCTAGTGCTTGTAAACCTGGAAGTGGATGGGGCAGTAGGGTAAGCGGGAAATCTTAAAGCAGAAATATACAAAAAAGTACATTTTAAGCAAGAAAAGTGATTGGGGTACTATTTTGTTTTCTTATTGAAGTCACACTGATATTTTGGCTTCCTCATCCTCTTTCTAAGACAAACTATTTAAAAGTTGTAAATAATAATAATAATAGTAATAATAATAATCATACAAGATGTGTGAACAAGGGATCACTGAAAACAGGCAGTCCCTAAAGTTCCAGAAAGATTCTGGGTGCTATTTAATGAATGCTTAATATGTTTACAGTTTCCCCTAACTATAATGGTGCTATTTGAAGGTCGTGCAATATTTGTCAGCCTGAGAGGATATGGTTGACAGACCATGCTGCTTTGCCAGTGATGATCTGCACCTGTCTCCTCTAGGATTTTGAATATTGGTGAAACCCTTGTCCATGCCAATAATGCCTTTTTAGGTATTGCTAACCAGATAAACCTTCTAACATAGTAAAACTAACTCTAAAGACGCTAATGCTCAATACCTGAAGTCAAACAAGAAATGCGCCCTGCAAGCTTCCCCCACCCTGAAGAATGTAGGCATCTGTGTAGTTAGTGAGACATGGTTTAAAGTCATGGAGAGCACCCCAGCAGGGCAGGTCTATAATTCCCTCCACATATTTAGACCAGCACAGGGAGAGACAAAGGTGGAGGAGTCTCAATTTACATCAAAACACAGTTCAAGGCTGGTCAAATAACACATGCTTAAATGTACTGAAGACACTCCCATTCAACTCAACACCATATTCATGGATCACATTAACTACCCCACTATAAGCTATGGGTCAAACATGTACCAAACATGAGATTCCTGGACTTTGTAAATGCAAACAACCTAAACCAGTTAGTCTATGTGCTCAATACATATGCTGATATCCTTGACCTTGACCCAGTGTATGTCCTCACTGGTCAGGTCAGATCATAAAGTTGTCTTCCCTGAAATAAAAATAAACCCTGGGAGCCCAGCTAACCTTGTGACTTTCAGGAATTATTTTAAGGCAAGTTTCCTATAATTAAGTGAAATCTATGTAAAATCTCAAGCACTCAAAACCCCGAAACACTGCTGCCTTTGTGTAATTATTAATCCCTGTACAATCATGTTAATGGCTGCATAGAGACAGCTGTACATAACCAGAATAAACAAAGATGAAACTCCAAAAAAACAAAGCACCATGGGAGATTCCCAACATCAATAGGTTGTATAAGAAAAGGAAGGAAATCATGGTAAAAATTGTGAAGTGCAATGCCCAGCAAGGTAAAAATGCCCTCAGAAAATCTATACAAGCAACTCCCACACACACACACACACTCAAACACACACACACACACACACACACACACACACACACACACACACACACACACACACTCCTCAGGAAATATCCTCAGCCATAACACTCCCATCTATTACTACAGAATCGGTCCTCAATGCACTCTCCAAGGCCAAGGGAACTACATCAGCAGGCCCTAGTAATATCCTGGGTTGCCTCCTTAATAGCTTGAAACACATCCTATAAGAACTACTAGAATCACTATTTAATCATAGCCCCTGGGCAGGCTTTGCGCCAAGTTAATGGAGGATTGCAACTGTTATTCCTCGCACAAGGGAGGGCCATTTACAGACATTGTTAATTACAGACACATAACTCTGACTAATCTCATATGCAAAACCATAGAAAAGGTTTATCACC
This sequence comes from Protopterus annectens, assembly GCF_019279795.1. Taxonomy (NCBI): domain Eukaryota; kingdom Metazoa; phylum Chordata; order Ceratodontiformes; family Protopteridae; genus Protopterus; species Protopterus annectens. Next base: position 940,934,984 of record NC_056729.1, read on the forward strand.
TTCAGACACTGGATCCATGGCAGGTCATGCCTGTAAAACCTAATGGAAATCTTCAAGAAGGTCAACAGTGCAATAGACGGGGGTACACACTGCTAGCCTTGACCTGGGCAAGGTCTTCAGTACAATACCCAACTCAAGTATTGTAGACAAACTGATAAAATTAGGTATAAACCCCTATATCACTCACTGAATAGCCAGATGGTTCAAAGATAGGACCCAAGAAGTTAGGATAGGGGAGTCTACCTCTACAGAAACACCATTCACTAGCAAAGTTCTTCACAGCTCAATGCTGGGGCTACTTCTTTTTGGCATCTACTTCTCTGAAGTCGAGGCCAACATCAACAGCATCTGACGGAGATGATTGCAAACTAGGCAAAGTAACAGAATCCCTTAATACACAAATAATGTCCAAGAAGGCCTGACACAGACCGGTAAGTGGTGCCAGAGCCACAATCTTAAACTCAATGCCAAGAATTGCATAATAATATGCTTTGGGAAGATGGCTGCCCCTGGAAACTACCACATTGATAATACACTCCTAACAGTAGACAAAGTTGTCAGGGATTTGAGAAATTACAGTAACCTGGCCTTTGACCACCATGTGCCTTCAGTAGTAGGGAAATCATTCTATGTTGCACAGCTTATAAACAAGAGTATGGAATCTAGGTCCAAGAATGTAATTGATCCTCTGTACTCATCCCTCATCAGAACAATCATTGAACACAATGCCTCCTTCAGTATGTACTGTTCAATGTATATGCAGCAAATGGTGTGTCCACAGAAGTTCTACACATAAAGAATACAGGATATAAACAGCATGCCCTATATGGACCACCTCAAAGCCCTGTCCCTGTACTTGGTCCCCTACCTTATGATAGGTGATCTATACAAGGGCCAACAAAGCATTTTTTGATTCCATTCTAATGGATCTGTTGTAATCTGCAAATAAGATAACATCACAATTACCCAATCTAGGGACCTAAACCTTATCTGCAACATAAATAGGACATATTGAGGTCATGTTGGAGATAGAGGTATGTTTCTGAGAGACTACTCTTTCTCTGGAGCAGGCTTCTAATCCATGTGAAGCAGAGTTCTTCCCTAACTTCGAAAAAGGGCATAGCAAAATTCATTTAAAATGGGTGGCGAAAGCCAAACACACTCTGGCTAGGCTTATAAATGCCCTAGGGCAGATAGCCTAGTATGAACCTATGAACCTATGAACCTATGAACCCAGTTCAAATATAATTTGGACCAGTGGATGGAGAATCAAAACATTTAACCCTGGTCTGGCGCCTATGTCTCTATTAGACAGAGGTAGCCTGTAAATGCTTGACCAACCATGCCCAAGCCTACATATATCCCTTAAAATAATCCTAAGATACCAACACTTGTCAAATACATTTGGGAAGCATGGCTAGGCTTAAAAAGTACCCCCTGGGGTTGTTAGCCTAGTAATCAATGATGAGCCTATAGACTGTTGCTTTGGTGATAGTTGTAGCTGTTGGGACATTCCAAGAATTCATGCTGAATTGGCAGAGCTGCACAGTAGTATGCACTGCTGCCTCACTCTGCATGGCTTACTTGGTTTTTAATTGCTGGGCTGTAGAATGCAGATGTCTGCCTTTGCCTGCGTTGCCTTTTGTCAGGTTTCTGATTTTCTTTACAATTCAAGGACATGTAGAAATGTGAATCTGTGATGATCAGATTGCACCTAGATGTGTGTGTGTGTGTGTGTGTGTGTGTGTGTGTGTGTGTGTGTGTGTGTGTGTGTGTGTGTGTGTGTGTGTGTGTATGTGTGTAATGTGACAGACTTTCATCCAATCTGATACAGCGTCCTTCCTTAAAACTGTTGCTTATCAGGATAGGCTTTGACTCCCTATGAGCTTGAACTGGATATAACAATAATAAAAATGGATAATTGAATGTACTGCTTGGTGTCTCACTGTCCCTTTGTTCACTGTTAATTACTAGGCTGACAACCCCAAAGATCCCTCTAAAGCCTAGCCATGCTTCCCAAGGGTAAGACTCAAACCCTGTACCTTGGGTGAGGAAGGTGTCCATTTTAACCATTACGGCAACCCACAATTGATGCTAGTATATCTTTAAGAGCTGGTTAAGGCTGTTGGTAGTGCATGATACATGATAATACTTGCAGTACTAGCAGTCAAATTAAAGAACTTCTAGAAGCTGGTAACACATTGAATGTAACAGTAATACAGTAGAATAATTGTAACAATGTGTATATTTATTTATTACAACAGAGAAGTAATAAATTAACACTTCAGTTCATTCTTTTTTACAGAACCTCAGATTAGTCAAGCATTTAAAAAACAATAATTTTATTTAAACTGAAAATTATATGATATTCAAATAACCAATAAAAAGTATACACACTTAAAAATATATATTATCCTAATATATAGGCCTGTGCATGTGTATGTGTATATCTGTCTATACAGATAGATTAGATAGATAGATAGATAGATAGATAGATAGATAGATAGATAGATAGATAGATCAATATACACGTATACATGTATACATGTATGTGCGTGTGTGTGTTCCATGCATGGCAAAAAGCTAAAGCAGGCCAACATGACAGATACAAAATCAAGTAAACTGCCACCATCTTAAAAAGTCATCCAGCAGGAAAAAATGTCAAATACAGAGATACTGCAAAAACAAACAAACAAAAACATTAAATCAGTTTAAAAACACCAAATAGACACATCCAAAACTTAAATTATTAATTATGTAAAAAAGAATAATAAAAAAAATGGAACAAAACAGGAATCAAGATTGTGGCACAGATTAAATGGATTTTAGTACTAAAAGCACTAAAATCTCAAAATTTAAGTATATTACCAGGTTAGGCACCACAAAATACATCCAATAAGGTAAAAAGTAACCTGCTAAAGAAAATTAAAACATAAACTACAGAAATACAAAATGAAGCTGTTTAGGAAAAGGCAGGAAGTAAATAAGATGATGCAGCAACAGAAAGCAGAAACTCTAAAGTAGGACTCAAATTACACGCTCGTATGCACAAGCATACAGACGCACACACGCACACACACACACACACAAATGTAGTAGAAAGGAAGTCTGTCAATAATTTGTTGACACCAAAGGCATGTCTGAACATTTAAGCATAGAGTACACAAAAATATAGTATTGCATAAATATATAATGTTTAATAGTATAGAAATAAAACACACATCATGAAAATCTTATGCAATAATTTCAAAAAACATATCTTCTGTTAGTTTGTTTTTATGGTTTGGAGAAGCCCTAACAGGTTGAAAACGCTTACCAATAAACGGCTCGGATTTTACTTGAACCTGGTTTGGATTTATTGCTTGAACAAGCATTTACATCTGTTGCTTGAATAAGCTATAGTGGTTGCTGAATTTATGCTGACTTGTCTTGCCAGCCTTGGTTTGCTCCTGTACTTCTTTTCTGAATTTATTACTTATTTTATAAGTAACAGGAGCATTTGGACCGTGGTAACATTTATTTTCACAGTATACTCTATTATTGATAAAGCTGGACCTGCTTCTCTTAAAAGCCTGCCTTCTTAGATCATTCCTTATACCATAAACTCTTCTGAATCTTATAAGTGACTCAAGCATTTCACCAAAAACACAGCCTTTCACTCAGTTCTTTAGCTCAGTAAAATTAGCATTTAGTTTCCCTTTCACATTGTTTCTTGCAAACAGTATACAACTCAGTAAAAAAAAAACAAAGTTATTTGTAGTATTGTCAGAATGTAGAACTAATGCTATAAAGTTTGAGACTGGAGAGTAGAACAAGAATGCCAATTCAGCTGTTAGCCAGAGAAGCTCAACGTTCATTAAGTGATGTAATTAAATTAGACACAAGTTCAGAATATAGTATTTTGCAGGAAAATACTTTTAAAACATTAGGGTTGAAAGCCAGAGAAGGTAAATTAGTATGCGCATTATTAGCTTATTATGGACACAAATACATTTATTGGTTTAAAAAAGCTGGTCATATTAAAATGAAAATATAAGATCCACTTTCAAATACTAGCCCTGAAGAAGGAAAGTAATTAATCCAACTGGGCATTCCTAGAATTGGAAAAAGTATATGACAAGGTCCCAAGGAATTTTATTTGGTCAGTCCTGAGATGATTCAAAATTCCGGAGGCATTGATACAATTAGTGTTGGCTATGTACAAGGATACAATGGCACAAATATGAACCACATTCGGGCTCACAGAGGGTATCTCAATGGGAGTGGATGTACATTGGAGCTCATCTCTGAGCCCACTGTTGCTCATACTGGTGAAGGACTACATTGGCAATTTGGTCAGAATGGACAGATCAGCAAAGCTGCCATACACAGACAACGTGGCTTTACAAGCAAACTCTGGTCAGGAACTTCAACAAATGATAAGGGAATGGAATACAAAACTGGAGGCATCTGAATCTGAGTACAGACAAGACAGTTGTCATGGCAGCAAATGGAGGAAGCAGCAAAGATGAAAATTGAGACAAAAGGGAATATAGTGGAACAGTTTAACAGCTTCAAGTATCTTTGAATGGTATTTGTGAATGGTAGTTGATGAGAAGGTAAGTCTGAAGGAAGAGTTCAAAGCTAGACTCAGAAGAGCTGCAGCCAACTGGCACAGAATGTTAGGGGTAGTATGTGAAAGAAGAACACCAAAGAAGCTGAACAGTAGGGTATAGAAAACGGTGGTGGAATTAGTACTTGTGCATAATACACAGACATGGGCAGTGAAAGCAGAGCAGAGCAGCTGAGGAAGCTAGAAGTGACAGAGATGAAGTACATGAAATGGGTGATATGATGTACACTGTGAGACCAACAAAGAAATAATGAGATGAGAGCAGAAGCCAAAGTAGCTCCAAATGTAGAGAAAGTCAGAAAAGAGACTACGATGGTTTAGGCACATGTGAAAGAATGCAGAAGATGATGTGATAAAGAAGATTTTGGAGAGCCAGGAAGAAGGCAAGAAGAAGCAAGGATGCCCACCCTAGAGATGGATGGATTATATGAGAAAAGACCTGCAAAACTCAGGCATGACTGTCAAAGAATGTAGGAGAGTGGCACTAAACCAAGAGCGAGATATTGACATTTGATGTGACATCCCAATCCCATGTAGAAAATGGAAAAAATGTGCTTGATAATAATGATGATGATGATGAACATAATTATAGCCTTTCAGTCAGATTATTATCCACTCGTGCATGAATCGTGCCATCCCAAATAGAACCAAGATGATCTTCTCCAAAAAAAGGAAGCCAATTTGGTGGTCCCCTGCTATAAACAAACTATACAACAGAAGGAAGAAACTGTTGCAGAAAAGAGGAAAATCCCAGGATGCAAAAAACTCCCTCACCAGCCTCAGTAAGAAGCTGAGATCCCTCATAAAATCCTCAAAAGCTAGTTACAAAAATAAAATTGCCAAATATTCCAAAGACAACCACAAGGCATTAAACCTGTAGTTAGTGCAGCTGAACACATTATTAGGGATTCATCGCACTGTCTTGATAGGCTTAAGAAATTACAGACAGGGAATATTAGTTTTGGTTTTCTCACAATTGATGTTGTGAATTTATTTTCTGTCATTCCGCACAGGTCAGGACTAGAAATGTTTTATGAAGCTATGATTGATGGTGGTTTGATTGAAGGGGTAAATGCCAATTTTCTACTTGGATTGATGGAGTTGGTTTTGAAAAACAATTTCATTTCTTTTGAAGGTGAACTATTCCAGCAAGTGTCAGGTGTTGCGATGGGCGCAAGATGTGCCCCAGTTTTTGCAAATGCAGTCTTGTTAACATGGGAGAGAGCACATATTTTTTCATCTAAAACATATATTGATAGTATATTAATGTATAATAGATTTTTGGATGATATATTGATTCTATGGAAGGGGGATGAACAATCAGCTGTTGAGTTTGTGGAATTTTTGGGTAAAACAACTGATTTTTTGAAATTTACATTTCAATGGCATGAAGAAAGGATTAATTTTTTGGATTTGACAATTAGTAAAACAGTGGGAGGTTTTGAAAGTAACATCTATAGAAAGGAGAATTACTCCAATTCACTGTTGCATTTTACTAGTTGTCACCCCTTCCATCAGCGTAAAGTAGTAATTAAAGGGCAAATGGTGAGAACATTGAGGTTGGTCAGTGATGACGCTATGTTTAGAGTAGAGTTGTTTAAACTGGTTGGTATGTTCTTAGATCGTGGTTATCCACTAAAGTTGCTCCTAAGTGTTAGAAGAGATGTGTTAAGGGAAAGGAGTGGTAGATATGCTCCAATTCTGCATTTTGGGGCAACGTCAATTGAAGGACAACAATTTGATGGATCAGTTAAAGGTGGTGAGGTACGATTGGTACTAAAATATAATCATAGGATGCCTGAATTGACTGACATAGTGAAAGGTATATGGAATTTTGCTCTAAGTGATGAGATTAAGATGATTTTGGGTTCAAAGCCAGTGATTGTGTATAGTAGGGGAGAAAATTTAAAAGGCATTCTGGAAAAGAAGATTAAGAATAGTTTTAAGTCTAATATGAAAAAGTGTGGTTTTTGTAGATGGTGCAGATATATTAATGAGAGCACATATGTTTGTGTGAATGGTTACAAATATACAATTCCCTGCCCTGGACAATGTAATTGTTGTACAAAGAATTTGGTTTATTTGGCGACTTGTCCCTCCTGTGACGCATATTATGTAGGTAAGACCATAAGGAGGTTATGAGATAGGGTTGCAGAACATATCAGATCCATTAAAAAGAAAGATATGCACAATGCACTTTACTTACACAGCGTGAAATGCACTGAATTTAATAAATTTGTATTTTTTGTTATAGGGCGTGTGTTAGCTTATGGTGAAGGGGGTGATATAGTCAACAAGGTGGGGGCATTAGAAGCAGAATGGCAGATAAGATTAGATGCCTGTAGGTCTCCTGGCTTGAATGACTATATTTCACTTAAACCAATTTTGAAACTTAGGTCCCAGCAAATTTGATATTAAAGCTTATATTGAATGATGTGATACATTCTGAGATATTAATTATAAGTTTTTCAATGATTTTAACTTGACAAAGTTATACTGTAACATGCTATAATTGGTTTAATGTAAAGACAATTAATAATGTAACAATTGTTATATGTTTTTTTAAAAAATAGAGGGTAGTATAATAGGTTTATAGTATACATATATATAGTGATGTATACATTTTTAAATTTCATTAATTAATTATGTTAATAGTTTTGGTGGGTGGCATTCAGTTTTAACCAATGAGATTTGATTTTATGGATTATAAAGCAAAAGGAATTGTTCAAACAAACGACTCTGATGAAGCCAGATGTTTGGCGAAAGCGCTTAGTCGTGGATGTATTTTGCTACAATAAACGATCGTTGCTCAATTGTTGGAAGGTGAATTGTGCTTTGTGGTGGTTATCCTACTTCTCTAACTTTCGTCCCATTGCTCTACTCTCCCCACTTGCTAAAATCATGGAGAAATGTATCCATAAACAACTTATAACCCACCTACTCCACCATCAGCTCCTAGCTAACTGTCAACACGGTTTTCGGCCATTTCATAGTACCACCACAGCCTTACTATCCTTTACCAACTGTATCAACAAACATTAATACTCTATCCTCTGCTTTCTTTGTAGACCTATCTAAAGCCTTCGACATGGTTAATCATCAACTTCTCCTCCACCTACTGAAGTCCATCTCCTTCGACTATCCTGCCATGAACTGGTTCACAGCCTATCTGGATAACCGAAAACAAGCAGTTCTCTGGCAAAACCATCTTTCCGACCTTCTTCCTACCTCTCTAGGTGTCCCACAAGGCTCTATTTTAGGTCCACTACTGTTTTCCATTTTCATAAATGACCTTCATCTCTCTATTCCACAGTCTACCTGTATTCAATATGCTGATGACTCTACTATCATTTGTTCTGCCTCATCCCAAACTGAACTTCATTATCTCGCACAAAAAGCCTTCTCTACTATTGAACAATGGTTCTCCAACCACTGCCTTCTCCTTAACCCCAAAAAAAAACAAATCACTGCTCTTTACTCCCTCTCATCTATCGCCCCCTCTTCATTTCACACTTACATCTAACAATGGTACCGTTATCTCACCTGACCCCACCACCAAACTCCTTGGAATTACTATTGACAATCAACTAAAGTTTGACACTCACATAAATTCCACAATTAAATCTACTAACAAACAGCTTGGATCCCTTTATTGCATCACACCTTTCCTGACACCAGTAGCCAGAGCCACAATAGCTAGAACCCACTTAATCTCTACCCTGTTATATGCTTCCCCCATATATACCAATCTTTCTAAAAATAATCTTAACAAACTTACCAGATCATACAATAATATTGCTAGATTTGCTACCAACTCTCCTTACAGGACCCACCATTGTCAGAATCTAAAACAGCTAGGGTGGCTTGAATTACCGCACCTACTACAATTTAACCAACTTATAATCGCCTACAAAGCCCTACACCAACCCATCCTTACTAATATGCCAGAAAATTCAGAAAACCACAAATCTTATAAGGAATAGACCCAAAGCACAAGGCAATAATCTGGACAGTCTATGAAAATCTGGACAGCTGAGAGGTATGATTGGAGAATGGGCCAGCTTCATGGAACAAACTCCTACCTGAAAAAGAGGTCAAGAGTCACTCCTAGGGTTTAAGGACCTCCACAATGAGGTAACTTGTAACTGCTTTAGGGACAGTTGATAACAATTTTCACCACTACCTAACATTATCCTGCTCTTAGGTACCTTTTCAATGTCATATTGCTTATGATGCGGTTGCCAGTGAAATACTGTATATACTGTTATATGGAAATCTGAAAGTCTTCTTAGGTTCATAGGTAGGTACTAGCCTATCAGCCCAAGGGCCTAAGTAAGCTTAGCCAACAAGGTTCCCTGGTTTACACCACCCAAGAAAGTTATTTTCCTGAGCCCCTGTTGAGCAGAGCCACAAAAGTGATCCCCGGGGTGTATTTCCTATTTCCCATCCACTCATCAAGATTTTTCTTGAAGAGTGCTAATGAGGAACCTTGCTTGACATAGATGAGTAGTTTGTTCCAGAGTATGGGAAGTCTCTGGGACAGGAATATATCCCTCCAGCATGTCCTGTTTATTGTGGTGACAAGTTTAAGGTCCCTAGAGTGTGTAGATCAGAGGGGCTGGGATTTCTTTAGGTGTAGCATGTCCAGCAGTTCTGGGTTTGACATAGCTTTATATGTTAGGCAGAGATCACCTCGAAGTAGGCCATACGCTACAGATTGAAGCTGGAGTTTTTTGAGATGGTCAGTGTAGGGCATCTGTTTAACACCAGTAATCCTCTTTGTGAGGAACTTCTGTGGCCTTTCCAGCTGCAAATGTGTTGTGAGGTACATTCCAAAAGGGGCATTGTACTCTATAATAGGTCTAATGAGTGTCAAGTAGAGGGGAACAATTACCTCTTTTTTCCTGGATGAGAATCCTTTTGTGATGAGGTGTGCCACGCAAAAGGATTTCCTGACTACTGTGGCGATGTGATTATCAAAGGAGAGACTACTGTCCACCTGGGTCCCAAGGTCTCTTATCACCCATTCGGAGTTAAGTAGACTGCCACCTATGTGGTAGTTCATGGGTACAGAGTTTTTATCAAAGAGGATGACAATGCACTTTTTGGCATTGAGCTTGAGGCCATGGCTCTGATACCAGGCATCTGTCTCAGTGAGGCCCTTCTGTAGAATGTCTACATTATTTGTGGACTCAACTATGGCTCCTAGTTTGCAGTCATCTGCAAACTTCATTAGCCAGAGGCCTTCTGTGTTAGCCTGTACTTCAGAGAAGTAGATATCAAACAGGAGAGGTCCCAGGACTAAACTCTGTGGTACACAACTTGTTACTGGTTTGAAGTCAGATTTGGAGACGGCAACTTTTACAGTGTGGGGTCTGTCAGTGAGCCAGTTGGCAACCCATCTTGTGACAGGGATTTATACCTATGTAGTGAGTTTAGCTATAATTCCAGAATGGGGGATGGTGTCGAAAGCCTTGGCAAGGTCAAGATAGGCTGTGTGAACCACCTTACCCTTGTCTGTGGCTTTGGTGACTGCCTCAAAGAAGTCGATCAGGTTCAGGAGGCATGATCTGCCTTTCACAAACCCGAACTGGGTGGGGTCCAGAGGTTGGAGGTTACCAATGTCTTTGTTTATGAGTTCCATGATGATACATTCCATGGCCTTGCAGAACATGCTCATCAGGCTAATAGGGCAATAGTTCCCAGGATCAGTGGTGGCTCTCCCTTTATGGAGTGGGATAACTGCTGTTGTGCACCATTCAGTGGGCACAAAACCTGACATGAGGATATGATAGGTGGGGAGCCAGTTTGTTTGGAAGTTGATGTAAAATGCAGCCTGGGATGTTGTCCATTCCCATGGAGGCTGTGTTTTTGCCTTTAGAGAGTGCAGCTTTTACCTGCATAGTTGTGATTACAGGGATTCTGCATTCTTTCTCTATAGATATGGCCACTTTAGGGGGTGAGAGGGGAGAAAAGTTACCATTGAATCTATCTGATAGGATGTTGGCAATATCAGTTGGTTCTGTAATTTTCGTGCTGTTGTGCATTAACTCAGAGCAGATCTGGGTGTTGTCATTGAGATTCTTGACATAGCTATAGAATGCTTTATGGTTGTCCATAGAATCAGTGTCGATTTTGTTTTCACAGCTAGCTTTGGAGGCTCTTATAAAGGATCTCAGCTTCTTACTGAGGCTGACCAGGGAGCTCCTCCACTCATGGGATTTTACTCTCTTTTGCAACAGTTTCTTCCTTCTGTTGTATAGTTTGTTTATGGCAGGGGACCACCAAATTGGCTTCCTTTTTTTGGTGGATAGCATCTTGGCTCTGTTTGGAATAGCACAATCCATGCACTCATGTAAGTGCTTATAGAGTGCATTTGTGTAGGATTCAGCAGTTGTAACTGCATTGTCCATCTGCATGGGTGTCATGAAGTTCATCACTTCTGTCTTAAGAAGCATGAAGTTGGCTTTGGAGAAATATTTTACCTTGGTTTCCTTAATGAGGGGGGGGGGGTGTGGATATCTCGGGTGATTAGCTTGTGGTCGGATCTGACCAACGAGGAGTTGACTTCAGGTGTGGAACACTGATCACTCATGTTGGTAATGTTTAGGTCTAGGATATTGCTGCCCCTGGTGGGGGTGAGGATAAGTTGATCCAGGGCATTGGAATTTATGAATTCCAGAAAGCGTTGAGCAAAGGAGGTGGTACTTGAGTAGTTTTCCCAGTTACCGGTGGGGTAGTTGAAATTGACCATTATTAGGGTGTTTGGTTGAACCCTAATATTTTCCAGTATATAAAGAAAAGAGGAGTGGGAATCCTGGGGCATGGTGGGGGGGTCTGTAGCAAGCTACGATTTGTATTGTAGTTTTGCCCAGAGTCAGTTGCACTTAAATAACCTCAGATGCATTATGCTGAGCAACTAGCCTGGAGGTGTGGATATCCTTAATGAATATGGACACACCTTTGCCTTTGGTGTTCAGGTCCTGGTTAGATGGCTGAAAAGTGTGGTATGAGTTATAGCCTGGTAATGCAGGGGTACTCTCTGGAACCTTGAACCAGGTCTCAGTCACTGCACAGATATCAATGTTCTCCATTTTAAGGAGTGCCGTGAGTGAGTGCATTTTGAGATTTAGACTTCTTGCATTGAGTAGCATTACCCTCAGTTTTTGCTTGCCTGTTCCTGTTATGGTGGTGAATTTGTCATTTGAACCTTGCCTTAAAAAGGCACTATAGGGGTGGCAAGAACCTTAGCCAGTATCTGGAATCCTAGGGGTGACAGGTGCAGGCCATCTCTGGCAAAGCATCATGGTCTGTTGACCATGTTGTCCCAGGCAGAAATATACTGGATCCCCTTAGAATGACACCAGAAGCTTAGCCAATTGTTGAAGTCAGTCATTTTGTCCTTGTACTGTGGTATCATTCTTGGCGATGGCAGGATGCTACTCAGGGCTAGGATCATACCTGCCTGGGCTACAAGATCGGAGAGCTCTTCTATGTCTCTTTTCATGTAGTGTAGGGAGGTATGTCTCAGGTCATTCACACCAAGATGGACAATGACAGAGTCATATTTGTACTTGTTGTGGATTGACCTGAGTGCATGGGACATGTGGCAGATCATGGCACCCAACAGGCAGCTGACAGTAACCTTCTTCTTGTTTAGCCTGGTCAGTGAATTTAACAGCTTTACTTGCTTATTGATCCATCCTCTTTTCTTTAAATGTATGTAGTTTTATTAATTATTTTTTCATTTATCCATTGCTGACTGGGTTGTCCCACTAGGCTAGCAGCCTCTTATCAGGGGAGATACAAAGTGGTATTACATCTAGGGGAAATTTGGACAGGGCATCAGGGAACTTTCCCTACTCATTTCCCATATGGGACTCTTCATTGTGGCACTTCCTGTCTTATGAGTATGAGTAGATGGCTCGTAAAAGCAGGAAGCAGGTCTGAGGAAACATGGAGGTCAGAGAAGACAAAGACAGCGACAAGGTGGTTTTTAATGATGGTGCTGTTATTCAAACAGTGGATATGTTAGATTTATCAGAGAAGGAATCTGAGGTGAAGGAGAGGTCAAGAGGATAATATGGTGTGACAGAGATGAGGCAAAAGGTAGTCAAGCCTTTTCAAAGGAAGGTTAAAGTGTTGGATGTAGAGAATATTGATAGTGAGGATTTGTTCCAGCAGAATTTATTTGAGTCAGAAATTACAGCACAAGACTGTGCTGTTACAACCCTCCAGTCGGAAAGGTTGGAGGATTATATATCATTGAACATGGAAGAGGAAAGTGAGCCAGAACATAGAAAGGATGTGTCCTGGGGAGAAACGATAGATAGGATACAGAAGGAAGAAGTGCAGCAGAGTGTGGATATGGTGAAAGAAGGGATGCATGGTAAGAGATAAGAGAAAAAAATGAGTTTTAAAAGACTGTTTAAGGGTCGAATTGAAAAGAAGGAAGATGCTCAAATGGACAGATATAAGGTGTGGGACTAAGTAATTCAGACACTTGAGATTAAACCAAATGAGGTAAGACCATTTATTCATGTTAATAAAGAAATTTTTTTGTGACATTATTTTCGAGTCTGGGCACATAATGGACAAATTTATAGAGTAATACACAAAAAAGAAAAATGTTCACCATGGAACTTATATGTACTCAAGCCCTTCTTTAGGGAAACTAAGAAAAAAATAATATTCAATTCAGAGCTGAAGTTGAAAAAGAGACTTTGGAAAAGCATTTATTAAATATATGTAATGATAGAGGAAGTAGTAGAACAAGATAAAAAGGACAAAGTTATAGAAAAGGAATTAAAAGCAGTAGAAATGGAAAAAAGATAGCAGTGTTATGGATAGAGAACAAATAACACAAAAAGATAAACTGAAGGAAGCTTTAAATATAGGAAATATTGATGAAGAATGGTCATGGTTAAGGGAGAATGATGATGTCAAATGAAATTTAGTTAAACAAAAAAGAAATTCTATTGGTAAAAGGGGAGAGAAAGGAAAAGAAAGAATATGGACAACTTCAAAAAAAGAAAAAAGAAAGGGAAAGTATGAATACATATTATGTAAGTTAGAGTTACATGTAAAGTTCTATCATTAAATGTGAATAATTTTAAGAAGCTGGAAAGAAGGATAGGCATTTTAAAGTTGTGTTAAAAGCTAGATAGTGATTGTATTATAGTAGAAGATATTAGATTTTTGTAAAAATTAGAAAGATATCAAACCAAAGTATAGTAGGGAAAATGTGATATGGAATTTCAGGAAGGAGGTTTGCTCAAGAGTACTTATATAAAGTTATAATTAAAGTATTAGATATTACATTTGTAATAACAGGTACAATTACTGTTATTGACGTAAGGTGGAGGGTACATGCTATGAGAATTACTGCAATATATGCATATGTTAAAAATAGGAGAGAAGAGATGCACAGAGAAATAACATGATATGTAGCAGTTAACAAGGAGATAATTGTGGCAGGGGACTTTAACTGCCATCTAAGACAACAAAACAAGAAGGCATATGATGTTAAATTAGTAAAGGACATAAAGTACAGAAAATTAACAATATGGAATCTAGAGATTTGGATGTATAGAAGAGGTGAAAAGGGAACAGAAATAGATTCTTTTTTACCATCAGAAAGTTTAGTAACAGTTAAACAAAGAGTACTACTGACAAGGTTTTCAGATCACAGGGCAATTTGAATTATGGTAAAAGGAAATTTTGATTATATAAAAATAGGGAAAGGTATAAAATGAATAAATGAAGTACAATGGGATGTTAAAGGGAGAAAAGAAGTTATTAGATTATGGCAAGATCATGTAGAGATGAGAGAATTGTATAAAGATTGGTCAGAATGGTGGTTAAATTTCAAACTGAAATATAAAAAATGCTATGTGACATGGGAGAAAGAGAAAATATACATGGGAAAATAAAGTATAAGAATTTAAGTAATGATATGATTGATTGTCTAGAGAAGAATGATGAAAATGTCTTTATCAAGGAACATTCACTAGATGAATTCAATAATAAAAATAGAACATTTATTGTATAAACAAAGGTACTTTCTGAAAGGAAAAAAGAAGAAATTGCACCATATGTAAGTAAAATAATTAAAGAGAATAACACCGTAATGAGGGAAATTAAAGATTCTTGAGGTAGAATATGTAATACACAATAGGAGATTATGAATATAGCAAAAGAACATATTATGACATTACTTAAAGAGCAAAGAACAAATACATGGAAGGAATGGAAGGTACATGCATTTTCTGACGTGAATAATAAGGATTTAGAAATATAAACACAGAAGAATTAGAACAGGTAATAAAAGTAATGAATTTTGATTCAGCTGCAGGACCAGATGGTATAGAATATAAGATGCATATAAATTTTACTGTAGAGGAAAATTGGTTTATAAAGGTATTAAATGAATGGTTATGTGTATAAAGAGCTATTTAGCGGTATCATTAGGTTAATATGGGAAAAAGGAGAGAAGGGAGAAATACAGAATTGGAGACCAATAGTAGTAAATAAGTTGGATTATAAGATTTTTATGAAAATGTTACAAGAAAGGACAGAAGGAAAAGTAGGTAATGTTGCAAAAGAGCACCTGTTTGGTATAAAGGGTAAAATAACCAAGATTTATTATTAATAATTATGGCAGTAGTAGATGATAGAATAGTTAGAAATGTTCAGGCAAAAGTAATGGTAGGAGATCTAAGCAAAGTATTTGATTTGATTCATCACTCAGTATTACAGTATTATGGGATATATTTAATACATAAACACACACACACACACACACACACACACACACACATACATATACATATATATATATATATATATGTGTAAGTAAGAGCTATAAAATGTGTGTATTTCAGCATATAAGTATAATATAGTGAAGATTATGATAAATGGATGGTTGAGCAAGGCTACAGAGTTAGAGAAGGGTATCAGATAAGGCTGTCCATTGAGCAGTACATTATTTGTATTAGTAATGCATGCAATATCTATTTATATGAATAAGGAGATGGATATTATGAGTTGTATTTCTAATGAAGGGATAAAAATACCTATTATGCAGATGATATTATTATTACAACAAAAATGCAGCAAGTATGAATGCAGTGATAAAACAAATGCAAGAGGTTATTCAGGTTATAGGGTTCATATTAAAGTCAAGGTTTCGGATTTGAGGGAAGGATTGGTGGAGTTAAATTTAATATGAAAAAAATTAAGATCCTTGGAATAAGCGTCAAGAAACAAGAAATTATAGATGTTATATGGAATGAAAAAATAGAGGAAATAAAATATATGTGTGTATTTTGGAAGTCTTTTAGGTTTTTCTTTAAAAAGAAAGCTTATGTAACAAATTCTGTACTGTTAGCTAAGATTAATTATTTAGCCAGTGTCTTTAGCATTCCATTGAATTTAGAGAAATATTTTCTTTTATTTGAGGAATGAGGTTGAACCCTGTGAATAGAGGCGTGCTATATATGAAAAATGAAAAAGGAAGTTTAGAGCTATTAAATCCTATAGTGTATGTGGCATCTTAAACATATACAGTAATGAAATGTTTAAAGGAGAAAGAGGCTTCTTTATTAATGAAAATATTAAGTTTAAAATATAAAATGGAATGGTTGACCTTTTTCAGTTCAAAAAAGAGGAGCTGTAATAAAGAAATGGAAAATTATCAAGATAAGATTTTCTTGTAGAAAATAAATGTGAAAGAAATTGATAATAAAAGAAAAGAATGGTGTGACAAGATTACCACAAAGTATTATAGGATATATCCTTGGAAGGAATTCAATATTGAGAAAAGAAATGCTATCACTGCAAGAATGGATAGATGTAAAGGACATGTAAAATGTCAGGATTTTTATGAAGGTTAACCAAACAAAAATTATTGGTGAAGGCGAATATGCCGTATAAAAATATAAAAGACAGAGTTTGTTTATGATGTGGTGAACCTGAAACTTGTGAACGTGTTTTTTTTTAGAATGTAAAAGTTCTAAAATGTTATAGAAGAAAAATTTATAGATATGAAATATATGAAAGGATTTAAAGATGTGAAGAATTTAAACATGGGTATGATTGAATTAGGGTATTACAGAAACAAAAGTAAGAAAGAGGTTGAAAGTTTTGATAAAAATAAATGCTTGCTATGTTATCGTTAATATGACACCAGAGAATTAAGAAAAATCATGTTTAATGAAAAATGAGACTTGGCAATGATGTTGAAAAAAAAAAGCTTTTGGTTGTAGAAATTGGAGTGGAGGGTCTAAAAAGCAATAATTATGTATATATATTGCAAATAATTGAAAAATATGTATATATAATGTAAATAAGTGGGAATGTAAGTAACTATTAATTGTGTAAATATCTATGGATTGTGTAAATAAAGAACCTATACTCTTTTCGATAGGTGCAATGGGCTCTTTTACAGCCACCTGAGATACCTCCATCTCAACACGCAGCTGTAACCTTGATTTAATGTCTCATCTGAAGGCTGACACACTTAAGAGTGCAGCACCCACTACCCTCCAATGCTGCACTGCAGTGTCAACAAACCACTCCTCTAGCATAGGAATAGACACCACAGGCATTTTGTCTTTCAGCAAAAAAAGTGAGCATGCTGTGTGTTGTGCTGCTGTTATTATGCTACTCTGCAATTATCTACGTGACTTAAATGGCTTAAATGCTTGTTACATATTGGATGAATGTACTTTTATGTCAGTTTAAACTCTGTATTCTTGCCTATGTGCCCAGGTCATGACTTAAAATGATCTCAGGACCAGCCCACATACCCAGTTATCAAATAATAAATAAAGTAAATAGTGGCCATGTTGTGCTACACTAATAAAGTATTCCAGAATTCTGGAGTTCATTTTAAAATGGAAGTTCAACAGCAATAATTAACAGAACCAGTAAAAGCAGATGGCTAATGCTATAAAATCTACTAGGTCTTATCTGCATAAAAGGCATCCACAACTAGGAATACAACACGGATTTGTACTTGTCATGATCTAAATGCAGTAGTGATGACAGTGAATTTAGGTAAACATCAGCTGCTGTGAAGTCTCATACATATGGAAGGAGAAATAATTTTATAACTGAATAAATAAACATGCACACATGCATAATTTGACTTATTAGGTATGATTCCAGACAATTTGGATGATGCACTGGAGCAGCGATTTGATTCATCATGTCACAGCAAGAGGTTCTCAAGTTCAATTCTCAGCTGAGGGTGCCTTGTGTGCAGAGTCTGCATGTCTTCTCTACATTTGTCTGGGTTTCCTCTGGGTAGTCCAATTTCCTCCCACATTACAAAGACATGGAGCATTTTTCACCAGGACTCTGCTGAAAATTGGCTCATTCCAGTCAGACTTTCCCAGTAAACAAATGTTAAATAAATAAATAAAGTTACTTACAGAGAGAGACACATTTCCCTGAAAAAGCACAGACCACATATTTAAGCACCCTACTCCATTTCCAACCACTGGTCCATGAGGTCTAACTACACTTTGTTGAGTCATTCTCCATAAAACAGCTTTACTATTATTTCTTTTTATTGTGGTTTGTTGAAACCACATGCACCTGTATTGCGAGAGCCAATGGTGCACTTTAATTTTATTTATTTATATATTTGATAACCAGGAAGGTGTTATGCTCTGAAGACCATTCCAGGTTTTTTCTTTCAGTTTTCTCCACTGGAGTGCAATCGCAAAGATAATAACACCTCTCTCTTCCCAAATAGCTTCTGGTTGAAATTTACTTACTAAAGACTACTTCCCAACAAATTGGAGTCACCTGCACACCTCCTCACTCCTCCTTAGACAGAGTCAAAGATGTAATCCACATTATCATGTACTGCACAAACCCTAACAAAAGCATACTAATCTCAGATGACTTTACCACTAACCTTCATAACCTTTCACATGGATATGTCAAACTTCTTTAATGATCCTCAGCTAAAATAACAGGTTTCTTAACCCACCAGACCCAACCTTAAGACAACAAATCACTTCTTATTACACCTCAAAATTATCTTCAGTCCTCCATGATCTCCAACATTATAGTCCTCTACCCTTCTCTTGGTTACCAAACTCTGTCACCTTCTTTATTCTCTGCACATCACCCAAACCTCCTCCCAAACTAATTTCCTTTAGGTTGAAATCTGTAACCAACATTTCCAACCTTAAATCTAGACTCACAACTTTGGATGGGTCCCCAGTCCTCAACACCAGTGATCCCAGGTATGCAGCTGTACTCTTCAGTAACCTATAAATACACAAACAAGAGTCCACAGAGAAGTGAGTAAGATGGAATGGTAATCAACATTGCAGTAGAGTTAAATCTTGCTAATCTGGAGTGTTGTTTGTAAGAAATGAGATAATGTAAGGCATTACAATGGTAAATGTGTAGAAGTTTTTACAGAACTGCACTAATAAGAATGCAACCAGATGCCAGCAATCCTCTTTGACTGCAAGGAAATGTTGGAAACTCTTGCCATTTCCAACAATAAGGTGGCTGATGCAATTGATGATATTAAACCATTTTGTACCCCCCTGATGTAGTTAGTTGCACCCCACCTAACCTCTGTGACTTTTACATACTAACCCAGAGATGTTGCATGCATCAGTGTCATGTCCTCAGAATTTAATATTGCTTCTCAGACAATAAAATTGACTGCTCAATGCTGGCAGCCTAAACAAGAAACTCCACAGCCTACAAGCTCTCCTCACTCTGGAGAATGTAGACATCTGTGCTGTTAACCAAACTTGGTTGAAAGCCACAGAAAGTACTGTGGCAGTGCAAGGCTACCATGCTTTCCACACATTTAGGCCAACAGCATCACTGACAGGGCTAAAGCTGGAGGTGTCTTGTTTTACATTTGCAAGAAATGCAACTCCAGCTTGGTTAAACTGGTTGATTCCCTGGAGTTCATCTAAGTCTGCATAGAAAAGGTTCCTTACCATTTTCTGGCCAGCTATAGGTCACTCTCTGTGACCCACGAAGCTTACAACTCTTACCTAGATCTACTAGAGGTGCTCACAATTCAACCAAATACCCCATTTAAAGGAGAATTTGACTACCCCTCTGTAGACTGGGGAATGTACACTGCCTCAGGCACAACATTTCCTGAACTATATCAGCACAAACACTCTAGACCAGACAGTGTGTACTCCAAGACATGCTGAATCTAGTACTCTCCAACATGGGAGAGCTTTGCAGTCACCTCATTGGTTAGTTCAGACTACAAAGCTGTTTCCTTTAAATAAAAATCAACCAGGAAAACCCACCTAAACCCTTAACAGTTAGGAACTATTCTAAAGAATACTATATCCTATTATAGAAACCAGACCCAAAAAATGTCTGGATGTCATATGAATCTATGGATGTGAATGGGAAGTATACAAAAAAAGGTACTCTGGGCTTGAATGAGTTAAGATACCAGACATAGATGAATAAGGCCTTATGATTGTCCTCAGCCTGGGAGGCTATCCTGACCTTGTAATTGGCCTTGCTGGACTTTATTAGACCTCTTAGCTTCTTACGTAGTTGAATCAGAGAGCTCTTCTCTCTAAGAGAGTTGCTCTTTCTGATTTTGGCAATTACTTTTTTTCTTTTGTTATATACCCCTTTAATCTAAGGATTCCACCAGTAGGGTTTGTCTTTGGTGTGAGCTGTAGGAGCTGATATAGACAATTCAAAAGAAAACTGGTTCCTGCTGAAATTGTATGGACCACAGATGAAGAGTGTAATATTGAGATGGAAAGCACAATCATGATATATATATATATATATATATATATATATATATATATATATATATATATATATATACATACATACATACACACACATCTATATATATATTTATATATATATATATGTATATATATATATATGTATATATATATATATACATTTATATATGTATATATATATATATATATATATATATATATATATATATATATAGGTTTACCTTCATGTGTGCGTTTTGCACACAGGCGAACAGCAAATGTTCGAAAGGATGTTTGCAAAGTTTGCAAACATCGAATGCAAAAAGGTTCGAATGTGCAATGAGCAAATGCACAATGACATTCGCTCATTGCAGATTCGGCATTTTGGGGCAGATAGCACTATAGTGGGGATCGGAAAATGGTCCCTTTCCCCACTGTAGTGCAATCTCAGAGTTAGAATATTAAAGCAGGAGGTGTGGGGGGCACAGCCCCCCTCAAGGGGGGTGCAAGCGGGCTAGCCCTCCTGCTTTACTCTTCATTACTTTTTTTTTCGACATTTATGTTCGAAAATCTGTGAATCTGCATTGTGATTTGCTGATTTTCAAACATTGGAAACTGTCGAGGTTTTGTTTTTCGATGTTACAATTTGCTCATATGAGCAATCGCACGAGTGTGTTTCACCTTTGTAAAGGTAAACCTATATATATATATATATATATATATATATATATATATATATATATAAATTTTCTTATTGAGCAAACACTCAAAAAACCACAAATAAAAAGATCAGTGTTTAGACTGAATCTAAAAAGATCAAAGAATACAAAAAACAAAACAACATTTTTTTTTTGGCAGGGGGCAAACCGACTTCACCCCTAACATACCCATCTAATTGCGTATACCATCTCTGAGATTGCACAACAGCAGAGTAAAGACAAATTCCCAGACCCTGCTGTACTACATAGTCACACACAAAACAGCCACACTCAATGTGTAAAAATGCTTTAATCGCATTATAGCAAATGTTGAGATTTGCTGCAATCCTTTGGTAATCGCACTTTATTTGTCATAATTATGGGGTAGTACTTATGGGGTCTCTCAGTCTAAAATCCAACATATCTTTGATTAAACACTGGTCACCTCCTTCCCACACTAGGATTAGCTGTAAGTATAACAGAGAAACAAAGATTATTTTAGCAAATGAGTATCTGATTGCTGCTCAGCTAGTCTGTTCATTTCCATACCCATTGATCAATCTCAACATCTACTTTAGCAGCTTATTTGCCTTCTCTTCTGCATTCCTCATGAAATCTTGAATTTATTATTTTACATCCTACTCCCAGTTGGGGAAAGGGTGGTCTTGTCAGCAACCACCCTTTTTGCACAATAATATTTCCTTATTTCTACCCTGATTTCTCTGCTGTCATAGTCCTATTTTTAAAAAAATATATACCAACTTGGATTCTGTAATTTATACCAAGATACTTAAAAGTCTCCACCATGCAACTTCTCTACCTTTTTTTTTAAGACTACAGATGCTACACACGTCTGCCATGTCGTTATATTGTTTTTCATGCATAACCTGCCTATATTCTTTCTATGTCTTTACCAAGTTCAAGTCTCCAGAGTTGGACACACTATTCCATGAAAGGGATTGCCATCTTTGCTTTCACAAGAATAACTTTTTTCTACAACTTCCGATTCTTCTCTGCATCACATTATTGTCTGATATTGTTTGTTTACCTTTATGATGTCTGATGTAAAAAATTCCTTTCTTTTCGTGTAGCAGCCAGTATTACTTCTTCTCTGTTTTTCCAATCTTTTCCTGTATTTTTTTTGCTTACTAGATGCATGATTTTGCCTTTCTGTGCTTCAAATGTAAGTTAGCACATCTCAGACCATGCTTGCAGCTGTGTCATGTCTCTTCTGTTCCTTTTATAGCTTTTTGTCTGTACCAGTGCTATTGCATAGCCTTGTGTCATCATCATTAAGGCAAAAATTTCCTTCCACGCTTTTTTGCTGTATCACATGTTGAAATGGAAAAAGACCACTGTAAACATCAGTCAAGTACATACCCCCCTTCCCTGTGCTCCCCGCTCATTGCTATACTTATAACTGAATACAGTTTACATGGACAAATGTTTTGCCATGCTGCTACTTAGAATCCAAGGGGATGGCACAGGGATTCACTCTCCCGTCAGACACTAGTGGTCAGTTTTCTACTACTGACAAACTATACTGATTTATCAGGTTATTTCAAGATCCACCACTACTGAATCCACTTAAAATCCAGGATACTAAAGGTTAAGAAAAACATGCAGAACATGAGAAATACAAGGGCACACAAAGAAATAAAAAGAAACAGAAGAGTGCAGAGTGAGCTTTGTAAGACTCTGTGCAGTGAGCACTAAATGGATTCTAATTCGTGTGTGTTTTGTCATTCATACACCATCACCTAGTCTTTACCATCACCTTACATAAAGCACTGCTTCTTTGCAAATTGTCTATGTGTAGAAATATGTAGAAGACAGTGAGTATTCCAAAGTGAAAAAAATAGTCTAAGCTTATTTAAAATAGGTATTAAAAGCAGTTTGTTCTTTGTATTAGCACAACGGCATGAGATGTGAATAGCTTTTAACCAGAAACAACAATTTTACATAAAAGCTTTCGAAAGGCATTTTCAAATTAGTGTTCAAACAGAGCAGGGTTTCTTCATGTTTTCATTGAAATAGCAGCTTTCATGAAGCTTTGAGACTTTGCTGTATGAGTCATGGTAACAGGTGATTCAACACAGCCCACAGCATTTTAAATTAATTGTAATTTACAGAACAACTGCTGAGCAAAGTAAAATATCAGTGGCATTAGTCACATGGTTCAGTATTCCACTGACAATCAAATATGCATGATTTTAACACCAGGACAACTCAAGAATATAATCAAGACATCAAACTGTATTTGAAATTTGTGGTACTTGAATTTTAAAGAATTTGCTTACAAAATGCACACACACACACACACACACACACACACACACACACACACACACACACACACACACACACACACACATATATATGTGCACACGTATATGTGTGTGTGTATCTATATAAATATACGTGCATACTCACACACACACACACACACACACACACACACACACACACACACACACACACACACACACACACACACACACACACACACACACACACACACACACACACAGACACACACACAGACACACACACACATAAATCATCTCTCACAGTGCACACAGCTTAAATTCCCTTGATAAGCTTCCTACCAACGTTCTCTGAATCTTGACTGTAAGCATCACCTAGTAAGGATTTAAACAGATAAAGCCAGATAAGCTCATTTTTTATGCTGTACGGCTGAAACATCATGAACAATTATTCATTCATTCAAACAGAGAAACTCAAAACATAATGTGGATGCCAAATTTCAAGATTTGCTTCATTAATTCTATCTTGTGAAAACTATAATAAATGTACCTAGTACCATGTAATATAACCAGAAGACTGTGAATACTGTATGTACAGCTTGTAACAGCTCTGCTTACAACAGCAATATAAGCAGAATAGCCACAAAACGGAAATGCAGCTTTTATGTTTTGTTTCTATTTACTTAGCAAAATCAAAACCTTTCCGCAGACTTGCATTACCCCCTACACAGATAGTTATGCAGTGCCGTTACCTTTCTGGAAATTAGCAAGGATTGCTGAATTTTTTACTGAGACTGTGAGGTGCAAAGAGAACTTGTTGATTAATAGACTGCTAATCACAAGAAAAGATAGCCTTTTTTAATTACAAAGGAAAAATTCACTCACTACCTTAATGTTCTGGAGTACAAATCCAAAAAGAAGCAATATCTTCCGAAAGCTCAGACAAATAGTTCCTTTTCTGTATTTCCAATGGCTGTACATAAAATCCCTTCAGTTAGGCATCAAGATTTGCTTGGTCCACACTGAGAGCTACTGTGACAGAGCCTCACAGCATCTGCCCTTCTGTGACTGAATAATTCTTATCCAAGGCAGCTATATTTGGTAACTGAACTCATGTTGCAGACGACTGCTATAGTATCTGAAATTCCAACAGAAGAACGGCTATGGTTAGAAGCAACAAGAGTTCTGCAGCACTTGGTATGTGACAATTTGGGAAATTCAGCACTTTGCATGTCAAGACTGTATGCTAACATTTCATAATGGAAAGCAACACATGGAAACTAAATTGCAGGAGTTAAAAAAAAAGAACAGTAAGCATGACGAGGGTGTGTAAATCACCACTCCTCCAGCCAAAAGATAATTCAACTGCAATCTGAAGAAAAATATCTATCTATATGTGTGTGTGTGTGTGTGTGTGTGTGTGTGTGTGTGTGTGTGTGTGTGTGTGTGTGTGTGTGTGTGTGTATTACACACACATAAACTTTTCTGATAAGGTGCATACCATGTTAAATACATATAGTTCATGTTTTTCCCTATTATAAGTATCTATCAATCTCTCTCTCTATAGATTTATATATATATATATATATATATATATATATATGTGTGTGTGTGTGTGTGTGTGTGTGTGTGTGTGTGTGTGTGTGTGTGTGTGTGTGTGTGTTATGTAAATGATGATAGATAGATAGATAGATAGATAGATAGATAGATAGATAGATAGATAGATAGATAGAGATATATATACACATATATAGATAGATATAGATAACATTTCTGTTTTCTAAATTATGAAAGAAGAAATGCACGGTGAGTTAAAAACTGGCTTGAAAAAAGTTACAAATGCTACTAAATCTGTTTCAACAAATGGTAAGGGTTAGTACTTAATGTAACAAGCTGTGAACGAGATGAATTCTCTACAGCTGGGATTGATTTCTGCAGCTCCCATGCAGTATATGAATCCAAGCAAGGAATTTAAAGTCTGAAATACAAGCAACTGTGACTAGCTGATGTTACACCATAAACAATTACATTTCATGGCATTGCTGAGAGTTCAGTATCATCTAATGAAGCTGAGTGGAATGAGTGCCATCTCAGCACAGCCAGTAAGGAAACTAAAATGGGTAGCTTCACCCCCATTTACCTTCTCCTTTACACAGGGGGTAGATTCACACTAATTCATTTACTGCATGTTGTAGAAAAAAATTAATTTCCCTCATGCTGAATTTGATTTCAGTCTGGTAAGATATATTCATCTTCATTGCACCTGGCTATAGTGCTCTGGGATACCTGTTTAATTATAATAAAATATCATGATGCCAAGTTTGCCCGGGTACCATTTTGGCCCATCTAACTGACCAAAACAGCTCTATATGAACCTGAAACAATACAGAATTCATAATGCAGGGGGAAGACCAGTTGTATCTATCATATTATGTGCTATCTATTGTAGTTCTAAGGTGTCACATCTTAGGGAATCTGGGCTACAACCAAATCTCTGGGTACCTATTAGTTAATAGCAGCATCACAATCTGAAGCAGATGCACTAAAGTCATAGGTTGGATTCCAGTAGTCTTTCTGTACTAGTAACAAAACTAGGCATCAAGCTGAATTTTACAATGTTTGGAAATTAAATATTTCAGACTAGTATATTTACTTAGTGACTCATGCCATTTAATTATATATATAATAGACTTTTGTGAGACAATAGGACAGAATACAGCCTTTTCTTGTCAAGTACTGCTATTTTAATAGTTTTTTCTCCTATGCAGTTAAGTCTGCTAACCAGACTGCTTCCTGCTATCCACTCCTATCCACTCCTTCACATCTCCGTTCTGCATTTCTGACTCTTCACCCTTCACATATTTCCTTTTCTATCTTTCACACGCTCACCATACCCTATTCTTCCAGATTGTATCTCCTCTTTTCTGTTCCTCTACTTTCCCTTTCACTCTCTATAAATCAAACATGCAACAAAGCAAGGAGCCTCCACCAGCCATATTCAAACACCACAGGTAACCCATACTCAGGCAGTGACATCCTTCTCATCCTTCCAACCATAGAAATAAGAGCTGTCATCAAAAGCTCCACCCCTGAGCTCCCAGGACCCAAATACTCCAGGAAGCTATCTTGCCCTGTACTGGCAAGCAAGCAGTTTGGTGGACCTTTTTAGAAGAATGCTAGTTGCAAGGCAATTCCCACTGCAAAGCATTATAAGCTTTTTGTAAAACCTCATGCATTTCCCCATTAATGTGACTTAACAGTGGCACACTTTCAGACACACTTTTACAAATCAGATAATGCATGGGAAATGGGATTAAGCCAAATTTGCATGCCCTCAGGTATCTGATGCTACAGAGGCACTATATGCAAAGTCTGTAGGGTTTGGCCAGGCATTCAGCATGAAGGGTTATAAATGAAGCTAAGTGAAGTGCAGGCCATGCCATGATGCCAAAATGCAGAATGGCATTAAATATACTGATACAAAGGATATTGCCAATATCCTGGCAGATCAATTCAGTGCCAACTTCACCCCCCTCTCACCCCCTAAATGGCCCATCTCAATACCGGAAGATTGCCAAATTCTGGTAATAATGGCCACGCAGGTAAAAAAACGCACTCTCCAAAGCTAAGAATACAGCATCCATGGGATCAGACAACATCCCAGGCTGTGTACTACATGTACTACTAAATTAACTGGCACCTCATTTAAGTGTCATGTTTAATCATACCCTCACCTCAGGCTTCATGCCCACTGAGTGGCGCACAGCTACAGTTATCCCACTCCACAAGGGGGATCCACCTTGGATCCCAGGAACTACCACCCCATCAGTCTGACGAGCCTGATCTGCAAGGCTATGGAACGTATTATCATGGAACTTATAAACAAAGACATTGGCAACCTTCAAACACTGGACCCCACCCAGTTTGGGTTTGTGAAGTGCCGATCTTGTCTCCTGAACCTGATTGACTTCTTCAAATCAGTCTCCAGAGCCGTGGACGAGGGTAAGGCAATCAACACAGCCTATCTGGACCTTACCAAGGCCTTTGACACCATCCCCCACTCTGGAATCATAGATAAGCTGAGCATTAATCCCTATGTCACTCGATGGGTTGCCAACTGGCTTACTGACAGGACCCACACAGTAAAAGTAGCTGACTCCAAATCCAGCTCCAGACAAGTGACAAGTGGAGTACCTCAGGGTTCAGTCCTGGGACCTCTCTTGTTTGGCATCTACTTCTCTGAAGTACAGGCCAACACTAAGGGACCCTGGCTAACAAAGTTTGCAGATGACTGCAAACTGGGAGCCATTATTGAATCCCCAAATTATGTGGATACTCTACAAAAGGGCCTTACAGAATCAGATGCTTGGTGCCAGAGCCATGGGCTCAAGCTCAATGCCAAGAAATGTATAGTTATCCCCTTTGGGAAAAAACATGTACCCATGAATTACCACATAGGTGGCAGTACACTAAACACCGAAAGTGTGATAAGAGACTTAGGGACACAGGTGGACAGGGGTCTCACCTTCAATAACCACATCGCCACAACAGTCAGGAAATCCTTCTATGTGGCACACCTCATTTTTTTCATCCAGAAAAAAGGAGGTCATTGTCCCACTGTACTCATCCCTCATTAGACCCATTATAGAATACAACGCCCAATTTGGTATGTACCTCTCAAGACATCTGCAAGAACTGGAAAGGCCGCAGAAATACCTCACTAAAAGAATCACAGGCCTAAAGCAGATGCCCTATGCTGACTGCCTTAAAAAACTCCAGCTATACTCTGCCGCATATCGTCTACTCAGAGGTGATCTCTGCTTAACATACAAGGCCAAGTCAAACCCAGAGCTGTTGGACATCCTACACTTAAAGAAATCCCAATCCCTGAGTGCCACAGACTCCAGGGATCTAAACCTTGTCATCACAATAAACAAAACATGCTGGAGGGATAGGTTCCTGACCCAGAGACTCCCCAGACTCTGGAATAGACTGCCCATACATGTCAAGCAGAGCGCCTCTTTGGCCCTCTTCAAAAGGAACCTTGATGATTGGATGGGAGAAAGGAAATTCACCCCAGGGATCATGTCAGTCGCTCTGCTAGACAAGGGTCCAGGGAAGTAAATGGTGTGGGAAGAAACAGCCAGGGAATTGTTATGTCTAGGCTTCTATAGGCCCTACGGCCAATAGCCTAGTACCAACCTATGAACCTATGATTCATTGCAAAACACTCATTGGGGAATCTTTTCTTATCTCAGTAGGCATACAAATAAAAGAATGAGTTGTATTAAGAGGTGTGAGCTGTTGGTATTTCCACCATATCTGCTGTAGCAGAGTTTACTGTGTGTTAAGGATAATGAAAACCTTGCACAATTTAAAACAAAACATACCACCACTTTATGGGGAGGTGGTGAGTACATTATAGATGTAAATGCAAGAAGATACAATACAGTACGAATCTGCCATTATTAGTTCAACCACAAATAATAGCTTATTCTGGCTACTGATGACTTCACATGTGAATCCATCCATCCATTCACTCACCCATCCACGACCACTTTTTCCTATTTTTGCACATGGGTTCAGGGTGTCACTTCAACAGTGACAATCATCTAGAATCATCGCATATAAAATTATATATGGAGTGACGTATGACAAAAATGGAATTGTCCTCAGCAAGTGAGATGGTTACATAATCCTAGATGATTAGTATGAGAGTTTAACAAAGAAATCATCAACAAGAAGGGAGATTATGTTCTCATGATACCTGCCAACCCATGTACGACAACTAAGTTATCTTGGTAATTATTTTTTTCACATCATTGCTAACTGGTAATAAGATAACATGGGTTTCTCTCACTCCATGATATCATGTACAGTATCCTGGGGGCTCTGTATTTATTATATAGAATGAAGGTGTTCTGGATGAAATCTAATTGATTCCGAAAGGTGGTGTAAGACATAACATTAACAGAAGTCTCCATACCAGGAGACTGACATACTGATTTTCTCTGAATAAACTATAGCACCTGAAAGTATAAAATATTAAACTCAAAAATAAAGGACCTCACGGAGGACTGTAGTCATCAGGAACCACAGTCAATAAACAGATGTTAGGACTGGATAAACTGCTGCATATAGGCAAATAAAAAGCAGCTTCAGTAGATGTTCCTAAGGCCTGAAATGCCCCTCACTGTTTGAACTCTAAGCTAAAATAAAAATTAAAAAGTGCTTGACAAGCTATATAGAGATCAACTGATCTACATCCTTTACAGTTGCTCTCATGAAGGACTGACATTTATTTTCCAAATCCTGTCTGTATAACCATGGCATAGGTCCTTCAATACAAGCCTTCAGTTCTCTTACAATTGTAGTACCTGTCACCTTAGTCAGATTTGTACATATCTTACTTGAACTATCTACTGAGGTATTTTCAGGATGTTATTGCTGATTTGTGTAGTAGTTTTTGGTGATAAACAATTCTATTTCCTCTGAGGCAGACAGTGGTCTGTTTAGACAGATGCTTTGATTTAGAATACTTTGGCTAGCAAATGGTTAACTTAAAGAGTACACATTGTTATGAATAAATGTTCTACTGTGAAATACACAGAGGAGCTTTATCTGCTCTGTGTAATGTTAGTTACATAAAAAATAGAAGCATGAAGTGTTTTACAGCTTTGGAAGCTCAAAACTCTCAAAATCAAAAATGCTGAAAATCAAAAGACACTCTACTTAAAGACACCATTCCCTCTCCCACTGGCCCACTATGGCCAGATGATTTCCTTACAGAATTCTGTACCCTACTATCAGCTCACCATTCCAACACAAACACAGAAAGCCCGTCACAATTGCCATTTTATTCATTCCTCTTCTATTAAAAATAAATAAACTGTCAAAAAGATGTTATTGATAGCATAAATAACGTACTCTCTGATTTCCCCCACCACCCAACCGGAGCAGATTGCCTGCTACTCTGGTTTATAATTCAAAGTAACCCCTATCAATATTTGATTCTACAGTAGTTGTTTGCTAGGAGAATGGAAAACTGCTGTAGTCAAATTAATTCCAAAACTCACACAGCTAAAACAATGTAAAGACTTCAGGCCAATTTCAATATTTCCAGCTCAGGGAATTTTTTTGAAAATAATAATCTTTATGCATTTAACAGACTATTTACTATTTAAAAAAAGTGCCATCCTATCCCCCCAACAACATTTGTTTCCAGAATATAGCACTATGCCTACTCTCTACATCTTAATGGATGATATATTTCAAAATATGGAAAGGTCTTCTTCCTCTGCTATGGATGAGATGTATATACCAAGGCCCCATCTGCCTGAGTTGGCGGTAGCTCAAGCTGATGTAAAAGATCCCAGGTCACTTATTGAAAAAATATGGGTTGAAGTTCTGTGGCCCTGGCCAAATTTCCCTTTGTCAGTATGAATACCATCTTAGCTCTCCACTGAAAAGAGGTCATGGACCTAGTGGAATTAAAATCAGTCAACAAAGTGTAAATAAATAAAAATAAAAGTTACTGAAGCAGTTTTCATAGACTTCACCAAAGCCTTTGAAGTAGCCTACCATGACCTCCTTTTACAGTCATCAGCACTGACACTATCACCTGGTTAAAATGCTTCTTTTCCCACAGATTGTTCAAAGTACATATAGGCAAAAAGCTTCTTATGTCCCGCACCACCTACCAAAGGTGTAACACAACGATCAATACTTTCACCAGTTCTGTTATTTCTCTTTTCATCAATGACCTACTAGCTAATGCTCCTCAAATACAACTCATACTCTGTACAGATAACACTGTCATCTGCAGGTCAATTCATCCCATAAGAACATTACAAATAACTTAGAAAATAATTTAATAATGCTATCAGAATGGCTAACAATCACCAATGAAACAAATGCTGTGTTATTTGTCAAAACAACAAAGTACCTTTGACATAACAGCATACTTTAAATATTTGTGTTTCACTAGACCAAACTCTAAACTTCAAATACCACAAAAAACAAAATCAGTTCCCTACTCTTTTGGGCAAAAACATTTCATACTTCCTATTCCCAAAAAGAAGAGTTGCAACTACAATATGGCCCATCTAGAATATAACCTGCCAATCATATTAATTCAAATCTTGGGAATATTTTTATATAGTTATTCCACTGACACCACACGGTGTAAAGTGAGATTTGTGGATGCATGACTGACAAGTTAGTTACAGAATTACCTTTAAGATGGTGACATGCTTATCTTTAATAAAAATGCTTAGGCTAGCAAAGGCCACAATCCATGTATAACTTGGTTTTGCCATACTTGATAAAAAAATCTAGAAAAAGAGAACAATGTCCTCAGAAACTGACTTTTAGTTACCATGCAGAGCTGCAAAGCTTTACTCCTGGAATTTAAAGTCTATGTGTTACGGTCTTAAATCCATCCTTGCATAATGCAGAATTATTCTGGACTTGTGCCTTATGTTGCCATGATTTGTCATGCTGGTCATTGAGCAGGCATGCTTATCAAATCAGAACACGATTCACAGAGCCTCAACAGCTTATGGAAATTGAAAAGAGAGAGATTTTCCCTCACATAGACCTGCACTTGTGTCTTTTATGGTGACAAAACATTGTGAAGGTCCTTCATGACAAAAAAAAAAGACATTGTTCTGATTTGTCTGTGGCCACCCCACCTAGACAGTCATACACCCTTAGCTTAAAAGCAATGTCGGTGATGAAACATGTGACTGAGAAAAAAGTAACAATGTACAACTGTTTCAAGGACAGCCTGGTAATCTACTCCAATCTTTTTAGTTAAAAAATAACAGTGAATTTTTCACACAGCAAACTACCAGCTGATTACTTAAAGTGAAAAAATGCAGTTTTAACATTTTCAAGAATTGTATGCTGTAGGACCACATATCTGGTCATCCTAGAAGACTGCGGTTTATACAGAGTTAGGATCAGATGGGTGGGGGGATGCAGTACTTTGACTATTAAATTATTAAATGGTCATTCTAGCTGATACCTGCCCAGAAGAGTAAACATTAAGCTTGAAGTATATTTGATTAGCTTCCAGATCAAGCTACTTTCTCCAGTTAGCTACCTGTACTAACTCTGTAAAGCTATAGCTGGAAGCTTTCTCATCTATAGAACATGAACATTGTTTTCTAAAACTGCTGCTGTAGCCTGAAGTTTTGATTTCTCACTGAAATTCTCAAATCATTACAAAAAGCTGCTGTCACGATTCTCTTATAATACAGTATGACAATGCTGTAACCTCTGTTGTTTGCGACCCATCATACTTTTTACTTATGTAATTATTTTCTTATTTCTTTTTATTAAAACTGAGCACAAGCACATTCACATGCTTCTTTGCAGGGATGCGCATTCTAGACAGGGATGTTAATGTCACCCTGGGAATATGTCTGGGAGTTTGCATTGAGACGGCAGTTGTTTTACAGTCTGAGACAATGTGCTGTGTTTTACAGATGTTTATATACTGTACTGATACCAAATATTTCAGTGCCATGTGTTTGGATTGATTCCACTGTGGAATGTTAGGTGACCTCTGGACTGAGCTACAGCTAGATGCAGCCATCTGGTTTAAGCTTTGTCTAGATTAAAAAGAAATAATAATAAAAACATTTTTTTGCTGGTGGGCAACCTTGTCAACCTCCACACACCCCTTACATACGTATATATATATATATATATATATAATTCCACAGTTGCACATGGAGAGAAATACCCCACCCCCCAAAAAACCTGAATCATTGACAGGGATTTAATAGACGACAACATCATTGGCAGTGCTCCCTATGAGAAATATCAATCAGTCAGATAAGCTCAACAATTTACAACCTTGTCCACACGTACTAATCAGAATATTTGTTTAATTTCAGGCTGCAGCAGCAGAACCAAGATGAACAACTCTGCTTCATAGAACATATATTTTTTCATCGGCATTTATGTTTTAGTAGCTCATTTCTGTTTAAGAATATTCTGCTATTTATATTTAACAAGTAGCTTCCAAACTC
Organism: Protopterus annectens; assembly: GCF_019279795.1. NCBI lineage: Eukaryota > Metazoa > Chordata > Ceratodontiformes > Protopteridae > Protopterus > Protopterus annectens. Next base: position 940,968,356 of record NC_056729.1, read on the forward strand.
ATTTTAAAGAAATATGTTTACCATATTACCATAGTTTTGGATAGTATAGGAAATAAAGTTATGCTGGCATCACATTCAGAAAAGTGATACAGGGGCTATTTATATTTAATATAGGCATTCCATTATAGAGTTCCCTTTAATTTATTCTTCAAGTTAAGCTATTTATATTGTATCTGTACAAAGGTGATGCTCTTATATGTAGTTATCTTCTTTGAATTGTTACCTTTAAAAAAAATGTAAGGCTGGCTAGAAATGGCACTGAATCACATCGAATCATTGATTAGATGAGTTGCTTTACTTTAGTGATTGGTTTTAAGTTTTAATTTTACAGTAAATGAACATACTTTTTAATAGGTTCATAGGTTCATAGGTTGGTACTAGACTATCTGCCCGAAGGCATTTATAAGCCTAGCCAGAATGTGTTGGCTTTCGCCGCCCCCTTAGATTAGTTCCCTGTGCCTCTGTCCAGCAGAGCCACTGAAGTGATCTCCGGAGTAAACTTTCTGTTTCCCATCCACTCGTCAAGGTTTCTTTTGAAGAGTGTTAGCGAGGATCTCTGCCTAATGTAGATTGGGATCTTGTTCCAAAGCATGGGAAGTCTCTGGGACAGGAATCTATCCCTCCAGCACGTCCTATTTATTGTTGTGGTGAGGTTTAGATCCCTAGAGTGTGTGGCTCAAGGGGATAAGGTCTTCTTTAGGTGCAGCATGTCCATCAATTCTGGGTTGGACATGGCCTTGTATGTCAGGCAGAGATCACCTCTGAGTAGGCGGTATTCAACTGAGTACAACTGGAGTTTCTTCAGTCAAGCTGCATATGGCATCTGTTTGAGGCCAGTGATCCTCTTGGTGAAGTACTTCTGTGGTCTTTCCAGCTGTTGCAGGTGTCTTGTAAGGTACATCCCAAATGGGGCATTGTACTCTATGATGGGTCTGATGAGTGATGAGTAGAGGGGCACAATGACCTCTTTTGATCTGGATGTGAACCCTTTTGTGATTAGGTGGGCCATGTAGAAGGATTTTCTAACCACTTTGGCAATGTGATTATCAAAGGTGAGATTACTATCGACTTGGGTCCCCAGATCCCTTATTACGTCTTCCGTACTTAGGGGACTACCACCTATGTGGTAGTTTGTGGGTACTTTGTTTTTTCCAAAGGGGATGACTATGCACTTTTTGGCATTTAGCTTGAGACCATGATTTTGACACCAAGTATCCGTCTCAGTGAGACCCTTTTGGAGGATGTCTGTGTCAGCCGCAGAGTTAATTATAGCCCCTAGTTTGCAGTCATCTGCGAACTTGGTCAGCCATAGACCTCCTGTGCTTGCCTGTACCTCTGAGAAGTATATGTCAAACAGGAGGGGTCCTAGGACTGAGCCCTGGGGAATGCCACTTGTAACTGGTTTAGAGTCGGACCTAGCTCCCGCAACTCTCACCATGTGGGTTCTGCCACGAGCCAGTTGGCAACCCATCTTGTGATGTAGGGGTTTATGTTCAGGCTGGTGAGCTTGTCTATAATACCAGAATGGGGAATGGTGTTGAAGGCCTTAGCGAGGTCTAGGTAGGCTGTGTGTACTACCTTTCCCTCGTCTATAGCCTTGGTAACTGTCTCAAAGAAGTCCACCAGGTTTAGGAGGCATGATCTGCCCTTAACAAAGCCAAACTGGGTAGTCTTCAGTGTTTGGAGGTTCCCAATGTCTCTGTTAATGAGTTCCATGATGATGTGCTCCATAGCCTTGCAGACCAAGCTAGTCAGGCTTATAGAGCGATAGTTCCTGGGGTCTGTTGTGGCTCCACCTTTGTAGAGCACTGTGTGCCACTCTGTGGGTATGTAGCCTGTGGAGAGGCTGAGTTTGAACAGTGTGTTTAGGTGAAGGGTTAGTTCATCTTTGAGCTCATGTAGGACGCAGCCTGGGACACTGTCCGGCCCCATTTATGCTGTGTTTTTGGCTTTGGAGAGGGCTGTTTTAACCTGAGTGTTTGTGATTTCAGGGACTCTACATTCTTCTGGTATGGTTATGGGCCCTTTTGGGGGTGAGAACGGGGTGAAGTTTGCGCTGAACCTGTCTGCCAGGATGTTGGCGATATCAGTCGGTTCAGTGTATTTTGTGCCATTCTACACCAACTCCTAGCAGATCTGAGCATTGCCACTTAGATTCTTGACATAGCTAAAGAATGCCTTGTGGTTATCTTTGGAGTCCTTGGCAATTTTTCTTTCAAAGCTCACCTTGGATGATTTTATAAGGAATCATAGTTTCTTGCTGATACTGATCAGGGATGTTTTCCCTTCTTGGGATTTTACTCTTTTCTGTACTTGTTTCCTCCTTCTATTGTATAGCTTGTTTATGGCAGGAGTCCACCAGACTGGTTTCCTTTTCTTGGAGGAGTGAGTCTTGGTTTTGCTTGGGATGGCACGATTCATGCATTCTTGTAGCTGCTCGTAGAATGCATTAGTAAAGGATTTTGCAGCTTGGACAGCGTTATCCTTCAGCATGGAGGCTTTGAAACTTTCCATCTTGGTCTTAAGTAACGTGAAGTTTGCTTTTGAAAAGTTTTCACAGTGGTTTTCTTGTCCGGGGGTGGGGGTAGAATATGGATATCCAAAGTGATTTGTTTATGGTAAGATCTAACCAGCGAGGGATTGAGCTCTGGTGTCGATCACCAGTCGTCCATGTTGGTGATGACCAGGTCCAATATGTCACTTCTGGTGGGAGTGCTGACCAGTTGAACCAGGGCGTTTGAGTTTATAAATTCTAGAAAACGTTGGGCAAGGGAGTTAGTACTTGTGTAGTTCTCCCAGTTAATGTTTGGGTAATTGAAATCACCCAGTATTAGGGTGTTTGGTAAGACCTTTATGTTTCCCAGTGTTTCCAGAAACATGGAATAGGGGTCCTGGGACATGGCGAGTGATCTGTAGCAAGCTACAATTTGAATTGCAGTTTTGCCCATTGTTAGTTGCACATGAATGATCTCTGAAGCATCGTGCTGTGCCACTAACCTGGAGGTGTAGGTATCCTTGATGAGTATTGATACGCCCCCACCTTTTGTATTTTGGTTTGGGTTCTGTGGCTGAAATATATGGTATGAATTGTAGCCTGGTAGTGCTGGGGTGCTCTCTGGAGCCTTAAACCAGGTTTTTATTACTGCACATATATCGATTTTCTCCATACTTTGGAGTGCCACGAGTGCATGCATTCTGAGGTTTAGACTTCAGACATTGAGTAGCATTACCCTCAGTTTTTTGTTACTTGTGCTATTTATGGTGGTGGGTTTGTCTTTTGAGCCTTGCCTAAAAAAGGCACTATGGGGGTGGCAAGAGCCTTGGCCAGTATTCAAAAGCCTAAGGGTGACAGGTGCAAGCCGTCTCTAGCGATGCAGCGTGGCTTGTTGAGCATGTCATCCCAGGTGGACAGACACTGGATCCCCTTTGAATGACAACAGAAACTTAGCCAATTGTTGAAATCGAGAATTTTTTTCTTTATACCATGGTATCTTTCTTGGTGAGGGCAGGATGCTACTCAGGGTCAGGGTCATACCGGCCTGGGCTACATGATCAGAGGGGTCTACCTGATAATGCCAAAACTGCAAAATGCCGCCGATGAGAACACCGACACCGGAAGATCGACAATGGAGATGATCGACAGTTGAAAATCCCGACACTGAGAACACCGACATGCTAAGGTAAGTGTGGGGTTAGGGTTAGGGGTGGATTAAGTGAGTTATGGTTAGGGCACAGGTCAGGTGAGTGTGCGATAGAGACAGATTGTAGGGTTAGGGGTGGGTTAAGTGAGTTAGGGTTAGGGTGCGGGTTAGGTGAGTGCGCGATAGTGGCGGACCTTGGCGTTATGGTTTGCGTTAAGGTTATAGGTTCATAGGTTCATAGGTTCATACTAGGCTATCTGCCCTAGGGCATTTATAAGCCTAGCCAGAGTATGTTTGGCTTTCGCCACTCATTTTAAATTAATTTTGCTATGCCCTTTTTCGTGGTTAGTATACTGTGCCTCTGTCTAACAGTGACACAGAAGTGATACCCAGGGTAAACCTACGATCTCCCATCCACTCATCAAGATTCCTCTTGAAGAGAGTCAATGAGGGACTCTGCCTAACCTGGACTGGGATTTTATTCCAGAGTGAAGGGAGCCTCTGGGTTATGAATCTGTCCCTCCAGCATGTCCTATTTATTTCAGTGCTGAGGTTCAAGTCTCTCTAGCATGTAGCTCGATGGGATTTGGATTTTTTGAGGTGCAGCATGTCCCTTAATTCTGGGTTGGACATGGCTTTATACGTCAGGCACAGGTCGCCTCTGAGCAGGCAGTATGCCACTGAGTAGAGCTGGAGTTTCTTTAACCGGGCAGCATATGGCATCTGTTTGAGCCCTTTGATCCTCTTGATGAGGTACTTTTGGGGTCTTTCCAGTTGCTGCAGGTGTTTGGTAAGGTACACCCCAAAAGGGGCATTTATAATTGTGTATGTAATGTTTAGTGTAGGATTGTAAGGTTTTTGATGTGCTTGTGTTGTGTGTGTGCTTTTTGGACAGGGGATTTGTTTTGTTTGTTGATTGTCAGGATTGTGGTTTGTCGGGCATGTGAAGTTTCGTGTTTTTGAACTTTCGGTATTGTGTTGTTGGTGATCTCATTGTCTGTGTTTTCACATGTCGGTGTTATCAGGTAGACCCGATCAGAAAGCTCTTCCGTGTCTCTCTTCATGTAGTCCAGGGAGGTATGGCTCAGGTTATTCACACCAACATGGACAATTTGTACTTGTTCTGGAGTGACCTGAGTGCTTGTGTTATGTGGCGGATCCCGGCACCCGACAGGCAGCTAACAGTAACCTTCTCCTTATTCAACCTAGTGAGTGGGACGTCGGTGTGCCTGACTATAGAATCACCTATTACTAGTATGTTGGGTATGTTATTTTGCCTTAAGGGCTGTGATTGCATGGCACACTGATTTTGTGAAGTATGTGTTTCATGGTTTGTGTTTGGGTGTGAAGGTTGCTTGGATGTTTGCTTTGGAGGTCTCTGTTGGTTTTGCAGATTTTTATTTAGAGCCTCCAAGTATGTTTTCATGTATTTATGTGTGTTTTTTGCTGGTGCTGGTTTAATGGGTCTATGTAAGACTGGTGGTGTGATGCAAGTCTTTCCCTTCTCCTCTTGACTGTCTGATCCAGTCTTGGGTTGAGCGAGCTTAGCCTCCAGTTTGGTTGTATAATTGCATCTCTCGCATGTATTAGCATTTATTTATTTACATTTGTTGACTGGGAGTGTCCGACTGGACGCAGGTCCATTTTCATCTGAGCCCGGGGAGAAAAGCTCCACAGTTAAAATATACAGACAGTTACATTGGATTTACATAGCAATTAATAATTTGATTAACATAGCAATTAATTACAAACATAGTTACAGATAAAGAACATAGTACATCAGTAGACAACTAGAATCTTTACCTGCGAAGTACATAACAGACATTAACAATTGTTACAATAAGAAGTTCCTGCTGTATAATAAGTAGTAGGCTTATGAGCATATAATCAAGGTAGTTAGTGGGGTGGAAAGAAAGGTAGTGGTTGGATGGGGTGGGTGATATTAGAGTGGGAGTTGCAAGGGCATAGCCAGCATGTTTTTAGGTGTGCTTTTAGTAAAGTTTTGAAGTGGGTGCATGATGGTATGGAGGTAATTGTGGGTGGGAGTGAGTTTCATAATCTGGCTCTGGCACAAGAGAATAGTGCTTCACCAGCAGAGTTATTGGCTTTAGTGATCTGCAAGTGATTTTTGTTGCTGGATCTTAGTGGTCTGGTGGTGCGATAGGGTTGGAGTAGATTCTGAAGGGATGGGACATTTAGTGGATGATTTACTAGTTTGTGGGCGAGTGAGAGTTGATACCATTGAAGGAGGTGAGGGAGTTCAAGCCAGCCCAGTTCAGCAAGTGAGAGACAGTGGTGACTACGGTAGGATGCCCCTGTGGCGAATTTGGCAATTTTGTCATAGCAGGTCTCTAGCTTGTTTAGATTGCATTGCCTTAGGTTGGTATATATTGGAGAGGCATAAAGTAGGGTAGAGATAAGGTGGGAATTTGCTACTGAAATATTTGCTGCTTTGGTGAGAAGTTGCTTATTTCTGTATAACGCTCCTAGTTTTTTGTGGACTTTTTTTATGTTTTTTTATGGATATGTGAATGTCAAATTTTAGTTTACTGTCTATTTCCACTACTAGCAATTTGGTGTTATAGTAAAGGTGAGTATGGCAGTTGTGGTGCTATGGTTTGGTTAGAAACCATGCTGAGTATTGGAAAGAAGGTTGTTAGTAAGGAGGTAGTATGAAACCTGAGAGTGAATGCATCTCTCTAGTATTTTGAAGAGTGGAGAGAGAATAGCTATGGGGCGGTAACTGGTTAGTTCTGTGGAGGGGCCACCTTTGTGGAGAGGAATTATATGTGAAACTTTCCATAGTGTGAGAATGTAACTTTCTGACAGAGATTGGTTAATCAAGATGGATACTGGGTAGGCCAGAGCATCAGCTGCGATTTGAAGGTATTCACTTGGGAGGTTGTCTGCTGCTAATTTGGTGGGCTTAAGTTTAGTTAAGAGTTTTTTTCTGTTGGAGGGAGGTACAGGAGAAAAAGAGAAGGCAGTGGGGAGATTACTAGTTGAAGGTGTGGGTTGGAGGGGAGGGGGGTTGTGTTGTTTAGCTAGTGATAGTATGGTTTGTGTGAAGTGTGTGTTGAATGAGGTAGCAATATTTTCTGAGGAGTGAGGGTTGTTAGGAGGAGGGGTACTGACTTTACCTGGGTGGAGGATGGAGTTTATGGAGGACCAGAATTTTTGGGGTTGTGTTGGGAGGAGTCTAGGGCAGACTGGTAGTTTGGAATTTGTCCTGTTTTATTAGTTTTTTGACTCTATTGCTTAGTTCTAGGAATTTCTGTCTAGTTGAGGGGGGTTTGGTTTTGCGCCAGTGCTCCCAGGCTTTATCCCTGTTTTTCATTTCTGACTTAGTGGTTTTCTATAGCCATGGGGAGGGTTGTGCCTTGGTTCTGGAAAGTCTTATGGGGGCATGGTAATTAAGGATGCTCAGGAAGGTAGCATTAAAAATTCAACTGCGTCATCAAGACTGAGGTACTTTAGAGGATGCCAGTTACATTTTTTGAGGGATGAGATGAATGTGAGTGGGTTAAAGTTTAGTTTTTTTATGTATTTGGTGGTAGATGACAGGTTTAGCTTGGTATAGGTATTTTTTGAGTTGGAATGTTGGGGAGTAATCACTGAGGCTATCTGATAAGCAGCCTGTTATATATGACTGGGGGATCTTACTGACTAGTATCCAATCCAGGGTAATGTGCTTGCTGGAGTTTTTATTTATCCTGGTTGGCGACTGGACTAGTTGGGTGAAGCCATGAAGGTTTACATGATGGGTTGGATGGTTGCCAGAACAGGACTGCCAGTCAATATTGAAATCACCTAAAATTATAGTTTCTTGGGGGAGATGATGGGTAGACCAGATGAGGAGGTTTTCTAGTGGAGGGATGTTTTGGCCAGGTGGGAAGTAGCATCCAATTATGTTGATTTTGTTTTGGTTTATTTTGAGGTTGGTATATATTATTTCTTTATTGCCTATTTGTGGAGCTGATGATTTTAAGATCTGGATGTTTAGATGCTGTTTAAATATTACAGCTACAATGCCTCCTTTCTTGTTTAGCCGGTCTACTCTTAGTATGCCGTAACCAGTAGGGAGGATTTGCTCACTGGTAATGTGAGGTTTTAGCCAGGTTTCTGTCAGGATGACTATATCTGGGGAGTACAAGTCTATGGTGGCATGGAGTTTATGGACTTTGTTGGATATACTTCTAATATTTAGGCTTAGTAGAAGGAAGTCACTTGGCTTTCTATTGGCTGTGATATGGGAGAAGTTGTGGTTTCTAGTCTGATTATGAGGATTGAGGTTGGAGATGGTAGGGCCAGGGTTGGGGTGGATGTCTCCACTTAGGGCTAGTTTTGATATGCATAAGGTTATTAGTTTTCTCCGTTTTTGAATGTGTTGTTTATTAGGGAAACTTTATGATTGTGCTCTGTGGGTAATAGGTATGGTGGAAGGGTTACTATATTAAGTTGTAGGGATGCTTTATGTTTGAGTAATATAGTTGGTAGAATATGTGGGGGGTGCATAGGGATGGTTCTTGAGCTGGTGGGAGGGGAGCTGAGTGTGGGTGAGACATGAGTGGTGGTGTGAGTAGTAGTACAGTGATAGTGGTTGAGTGGGGGAATGATGGAGCTTTGGTAGGATGTAAGATATGCAAGGAGAGTGCATGCAGTGAGCATAGGTAAGGTATTCTTGTACTTGTTAGCTGAGGAGGAGTGATAGTAGTGGAAAGATGAAGGAGGTAGTGTTGTGTTTAGCACTGTGGTTGGCTATTAGAAAGATGGGATGGGTTTGTGAGTGTAATAAAGGTAGGACCACTGGGGGCAGGAGGTAATAGGGGCAGGGTGGGGAGCAAAGCGGGTAGAAACCCTGTTAGTTGCTCTTATGAGGGGGCTGGAAACAATCAGGTAACAGAGTAAACTGATAAATGAACATATGATAGTGAATGTGGAGACTCAGGTAGGTACCCTGTATTTCCACACACTATCAGTTAGCTGCACCCCAGTTCAGGCAGTTTTAATAAGTTCTATGGCAGAGCCGAGCATGAGGTGCTCAAAGGGTGGTTGTAGTTTTAAAAATGGTGTCTGCCACAGATAATATTTCTTAACTTTGGGATTGGCTTAAGGTAATAAACAGGGATGGGGGAGGGGGAGAACAAGGGTGTGAGCAGGCAGTTCTTTTGTACTGCTGCTAATGAGCCAAAGCAAAGACATGTTTGAGTTTAAGAAACAATTAGAACTGACCAAGGACTGCTCTGAAACTGTAATCATTTCTTAACCATTTCTCAGGTGGAAAAACAGGATAACCTTGTATCAGTAGGCTACTGTGGTCTCAGTTTAAATTAACAAACATACAGTATTTATCAGTTATGGATGCTATTTGCTAACAGAAGGGAATAAGAGAGAAAATGGAAGATGAGTGTGTGTGTGTGTGGGGGGGGGGGCTGCTTACAAGCCAAAGCAGAGTGCTCTCCAGGGGAAAATGAATATTGGCTCAAACAGGTAGACACCTACTCAAAGTTAACTTTAGCTGTTTGCAGACAGTTCAGACCTGGACTGCGCTTTTCTTATAAGAATGATAAAGGTGGTACCGCAGTTGAATACTTAAGAGTGGTGTTAGGTTAAAAGTTAACTTTAGCTGTTTGCAGACAGTTCAGACCCGGACTGCACTTTTCTTATAAGAATGATAAAGGTGGTACGGCAGTTGAATACTTAAGAGTGGTGTTAGGTTGGAGAGACACTGAGCTCCTCATGGAGCCTGTAGCAGAGTGGATAGTAGTTTTTATAAATAAATAAATAAATACATAAATAAAATTAGTGTTTAGTGGTAAGAGGAGAGGGCTGTTTACTACTGTAATATTAATAGATCACTTCTCCGTTACTGATATAGTGCTTATTACTTATGCCAGTTCACAACCTCAGTCTTCTCTTTCAGTACAATCACAATGTGAATGTAAGTATATTTCTGAATAAAACAGTGTAAGAAACTTCTCTGTGTGGAAGATTTTCAGTCCATAAATCTCTAGTTAATCGCTGTATATTAATTAGATCAGACAAAAGCAGCAGAAATAGCGAACTTAAACTCGTCTTAAGTAAAAAAAAAAAATAATAAAAAATATATAATTGTACAGATTTATAGGTTCATAGGTAGGTACTAGGCTATTGGCCCTAGGGCCTATATAAGACTAGCCAAAAGGTACCCTGGCTTTTGCCACCCAAGAAAATTATTTTTCTGTGCCACTGTCGAGCAGAGCCACAGAAGTGATCCCTGGATGACTTTCCTATCTCCCATCCAATCGTCAAGATTTTTCTTGAAGAGTGCTAATGAGGAGCTTTGTTTGATATAGATAGGCAGTTTGTTCCAGAGTATGGGAAGTCTCTGGGACAGGAATCTATTCCGCCAGCATGTTCTGTTTATTGTAGTGACAAGGTTTAGGTCCCTAGAGCATGTAGCTCGTAGGGATTGGGATTTCTTTACGTGGAGCATGTGTAAGAGCTCTGGGTTTGACATAGCTCTGTGTGTTAGGCAGAGATCGCCACTGAGTAGGCGATATGTGAATGAGTAAAAAGCTGCAGTTTTTTGAGACGGTCTGTGTAGGGTATCTGTTTGAGGCTGGTAATCCTCTTTGTGAGGTATTTCTGCGGCCTTTCCAGTTGTTGTAAATGTCTTGTGAGGAACATACCAAAAGGGGCATTGTACTCTATAATGGGTGTAATGAGTGACGAGTAGAGGGGAACAATTACCTCTTTTTTCCTGGATGACAAAACCTTTGTGATGAGGTGTGCCACGTAGAAGGATTTCCTGACTACTGTGGTGATGTGATTATCAAAGGAGAGACTACTGTCCACCTGTGTCCCAAGGTCTCTTATCACACTTTCGGTGTTAAGTAGACTACCGCCTATGTGGTAGTTCATGAGTACAGAGTTTTTACCAAAAGGGATGACATTGCACTTTTTGGCATTGAGCTTGAGGCCATGGCTTTGACACCAAGCATCTGTCTCAGTGAGGCCCTTTTGTAGGATGTCCACATTTTTTGGAGTTTTGATTATGGCTCCTAGTTTGCAGTCATCTGCAAATTTCATTAGCCAAAGACCTTCTGTGTTAGCCTGTACTTCAGAGAAGCAGATACCAAACAGGAGAGGACCCAGGACTGAACCCTGTGGTACTCCACTTGTCACTGGTCTGAAGTTGGATTTGGATTCTGCTACTTTCACAGTGTGGGTTCTGTCAGTGAGCCAGTTGGCAACCCATCTTGTGACATAGGGATTTATACTAAATTTAGTGAGTTTATCTATAATTCCAGAGTGAGGAATGGTGTTGAAAGCCTTGGCGAGATCTAGATAGGTTGTGTGAACCACCTTACCCTCATCTACAGCTTTGGTGACTGCTTCAAAGAAGTCTATCAGGTTTAGGAGACATGATCTGCCTTTTACAAACCCGAACTGGGTGGGATCCTGAGTTTGGAGATTACCAATGTCATTGTTTATAAGTTCCATGATGATACGTTCCATAGTCTTGCAGACCAGGCTCATTAGGCTAATGGGGTGGTAGTTTCCAGGGTCTGTGGTGGCTCCCCCTTTGTGGAGTGGGAAACCGTCGCTGTGTGCCATTCAGTGGGCACATAGCCTGAGGGGAGGCTATGATTAAACATGGTACTTAAGTGGGGTGCCAGTTCGTTCTGTAGTTCATGTAGAACACAGCCTGGTATGTTGTCAGGTCCCATGGATGCTGTGTTCTTGGCTTTGGATAGTGTGTTTTTTACCTGTGCAGCCATGGTTACAGGAACTTTGCATTCTTCTGGTATAGAGATGGGCCCTTTAGGGAATGACAAGGGGGTAAAGTTAGCACTGAACCTATCTGCCAGGATGTTGGCAATATCAGTTGGTTCTGTATATTTAGTGCCATTGTGCTGTAACTCAGAGTAGATCTGAGTGTTGCTATTGAGATTCTTGACATAGCTATAGAATGCTTTGTGGTTGTCTTTAGAGTCAGTGGCGATTTTGTTTTCGTAACTAGCTTTGGAGGAATTTATGAGGGATCTCAGCTTCTTACTGAGGATGACCAGGGAGTTTCTCCAATCATGGGATTTTACTCTTTTTTGCAACAGTTTCTTTCTTCTGTTGTAGAGTTTGTTTATGGCAGGGGACCACCAGATTGGCTTCCTTTTTTTGGATAGCATCTTGGTTCTGTTAGGGATTCCATGATCCATGCAGTCGTGTAAGTGCTTATAAAGTGCATTTGTGTAGGATTCAGTAGTCATACCTCTATTGTCCGTCAGCATGGGTGTCATGAAGTTTGCCACTTCTGTCTTAAGAAGCGTGAAGTTGGCTTTGGAGAAATTTTTTACTGTGGTTTCCCTAATGGGGGGTGGGGGAGGGATGTGGATGTCTAGGGTGATTAGCTTGTGGTCAGATCTGACCAACGAGGAATTGACCTCTAGTGTGGAGCACCGGTTGCCCATGTTGGTAATAACCAGGTCTAGAATATTGCTGCCTCTGGTGGGGGTGTGGGTAAGTTGATCCAAGGCATAGGAATTTATGAATTCCAGAAAACTTAGGTGGTGAAAGTAATCCAAACAAGGCATCCAGTCTGTTTCCAGTCAATAATCCTTATATATATACTTTTTATCAGGCAAGGGAGTGGTTTATTGTGCTGTAAAACAAAGTGTTATTGGTACACATGTTAAATTCACATCCCTTACCCCATCAGTGTGACATTCGAGCTGGTCCTGCCCTGCTTAGTAGCTGTCATAATAATATAACCCTTATGTACTTTTAAAAAAATGTATAATGATGTGGTACCTCTTATTAAACCAGATTATTAAGTAAATTATTAAGTCTGTGATTTTATTCAAGACAATATACTACATGGCTGGAATATATCAATCTTAGTCCATTTGGCAATCAAAAATATATATATAAATATATACATATACACTTTGCATATAAAAAATTAGTTGTAAAAATCATATTCTATTTTCATAACCTATTGTTAACAAAGATCGCTTTCATCCTTCTAGACCTCTTCAGATCTGTGTACAAGAACCCTAAAAACTATCTATAAAAATAAATATAATTGTATAACTATTAGTATTTGTATTACACATCATTTTGAATAAAGTGGAAATAAGAGAACCAGAAAAAGAAAAAATAATAAGAAAAAATGTATGCTGATGGAAACAAAATATACACTTCAACTGAACTAATTTAAAATGGCATTTAAAACCAACTGGTAGAATAAAATAAAATAAAATAAAATTAGTCATATAAACAATGTGGCAATGTTCCGGTGCACTTTTAGTTGAACAGTAGTAGTTTAGTCCAGGCTTCCTAAAAGAGTTCAGCTTTAATTGCTACATGAGTTCATGTTCTGGAGCATTTCTCCCCGGGCCTCTGCTGAAAACAGGATCTGTGGAACCTAGTCGGACTTTCCCGGTCAACAAATGTTAAACAAAAAAAATAAAAAAAATGTTTCTCTAGAATATCCGTGATGTCTCCTTCAAGATCACCCATGTCTATGCGATCCATGATCTGAAACTTAAAACCTGTGTGTCTTTTATGAAGAGAAAGGTGTTTGGCAAGTGCATTATTTTTACATCCAGAGCGGATTTCTGACAGATGACATGAAATCCTACGCTTGAGTTTATGTACAGTCTTGCCCACATAGAATGCATCACATTCATTGCACTGTGCCCTGTAAATTACTTTTGTAGTGTTACAATCAACCCTTCCACTGGTCTTAATGATTTTCTTTAAATAAGGGCAATAAAAACTAACACCTTGCTGTATAAATATACAGAATGTACAATTAGTTTCACATCTTTTAGTGTTTCTCTCATATGGTCTACTAGGTTTAAATTCAACAAAACTTCTAACGTCCCTGCCCTTCCTATAAACAAAGGATGGGGCTTAACCTAAGATGTTAATCAGAAAAGGGTTTCCTGTGACAATGTCCCAGTTTTCTTCAATAACATTTTTGATACTGTGATAATCCAAAGTGTATGTCAGGATGCAGCTATTTTTGCATTTGTTATTCTCTGTGGAATTTCTTAACATTCTCCTACTGGGGAGGTTGAGTGAAGGTGCTTCAGTCCTTTTCAGTTCTATGATGGGTTCCAGGATGTTTTTTAACATTTGACTTTAATAGCCTCTCACTAGAAAATCATTCTGTAAGTTGCCCAGGTTTCTCAAAAATGGTTCCATCAATGTAGTAATTCTAGTTAATCTATAGCCTTGGGACTTCACTACATTATACTTGTTTTTTGTAGGATATAGATTTTTACTGTGGAGTAATAAGTTAACCCTCGTTGGTTTTCTGAATAGATCAGTGGTGATTCTGTTATTGTTGGTGTCCTTGGAAATCTGCATATCTAAGAAAGTGGTTGAAATACAGCTATGGGAAGAGGTAAACTTCAGGAAGGGGGTTGTTTGATTGAGGTAAGTGATAAAATCTCCAAGCTGCAAGGTGTCACCTTCCCACACAATAAAGATGTTGTCAATAAAACGTAAATAGCATGTGCTATGCTGCATGTAGTCTGTGTTGTTTAAAATAAAGTCCTCCTTCCACTTGTCCAGGGCTATGTTAGCTATGCTGGGAGCCATGGCAGCCCCCATTGCTATACCAGTTTTTTGTTTGTAGTGTTTGCCATTGAAAGTAAAGAAATTGAAGTCCAGTACAAGATTAATGAGCTTGCTTAACTTTTGCATTTGTTCCTGTGTACCCTGATTATGTTTCTTAAAAGACTCCATAGCTGCTGTTATACAGTAATTGTGAGGGAGCACTGCGTACAAGGATTCCACATCAATCGTTACCAAAATACTGTCAGCTTCCACTGTAATGTTTTTTATTTTCCTCAAAAAATCCATTGAATCTCTTATGTATGACTTATTCATTTCAGCTAAAGGTTTCAGAAGTAATCAAGGTAAATGGCTGTGGCATCAGTAAGGGAACATCCACTTGCTTCCACCAGTCTATAAGGTGGGTCTTCTCTATTCGTGTGTGGCTTTAGTATTCCAAAAAAGTAAGGTAAATGTGGGCATGGGCTCCACAAATAATTATAAAGATTTTCAGTAATAAGTTTTTCTTTTCATAATGTGGTGAGATTAGTGTTCCATAAATCATATGCTCTTTTTATGTCATCCATGGTAAATAACTCATAAAATCTGTTATCCTCCAGCATGTTCTCTAGCTTTTGATTGCAGCTAGTGATATCAGTCAAAAGTATACCTCCTCCCTTGTCTGCCTTCATTACACTCCTGGATTTATCATTACCTAGCTCAGTCAATGCTTTTCTTTCTCCCTGTGTTAAGTTATAAAGTTTTTTCTTAGGAGTTTTTTAAGGAGTTTCCTGATATCCATCTCACATTTTACTTTGAAAGCAGTTAATGTTTGATGTAGTGGTGGACAATAGCTGCTAGGCCTTTTTATAATTTCATCAATAGGCTTATTTTTAATGTCATTACTTTTGCCATGAAACTGTACCCTTAAGTTGACCTTCCTCACAAACATTTTAAGTACTATTAGTACCTCAGCAATCTCACTCCTGCAGCTTGGTACAAAAGTAAGTCCTTTGGACAACACACTTTTTTCATTTTCAGTCAGTGCTTTAACAGAGTGGTTCCAGATAAGTGGAGCACCTGTTATTGTGGCACCTGTTATTGCTGTTATTGTACCTGTTATTGTGGCTGGTTCCTCCGTCTGAGCTTGGGGCCTGGGTTGTAGTCAGGATTCCAGTCGAGATTGCCCAGGTATTTCATTTCCCTCACCCCTGTCCACTGTTTGCTTCTCCTGTCTCCCTTGGGGTTCATGGATAGAGTATGAGACCTCTGGAATTCCTCCTCTGCTTTCTGTAATCTCGGTGGGTTGTAATAGTATTCCTCGCTGTGGCTGTGGTATGGGGGAACCAGGTAAGAGGGAGAAGCTCTGAAGCTCTGGTGGTGGTCATCGTTCTTGTTCTGCTACTGGTGCTAGCTTTGGTATTGGTGTGGTGGTTGATGTCTGTGCTGTCGATATTGGTCTTCCTGAAGAAACTGGTCTCTGTAAAGGTGCTGCTGCTCCTGGTAGCTGGATTGCCTGTGGTCCCAGTTGTCCTGGTAGTCCTATAATTCATCCTGCAGAATTCTCTGTTGGTTCTGGATGCCTCTGTGGCTTATGTACCTGTCCTGATCCTTCTGTGATGTCAAAGGCTTCTGCGGAGTGTTGATAGCCAGAGGGGATTGGGATGGGGGGGGAATGAGATGTTGGGGAGCAGCCTACTGTTGGTTCTGTATTGTGCCCCTGTATGATTTTGTGTGAGGATCTCCCCTGGGAAAATCCCGTTGAGGTCTGCTGGCATGGTTATAATTTCCCTTATATCCCCTGTTATAACTAAAACCTTGTCTGTTGTTGGTTTTCCTGTTGTTGT
This sequence comes from Protopterus annectens, assembly GCF_019279795.1. Lineage (NCBI taxonomy): Eukaryota > Metazoa > Chordata > Ceratodontiformes > Protopteridae > Protopterus > Protopterus annectens. Next base: position 940,984,389 of record NC_056729.1, read on the forward strand.
TGTTATTATTATTGTACCTCCTAGTAAGTCTCTCAGGATCATCTTTATCTGGTTGATCTAGTTTCATTTTTATTAATCTTTCTTTCGTTAATGAACTGCTCATATCATTAAACTCTTTCTTTAAGCAACTCAAATTTAGCATCTAGGTCATTATGATTCTCATTTTCCAATGTTTTTAAAGATGTGATGTCAGCCTTTGTAGCTTCCTGCACACTTAAGGTAGTTCCTTACTAGCAGACGAATATGTTTGTAGCTGGCATTCTCTAAAATATCTTCCCATTCCTTAAAAAGTGAATCATCCATACTTTTCCACATTGGTCTTTTGTTTAATCTAAGTCCCCTGGGTAGTCTCTCCTTATCTATGCTTTGTCGTAAATAAATGTGTTCCCAGTAGAGACCCTGCATGCATTTCAGTTGCTTTTCTAGTTTAGAAAAAGTCTCTGAATTTATATTTTCTAGGCCCATTCTTCCCTGTCCATTTTCTGTATCGGTTTTATCTGATCTGCCTCTGTATCATTCCAGATAGGTACAGTTAGTAAATCTTTTAGCCTGTCACTATCCATGTTTTAAAGTGCTGGAATTCCACACCAGTTCAGGGATCCTTTGATGGAACAAAAGCCTTGGTCTCAAAGACCAAAGTATCAAAAAAAAAAAAAAAAAAAAAAAAGTAATCTCCGTGGTATCCCCAAAGTCTCAAAACAACCCACTAAACAAGTGTAGTGGTCCAAAAAAAAAAACAGTGCAAGAAACTTCTCTGTATGGGAGATCTTCAGTCCATATATCTCAAGTTAATCACTGTATATTAATCAGATCAGAACAAAGTAGTAAAAGTAGCGAACTTAAACTCGTCTTAAGTAAAAAAAAAATAATAAAAAATATATAATTGTATAGAATTACTAAGTATTTGAAAGTAATCCAAGCAAGGCAGGCTGTCTGTTTCCAGTTGAAAATCCGTTATTAAACACTCAGACAAGTGATCCAAGTAAAACAGAAATAGAGTAATAGTTTCCTCACAAGCTTTCTAAATATATATATATACTTTTTATCAGGCAAGGGAGTGGTTTATTGTGCTGTAAAACAAAGTGTTATTGGTACACATGTTAAATTCACATCCCTTCCCTCATCAGTGTGACATTCAAGTTGGTCCTGCCCTACTTAGTAGCTGTCATAATAATATAACCCTTATGTACTTTAAATAAAGTTTATAATGATGTGGTACCTCTTATTTAACCAGATTATTAAGTAGATTATTAAGTCTGATTTTATTCAAGACAGTATACTACATGGCTGGAAATATATCAACCTTAGTCCATTTGGCAATACATAAATATATACATATACACTTTGCATGTAAAAAATCAATTGTAAAAATCATATTCTATTTTTATAACCTATTGTTAACAAAGATCTTTCGTCCTTCTAGACTTCTTCAAGTCTGTGTATAAGAACCCTAAAAGCTATCTATAAAAATATATATAATTGTATAATTAGTTAGTATTGTTATTACACATCATTTTGAATAAAGTGGAAAAAAGATAACCAGAAAAAGAAAAAAAATAATAAGAAAAAATATATGATGATGGAAACAAAATGTACACTTAAATTAAAACTTATTTAACATGGTATTTAAAACCAACTGGAAGAATAAAATAAAATAAAATAAAATTAATCATGTAAACACGTTTAATTGAACAGTAGTAGTTTAGTCCAGGCTTCCTAAAAGAGTTCAGCTTTAATTGTGACATGAGTTCATGTTTCTCCAGAATATTCGGGATGTCTCCTTCAAGATCACCCATGTCTATACAATCCAGGATCTGGAACATAAAACCTGTGTGTCTTTTATGAAGAGAAAGGTGTTTGGCTAGTCCATTAAGTTTACATCCAGAGCGGATTTCTGACAGATGACATGAAATCCTATGCTTGAGTTTATTTACAGTCTTGCCCACATAGAATGCATCACATTCATTGCACTGTGCCCTGTAAATTACTTTTGTAGTGTTACAGTCACCCCCTGCACTGGTCTTAATGGTTTTCTTTAAATAAGGGCAATAAAAACTATCACCTTGCTGTATAAATATACAAAATGTACAATTAGTTCCACATCTTGTAGAGTTTCTCTCATATGGTCTAGTTTTAAATTCAACAAAACTTCTAATGTTCCTGGCCTTCCTATAAACAAATGATGGGGCTTCACCTAAGATGTTAATCAGAAAAGGGTTTTCCTGTGACAATGTCCCAGTTTTCTCCAGTAACATTTTTGATACTGTGATAATCCAAAGTGTATGTCAGGATGCAGCTATTTTTGCATTTGTTATTCTCTGTGGAATTTCTTAGGATTCTCCCATTGGGAAGGTTGAGTGAAGGTGCTTCAGTCCTTTTCAGTTTTATAATGAGTTCCAGGATGTTTTTTTAACATCTGACTTTCATCTCTGTGGAATTTCTTAACATTCTCCTACTGGGGAGGTTGAGTGAAGGTGCTTCAGTCCTTTTTAGTTCTATAATGGTTTCCAGGATGTTTTTTAACATCTGATGTTCATAGCCTCTCACTAGAAAATCATTCTCTAAGTTGTTCAGGTTTCTCAAAAATGGTTCCATCTCTGTGGTAATTCTAGCTAATCTATAGCCTTGGGACTTCACAGCATTATACTTGTTTTTTGTAGGATGTAGACTTTTACTGTGGAGTAATAAGTTAACCCTCGTTGGTTTTCTGAATAGATCAGTGGTGATTCTGTTATTGTTGGTGTCCTTGGAAATCTGCATATCTAAAAAAGTGGTTGAAGTATAGCTATGAGAAGAGGTAAACTTCAAGAAGGGTGTTTGATTGATGTAACCTTTGTTCCTCGGACAATTTCACTGGACCATACTATGAATGATACAGAAAAGTGTAGTCATGACACATTATTTCAGATGCATATCTCTATCAATTTGGAGGAAGTAAAAGATGTTACACATTTTTCTTGTTTTCCTTCCTATTGTCTGAGAAAAAAATCTAACAACCAAGAACAACTAGGTGAATTTCATGTCACACCTGCTAGCTTGTCTGTGGAAGCACTGTGGGGTGAAGCAGCTAAAGACCACCCCCTACCATCCCCAGACTAATGGTCATGTTGAGAGGTTAAACTCTACACTCAAGTCCATGCTACAGGCATTTGCAGACCAGTTCAAGAGGGAGTGGGACAAATATTTGCCTAATCTGTTGTTTGCTTACAGAGAGGTTCCCCATGAATCCATATATTTTTCACCCTTTGAGTTGTTGTCTGGGGATAGGGTGAGCAGACCTCTAGATTTGATTCAAGATGAGTGGGAGGGTGAGTGTGAATCCCACAAGGAGTCTGTTGTGACATATGTACTAAACCTCAGGACAAGGCTCAGGGAACTCATGGGCTTGGGCCAGGAGAACCTGATCAAGCCCAAGCTTACACTAAAGAACTATCTTTACAATTCCTGGACCTTTCTTTGACAAACCTAGCATCATTCTCCCCCATGTCACTTCTTCATCTACTCTCTCTCTTCTTTCTACCTACCCTCCATCATACTACTAACTTACCTTACACCTCCTCTCACATACACTACTCACTAGCATCTATCCTGCCTTCTCTCTCCTTACCTGTAATCCACCTTCAACCTTCCTTTACTGCCTTTTTAATCTAATCATTCCTTTCAAACCAATCTAAATACTCTATGAGCCTATATAAAGCTAGATCAAATAGATATACACTGAATAAAAGCTGGATTGATAAATGTGTACTTCTGTATTATCACATATTGCTTTAATCGGTCTATGAGCATGCTGCTCAAGGCAGTCCGGCAGTCCCCAGAGGGGGACACAAGGAGACGTCTGTGCACTTTTACAGTGAGTTTGTGTATGGTGCTTATGCTTTACTGGAGTGTGTGTGTGTGAAAATGCCCCAAGTGCTTATGGTGGTGTGGTAGGGAATACCTCAGGCTTGAACCCTGTACCCTGTATGCAGGTGTTAAAGACTTGAGTTCCCTACCCACCACCATTTGTAAAAAAAATTTCAGATTTTTGCCTCATATTCGATCTGATCTGTTCCTCATAATATCTGTGGTTTGTAAATGTTGCAATGCTTGATATTTGATGGTGTAGTAGTAGCATTGTTGCCTCACAGCTGCAGGTTCTTGGGTTTGATTCTTGGCTGGGGTTCCTTCTTTGTGGGGTCTGTATCTTCTCCCTGTGTTTGTGTGGGTTTGCTTTTGTGTCCTCCCATGTTACAAAGACATGTCTGCATTATTTCTTCCTGGGCCTCTGCTGAAAATTGTTTATTTGTTCCAAGTCAGACTGTCCTGATTAAAAAATGTTAAATAAAATTGACAGGCATTTGAATTTCAGACTTAAGGGTTTCTGAATGTTTAATTCCTTGCATATTTAATGGTGCAGTGGTAGTATTGTTGCCTCACAGCTGTAGGTTTTCTGGTTTGATTCTTGGTTGGGGTGGCTTCTGTGCGGAGTCTGCATCTCCTCCATGTGTTTGTGTGGATTTGCTCTGGTGCCCTGCCATTTTACAAAGACGTGTCTGCAGTTTTAATCCCTGCTGAAAATTGGTTTTGTTCTGTCCGCAGTAAAATTGACAGGCATTTGAATTTCAGACTTCAGGTTTCTGAATGTTTAATTCCTTGCATAATTGATGGTGCGGTGGTAGTATTGTTGCCTCACAGCTATAGGTTTTCTGGTTTGATTCTTGGTTGGGGTGGCTTCTGTGTGGAGTCTGCATCTCCTGCCTGTGTTTGTGTGGATTTGCTCTGGTGCCCTGCCATTTTACAAAGATGTTTCTGCAGTTTTAATCCCTGTGTCTCTGCTGAAAATTGTTTTTGTTCTGTCCGCAGTAAAATTGACAGGCATTTGAATTTCAGACTTCAGGTTTCTGAATGTTTAATTCCTTGCATAATTGATGGTGCAGTGATAGTATTGTTGCCTCACAGCTATAGGTTTTCTGGTTTGATTCTTGGTTGGGGTGGCTTCTGTCTGCATCTCCTCCCTGTATTTGTGTGGATTTGCTCTGGTGCCCTGCCATTTTACAAAGACGTGTCTGCAGTATTAATCCCTGCGTCTCTGCTGAAAATTGTTTTTGTTCTGTCCGCAGTAAAATTGACAGGCATTTGAATTTCAGACTTCAGGTTTCTGAATGTTTAATTCCTTGCATAATTGATGGTGCGGTGGTAGTATTGTTGCCTCACAGCTATAGGTTTTCTGGTTTGATTCTTGGTTGGGGTGGCTTCTGTGTGGAGTGTGCATCTCCTGCCTGTGTTTGTGTGGATTTGCTCTGGTGCCCTGCCATTTTACAAAGATGTGTCTGCAGTTTTAATCCCTGCGTCTCTGCTGAAAACTGTTTTTGTTCTGTCTGCAGTAAAATTGACCGGCATTTGAATTTCCAACTTCATGTTCTTCAGAATACATAGTAGCACAACCTTTTTTTTTTAGCAATTTTCGAAGTTTATAAGATGAATATTTTAAATTTGTCCCTATTTTTGGGACTGTATTCCCCTATTATTGGCTTCGTCCAGGTTTTTGTGCTAAGGTTGACAGCTATGGCAAGAACTGAATTCACTGAATATGTTTGAGGGCTGTATTCCCTCATTACTGGGTTTGTCCAGGTGTTTTGTACTAAGAGGTTGACAGCTATGGTGAGAACTGAATTCACTAAATGATAGCCATTTAAGTTTCAGTCTTCCTCTCTTTACAAAGCAGCTGATGTGGCATAGTGGTATGTTACTCTGACTGTTTTTTGCTCAGGGACCTTGGCAGTAAAATATATGGTGGCAACACAACATTTTATTCTAGCAACTTTCCAAGATTATACAAGCAATGTTTAATGTGTCCCTGTTTTTGGGCTTTTGACCCCCAATACATTTTGGCTTTTTCCAGTTTTCTTGAGCTGCAGTTGAGATGCAGTTGAGTATTGAGTAGATTTTACAAGGAACTGAGAGCTGCAGGGAATAGAAGTTTAGTGCTTTGCCAAGTTAATACTATAGCACAACAGGCTGTGTACTTGCTTTTGATGCAGAAGGTTGTGGGTTCTACTCCCACAAGGGGTAGATGCTGCCGTACTGAGAATGTTCTCCTTGGTGAAGATACTAACTATGAGTTCGTTATCAGTTTGCCATCCATTACCTCTTGCAATATTATTACTAGCTTATCAGTTTTTAATGTAATATAGGCAATTTATTCCAGAGGGCAACAGACACTTTATTTTTCGATGAAACCATGAAATATAAAGGTGATTGCTAGCAGCAACCGCTTCATTAGTTACAGATTTCTTTAATGTGGAATTATTTAGATGACTGACTTCAGAGATTGTGCATATTTACTGATAATGGACTGTAGAATTGTGCATATTTACTGATAAAGGTGGACTGTAGAATTGTGCATATTTACTGATAATGGTGGACTGTGGAATTGTGCATATTTACTGATAATGGTGGACTGTGGAATTGTGCATATTTACTAATAATGGTGGACTGTAGAATTGTGTATATTTACTAATAATGGTGGACTGTGGAAGTCTGAGTAGACTTTTTTATGATAAATGTTCTCAACTGGGCAGTTTTGCCATTATGGGTGCATATGGTTTGTTTCATTGCTTACTGGAAAAAATGTTCAAAACAAATTTAAAACACCCTGTAACAAGTGTACTGTATTGTACAAGGAATATAATTTTAGTACAATGAGGAAGGTGTATCAAAGAGCACATGTATGTTTCATATGCAAGGAGCCTACGATTCGAAAACAGCCCAAAATTAATCTTTATCTGCCACTGGCAACATGTATTTTCTTTGAATGTGGGTTTCAATGCTGTTTCAATGAATGTGAGTTTCAAGGGCAGAGAAGTTTTAATGCTAAGTTTTCATTGTGAGACTGCATTGCTTTGTTTAACAGATGACTTAGTGTTTGTGCTGTAAAATACAAAATAAAACTTTCAAATGAAGTCCAACTCATCATAGAAGTAAAGCAGTATGCACATTAGTGTTTATGGTAAATGGAGTGAAATAGCCAAGTATAATGGTTCATTGGAATGGCTGCAGAGGCTCCATTCAACCATTATTTTGTCAGGGGGGAAGGGCAGCAAACTCAGACAGGCCCAGCTGAACTATACCTCCCAACTGTCCAGATTTTCAAAGAATGAATAGATTTTTGCTTCTTATTTTTGGTTTGTTGTTCATAAAATTTGTAGTTTTAATTCCTAAATGATTTGCCAGAAGTCACTCTAAGTTTCAGACTTCATAACCTTCAGAAAAATGCATGTTAAAGTAAGAGCTGTTCTATCAACTGTCTCAATTTATACAAGAGCAATTTTTAGTACTGTTTATATGTGCCCCCAATATATTTGGCCTTGTTCAGATTTACTGCATTAACAGGTTGAGAGGTACATGCAAATAAATTGCTTTATAGAATTAGGCATAGCCAACCTCTCACCTGTCCCCAATTTTTGGCTCAAAATGTTGCTCTTCCCCCTTATAATCCCTCCGCAAAATAGCAATTTTGGAAGAAAACATGGAGGGTTTACAATTAAGAAATAACTGTAATAATCAAAGTTATAGATTACTTGAAATGCATGTAGATTCTTTTATATTTTGTCAGCTGCTCAAGGTAGCAGTACGAATATTAAAGTGTCCCTTCTTTGTCAGGTAGCAGCTGTATTGTGTGTCTATTTTATATTTTTGCATCACGTTTTTGTCCATTTTTCATAAAATTGTGTTTTTTGGCAAATTAGTGACATCACTAAAGACTGAAGTTAGAAAATGACAGACATTTGAGTTTCAGATTTTATACCCTTCAGAAAATTCATACTAATGCAAGACCTATTCTATTATCTTTCTAAGTTTATTAGAGCAATATTTAAAAATGTCCTTATTGTTGGGCCTTTGTCCCACTTCTGTGTATGGCTTTGTCCAGATTTCTTGCTCTTGAGGTTGAGAGGTATGACAAATGTGTCAGGGCCATCACAGTCAGCCAGAGAGATTTCAAATTGTGACATGCTTGTTGCACCCCACTCCCCCATGTAGTGACTCTGGATGTGTCCAAGCAAGGCAAGGAGTAGTTGTATCTACCTTGGATGGGGAGGACACACTGCATAAGTACTACAGTGGCTTTTCATCTGTCCTTGATTTTGCAGAATGGTCTGGTTTCTGTCATATTTTTGTACTGTTGATTTATGCTTATTACTCAAAGTGCCTGTTGCTCTGTGTTTTTAAGTAGCAATGCTTTAATGACCATATGGTAAGCTTGTCTGAGATCGTAAGATGCAAGTAAGCTTTAATAAGCATACTGTTAAAGAATTGCCAACATTGAAAGCCTTTCTGTTGTTGCCATGCAGAGAATACTTGACTAGATAATGTATAAGCCTTGGGTATTAAAGGACAGGATTCCATTACTTTAAAAAGCTCATTACACTTGTTGGAGACTTCCAGTCATCTCTACAGACTTTACCCGTAAACTAAACAGAACGCCAATCATGTGTGGTCCATAACCTGTACAGTAATCCCTTAAGCAATGTATCTTGAGCTTGTTTCTTGTTTGCTTTTCATTTTTTACTTTTATCATGTTTTCCCCATGAAACAAGTTGTCAGGCAGCAGGTCTTTTTTGGATAAGAAACATTTTTACAAGTGGGGGCATCACATAGATTTCTACTTTCAGCATGTTACTTGGTACTTTAATAAAGCTGAATATATTATAATTAGGACTGCAGTGCAAGGAGAAGTGGTTTGAGTTGAGTGCTTCTGGTTTTCTTATATTTGATTTTGACTGGCATTCCAGTAATGTATTTAAAAAGTAATTTATATTTTCATGCCTCACAACCTTTTGTTTCCATCTAGATATTAAGAAAGCTGTCATGCAGCCAATGCATTGAAATATTTTTATTCTTCTACACTTATTTTTGTCTTGATTGGACTTTCATAATGATGGTTTGCCACCCAGGGCAGCGTATTTAATTAAAGTTAGTTTTTTGTGGTTTTGTGCATAGCTCCTCCCCTTTCTGGTTGACCACACCCCCTCCCCTTGACCCCACCCATTCAGCTGTCTCCTGCAGCCCCCCTGTGATTTGAAGTCACCAGCCACCACTGCTATTAAGCAGGCTTATTATAGGGTGCCTGAGAGAGTTAAACAGACTCTGAGGGAGGAGATACAGAAAATGTTAAAACTAGGGATAATCCAGGAGTCCAGCAGTCCCTGTGCCTGCCCAGTGGTGCTGGTACCAAAGAAAGATGACAGCACCAAGTTCTATGTGGACTACAAGAAATTAAATAGTCACACAGAGTCAGGTGCTTACCCCATGCCTAGGACAGGTGAAGGCCTAGAGCAGCTGGGTGGGGCTAAGTACTGCGTACTTTACTAAGTACCTCACCACTATTGATCTTACTAAGGTTTACTGGCAGGTGGCCTTGACTGCCAGTGGTAGAGAGAGGTCAGCCTTTGTGACTCTTTTTGGCTTGTATGAGTTCACAAAGATGCTCTTTGGGATGAAAAATGCCCCAGCAACTTTCCAGAGGCTGGTAGATCGTATCCTAGCAGGAGCAGGAGATTTTGTCCTTGCTTTCATAGATGATATTGCTATCTACAGCCATTCCTGGCAAGATCACCTTTGTCATGTCAGGGAGGTGTTGGGCAGACTATATAGACCAGGGTTGACCATTAAGCTCAGCAAATGTCAGGTGGATATGGCAAAGGTCTCCTACCTGGGACATAGAGTGGGGAGTGGTAAGATCAGGCCAGAACCTGCCAATGTGGAAGCCATTCAGGCATGGCCTGCCCCTGCAAAAAGCAGGTGAGGGCATTCTTAGGGACAGCGGGGTATTACAGAAAGTTTGTCCCCAATTAGAGTATCATAGCTGCTTCCCTCAAAGACCTAATGAGGAAAAACAAGCCAGATAAGGTAGTGTGGACCCCAGCATGTGAGCAGGCATTCCAGAAGCTTAAAGGAGCATTGGGAGGATCTCCTGTGTTAGCCAGTCCAGATTACAGCAAAGAATTTATTGCGCAGGTGGATGCTTCAAACCATGGGGTGGGGGGCAGTAGTTAGCCAGGTTTCCTCAGCTGGAGAAGAGCACCCAGTGGTATATCTCAGTCATAGGCTCCAACCTAGGGAGGAATGCTATGCAGCTGTAGTAAAGGAATGCCTAGCCATAGTGTGGGCACTGTAGAAACTTCAGCCTTATCTGTATGGAAAGAAATTCACTGTAGTTACAGACCACAGTCCCTTAACATGGCTACATTGAGCCAGCCAGCAAAATGCCAAGTTACTAAGGTGGAATCTAGGGTTGCAAGCATATGATATGACAGTGCAGCAGCGCAGTGGGGTTAACAATGCCAACGCAGATGGGGCCTCAAGACAGGGAATGGAGTAAGGTATTCCCAGATAGGCTCAACTCTCTCAAGCAACATTTCTCAAGGGTAATTGAAAAACTAGATTGAGTTTTCAGGGGGGGGTGTAATATAGACAAATATTGCCAGTCCAGCTATCTATGTCATTTGTGAATATTGATATGATTTATACAGAACTGTATGTTGGCTAGTCTTACTTAGGCCCTTGGGCAGATAGCCTAGTACCTACCTATGAACCTATGTACTGAGCTAAGATGTATCCATGGTGTATCCTACTGGAACATAGACGATTAACCTGCAAAACTTAAAAATAGAAGTTACTTTATAGCCGGGCCATAAACAAAAGATGTTGTCTCTCAGTTTCAATTCAGTAGCAGACACAATGTCTAGAGCTAGACGTTTTTTGCATTGTCTTGGAGAGAATTAATTACTAGGCTTCCAATGTAAAAGGGTTTTATTGTTTTATGACTTCCAAGAGCTACAAAGATATGTATTCCTCACACAGAGATGTTAAATTCTGTTAAGTTTCTGTTTATCCTAGGAACTAAAGTCAGGTGACAGAGAGTGATATCATCCAACCTAGCCCAGTGGTAATGTTTGATATTAATTTGGGAACTGTCTCAGAGAGAGACTATGCATTTTGTATTTTGTCTTGGGGGCTAGTAAGAACATCCACTCATCATCACCATCTGCACTTGCCTTGCTAATAGTAAGTAACTAGGGTATAGTAATTTCTTTTAGATATAGTTAGAAATATAGTAAAGATTAGTTTAGATGTTTTCGGTATTTATTTGAGACTGTCCTGCAATGTTGTTTTAAATACAACCTGTGGTTTTGAACTCTGAAATAACTGTGTTTGTTTTCTGAGTATTGTCTTAGTCTTTTATTATTTATTATTAAATATATTTAAACCTATCTTTGTGGTTGATATTTGTGAGACATATTTAAGCTCTTAGAGTACTTGCCTAGGTATCTGATGACACTGTACAGGTCACTGCTAATAGCCTGGTGTTTGGTCAAGACTACCATTTGGATAATAGTAACATTACACAGTAGGACTGAACACCCTTTACTAAGAGCCTTAGTAGCTGATAAGGGTGGCTGGTGGCAGCTGGAACTACCATATAGTCTGGGCAGAAGGGGGCATAGCTAGTAAACCTGTGCCAGCCTTTCCCAGTTGTGTGTGTGTTTATATTTAAATCAAATCTCAAAGTGTGTGTGTCAGCTACTTGGGCAGGAACACAAAGCACTGGTTATATAGAGAGGGTGCTGAAGGTCTTAACTTGGCTGCTGGGCTAAGATCTCAACCCTTTAGCTGTGCCAGTGGGGAGTCTTATTGGGGATTTGGAGAAAGAGGGAGAAACCAGCCCCAGATTAACTGTGGTCTTTGTGTGCTCTTAAGGGAAATTGTAATTTACTGTGCATTTACTTGTCATCCTCCCAGTGTGTGCATCCCCTAGCTGTTGCCAGTGGTGAGGATTGAGGCTCCTTGAATACTGGGCCAGTGCAGAAGCATCACAAGAACTATCACCTGCTGTCCCACAGCATACTCTCTGGCTCAAGAATTCTTCTCATACCAGACCTTTTGTTGCTGTTGGACTCTTGCCAGGTTATCCTGGGCCAAAACCATGAGCTCCCTAAGCCTTGTCCTGAGGTTTAGGACATATGCCACAACAGACTCCTTGTGGGATTCACACTCATCCTCCCACTCATCACAAATCAAATCTAGAGATGCCCTCACCCTATGCCCATACAGCAAATCAAAGGGTGAAAAACTTGTGGATTCCTGAGGTACCTCTCTGTAAGCAGACAACAGATGGGGCAGATATTTGTACAACTCTCTCCTAAACTGGTCTGCAAATGCCGATAGTTTGATCTTTAGTGGAGAGTTTAACCTCTCTACAAGACCATTAGTCTGGGGGTTATAGGGGGTGATCTTTAGGTGCTTCACCCCACAGCGCTCCCACAGACAAGCTAGCAGGTCTGTCATGAAGTTGACACCTCTGTCAGTCAGTATTTCTCTTAGGAAACCTACCCTGCTGAAAATGTCTAGCAAAGCATTTGCCACCTTCTCTGACTCAATGGAGGACAGAGCCACTGCCTCAGGGTATCTAGTAGCATAATCTACTTCCACTAGGATATACATCCTTCCTGTGGAACTTGGGGTACTCAGAGGCTGTCTGAAATGACTTATCTATCACAGGCAAAGGCATCAAAGGAGATTTGACTTTGGCTCCTGCCTTGCCTAATTTTTGGCACTGCTCCCAGGTCCTGCAGTACCCTGTTACATCTCTGGAAATCCCCGGCCAATAAAGGTTCTGTATAATACATGTCTTGGTATGCTTTATGCTCATATGACCTGCAAAGGGAATGCCATGGGCTATAGCTAGATGTGCCAGATAGTAGGCACTGAGCACTACCAACTGATGTATTACCTCACCTTCTAGCTCTCCCTTAGGGGTCCACTCCTTATACAGTAACCATTTGTTCCAGTATACAGAATCCCCTTTTCCTTGAGAATCAGGTGCCCCTAGTTACCTCTCTCAAACCTTGCAATGTAGGGTCTGAGAACTGAGCCTGTCTCAGCTCTCTCTTTGTAACTTTTCCCAGCTCTCCTTCCACAGGAAGTCTGACATCCTCTGACAGCGGCACCTATCTGTCAGCCTGGGTACTACTACAGCCCTCTACCCTTGCAGTCACTCTGTCCAAGGGAGCATCAATACCCACTAGCAGCTGTGGCTCACCTTTAGTCTCACTGCTGGAGGGTAGCTCCCTCCCTGAGGTAGCCACATCACCAGTCTTGGCTTCAGTTGTGTGGTCTGTCTGGGTCTCTCACAGGCTACCAGACCCACATGCCTGTCTCCAAATCTGATTGCAAGTTACTGCATGCACACAAGGTACTGCATGCAGTAACACACAATCAGATTGCGTGTTACTGCATGCACACAAGGTACTGCGTTATCAAAATCATTTGATATCAAGACATCTGCTGGGATATCCTCTGGGCTTGAACAGCATGGTTTCACTTAAACCCTTTCTCAAGGCAACGTCACTGAAGCATTGATTTTATTGTTTTTAAGAGTTGTTATACAGTGTTCCTTTAAGTATGTTGCATGATGTCATAATTAATTTGATTGTTTTAGTATTTAAATGTGATCCTGTTTGTTTGATTGTAGTTTGAAGAAATGGTGTATCCGTGAAAGCATTTGCTCCATTAAATGCTTTGTTTTTAGCCTTGCTACAACCAGTGTTATTGTTTTTTCTCAGTATATCCTCAAACACACCTACTTGCTTTCTTCCTTTTCCAGCCTCCCAGTCAAGGTGAACCCTCGCCAAAGCTCTGACTGGCGTGGACTGCCCAGGCAAGTACATTTCCTCTTTAATCATTACAGGCTTCACAATGGTTATGTCATTGGCTGTGACTCTCTTGGAAGTGGCCTGTTTTCCATCTAATAAGACTGGATATAAACTCTGCTGGTAGTTTAGTACGCCTGCTGTCTCCAGACAACTTACCACTGGCATTCTGATATTCCCATTTGCTGGCTCCCCCACCTTTTGTTCCCCACTTTGCCACTGTGGACATCTATATGCTACATAGGCCTACTGGTACATTTAAAACATTTAACCCTTGATCCTGGACATGTGCCAGAACTCTGAACTAGTGATTTCCCCTGTTACTGGTGGACTCTGTTGGGACAATTTAGGCTGCCCACCATGAGTTCCCTTATATCCATGTGCAGCACTGGACAACCATTTCCTGTGTAGTGATGCACATCTTGCTAGGTATAGGTCTCCTTTTTCCCAAACTCATCTGCAGAGTTGCATTCCCTGTCTGCCAACCAGATTATAATGTCCTCAGGCAAAGTGCTAAGGGATTGTACACTCACCAGAAGGTCTGACAACTTTTCAAAAGTGGTGACGTGACACCCATTCAGCCACCTATGAAAATAAGTGATTAGTTCAGTAATATAATCACATATTTTTCATCTGCCTTGTGTCTATGCTCACAAAACATTTCTGTAAGCTTCAGATGTTAACTTAAAGCATTCCAGTAAACAAATTTTAACTGTATTATAATTTATGCAATCAGTATCAGACAATTTAAAAACAGCATTTACACCATTAGCATGAAGTAAGGGTTGAGGATCTGTACCCAAAGCCCTCGGTCAACATTATACTGTTTGCATATTCTTTCAAATAGATGAATACAACTATCAAAATAATCACCTTCTTGGAACAGAGGGAGAGGTTTACTGACCTTTATTGTTTCCGGGGTAGGGTTACTCTTTTACCCATTACATCCATGACCCTAGTGAAGAGTCAGAATTTCCTTTTCATGTTGCCGCTGCCTCCCATTTTCTTTGGCTTCCAAATGCTGCAATCTCTCTGCTGATTCTACTTTGACCTCCAAATGCTGGAGTCTCTCTGATAATTCCAAACGTTTGGCATCCAGTTCAAGTCTCTTTAACTCCAGATGGATTTTTAAGTCCTCTGAAGAGAAGTTGAAGTGTCCTGTTTCTGGGAGCTGTACATCCGCAATGACAGTCTGGTTGTATTCCTGTTTGCTGGTCTGTGATGAATCTATGATTAAGACTGCAATCATTTCCCTTTAGTCAGGTTGGCATGCCCCAGTCCTTTGGCTTGGCACATCTCAGCCAACCAGTTCCTTGTCAGCTTGCCATAATCCTCTGCTGACATCCTTGCCTGCTCTCCCTGACTAACTAAGCTAACAAAAATAAAATTATTTAAATAATAAAATAAATAAAACTGTTGTAATATGAAACTTTGAATGTCTACTGTGTGGCTGCTGAGAGTACATCATTCTTTAGTGACATTGCTTACAGGCTATATGAATTCAATATCCACACCACTGCTCAAAAATATGTGAGCATGTGATGATCCCGCCACTGCCAACCAATAAAAATGTGATGCCCACTACTGCTGCCAATATGTGATGGGCACCAATATGTGTCATTCCCATGCTGGGCCAGTAATCAAGGAATCTGAATCCTCACCACTGACAATGGAGAGGGACGTGCACTTGTAATACAAATGGATACACTAAGTATTTCCAAAAGCAGACCTTCCCTTAAGAGCACACAGGGAACAAACTCAGCCCAGGGTCTGGATGTTGCTATATCTGTCTCTCTCCAGATCCCCAGTAAGGCTTCCCAGTGGTACAGCTGTAGGATTAGGTCCTCAGCCAAGTGTCCAAGCCAAGTCCTCCAGCACCTTCTCTGTAAACCCAGTGCTTCATGTTCATGCCCCAAGTAGCTGAGACACACAAACTGAGAGATTTGATTTTTCACACACACACACACACACACACACACACACACACACACACACACACACACACACACACACACACACACACACACACAGACACACACACACACACACACACACACACACACACACACACACACACACACACACACACACACACACACGAAGAGCTGGGACAGGTTTATCTGCTGTGCCCCCTTCTGCCCAGAGTATAAGGTAGTTATCAATAATGCCACCAGACACTTCACAATCAGGTACTCTAAGGCCCTTAACAAAGGGTGTCCAATTATACTGTGCAATATTAATAGTAATACAAATAGTAGTAGTTCACCAAGATGGCTAGGCCTTCTGGAGTGGGCAACATATTGTCACCAAATAATATAAGTACTCTCAAAGGTTAGATACTAAGAACAAGCCATAATAAAAGTTTAAATATATTTATTAATAAATAATAAAAGAACATGAAAATATTGAATATATATTCACTATAAACCACACCATTTCAGATCACAGGAAATATTAAAAAGAACATTGATGGACAGACTCCAACAAATAAAGCAAAACAATATCTAAACTAAGCTTCAATATATTTTTGACTGAATCTACGAGAATTTACTATCCCCTAATAACTTACTTGGGCAAGGCAAAATGAAATACATGAGCAGTCTTTCTAGTCAGGCTCCCAAAGAGAATACTGTATGATCTGAGATTACTCCCTGTAAAATATAATATCCAAAATGACTTGCAGAATGACCTCATCTAGTCACCTGATATCTCCTTTTGAAGTTTGAGACAGAACTTTAGCGGACTATTACAATACACATTTATTGCTTTTATGGTAATGCCTAGGAGCCAGAAACATTTACAACACTTCCCTGTTTCTGTAGAAAAGCTAACACATATTGGCTGCTCCCAGACCTACCATCTCCAGGCCTACTCAGCACTGTGGGGTAATGTTCAAAGATTTAACAGCTCATTTGCATTTCTCTTATTTTTCTTAAAATAAGGCAGCTAGTTAACCATTGCTGTGCTAGTGTCCTCTATTAAAACATATACATTTAATTCAGATACCATAATACATGTCCATTTCTCTTAATTTCAGCAGGATGCACTGTTGATACATATTACACAATTAACACAAGCAAAGCTTACAAATACATTTTCAGCACCAGAATCTGTACAGATCAGCTAGATATACAAATGACATATAATTATTTATAAAATTCCAGCTGGCTGTGCTGGCACAAGTGTTACATCCACTTCCCTACTTCTCACTGGCATGGCTTGCAGTACCTCCTATCATCACAGTACCATCCAGCAAAAACTGGATGAGTCAGTCAGAGGTACAAGTCAAAGCTAAAGTGCACATTAATATAAAGGAGACCTGATACTTTTTGCTAGCCAGTAGGAAGACTCTTCTGCTCACCCACAAGCATCTTCTATCATTTTTCACATGCTGTCTAATGACTTTAATCATTTATTTGTTTATTTATTCATTTATTTATCTTTTGTTGACAAGGTTAGTGCCACCAGGTTTGTAGCCTCTTTTCAGAAGAGACAATAAGTGGTAGTTGTACTAACAGGAACAATTTGGCCAGGGCATCAGAGACCTTCCCCTACTCATATGGGGACACTGTTGTTGGTGGTACATCCATCTTCCTGTTCCCATTCAGGGCATGTAGGCAGCTTGGAGCAACAGGAGAAAAATATGTCTGATTGCAATTTGGAGTTGGTGGCTGATACTAGAGGAAAAAAAGAAATGTCACAGGTAAAGGAAATCAAAGTGGATCGAAGTGAGTTGGTGGTGGAGTTTGATGAAATTGAGCAGTAGGTCAGGAATGGAGAAATGTAATGCAGTGATAAGGTAAAGGGGATGGAACCTTTACAAGATTCACAGTTGCTGTTTCGGAAAGGTTGTTCCAGGAAGAATCACAGGATAGATGTATTATTACTACTCTCCAATTAGGAGGGTTGCAGGATCTAAAGGAAATGATCAACCAGAGTGAATCTGAGAGTGAAGTGGTAAATTCATGGGGTAAAATTATGTTGAAGATACAAGAGGAGGTTGCTGAGTGCACAGTAAGAACGAAATCTTATACACAGATGGTGAAAGAAGGAGAAAGAGAAGAGTCGAAGAAGTGAAGGAAGTGAAGAAGAAATTTGTTGTAAGGTTAAGCAGTAAGAAACAAAAAGGATTTGAATGGTATGAAGTATGAAACACTGTAATTGCACCACTAGGTGCTTCACTCATGGAGGTAAGAGCCTTTATTCTTATTAATAAAGAAACGTACTGTGATATATTCTTTGAAACAGGACAGTATATGGAGAATTTTTTAGAATGGGATGAACAAAAAAAGATCTGTAATCCTTGGGGTGAGTATGCGGTACAAGCACTTCATAGAGAAACCAAAAAGAGAGTCTTGATACAATTTAGAACGGGAGTCGAAAAAGAGGAATTGAAAGAATATTAAAAGACTATATGTAAATACGTTATGGACAAAACAAAAGTATATGATGACCAAGGTTTATGGACTGGGGACTGGAAATGTGAGATTATTTTGAAAATGGAAAATGAAAATGGTGTACATATTCCGAGTTTGATCAATGTGAATGGTAACAGAGGATTTGTTAAATGTACAGGCAGTCAAAAACATGTTTTTTTCTGTATAAACTTGATTAATGATTGTGATAAACAAAAATGTTTTATTTGTGGCAAAACAGGGCATGAAGCAAAAACTGTGACATGAAATATAAAAATGTGGAAATACTGGCCATACATTGGTGGATTGTAAAGAAAATGTAGAAGTTACAGGAAAAGAATATACACAGGATCTGGTATACTACATAGATAAAAATATAGAAAAGGAACAAGAAAGACAGTTTAGTACACAATAAATAAATAAAGATATAATTGAGGGAAAAGGTGTTTTAAGGGAAGGGGAAGAAGATGTACTTGGTACAAGTGAAGGGAACTATGTAAACTGGCAAATAGTGAGAGGAAAGAAAAATTTTATAGGAAAAAGAGGGAACGAGAGGAAAGGAAAGTTTAAAAGTGTAGTTGTGAAAGAAAACAAAAAAGGTAAAGGATGAGAGAGGGGATAATAATAATAATAATAATAATAATGTCACTGTAAAGGCTGAAGATCTTAGCTTTAAATGTTAATGGTATGAAGAATATTAAAAGAAGATTAGGTATTTTAAAATGGCATGCTTCACTTGATACGCACATAATTATATTAGAAGATACTAGAATCTTGACAAAAGATGAAAGGTTACAATCTGAAGTATTATGGGAGGAACATTATATAGAATATGGGAAAAAATACATGCTCAGGAATAGATGTATTATGGCAAGAAAACATTAAAATCTTAGATTTTTACAATAGTAGAATTGGGAAGAATAACTATAATAGATTTAAGATGGAAAACAAACGTTGACAGAAGTATTGCAAATATATGCATATGTTACAAAGAAAGAAAGAAAGAGAAATAATGTTTAAAAATTTCAAAATTATGTAGGTATTAATATGGATATAATATTAGTGGGAGATTTCAATTGCAGTTTAAGAATAGGAAAGAAAAAAGTAGTGATGTTAAAATTATACATGAGATAATGAAATGTGGAAAGCTATGCATATGGGCTAATAAACATTGGACTTACAGAAAAAATGAAATTAAAACTGAAATTGATTTTTTTTTAGTATCTGACAGTTTAAAATGCTTGCGAAAAGAGATAAAAAAGGATAGGCTTCTCAGATCATGTAGCTGTATGGTTAGATGTACAGGAGAAAGAAGGATTCATAAGAATAGGTGAAGGTGTTAAGAGGCTTAATGAAAAAGACTTAAATAAAAAAGATAGGAAAGAGATTAATAAATTCTTAGAGCATGAAATATGGACAAAGTTATAAATAAAAGTGGGATAAAGGCCCAAAAATAGGGACAATTTTTAAATATTGCTGTTATAATTTTAGAAAGTTGATAGAATAACAGGTTTTGCATTAACATGAATTTTCTGAACTGTATGAAGTCTGAAACTCAAATGATTGTCATTATTTTATAACTTCAATCTTTAATGATTTGCCACTAATTTACCAGAAAACCACATTTTATGAAAAGTGGACCAAAGATATGAGACAAAAAATCTAGACATTCTGTGAAAATCTGTACAGTGGAGGGTTAATTAACCTAATTGTTCATACAGCTTCCTTGAATTTGTATAGGCCTTTAGAAAGTTATAAAAAATGAAAATAGGAATTTGACAGAATACATTTTGTTTGTTAAATATAAGTGTTTTGGGAAAAAGATGGGAGAGTTATAAGAATGAAGATATAGAGGAGTACCAAACCAAAATCTTTTTATGGAAATTGAATGTAAACATTGTTGCTAAAAGTAGAAAATAATGGCATTTGAATATTATGAAAGAACATTATTTTATTTTTCCTTGGAAACATTTAGAGACAGAGAAAAAGAATGCTATTAAAATGAGATTTGTGTGGTGTAAGAAAATATCTGAAATTAAAGATTTTTTGTGGAGATTATCAATAGTTAAAGTACCTGTTAAAGCTAACATGCCTTATAAAAAGTAAAAAAGAAACTGTATTCATTTTGGGGAACTTGAAACAATAGAACACATGTTTTTGAAATGTTCTAGAGTAAAGAAGTTATGGGAAGAAATATGTAAAACAAAATGTTGAAAGGTTTTGGGAAAGGTTGAAGACTTAAACATGAACATGTTTGAATATGTGTATTATGGCAACAAAAAGTGAAAGAAGTTGAAAAATAATAAAATAATATTTTTTTAATCAATGGACATTATGGATTGAGAGACTTAGTGAAGTAACGTTTAGTGAGAAATGGATTTTGTCTATGTCATAAGTGATAATTCAGTAAAGGTGTTTGGGAAAAAAAAGAAAAAAATATGTTTTTGGCTTTGGAAAAAGGGTGGGAGAGTAGTTAATAATATGAAATAGTTTTGTACTGTACAAAGGTGTAAATAATTGCAAATAATGTATACTATGTAAATAATTTAATATATATTATGTAAATAATGTATATAAGTGGTGATTATCAATAAAAAAAACTTACTCTTATCATTGTATTCCATAAGTACTGAAATGGTGAATTGTTATTTTTAAATCCCACAGTTTATATTATGGTCCCCCATGTCTCACAGCATAATAAAAAGGGGAGAAATCCCATTTGGTATGTGTTGCCATTACAATAGTTAGATGGCACATTTAGTGTACATTGCTATTTCAATAGTTAAATGGCACAGTAAGTTTGCACTTTATAACTCATCAGATTTCCTTCCATGGCTCCTGACAATGTGGTAATTATCATTCAACAAAACAGACACAACAGAATGATCAATAAAATAGCCAGGTGTTCTAAGACTAGACAGGCATCCAGCTAATCAAGATTGTGTTGATGTTTCCATTGTTGATGTGGCAACACTTTGAGAAACTGATGTGGTGTGTGCCATAGGTGTCATGAGGAAAACCATGTACAACATTGCAGCATAAAGGAGGCACTGGGCAGGAGATGAGGGAGTGGATTAAAAAATTATGCAACAGGTTAACATTAACATCTCTTGATCCACTAAATTTAAGGTGAACTGAATCTCAAAGCTGACAATTCCTTTAACAGAATTTACTTGGGCTATAACAGTCATAACCCTTCATCCATAGTTACTCATACTGGAATGAGATGTGCAAAATATAAATCAAGTTACACTGAACTACCATGGAGGTAGACTTACCATAGTGGAAGAATACATGCTTAATACAGACAAGATGGCAATGATTCTGAGTGATGAGTTTACTGTAGTACTGTAGAAGTGCTATGCCATTTAAAAAAAGGAAAACACAAATAAGATCAGAGAACCAAACTAGCTGAAATATATAGTAAATAGTAACATCAGAAAAAGATACCAAAAGACAGAAAATGGCTGGCAGAGTTTAAAACCTGCTGCCAAATTTCAGTAGGCTGAAGGTTTAATGATGACTTTCTCAAAAAGCGGATTGAAATTGGGAGAAGTGCTCCATGTAGCCATAGATGGACAGACTTTTCAAAAGCAAAGGTACATACCTCTACACTGCAAGTATGAAGACAGAGTAGGGGGCTTGTGCCCTCTTATAAAATACCACTCCAAGCTGCAAAACAAGCCACCCTAACAAATGGTATGGTGGGGATAAGCCTTGACAGGCATAGATAGGGACCTTATAAAGTTCACTCATTAACTTAGTTGGCCATAGTCTAAAATGGTGTTGAAGAAGAAGACTCAATGGAGATCCCTGGGTTGGCATACTGAACCAACAGCATCTATCTTCATACAGTTGTAAAGCTCTTTAGACTGTTCTTAACTCACTACATTATACTACCTACTTGAAAACCATGTCTTGCCTAACAAGGATACCTTACCTAACGATGATACCTTACCTAACAATGACAGAACCATCTTAATCTTGCACTAATCATTATATTTTCTTGGCATTCAGACTAAGTTTTTTTCTTCAAATATAATTTTTATTAGTTTTGCAAGATTTATAACAGAAAAAAAAACATAAACATATCAAGACACAACATAATACATTGTATACAATTATCAGTCTTGCTATACAAAAGGATTGCAACCATGTAATGAGCAAACATATTCCATCATAGCAAGGCAATAAAAAAGAAAAGAAAAATTAAATAAAAATAAAAGGTGATAAAGGAAATACTTCTATCCTAAACACCCAGGGTAGCCGTATCAAAAACATGAACCTTAGGGATAGAAAGTAGTGAAGAGGCCCCCTTATAAGAAACTAATGTGATACAAGAAAAGATCTAATTTGTCCATATTTAACAGGAGAATTAGCAATGGTTATAGGAAAGAATATAAGTTGATTAATGAATAAAGAAGAAAAAGGGGGTATATTGTGAGAGAACACTATTCACAAGATTTACAACTATTTACAACTCGGATGCCTTAATAAATGTGTAAAGGGGCATCTTACTAGTGTGATTGACAATAGATTATCATCAGCATTAATTTGTTATAGAACTGAAAAGTACAAACACAAGGTCTTCACAGATTCTGTTAATAGTAGTGATTGTTGTATGACAATTACTTTGATTGAATTAAGTCAAAGAGACTGCACCAGTATTTCTGGAAAGAGTCTTTTTTCTTTTTACTGTTAGAGCAAAAATTATGTGCAGATATATACTTCATTTCCATAGTTTTAAAATTCTCCCAAGAGATTACTGAGGGATTTACCTAGTTCTTAGCTATAAAGTATCTGAGAAGAGCGCACACAGTTATTAAAATGTGTCTCTGAACACCTGTTATAGGTTTAGGAATAATATTCAGGATTGTGGTTTGCCAGAAAAGGTGGTCTTCTCATACCCCATTCTTTCCAGTTGAGTGCTAAGAGAGCACCATAATTTATATATTTTTCTGCAACTCCAAAAGATGTGGAGTAAATCTGCATGCTGGAGGGAACAAAAAGGACATGTTAAGTTTTTGTTGTACCCAAATTTTAATAGACCTGAAGGAGTATAGTAGGCGTTATTATTGATCATAGGTTCATAGGTAGGTACTAGGCTATTGGCCCTAGGGCCTATATAAGCCTAGCCAAAAGGTGCCCTGACTTTTGCTACCCAAGAAAATTATTTTCCTGTGCCACTGTCGAGCAGAGCTACAGAATTGACCCCTGGGTGAATTTCCTATCTCCCATCCAATCATCAAGATTTTTCTTGAAGACTGCTAATGAAGAGCTTTGTTTGATACAGACAGATAGTTTGCTCCAGAGTATGGGAAGTCTCTGGGACAGGAATCTATCCCTCCAGCATGTTCTGTTTATTGTTGTGACAAGGTTTAGGTCCCTAGAGCGTGTAGCTCAGAGGGATTGGGATTTCTTTAAGTGGAGCATGTCCAAAATCCCTGGGTTTGACATAGCTTTGTGTGTTAGGCAGAGATGATCGCCTCTGAGTAGGCGATATGCGACGGAGTAAATATGCAGTTTTTTTAGACAGTCTGCGTAGGGCATCTGTTTGAGGCCAGTAATCCTCTTTGTGAGGTATTTCTGCAGCCTTTCCAGGTGGTGTAGATGTCTTGTGAGGTACATACCAAAAGGGGCGTTGTACTCTATAATGGGTCTAATGAGTGACGAGTAGAGGGGAACAATGACCTCTTTTTTCCTGGATGAGAAACCTTTTGTGATGAGGTGTGCCATGTAGAAGGATTTCCTGACTACTGTGGTGATGTGATTATCAAAGGAGAGACTACTGTCCACCTGTGTCCCAAGGTCTTTTATCACACTTTCCGTGTTAAGTAGACTACCGCCTATGTGGTAGTTCATGGGTACAGAGTTTTTACCAAAAGAGATGACAATGCACTTTTTGGCATTGAGCTTGAGGCCATGGCTTTGACACCAGGCATCTGTCTCAGCAAGGCCCCTTTGTAGGATGTCCACATCTTTTGGTGTTTTGATTCTGGCTCCTAGTTTGCAGTCATCTGCGAACTTCATTAGCCAAACACCTTCTGTGTTAGCCTGTAATTCAGAGAAGTGGATACCAAATAGGAGAGGACCCAGGACTAAACCCTGTGGTACTCCACTTGTCACTGGTCTGAAGTTGGATTTGGAGTCTGCTACTTTCACAGTGTGGTTATGTCACTGAGGCAGTTGGCAACCCATCTTGTGACATAGGGATTTAGGCCTAGTTTAGTGAGTTTATCTATAATTCCAGAGTGGGGGATGGTGTCGAAAGCCTTGACGAGATCTAGATAGGCTGTGTGAACCATCTTACCCTCATCTACAGCTTTGGGGACTGCTTCAAAGACATCTGTCAGGTTTAGGAAACATTATCCTACTTCTCAAACCTGAACTAGGTAGGGTCCTGAGTTTGGAGATTACCATTGTCATTGTTTATAAGTTCCATGATGGTACGTTCCATAGCCTTG
This sequence comes from Protopterus annectens, assembly GCF_019279795.1. NCBI lineage: Eukaryota > Metazoa > Chordata > Ceratodontiformes > Protopteridae > Protopterus > Protopterus annectens. The sequence continues at coordinate 941,008,962 of NC_056729.1, forward strand.
CAGACCAGGCTCATCAGGCTAATGGGATGGTAGTTTCCGGAGTCCGTGGTGGCTCCCCCTTTGTGGAGTGGGATAACCGTCACTGTGCAACATTCAGTGGGCACATAACCTGAGGTGAGGCTATGATTGAACATGGTACTTAGGTGGGGTGCCAGTTCATTCTGTAGTTCATGTAGAACACAGTGTGGGATGTTGTCAGGTCCCATGGATACTGTGTTCTTGGCTTTGAAGAGTGTGTTTTTTACCTGTGCAGCCGTGATTACAGGAACTTTGCATTCTTCCGGTATAGAGATGGGCCCTTTAGGGGATGAGAGGGGGGTAAAGTTAGCACTGAACCTATCTGCCAGGATGTTGGCAATATCAGTTGGTTCTGTATATTTAGTGCCATTGTGCTGTAACTCAGAGCAAATCTGAGTGTTGCCATTGAGATTCTTGACATAGCTATAGAATGCTTTGTGGTTGTCTTTAGAGTCAGTGGTGATTTTGTTTTCGTAACTAGCTCTGGAGGATTTTATGAGGGATCTCAGCTTCTTACTGAGACTGACAAGGGAGTTTCTCCAATCATGGGATTTTACTCTTTTTTGCAACAGTTTCTTTCTTCTGTTGTAAAGTTTGTTTATGGCAGGGGACCACCAGATTGGCTTCCTTTTTTTGGAGGATAGCATCTTGGTTCTGTTAGGGATTACACAATCCATACACTTGTGTAAGTGCTTATATAGTGCATTTGTGTAGGATTCAGCAGTCATACCTCTATTGTCCGTCAGCATGGGTGTCGTGAAGTTTGCCACTTCTGTCTTAAGAAGTGTGAAGTTGGCTTTGGAGAAATTTTTTACGGTGGTTTCCCTAATGGGGGGGTGGGGGAGGGATGTGGATGTCTAGGGTGATTAGCTTGTGGTCGGATCTGACCAACAAGGAACTGACCTCTGGTGTGGAGCACTAGTTGCCCATGTTGGTAATAACCAGGTATAGGATATTGCTGCCCCTGGTGGGGGTATGGATAAGTTGATCCAAGGCATTGGAATTTATCAATTCCAGAAAACGTTGAACACAAGAGTTGGCTCATAAGTAGTTTTCCCAGTTGATGGTGGGGTAGTTGAAATTGCCCATTATTACGGTGTTAGGTTGTACCCTAATATTTTCCAGTGTATCAAGAAATAAGGAGTGGGAATCCTGGGGCATGGTGGGGGATCTGTAGAAAGCTACAATTTGGTTGGGTATAAATCAAATTATTGAAAGGGGTTAGATTAACGGTATTCCGAATAGCTTCATATTTGGAAATTTCATCTTGAATGTCATCCCTGTAATTGGAGCGTAAGAGCGACTGTTGATATTTGATGTTTATCAAGAGCTTGTAGGCATGGGATATCATTTTCTTCCTAAGGGAAAGGGTTTTGATGATTGTGCTAGAGTTATGTCTTGTTCACTCACTTTGGTGTTTGTGAATTTTTATTTTATTAATAAATTAAGTTGTCATAACATGGAGTCATATCTACTTGGGGCCCCAAAAAGTTCTTTAACAGCAGAAAGTTCTTGGAATGGTAAAAATGCCATACCATGGCATTTTTAATTATAGGAAGGCTAGATAGGTCTATCTTTTTATTATTAATTTTTATGTTTGGGTTTAGGTGAATTGGTTGGAGAACAAGAAGTGTATCCTGTAGATTAATAGAATGTAGCAATGCCTGAAAGATATTAATTTTATTTTTTAATGTAGGTAGAATTTTAGATTTGTATTCACTGTCAAGCATTAAATATGGGATAGAGTGAGGGTTTAATCTGAGAGATTGTATAAACTTGCACCAGATTTTGACCCAGATTGGGGTCCATGTATTGACCAATGGTTCATAGTTCGCAATTTGAATTAAACGGCTTGCATTTGTTATATTATAGTAAAGACTAAAGTCAGGGAGGCTCAATCCACCTTTTTATTTTGGAAGTATTAATTTTTTTATGAGAGATTCTGGTTGATTTAGGGAACCAGAGGAATTCGGAGGTGTTGGTTTCCATTTTATTGAAATATTTTGGGGTATATTTAAGTTTATGGAGTTTAGATGAAATAATATCCTGGGGAGAATGTTCATTTTAACAATAGCAGTTTTTGACAGTAAGGATAAATTTATATTTTTCCATCTGGATAGGTCGTTGTTGATTTGTTTCCAGAATCTACTCAAGTTAGCTTTCATTAAATCCTGATGTGAGTGCATAAAGTTTATTCTTAGATATTTGATTGAATATTTAACAGGTATGTCAGACAGGGGAAATAGGATTCCAGGTGTTTACGAGGATTTAATGAGAAAATAGAAGATTTCATGGGGCATTCAGACTAAGTTGTGACAACATTTGCATATATTTACCAGGCCAGGAACATATCCTCAGTAAGACATGCTTTCATTGTCTATGAACCACAGTGCTTCCTCTGCTTGATTGAATTTGACATTCTTTGTGTGTTTCATTAATGTATATACAGTTCCTGTCTGGGATTCAGCATGTCAGGTTCTATTTTTCCAGTTTCATCCTATGTATAGACTACTTTGTACAGCTTCTTACATTATCTCAACTATTTCATTCTGTCATCAACATTGCATTTTTGTCCCTACTACTATAGCTCTTTGTTTCCAATTCCTTGCCATTGGTATTACTACATTTCTTGCATATTTTAAAACAGCAGGAAAACAAAAGGCTTCTGTAAATGAGTAATCTGAGCACAAGGGCACAAACAATCTACAGAGAAACAAAACAAACACCCAGCTCATGAAACAATTGGAAGAACATGACAATACTAATGGTGGAGTGTTAAAACATGCATTTGTAGCTTTTGGACAAATAAAAATAAAACCATCAAATGCATTGTCAGTGCAAATTTAACAGCATATAAGATTTCATACTATGACAGTGCTTCCTCCAGTATATCCACGGTGGTGCAGCGGAAGCGTTGTGCCTCACAGCAAGAGGTTCTCCCATTCGATTCTCGGCTGGAGTGCAGGGAGTTCCTTCTGTGTGGAGTCTGCATGTCCACCCCGTGGTTGCAATGGCGTTCGAAGGACATGCGTAAATGGGCGTACCTTCGTTGAAGGTTGAACGTCGAGCTGGCACTTTGGCATTCGTGAAAATCTACTGCCAATCATTAGCGGACCGGAGTTCCGCTGTAGCGACCCCTAACCGGGAAAAGCCGGAAGACAACAACAGCAACAGTGCTTCCTCCAGTATTTAAAAAGTTTTCTCACATTCTCCAGAGTTTCCTAAACTGTTTGTTTTAGATTTTCAAGAAAATGATACTGCTTTTATAATTAACGAGCAACTGATTAGTAGAAGATGTGTATAATCACTTAAAAAGCTTAATAATTGTTGAATGTGTGTTTAAATGAAATGAGTTTGGTAACTTTTGTTGTTTTACATGTAGTTGCTATCACAGTTGACTTTTGGTTAATCAGAAACCAAGCCTATAGAGATACAGTTTTTGCAAGTGTCTGCTGTACAGTGTAAGTCAGGATCAGAAATAGTCCAGTTTGGGGTACTTCATCCTCTTCAGTTGGGATAAATGAATTATGTCATGACTTATATGATGCATCCTTAATTACATCACATGTCTGTTGGTTTGGTATTAGTTTAGGATACTTCATCCTTTTCATTTGAGTAAAATTGAATTAGTATACCTTGGCTTATATGTTTCCTTAATTACAGATATCTACTTAATTTAACATGAAAACTCAATCCATGCTTTGCAAGTTATGTCTAACCATATAAACAGTGACTGCCATTCACGGAGTTTACTGGCAAGTAAGGAACGGAATTAGATTTCCAGGCCTTTCAACCATATCACTCACACACACACACACACACACACACACACACACACACACACACACACACACACACACACACACACACACACACACACCAAACCCTGCTGCTCAATATTATGGCAGCTGTGTAGCTGTCACTTAGCTCCATGGTAACCTACAAGCATATGTCTCAGTCACTTACACACATGGATGTAAATACTGATTAGACAGGACACACACGTAGTAACAGACTGGATTAGCTCTGATTGCCAAGTCACAAATTCAGATGTAATGCAATGCCAGCTAGTGGTGTGGTAGTACATCTCAGAGGGTTAATAATTTGATTTATTAATTACTTGCTTTCTGCATTCTTAGCTTCAGATATTCAGTCTGAACTTGAGCAGTTATGAATCTGAGCAAGTCATTCAGCCAGACCAGTAATGCTAGGTTGCATCTGATAAGAAGCATTTGTGTCTAGTAGTTACCTGAGTTAACAATCCCATTAAAAAACAACAAAAATAAACTTCAAGACATCATGTACAAACTGTAGCACAGCCACATCAAGATGCAAGTATATAAGCCAGAATGATCTTTGATGAGATGAGCTGTGGTTCCCCCTTGACTCTATCAGGAGTAAAAGTGGGAAGTTGAAAACAAATGAATAAAATATATATATTTGAAATGAAGGACATAGCTTTTTGTGGCAGACTGACATTTTGAGAAAACTTCACAGTTATTACAGAAATCCCATTGGCTTCTTTATAGTATTGCCAAGGTGTTTTCCTCTATCTTTCCCTTACCTGATCGGCTCACTCTATTCTTCCTGCTCTTTTCAGTCCATGAACATGTCCCTGCACAACTCTTCTGCATGTTGCAACCAATGTATCTGCAGGACGTGCTGCCCTTTGGCAGCAGTCGTCGACGCCTCTTCATTCAGCTGCTATGTGGTTTACAACAAATTCTTAGAATTGTGCTGCACACATACATATGATAAAGTAACACGAACAGCTTTGGCAGTTGTCTTTTATAACACCGTTCTGTGGCATTTGGCATCAGCACAGAAATATAAAGAGTTGTCCAAAAGCTAAAGAACAGCAGGTTGCTTTGGCACAAAACATTCTCATTCCAAAAATAAAAATATGGCCTACATCTAAATGCTTTGACATTCTCTCAAAATAGTAATAATAGTAAATTAATAAAAAAAACTTTGCAGGATATAGTCAAGATTTGTAGAATTGCACACCAAAAGAATGTAAGCATCCCAAACACAACCAAACTTAGCCCCAGTGCTCATACACTCTAGACTGTGCATGTTTCTAGACAGCATAACTTTTTCAGTACTGAAAAATATCCCAAACTGACACTGTGAAGCAAAACTCCCATTTAACAAAACAGACATTCTAAAAAATATTAACAAATATGTAATGTGATAATAACCAAGGCATGCACATTTGTAAACTAAATTCTAGCATATCTTACTGCACAAAATAAATATTTTTTAAGAGTGTCCATACTACCCATATATACCTTAAAGTGTGCAGGTTTATATCCCCTTGCAGACCCTAGGCAGCATCAATGCCTAAGTCTACAAAACATAAACACTGACGGAGACAGAATCTCACTAGCCTCACTGAATTTCAGAGTCTTTCAGGCATGTCCCTTGTTAAATCACAAACTTAAAGCTAATAGTACATTTTAGTCCCCAAGATCCTAAAATGCAGGTGCAGGTGTACTTGTCAGACCACTTATAGCATCATCTTCAGACCATGGTTTCTCTAAATCAGTCCCTTCAATTTGGAAATTCCTTCCCTACATCTACTAGACACATTACTATGCTTTCAGCTTTAAACTACACCTCAGTGTTCATTGCTCTAATTTATCTTCCTATAAGTAATTGGTTACCTAACAGGTCGTACCCAGTACTCCTACGCCTTTTCATATGAGACAGCCCTGATAACTCTGTATTGCACACTTTTTGTGGCTTCTGAATTCAGCTATTATAAATATCCAATATGCATTTACGTTCTCATTATAACTAATCATTTTATTGCTCCTTAAATGGTGAGGATACAGGGAGTAGAGTTGGTAAAGGTGGATGAGTTTAAGTACTTGGGATCAACAGTTCAGAGTAATGGTGAGTGTGGAAGAGAGGTGAAGAAGAGAGTACAGGCAGGGTGTAATGGGTGGAGAAGAGTATCAGGAGTGATTTGTGACAGACGGGTACCAATAAGAGTGAAAGAGAAGGTCTACAAGAGGGTAGTGAGACCAGCTATGTTATATGGGTTGGAGACAGTAGCATTGTCGAAAAGGCAGGAGTCAGAGCTGGATGTGGAAGAGTTAAAGATGTTAAGATTTGCACTGGGTGTGACTAGGATGGACAGGATTAGGAATCAGTATATTAGAGTGTCAGCTCAGGTTGGACAGTTGGGAGACAAAGCAAGAGAGGCGAGATTGCGTTGGTTTGGACATGTGCTGAGGAGGGATGCTGGGTATATTGGGAAAAGGATGTTAAGGATGGAGCTGCCAGGTAAGAGGAAAAGAGGAAGGCCTAAGATAAGGTTTATGGATGTGGTGAGAGAGAACATGCAGGTTGTTGGTGTGAAAGAGCATGATGCAGAGGACAGGAAGAAATGGAAACAGATGATCTGCTGTGGCGACCCTAACGGGAACAGCCGAAAGAAGATGATGATGATGATCTCTCTGCCCTGCTTGTGGGTCACTCGTGGCAATAAAGGATCTTTAGAACAGTCAGCCCTACCCAGTTAATTAATTGATCACTAAAGTAATGTATTAGTGTGACACACTTCAGTGGTATTAATATTATTCAGGATGTTCATGACCCAGATCTGTGTGAGAAACTAACAGATTTATAGTTTCCTACATGGACAGTAATATGATACAAGACAAGTTTTTTCCCTTGATACATACAGACAAGTACTGCAGTAATACTGGGCATCTTAGCAGTGCAAGCTGTAGTTAATGCATTTCCCATCACTTCTATGAAGTCATGTGACCCTTTAGTTTGCGAAGGAGTGAGACTAAAGTTCAGGCCCTCCGCAACAAATGTGGGGCTTCCTTGAACTCAAAGACTAAAAGCGGACATGTGGGTTTAAGAGAAACTTGTCATAACCATGCAATAGCCAACCATGCTGCCATTTGTGGCAACCATATGCAACAGCTGGCTTTGTGTTACTTGGCATTTCCCTGCTTATTCAGACTATCCTTTGCACTTGCAGCTCTTGGAATCTAAGGACTCTACTAGTTTTCTATATCTTTGTGTGTGTGTGTGTGTGTGTGTGGGGGGGGGGGGGGGGGCAGCTTCCACTATTCACACCATGATTTGGCTAGCAATGCAAAGATTTAGACTGTCTTAGGTTAATGTCCAGTATTCCTGAAAGTAGATTGCTGAGAAATTCTCTTAACAAGAAATAAATTATAGTAATTTATACAATGCTGTTCTAAATGCAAAAAAACAGTAAGAATATATAATCTGACCCCCTTATTTACTGTATGTAAGACCTCAGTCTTTGAAAGAAATCAAGCAATAGTGCAGAAGGTGCTTTACAGTTAAAGGTATAAGATGTATAAGCTGAATGATTAACATAAAGTGTGTACAAATGCCCCAAAAGACATACAATACACCTTGTGACCTTTCACTGTGAAACATAGCTGTCTGGTAATAAAATGGAGGAGGGGTGGTGGGATGCTGCAATAATGCAACCCTCTCTCTCTCTCTATATATATATATATATATATATATAATATAGATATACACGTGTAATACATATATATATATATATATATATATATATATATATATATATATATGTGTGTGTGTGTGCATGTGTGTGTGTGTGCCTGTGTTTTGTTAAATAGGGTTGCAGAATTTTTTTACACAGTTTTAAAAAAGTAACATAATAACCAGAAATACTTATTTCTTTTTTTCTAACTGACAGTTAAGTATATGATTTCACAGATGGAATTTCCTGACACAGTTCTTGATCTTTCTTCAACACACACACACACACACACACACACACACACACACACACACACACACACACACACACACACACACACACACACACACTACACTTTGAACAAATTTAATAGTCTTTCAGTCTGCAGTGTCAGGTCACTCAGGTCATTTACATGAGCAGGCTATGACAGCTGTCCATTAAAAGAGTAGAGAACCTTGTCAGTGTCAGAAGACAACTGCAGGAAACCAGTCTTACCTTCCCCCACTCCTCTGCAGAAAGAAGGTTTAATTAAAGGTTTTTCTTGAAAGGCACTGCTAAGTTGAAAGGCTGAAAGATGTCTAACTCATTCATGTCTGCCACTTTAGGAGAACCTATTTTTGGAGAGTGTTTCTATATAACTCAAGTGCCTTGAAGTGCGTGGTGTCTTGTGACTGGATAGCGGACTGGAGCTGCCTAGATAGTTGGAGATGCCATAAAGCCTGCTATTTGTTATTATTTTCATTCTTGGATGAAATCAGTAGCAGCAGGGCATCAGTGTTTCTGTGCTATAAAGTGCTACAGAGATTTATCACACACCATTATTTGTATTTCTTACTTTTTAACTCCTGACAAACTGGTATCATAGTAGCTGGGGATGGGAGATTGAAGTGGAAAGCAGCATGCTGTCTAGGTTTGGAAATAGAGCACAGCTGCTCAAAGACCTTTCAGAAGAAAGAAGGTGGAACACCTGCAATAGCTGTAATGCATATAAGGTATATACTAATATAACAACCACCAGGGCCTTTATAAGCATAGCAGCGTAACTCAGTCCAGTTGCATCCCCATGTAACATGTGCACCTAAACTGGAGGGGTATATAAGTTAGGAGAAGTATGTTAGTGAGGGGGGTACTATAAAGTTATGTGGGGGGGGGTAGGTTAGTTAGGGAATGTTTACTGTTGGCATGTATCTATTGGAGGCATAGGGGCCGGACTGGTGGTGAATTTATGATTTCCTATCTTAATGTTAGTTAGGGAATATTTGCCATTAGCCTCTGTTTATAAGAGACATGGGCACCAGCCCCAGGATGATTTATGAATTCCTATTCAATGATCAAGGTTAAGTTTAGATTAGGGATGAACTGTGCTTCGTATGGATGGGGAAGCCTACTCCAGTGTATGGAGATCCTGTGAGACACATATCCATCTCGCCAGTATGTTCTATTTATGTTGTAAGCAAGTTTAAATCCCTGCATCTAGTGTGTCTGGTGCAGTTTGTTTTGTAGATGTGCAAAAGCACCATCAGTGCTGGATCAAAGGATGCCTCTCAACAACCTGTAGGAGTCAAAGTATAGAGACAGGGCTCTAAGGCAGTCTGTTTAGCACAATGTGATAATACCATGGATTCTCTTTGTGAGGAACCTCAGTACGTCTACCAACAGTGGCATATGCCTAGTCAGGTATATGCCGAAAGGGACATTGTACTCAATGATGGGTCTGATAAGTGCTTAGTAGAGTGGCACTAAAACTTCCATGGACCTTGATGCCATAAGCTTACTTATAAGTTGGGCAAAATAGAATGATTTTCTTACCATCTTGGCTACATGCTGATCAAAGCCCAGATTACTGTCTGCATACATTCCCAGATCTCTAACTATTGGGTCAACTCCTAGGGGTGTCTTATCAATGGAGCAATTAGCCTCAGTTGGCATTTTCCCAAAAGAAACTATAATGCTCTTATTTGCATTGTGTGTTATCCATGGCTTTGGCACCAGTCATTTGTCTGTATTAGAACTTCTTGCAGGATGTTGGTATCAATGAGGGGATTTATAATAGCTCCCAATATGGAGTCATCTGTGAACTTGGTGAGCCAGAGGCCCTTAACATTAGCCTTGACCTCTGAGAAGTAGATATTTAAAAGGAGTGGGCCCAGCATGGAGGACTGTGGTACTCCACTGGTGACCTGCCTCTTGGTGGAGGTGGCTCACGAATCCTGAATTATTGGGTCCTCTCAGTGAGGCAGATAACAATCCATTGAGCTATGTATGGATTTATGGCAAGTTCAGTGAATTTGTTTACAATACCTGAGTAGGGTATTCTGTTGAATACCTTAGCCAGATTTTGGTAGGCAGTATGCACCATTTGTCCTTCATCCATTGCCTTGGTTACCATCTCAAAAAAGTCTGCCAGACTGCATAAGCATGACCTGCCCCTGACAAAACTAAACTGGGATGGGTCCAGTGTCTGTAGCTTGCCAATGTCTTTGTTGATCATCTCCATGATAATTTGTTCTATGGCTTTGCATGCAAGACTAGTTAGACTGATATGTCTGTAGTTTCTGTGGGGGTCCATTCATGGTCCACCCTTGTGAAAGGGGATAACCGTTGCTGCCCTCCATTCTCTTATTGTGTAGCTTGTTTTGAGGCTATAATTAAAAAGTGACTCAAGTGGTCCTGATAGGTCATATTTCAGGCTGTTTAGGAGAAAACCAGGGATATTGTTGGCCTCATTGAGGCTGTGTTTTTTGGCCTTAGCAAGTGCTGCCATAACCTGCTCCCTGATAATAGCTGAGGGAGTGGATATGCTGGTAGGAATTTCCCACAGGGTGGCAGGGAGAAGTGGGTGGGAGATATCTGAGATGAATTTTTCAGTCATCAGGTTTGCTATTTCACTCTGCTCAGTAAAGGTGGTGCCATTTAAGGTTTTTAACCTAGCTGTAGAAGGTCTTGTGGTTGTCTTCAGCCTGAGAGCCTATCTTGACCTCATAACTGGCCTTGTTAGATTCAAGGAGTCCTCGTATTTTCCTGTTTAGTTTATTTAGTGAGCCTTCTGATTATGAGAGGTGCTCTTTCTAATGTTGGCCATAACTTTTTTCCTTTTGTTATATATCCTTTTAAGATTGAGTCCACCAGTATGGTTTGTGTTTGGGTTTGTTTTAGGCTTACTTCTGGAAGGCAGATCAGTCTCTATGCAACCATGTATGCAAAGTGTTTCTGTGAACAGTTCTGCGTAGACTGTTTTGAAATAGGGGTTAGGCAGGGCATTGAATTTTAACAATCTGTCACTTAATAGGATGTAGTTTGCTATAGAATAGTTCCTAACTGTAAAATGTTTTTCTGGGTTTTCTGTGTTGATTTTTTTTATTTTGAATGAGATAGCTTTGTGATGAGATCTCATTAGTGAGGATGTGACAAGGGGGGGATGTATGGGTGCGGCTCTCTTCTATATTGGTGAGGACTTGGTCCAGTGTGTTTAAACCTCTGGTTGGAGAGCGCACTAACTGATCAAACGCATTTGTGTTAATAAAGTCCAGGAAATGTTTTGCCTGCAAGTTGGAGGCAGTGTATGTTTCCCAGTCTATAGAGGGGTAGTTAAGGTCTCCCATGAATAGAGTGGTTGGTTGGATTGAGAGTGCCTGCAGTAGATCTGTATAAGAGTTGTGGAATTATTTTGACATAAATGATGACCTATAGCTAGATAAGCTATGGTAAGGGACTCTATCTAGGGAGATTTGCACAAGGATGAACTCCAAAGTATCATCCTGTTTAATCAACCTTGGGGTATATTTGGTGCTAATGCAGATTGAGACACCTCCAACTTTAGTCCCTGTCTGTGCAGATGATGGTCTAAATGCATGAAAAGCTCTGTAGCCTTGCACTGCCAGAGCACTTTTTGTGGCTTTAAACCATGTTTTGGTAATGGCACAGATGTCTATATTTTCCAGAATGAGGATAATTTGTAGGATGTAGAGTTTCTTGTTAAGGCTCCTAGCACTGAGCAGTAACACATTAGGGTCCTTTGAATTTTGTTTGCTATGTCAGTAGGTTTGTCACCTTGCCATTACTTTAAAAAGTCTCTAAGGTGGTGGATAAAGGTTCAGCCAAAATCTGGATGTCTATAGAGGATAGGTGCAGGCCATCTTTGGCAAAGTGATGTGGTCTGTTGTCCATGTCATCCCAGATATTGAATCCCCCTGGACTGACACCAGAAACTAAGCCAGTTGTGAAAGTCAATCATTGTTTTGCTCATAATGTGACATCATCCTTGGTGAAGGTAGAATGCTGCTCAATGCAAGGCACAGACAGGTCCATAATGTCTCTGTACATCTAAGGTCATTTACACCCACATAAACTATGATACTTGTACCTGAGGTGCAAAGACTTGAATGCATGTGTGACTTGTTGGATCCTGGCTCCAGATAAGCACCTGACTGTAATTTTCCACTTGTCCACTCTGGTGAGTGGGGCATATGTGTGTGGTATAATGGAGTCTCCTATAACAAGTGGCCTTTGTAAATTATTTGCTTGCCTTATGGGCTTTCTTTTTATGGGTCCATTGGGGCTAGTCATATTTGTGGTGCTAGGTGTTGCTTTTATGTGTGCTTTATAGATCACTGAGGATAAGCATTGCCATTTGCAGGCTTAGGAGGTCTCTGAGGTTTGGGGAGATTGCTTTTTAGTGCCCGAGCATAAGTCTATGTGTGTGGTGAATGCAATGTGAGTGTTCTTCTTCACAAACATATTTGTAAATGAGATTTTTGCGTCAAAGGAAGTTGTGTATGTACATCTCTCACATTCTCTGTTAGTCTTTTTAAGGATTAAAAGGTTGTCTGTGTACATGAGACAATAGCTACATAGTCTCAGAATGCACATATCTACCACGCTGGCTATGGAGACATTTGGAAATTGAATATCCATGTTGCCCCGACCTGTATTACTTTGGGCTAATAGGATTTAATGACTAGGTTTTACAAAGGTCTCCTAGAGTGGTCTCTAAGGTTAGGGACAAGAGTTGAATAGTGTTAGAATATGGCATTAGTACCATCTAAAGAGCAAGCTAGCTGCTCTGAGCTTAACTACATGTAAGGCTTCAATAAGTTACAGGTTAAAGTCCTAGTACTAGTTTTATAAGTAAACTTACTTGACCAGGTGCTTGCATCTCTACAGGACACTACTAACTACTGCTGCATGGTGAGTAGCACCACACAAATGAGCTTAATTAATAGAAGCAGAAAAGAGAGTTAACTATAACCCCTGAGCCCTCTGTCCAGTAATATGACCATACTTTCAGCCTCTCTGGAGTGTTACCCAGCTCAGATAGACCAGGCAATCAATCACCTTCTGCCACAAGATGGATGACCCTAGTCCTGTTTATGTAAAATCACAGCAAGAAGGAGGACCCTTGAGTGCAATGCAACAACAAACAACTTATTCCCCAGCTAAATCACCCCTCTACAAGGCCCTCTGGACAATAAAATGACTACACTTTGAGCCCTCTGAAGTGCTCACAAACTCAGATAGACTAGGCAGACACCAACAGCAAATAACTTATTCCCTAGCTACATCGCCCCTCTATAAAGCGTTTACAAGACAAAAAAGTTCAAGTACCAATCAGTAAGGAGAAAAGGCAATTTGTAGCAGAAACACACTTTAAATGCTTGGAAAATTGCAAAATGCAAACATTGATCATGTAAACAATGAAAAAGAAGTGCAAGTTTGGCAACTTATCTTTGCCTGGATGACACTGCAGTCACTATAAACACTTACTGAAGCACAGGCAAATTACCAAGGATCTGAGCTTTGTGGAAATGCGCCCTACTGTGGTGTCCGTGAAGAGGTGGGATGAGTGCCAGTGCACCATTTATAAGGCTGCAGTACAATAGTGCCCACAGTTGTCCGAATACATGAAGGGCATCAGAAAATAAAATACTCCTGGTGCCAGGCATTATTATACGATGATTACCCACTCTTCCTTCCTTCCTTCCTTCCTTCCTTCCTTCCTTCCTTCCTTCCTTCCTTCCTTCCTTCCTTCCTTCCTTCCTTCCTTCCTTCCTTCCTTCCTTTCATTATCTGTGTCATGACTTACACAAAGAACTTAAGCAATAAGGATACAGGACCATTGTACCAATGTACCAAATGCACCAAATGTACATGCACAGAAATTCCTGGATTTTGTAAACACAGACTCCCTGGACCAGATACCATACTGGATCTGGTCCTCATTAATATGGGGGGAGTGCTGCACATTCCCTTACTGTAATACCTTCCCTGGTAAGGTCAGGCCACAAAATGGTCTCCTTTGGAGTAAAAATGAAACTTGGACCCCCAGCTAAACCTGGAATATTCATGAACTATTCTAATACTAACCTCCTGCTATTAAGTGAGAACCTGGCAAAATCTCAAGGCCCCATAAACCCTGACAACACTGATGCCTATGCAGAACTGTTCACAGAAACCCTGTACAAGCATGTACAGAACTAACTCAAAAAACAAGCCATCCTAGTGCAATCACAAAATCAATAGGCTGTATAACAGGAGGAAGAAAATCATGGCAAAATTAGGAGGTACAGAACTTAGGAGGATAAAATCACTCTCATCAAACTAAACAAACAATTCAATGGACAAATAAAGTCTATCAAAGCCAACTTTCAGGTAAATTTGGTCTCCCAGGCCAAGGACAACCACAAAGCATTATTCAGCTATGTCTGCAACCTCAAAGGCAATTCACAATTGTGTGCAGAGCTCATTGTAAATGGAGCCACCTCTACTGAGCCAGAAGGCATAGCAAACCTCCTGGTTGATAAATTCAGCTTTAACTTTACCCCTCTCTCCCCCTCAACCTTCCCTCAGAAAATATCATCAAATATAATTCCCCCTACTATCACTAGGGAACAGGTCATTAATGCTCTGTGTGAGAACAAGAACACTGCATCAATGGGCCCGGACAATATCCTAGGATTCCTTCTAAATAGCATGAAACATGACCTATCAGGGCCTCTGGAATTACTATTTAACTGTAGCCTCCAACCAGGTTTCGTGCCTCACGAATGGAGAAAGGCAACAATCAACCCTTTGCACAAAGGTGGGCCATCTACAGACCCTGAAAACTACAGCTCCATAAGTCTCACTAGTTTCATATGTAAAGCCATGGAGATAATTATCATGGAGATGATCAATAGAGATATAGTAAACCTCTAGAGACTGGACCCAACCCTGTTTGGTTTTGTCAAGGGCAGATCATGCCTACTCAACCTGGTGAACTTCTTTTTGAAGGTCACCAAAGCAATGGATGAGGTCAAAATCATTCACACTGCCTACTTTGACATGGCCAAGATATTTGACAAAATACCCCACTAGGGCATTGTTGACAAACTGAAGAAGTTAGGTACAAACCTATATGTCACCCAGTGGATACACAGACATGACCCAGGAAGTTAGAAATGGGAGTCCACCTCTACGAAGTGTCCAGTCACAAGTGGAGTCCTTCAAGGATCAGTCCTTGGACAACTCCTTTTTGGCATTTACTTCTCAGAAGTCAAGGCCAATGTTAGTGGTCTCTGGCAGACTAAATTTGCAGATGATTGCAAATTAGGCAATGTCATTGAATCTTACATTGACATAAATGTTCTCCAGGAGGGGCTGACAAACAACCCATTCTAAAGAATTAAACCTTGCCTGTGATATAAATAGGACCTGCTGAAGAGATAGGTATGTATCCCAGAGACTACACTATCAGTGGAACAGGCTCCCCATCCATGTGAATGCAGAGTTCCTCCATTATCCAATTCAAGTACAACTTGGACAGTTGGATGGGAAAGCGGAAATTCATCCCTGGTTTGGCACCTATGTCTCTAATGGACGCAAGTAACCTGAAAATGGTTCATCTCCCAGGCCCATGCTTAACACTTCTCAAGGGTATCAGAACTTGTCAGAGATTTAGGATACATCACTAGGCTTAAAAAGGCCCTTGTGGTCGTTAGCCTAGTAAACACCTATGAACTTATGAGCCATTGTTACTGACCAAGAAGTGTCCCTAAGAAGAAAGGTATATAAAATTGTTCTGCATAAAGACTTGAACCTGTTGGCATCCATGCCTCAAACACATAATAATTCAGTTATGGCGAGAGATTCATAGCCCCCCTTATTTACTGCGTTGGGACTGGGAGCTCAAATGCTTTTAACAGGAGGATTAAGGAGATCTTATGTGTTGTCTGGTGGAGGAGGAGGAGCCGAGCTGGTCTTTCATGGAGGGTTGGTGAGTACTAAGAAATGAAATGGGAGTGCTGTTTGTGACATAGCAAAACAACTTTTATCTTAGCAATAATAATATACTAACTATGGCAAGAACTGAATTCACTGAATATGTTTGAGGGCTGTATTCCCTCATTACTGGGTTTGTCCAGGTGTTTTGTGCTAAGTTGGACACACTATGGGTACTGAGAATTTCGATAAATGATAGCCATTTTTTTAGTCTTCCCTTCACAAAACTACAAAGTGATTTAGCATAGTGGTATGTTGGTATGTTTTTCACAGTGAGTTTGGCAGTAAATGTGGCAGTAAAATGTATGATTTTAACATTGCATTCTATCCAAGCAATGTTTTTCCTGTTTTAATGTTTGTTTGTTTCTTTTTTTTGTTGTTTGACCCACCCACTTAATTTGATTTTTCCAGATTTCTTGTGCTTGTAGATTGAGAAAGGTACAAAGAGATGCATTAAGAGAAGACTGACTGAGAAGAGAGAGAAGTTTAGTGCTGATTATAGAATCAGCAAAGAGTGTGCTCAACTTGCTAAAAATAGCACAAACTGTTGGTAATGCTTTTAAGTTGTTGGTCTGTATTGAAAGTTAATACACTGGCTATGAGCCTGTTATCAGTTTGCAGGCCATTTCCTAGTGTTATCAATTTGCCATATTGTTCAATTTGCAAGATTATATTATTATTATTTTATTAATTTAGGCATTTTAGGCATCAGGGCATCATTTACCATTCAGACCATAGTCAAGAAATTGAAGTCAGGAAATATAAAAGCAATTACTTTTATAGTTAGCTTTATTTTACTACTTATTATAAGTTATTTATTTTTACTACTTCAGTTGACTTTTATATATTTGGATATAACTGATGATGGTAAGTTTTTGAGGGCGGAACTAGAAATTTTCATTCCCTGAATTTTTTGTTCTCTATTTTGGTGTTTAAATGAAAATGTTCATGTTAATAGGAAAAGGAAGGTGAGCATTTGTTCCATATGCAGTTTTTATTATTTAAAAGCAGCCTGTATTAAATTTTTTTAATTAAACGGGTAAAATGTATTTTTCTTTGAATGTGTGGTTAATGTTGTTTTTCTGAATGTGTTCAATTTTAGGCAGAGAAGTTTTAATTCCAAGTTTTAATAGCAAGAAAATTTAGTGTTTGTGCTGTGTTGCAAATCATCATGCTTGGCTGGAGAGGGGGGTAGCAGTTTGAGAGCTGTCAGTACAAATTTGAAAATCCTAGCTACACCCCTGCCCTTATATACCTACTGCGTGTTGGCATAATGGTTAAGGTGCTTACCTCAAAAGCACATCATACAGTGGGTGATTCTCACTTTTGAAGGGAAATTGGCTAGGTTTAAAATAATCTGCAAGGGCAGCTAGACTAGTACTTACCTCTGAATATACATGAAGTTATAAATAACCAACTGTCTAACATTACATTCATGTGCAGTCAATTCTGTTCTGCTACAGTCTGCATTCTTTGTAGTCAATATTCATACCTCTGGGCGTGACTGCTATTTGCCTTTGTCTAGTTCTTTGCAGTCTGTTCAAAAGGGGTAAATATACATTGAAACTAAAAGGCCATGTCATCTAGTGTCAGGGATGGATTTAACAGCCAGTATTCACAGATATCTGTTTAAAATACCCTACTAAGCATTTAAGTTCATCTGATATGCAGGACTGGATTGTTATACTTTGGCAGAGTATGGCTTTACACCCCGTCGTGATAGTATGAGATCATAATTATTATATTTGCAGTCTGATAATCAAATAGACATACTTTTGTTTTTGGTGAACCATGCTGAGTGCTATAAATAAACTGCATAGTGCAGATGTTCCAGGGCGTTGGAAAATTATCATTCTTATCTAGTAAATAGCAAAGTAGATTTTTATTTCATATAATAACAAGAGCAGTAGAATAGACTAGTGCACTGTGTTACAAAATATGCACTGTTTGTTGTTCCATGTGAAATGTTGTGTTGTACAGCTGGCAACACATTTCTTTACTGGTCTTCCCTTTCTGGGCTCTGTTAGATCAGACAAAACAGCATTCAACTGTAGCAATCTGAAGGGTGTAAATGGACAAGAAAGAGATAAGGCCTTCTATTCCATTCATGACTAAAAGAAGTCCACATTGGGGGAAGTGATAATAAATGTAAATTCTCAAAGGAAAGGCAGGATAGGAAAGCAATGGTGTATGCAAGGAATGGGTTTAAGCGATAGTTACTACAAGAAGCAGATAAAGAGAAATTGAGTGAACAACTTGTAATGGTAAACGGGAGAAGACCTTGCCAAAATAGTGGCTTAACAGATAAGGGAGAGGATGGCAATGAACAGCTGGTATATAAGTACTATTTATTGATTTCTGGACTACAAAGAAAAATAATGAGCAAGAGCTGAAGGGACTGAGAAGATCAATTTATAAAGGAAGATTTCGGTCCCTCTGAAGTGGGTGGGAGGATTTCAGCATCAGTGGTGAAGATGAGCAGGAATGAGAGAAGTACTAGTGTGAAGCCTGACCATCAAACAATGTAGTTCACAAGTGATACATACAAAAACGCTGGTGTGAGATTATAGTGGTGGCAAACCAAACTAGAGTAAACTGGGAAAACAGGTACATAGCCTGGGAGAATTGAAATCAACAAATTGGTCAAATAGAGTTTGGCACAAAGTTGTGAATATCCTATGAAAAGCAGCAGAATAAGGCCTGGAAAAGAAAGGCAACACAAGAAGAGGGAAAAGACATGCGTAAGTTAAGGAAGAGTTGAGAAACACAAGTCAAAGTAGTAGGCCACAGCAAGGATGGAAAGAGAACTGATAAAAGAATAATGAATGCAAAGGGAGGATTTTTAGGTACACAGGAGGATGAAGGAAGACAGGAACAAAGGTGATTTTTTTGATTGGATAATTGGGCTGGTTTCTGTTTCTCTGCCTTTAATAGCCAGTGTTTTAAATCAGATATACTTGTTTTCTCGAGCTGTTGTAAGCTGCAGAGAGAATGGCCTACTGTCCAGCTGTGACATTTGAAAAAGATAAGTGTTTATTTTCAATTGTCTTCTGCACTTGTGTTTTAATACATATCTCTATAATCTGAACAACTGTTTTTAATCTCCTTTTTGTTGTGTGATAGAGCTGAGTATTTTTTGCAGTTGTGCCCCTTTCAGCTTGCAGTGAAATCTTGTCTAGAAAGGGCTAGCTGTTTTATTTGTGGCAGGAAGTAAATCAGACTGGTTTAATCTAGCTAAGGACATTCCTGCAAAACTGTTTTTGTTTGGATAATTGGACTGGTTCTGTTTCTCTGCCTTTACTAGCCAGTTTTTTAAATCAGATATACTTGTTTTCTCAAGCTGTTGTAAGCTGCAGAGAGACTGGCCTACTGCACTGCTGTGATATTTGAAAAAAGATAAGTGTTTATTTTCAATTGTCTCCTGCACTTGTGCTTTAATACAGATCTCTGTAATCTGTACAATTGTTTTTTCCCACCCATCCTCACAGTTGTTATTGTGGTTTTATGTATTGGTGCCTTTGAGTTGCCCACCTCTGGTTTAAAGTTGATACTGGACACTCGCCCCAGTGACATTAAATCAGCTTATTCTACTATTTATAGTGAGAACTTAGCAAAGGCCCACCCCTTTAGCTTCTGAACCTTGAATTATCTGTTTTCTGTCTTTTCACTTTCTACTATATTAAAAAAAAAGGTTTCTCTTTCAAGTTCATGTTGGTGTTTGCCATATTTATTACTGATTGATGGTAGCATCACTAAATTGATGCCACTATTCTACTGAATTGCTGCTTTATTAGTGCTGTCTGTTACTGTTGTGATTTGTGAGCTATTGTTTCAAAGCAATCTACTGATTAACTATATTTCATTGCTATCTACTGCAATTCATTACTGTTTAACTGCATTTTACTGAATTTCATTGCTGTTTAACTGTATTTTTTTCATACTATAAGTGCTAGTCTTTTAAGTTAACTGTTTTTCTAAAAAAAAAAAAAAAAAAAAAAAGTGCTGGGCTTGTTTTCCGTTTTTTCTGTTGCTTGAGTAGTCTAGATACAGATTTGCAGTATCCAGAACTGTTTTGTATGTTTCTGAGTTCCCCAGACCCTTCTGTGTTAGAGGGAAGCCTTCCAGATTATCGGTGAGAGTGGTAAGCACTAGGTAGCCTATCTACCACAAGAGGAGTGGTTTACAGCTCTGAAATTGTAGTTTTATTGGCCGTTTTGGCAGTTTTTTCTATCCCTTTCAACTTTCTCTTCTCTCTTGCACTTTAATTAGCTTATTCACCAGCACTTCATCAGGCTTTTTGTACCAACTATTGTAGCACGCAAGTGCTATCAGCACTAGACGTCCTATAAGGAAACAGCTCCAGTGCTTAGTAATGATGACCATCCCTCCTGGCATGTCTAACGGTCATTTTCCTGGGCTTTCTCCTATTAACCTGGTGAGCTTAGGCATTCTGAGGCAGTGTAGCAACTGTCTCATGTACACAGACAACCCTCTCCTCTTACCTCCCAACACTCAGACTTGCGAGAGATGCACCTATATCCCCAAATCGGAAGCCATGCACTCTCCAGCCAAGAGGAAAAGGTCAACACCTGCTCCACAACACATAGAACACATATCCAGAACACCCACCATCACAGCACTCACATAAAAACACAAACCCCACACCCACCTTCTCAGAGGCTGTCAACAGAAATCTACCCAAACAGCAGAGACCTCCAAGGCAGAAATGCTCTTGACCACCACAACACAGCACAAACCACAAGACACATAGCTCACCTACACAGTGTGCCCCTCAACCTAAGCCCCTAAGGCAAAATAGCTTGTCCAATAATCATAGGTGACTCAGTAGTGAGGCACACTGATGTCCCACTCACTAGGTTGAATAAGGAGAAGGTAACAACTGTCTATCAGGTGCCAGAGTCCGACACATAACACATGCACCCAGGTCACTCCACAACAAGTATAAGTATGACTCTATCGTTGTCCATGTGGATGTGAATGACCTGAGACGCACCTCCCTGGACTACATGAAAAGAGACATGGTGGAGTGCTCAAATTATGTGGCCCAGACAGGTATGACCCTAGCCCTGAGCAGCATCCTACCATCGCCCAGAATTATACCACAGTACAAACAAAAATGATCAACTTCACCAATTGGCTAAGTTTCTGGTGTCATTCTATGGGTATCCAGTATCTGTCTGCTTGGGATGACATGACTGACAGATTTCAATGCTTTGCCAGAGATGGCCTGCATCTGTTACCCCTGGCTAAGGCTCTTGCTACCCCTATAGTGCCTTTTTTAGGCTGCGTTCCAAAGACCAAATTACCACCACAACAGCTATAAATAAATGCAATTTGAGGGTCATGCTGCTGAATGCTAGAAGTCTAAATCTCAAGATGCACTCGCTCAAAGCACTCCTCAAAATGTAGAGCATTGACATTTGTGCTGTAACGGAGACCTGGTCTAATGCAGCAGAAAGTACCTCTGCGCTACCAGGCTACAACACATTCCACACCTTTTGGCCCCAGAACATGGACCGAAGCTCCAAAGGCAATAGTGTCTCCATATTCATAAATGATATGCACACCTTCAGACTAATAGCTCAGCATAATGCATCTGAGATACTCCAGATACAACTAACATTAGGTAAGACTGCAATTCAGGTCATAGCCTACTAAAGGTCCACAACCATGTCCTAAGCCTCTCACTCCACACTCCTAAGCACCCTGGAAACTATTAGGATCCAACCCAACACTTTCATACTAGGCGACTTCAACTACCCCTCTATCAGCTGGGAAAAGTACTCATGCACCAATGCACTAGCCCAATGCTTCCTGGAATTCATCAATTCCAGTGCCCTGGACCAGTTTTTTCTTACCCACACTAGATGAAGCAACATCCTTGACCTAGTTATTACTAACATGGGCAACTGTTGCTCTATACCAATAGTCAATTCCTCCCTGGTTAGATCCGACCACAAACTAATCACCATGGAACTCCACATATCACCCACATCCCCCACAAAGGTATCCACCATGAAAAACTTCTCCAAAGCTGACTTTGGACTCCTAAAAACAGAGGTGGCTAACTTCCCGGCACCCATGCCAATGAAAAATAGATGCATGACTGCCGAATCATACACCAATACACTGTGCGAACACGCACATAAATGCATGGAACTAGCCATACCCAACAGAACCAAGATGCTCTCCTCCAAAAAAAGGAAGCCAGTCTGGTGGTCACCTACCATTAATAAACTCTACAACAGAAGTAAGAAACTGATGCTGGAAAAATTCCCTTATTCGACTCAACAAAAAGTTGAGATCCCTCATCAAAACCTCCAAAGCCAGCTATGAAGGCAGAATTGCAACAGACACTAAAAACAACCACAAAGCCTTCTATAGTTATATCAAGGATCTCCGTGGCAATACCCAGATTTGCTCTGAGTTACTGCACAATGGTACCTCCTATACTGAGCCAACAGATATTCCTAACACACTGCACTGACTGACAGATTCAGTGCCAGCTTTACCCCCCCCCCGAAAGACCAATTTCAGTACCGGAAGAATGCCAAGCGCCCAACATTACTGCAGCACAGGTTAAAGCTGCATTGTCTAAGGCCAAGAATACAGTTTTCATGGGATCTGACAATATCCCTGGCTGTGTTCTACATGAATTACAAAGTGAACTGGCACCACATCTGTGTGCTCTGTTCACTCACAGCCTCACCTCAGGCTTTGTCCCTACTGAATGGCGCACTGCTACAGTCATCCCTCTCCATAAAGGAGGAGCGACTACAGACCCTGGAAATTATCGCCCCATTAGCCTGCTGAGTCTGATATATAAGGCTATGGAGCGCATCATCATGGACCTAATTAACAAGGATATAGGGAATCTCCAAACTCTGGATCCCATGCAATTTGGTTTTGTGAAAGGTAGATCATGCCTACTCAACCTGGCTGACTTCTTTAAGTCAGTCACCAGAGCAGTGGATGAAGGTAAGGCAGTTCATACAGCCTACCTCGATCTGGCCAAGGCCTTTGATACCATTCCTCACTCAGGAATCATTGATAAACTCAGCAAGCTAGGCATCAACCTCTATATCGTTAGGTGAGTTGCAAATTGGCTCACAGATAGAACCCACAGTGTGAAAATAGTGGACTCCAAGTCAGACTGCCGACCAGTCATGAGTAGAGTCCCACAGGGATTGGTCCTGGGTCCTCTCCTGTTTGGCATCTACTTCTCAGAAGTCCAGGCCAAGTGATGCAGACATCCTACAGAAAGGCCTCACTGAGACCAATGACTGGTGTCGAAACCATGGCCTTAAGCATAATGCCAAAAAATGCATTGTCATCCCCTTTAGGAAAAAATCAGTTCCCACTAATTACCACATTGATGGAAGTCCACTGAACACTGAAGGTGTTATAAGAGATCTGGGGACACATGTTGACAGCAACCTCTCCTTCAACCACCACATTGCCATTGTGGTCAGAAAGTCCTTCTATGTGACACATCTCATTACCAAGGGTTTTGCATCCAGGAAGAAAGAGGTCATCATTTCTCTCTACGCTTCCCTCATTAAACCAATCATAGAGTATAATGCCCCATTTGGCATGTACCTCACTAGACACCTGCAACAGTTGGAGAGGCCACAAAAGTATCTCACGAAGAGGATCCTAGGCCTTAAACACATGTCCTACATGGACACAGTCAAAAAACTTCAGCTATTCTCTGTCTCATATCGTCTACTAAGAGGCGATCTCTGTTTGACTTACAAAGCCAGGTCTGACCCAGCTCTGTTAGTAATGCTACATCTAAAGAAACCCCAATCCCTCCGCACCACATGCTCCAGAAATCTCAACCTCATTACCACAATCAGCAGAATATGCTGGAGGGACAGGTTCATAACCCATAGACTACCCATACTCTGGAATAGACTTCCCATATATGTCAAGTAGAGCACCTCACTAGCCCTCTTCAAGCGAAATCTTGATGAGTGGATGGGTAATAGAAAGTTCACCCCGAGCATCACTCCAGTGGCTGTACTTGATAGAGGCACTGGCAACTAACGACGGGCAGCAAAATGCCAGGGCACTTCTATGGGCTAGGCTTGTAAAGGCCCCAGGGCCATTAGCCTAGTACACACCTATGAACCTATGAACAATCTAATGGAGAAAAGTAAAGATTTCCAAGAGAAAAACATGTAAGCAGTGATTTCAAATACATTATTTTCCTCTGTCTCCAGTAAAGAGATGGGCCAGAGTTCTTATATGTGAAGGAAGAAGGGGACAAAAGTGGAATAATTGGATAATTGAACATTGGATGGTAGCAAATCAGCTGCTTTTTCATTTTTTTTCATTTTATTTTAATTATATCTGACAGTCAATAATCCATAGGCTTCATGTCATGTGTTTACTCTATAAACAGCCAAAATAACATAAACAACAGCATAAAAAATGAAACCATCATCTTAGGTGATGTCAATATTAACTGGCTAGATATCTCCAGTGGTAACCCCTCTTCTGATATTAACCTCCACATTTACTCTCAGCTGATCTGTAACATCACCAGACCTGACAACAAGGGAAACAAAGGCTCAGTCCTGGACTGGATTCCGGTGTCTGACCCAGAAATAAATCTCCTCCTCTGTAACACAGCCAAATAGTATTAGTGATCACTCCCCAGCATTTATAATACATCAACCCACCTCCATTCCTAACATACACCAATACTGTCTCATCAGACAACTCTCCAATTTCTCCCCAAATACCTTCAATGATATCTTGCAAAATACTAACTGGAGCCCACTAAAATTTATCCCACTTAATGATGCTGTAGAATACTTTAATTCTACATTTCTCAAGGTCTTAAATAGCCTTGTCCCTATACGGCTAAAAAAGGGTCAAGGCAAAACATGCTATATGGCTTACTAAGTCCACAAAGCAAGTAATGTCCTCTAGGGACAAAACCTGGAAAACCTGGCCAAAAAACAAAAACCTTCTAACCTCACACAATATAAACAACTTCACAATCAGGCCAAATGCTTAGTTATAAAAAACAAAAAAGATAATTTCCTATCCATCCAGGACCAACATAGTCTAAATCCCAAGAAATTCTGGGGAACTATCAACTCCCTTCTCCACCCAGGTACTAACAGTAACCCATGCCCAAACCCAGAAAAAATACCCACTCAACTAGCCTCCCTCTTTAATACATACTTCATCTACACCATCACTAAACTTACTACCACCTTCCCACCCATCAATATTAACCCACCAGGAACTCCATTAACACACTCTCCTTAAAGTCCTCTACCTGAGTTCACACTTGCACCCATAGCCACCTCCACCATTAAAAAACTTCTTAAACTCAAACCTTGTATCAATGCCCCAGATAATTTACCTGCAGAATACTTGCAACACTCAACATCCTCCACTGCATATCCTATCAGTACTCTCCTCAACAGGTCCATTAAAGAATCATACATACCTGACATCTGGAAAAAGGCATTTGTCCTTCCACTTTATAAAGGCGGCAACAACTCCGATATCTCCAACTTCCGTCCTATTGTCATTCTCTCCCTCATCTCTAAAGTACTAGAGAAGTGTATTCATACTCAGTTGCTCAACCATCTGATAAAACATCAAATCCTTTCCCCCACTCAACATGGCTTTAGGCCTGGACATAGCACCAACACTGCCCTCATTTCCTTCTTGGATATGGTAAACAGAGCTCAAGATGCTGGCTCCTTAGTCTCAGCACTGTTTCTTGATTTATCAAAGGCATTTGATACTATATCCCACTCCCTTCTACTTACCAAACTTGCTAACCTTGGCCTATCTTCCCCAGCCCTACAATGGTTTACAAATTACCTCAGCAATAGACAACAATCAACTAAATGGTAACACGCATCTTCCCCTTTCTTAAATACTAATACTGGTGTCCCCCAAGGTTCTATTCTGGGTCCCCTCTTATTCAGCATATTTGTTAACTTCCATACCACTCTTACCCACAGTACTCTTATCCAATACACAGATGACTCCACAATCATATGCACTTCTACATATGCACTACAGCATCTCACCCAAGAAGCCTTTTCCTGCGCCAAAACCTGGATGTCCCAGAACCATCTAGCCCTCAACCCCAATAAAACTAAACTGTTAATCTTTACCCCCACTAAACCAAACTCTGTTGACAGGTCACGTTTTTCCATTCGCTCCCAAACCAACACTATTATTGAAATTGTCCCTACTACCAAATTGCTAAGTGTCATCATCGATGACAGGCTAACATTTGACCTTTACATATCCAGCAACATAAAAAAAAACATCAGAAACTAGGTGGCCTGTGTAGGCACTACTATGTTCTAGCCTCCCTGCTAAAAAAGCCCAGGCCTCATCCTTCCTGTTCCCTACTCTGCTATATGGTGCTCCCATCCTCATCAATCTACAGTCCTCCTTGAGAGCAAAACTAGACTCTTGCTACAACAAAATCACCAAGTTTGCTACTAATGCAAAATTTTCCACCCATCACTGTTTCTCTCTGCATCAACTAAATTGGCTAGAATTCCCCACTATCTCTCTTTTCTACAGCTAACCACAGCCCACAAGCTAATCTATCACCCAGAAACCCACCCCTCCCTCTCATCTATACTAACTATATACCATCCTAACTGACACCTCAGGTCTGAAAACAAAATGTTTCTGTCTGTCGAGAAACCCAAGCTCTCAGCTGGCCAAATGTTGTATTCCTATACTGTCTCCAAGTCATGGAATAATCTTCCCCCATCACTCATATCTAATAGTAATCATGCCTGCTTCAAAAAATCACTCAAACTACATCTTTCCTCTTACTGGCTATGCTCCTGCACCCAAATAAACAACTCCAACACCTGACTTATCTCCCCTATGACTTCACCATCAAATATTTTGTTATTATTATTTTCCTTTCCCTTCTCTTTGCCAGACTTCTCCTTTCCTGTCACCTTGCCTTTTCTTTCCCTACTTAGGCCTCTTTCATCACCCTGAATTTATCTTCCCTCTGCTATGTTCCTTGTAAATACATTTTACACTAGTGCTGGAGTGAACTAATGCCAGTGATTTAAGTCTATTTTAGTATTTTACACTAATACTTGATTGTATGTACACCAGCCATTAATTTATCTTGCAATGATTATGATACTACCACTCTATACCCTTTATTTGTATTAATCTGTTTATCTTTTTAATAACTTCATTGTATGTAGCTTTGCGGTGCTTTTCTCCCTGGGCCTCCACTGCAAATGGGCTCATTCTAGGCCCAGTGGACTTTCCCGGTTAACGAATGCAATAAATAAATAATGCAATAAATAAATAAATAGTAAAGGTGCACAAATGTAGAATGTATGAGGTGAATGGAGGTAGGAGCAGTATTAGAGAGGATTAACCAGCCTATACTGTGAAACTAATATTTAATAATAATAACCAGCCTTCTAAGCAGTGCATTAAAATATGAGTGTGTGACTGAGAGACGTGTCCCAAGCAGCTAAGATTACAAGCACACACCACTACACCCAGCACTGCCAGACTTTGTTTCATTCCTCTGTGTGGTCTCCTCAACTTTCATTTGACATTGACATTAGGGTACATGTGACTTATATACGTAAATATAATCAGAAAATGTAATGATGAATATGAACTTAGAATAGCCATAGACACTAAAAGTAGTCATAAATCCTTCTTTATCTGTGTTAGAAAGCTAATGAACATGCCCAACAATGTTGAGAATTTATTTAAAATGGCTTCAACCATTCAGAACCCAAGGAGATCTTTAAAATCCAGTTTGACAGATTTACTGCCAGCTTCACCCCACTCACCCACCACAACTGTATCCATATTCCCACAGTTTCTAGCCCCCAAAGATCACTATGGAAAAACCCTTGCAGCTCTATCAAAACCAAGAAATGCCTCTTCTATGAGGCCTGATAATATGTCAGGTAGCTTAGTTATGAATGACTAATGTGGCTTATGGCAACCTCTATTAAAGCAGTTTAAGATTAGTCTTGTAATAGGTTATGTTTGCAAAGCTTAGGGAACAGCCATCGTTATGTATTTACACAAGGGGGACCAGTCACAGACCCCTGGTAACTTTATAGCCATCAGAATGACTAGCTTTACTTGTAAAGCCATGAACTGGATCCAAACCTGACCTCATTAATTTAGACATTCATAGTATCAGAGCTCTGGAGCCATATAAAAGTGGTTACATCAGGAGAAGGTCCTGCTTTATTAACTTCATAAACTTCACTGAAAAGGTAAATGAAGCAGAATATAATTGTTACAAAGTATACCTGGTATTAGTGGTATACCAGTACCTGGCTAAGGTATTTGATATCCCCATGCAAGTGTTATTAACAGACTTATTAACCTGAGCATAAAGCCAGATTCTAGTAAATAAGAAGAACTCAGCTATATTATCAGTTAGTATTACTATAAAGCAAAAATATACACATTGTAGCAGTATAATATCTGCCTAGGACAGGATGATCTGGGTTGAAGCAGGAAAAAGATAAACAGAATATGGAGACATGAGAAAAGAAAGACCAGACACATAATAAAATGCACTAAAAGATTAATGGATTAAACATATATTCACTAGTGTGTGGACACAGTAAGAAAATATTTTTGGGAAAGACAGATGAATAAAAATACAAATTTGAGAATGGGAAAAGTCCCAGAGGAACAAAAAGATAGCCTTGTATATCCTACATATTACAAAAGCAGCATCAACATGATGGATATTGTTGAAAACCATAAAGGAGAAAAGAGACAGCACTTTTGTTTTTCAGGCCTTTGCCTCTCCTACCTGCTAGAGAACAGCCCATTCCAAGCCAGTCAGCGTATTTGTTCCCTATCGGCAGGGCAAGAGTTAAACCATGCCCCTCAATTGTCCATATTTTTGCCTCATATTCTTAGTCGTTTCCTCATAACATTTGTGGGTTTCTGACAACTCACGAAAACAGAAGTCACTAAATAATGATATATATTTGAGTTTGCGACTTCATAGCCTTCAAAAAAATGCATGTTAATACAAATCCTGTAATTCTGGCAATTTTCTAAGTTTATTAGTGCAATATTTAAAATCGGCCCTATATTGAGGCCTTTATTTTAGGCTGTGTCTGGATGTTTTGCTCTAAGAGTTTAAAAGGTATGAGTTAATCCAGTTTAGTCAGCTTTAAAAAAAGAGGCGTAACCATTATAAAGCTCCAGAAGATCAAAAGACGGTAGAAACTATATAATAATTTAAATCCTGTTCTACAAAAAACTTTCTTGCGTATGCATATCACCAGAAAACAAGAATAAAGAGATTCCGTGCCATATTGGTGGCAACTGTGAGTCAAAGTTTAAGAAACAATAACTAATCAGAAAAAATCAAATGGCAGCAGAAAGTCCCCATTAAGTGCCCAGCCCCTCTACAAAACTAAGGCAAAAGTGCCATCATAAATATTCTTCCCTCTTCACATCAACTGACAAGTTAAAACTGTCTTAGATGTTAGCAGGTTTAAAATACACTAGCAGAAATGAGTGACAACTATGCATGAGGCAAAATAAATCTTGTCAGCCACCGCACAGACTGATTCAGATGACAAAGAATCAATAGGCATGTTATTCAGTCTATTACACCAATTTATAAACTTCTCAGGAATACCAAAAAAAAAAAAAACTTCATCTTTTGATTTAAAACAATAAAAATGCATAACAGGAGTAATATATATATATATATATATATATATATATATATATATATATATATATATCAAGGGAGTATGTTATAGAGGGATGAGCAGGAATATTTTTTCAGTTGGGTTCTGCTCTTGCATTTTCTTCTAACTGCTCAACAAAGTCATCGTATCAGCACAGCATTAATTTTAGATGTCAAATGTAACATTTAGAAGGAGAAAAAAGGAGAAGACATTTTGATGGTCTAACCTCTCTGGATGTAACAGGCACACACACACACACACACACACACACACACACACACACACACACACACACACACACACACACACACACACACACACACACACACACACACACACACACACACACACGCACACACACACACACGCACACACATGCACACACACGCACACACACACACACACACACACACACACACACACACACACACACACACACACACACACACACACACACAGAATTATGCAACAAATGATGAGTCAGGGAGCCATAGCATCTTGGTTACTGTTTATTTAGTTAAGTAAAACAATTGCAATTGAATAAAAGTTAAGAAGGCACTCTCTATACAAAATCTAACATGACCAAACAGACTTCCATTCCCCCATATGTCAACTAAAGTGCCCCAAAGCCTGTGAGTAGCATATTGAGGAACATTTCTTTGCTGTAGGTGCAGTGGCGGCTGGTGACTTCAAATCAAAGGGGGGCTACAGGAGACAGCTGAATGGGTGGGGTCAATGGGAATGGGTGTGACCAACTAGAAAGGGGAGGGACTATGCTCAAAACCACAGAACCTTTAATTAAATACATTGCCCTGGGTGCCAAACCATCATTATGAGAGTCCAATCAAGACAAAATGAAGTGTAGAAGAAAAAAAAATATTTCAATCCATTGGCTGCATGACAGCTTACTTAATATCTAGATGGAAACAAAAAGGATGTGAGGCATGAAAAAATAAATTACTTTTTAAATACATTACTGAAATGCTAGTCAAAATCAAGTATAAGAAAAACAAGCAGCACTTAACTCAAATCACTTCTCCTTACACTCCAGTTCTAATTATAATTCATATTCAGTTTTATTAAAGTACCAAGTAACATGCTAAAAGTTGCAATCTCTGTGATACCCACACTTATAAAAATATTTCTTATCCAAAAAAGACCTGCTGCCTGACAACAACTATCTACTTGTTTCATGGGGAAAACATGATCAAAGTAAAAAATGAAAAGCAAACAAGAAACAAGCTCAACATATATTGCTTAAAGGATTACTGCACAGGATATGGACCACACATGATAGATTGGCATTCTGTGTAGTTTGCAGGTAAAGCCTGTAATGAGCTTAACATAATTGAATCCTGTCCTTTATTACAAATACTGTCATATGCATTTCAATACCCAAAGCTTATATGTTATCTAGTTATGTAAGTATTCTCTGCATGGCAGCAACAGAAAGGCTTTCAATGTTGGCAATACTGCTTATTAAAACTTACTTGCATCTTACAATATCAGACAAGCTTACCTGATGATCATTAAAGCACTGCTACTTAAACACAGAGTAAAAGGCACTTTCTGAATAATAATAAGCATAACTCAACAGTATAAAAATATGACAGAAACCAGAACATTCTGCAAAATCAATGACAGATGAAAAGCCACTGTAGCACTTGTGTTTACCTTGGATGGGGGGAATAGTCTGCACATTTACACTGCATAAATGCCCCTTGCCTTGCTTGGACACATCCAGAGTCACTACATGGGGGAATGGGGTGCAACAAGTTTGTCACAATTTGAAATGTCTCTGGCTGACTGCGATGGCCCTGACACATTTGTCATACCTCTCAACCTCAGAGCAAGAAATCTGGACAAAGCCATACATAGAAGTGGGACAAAGGCCCAAAAATAAGGACAATTTTTAAATATTGCTCTTATAAACTTAGAAAGATAATAGAATAGTAGGTCTTGCATTAGTATGAATTTTCTGAAAGGTACGAAATCTGAAACTCAAATGTCTTTCATTATTTTCTAACTTCAGTCTTTAATGATTTGCCACTAATTTGCCAAAAAACACAATTTTATGAAAAATGGACCAAAATGTGATGCAAAAATATAAAAGGGCCACATAATACAGCTGGGAACATGTCAAAGAAGGGACACTTTTTAATATTAGTACTGCTAACTTGAGCAGCTGACAAAATAAAAGAATCTACATGCATTTCTGAAATAAAAGTAATCTATAACTGATTATTACAGTTATTTATTAATTGTAAACCCTCCATGTTTTCTTACAAAATTGCCATTTTGCAGAGCGATTATTAGGGGAAGAGCAACATTTTGAGCCAAAATCGGGGACAGTTGAGAGGTTTGGATATGCCTAATTCTATAAAGCAATTTTATTTGCACATACCTCTCAACCTGTTAATGCAGGAAATCTGGACAAGGCCAAATATATTGGGGGAACATACAAACACTACTAAAAATTGCTCTTGTATAAACTTAAGATAGTTGATAGAATAACAGGTCTTGCTTTAGCATACATTTTTCTGAAGGTTATGACATAAAACTCAATGTCTGTCATTTAGTGACTTCATTCCTAAATGATTTGCTAGAAAACCACACATTTTATGAGGAACAAACCAAAAATAAGAGACAAATATATATTCATTCTGCAAAAATATGGACAGCTGAGAGGTATAGTTCAACCGGGGCTGTCTGAGTTTGCTGCCCTTCCCCTCTCAAAATCATGGTCGATTGGAGCCTCCCCCCTGCAACCATTCCAGTGTCCCATTCCTTGGTTATTTTGCCCCATTTACCATAAACACTGTAATGTGCATACTGCTTTACTTCTGCAATGATTTGCATTTCATTTGAAAGTTTTATTTTGCATTTTTACAGCACAAACCCCAATAGATATCTGCTAAACAAAGCAATTCAGTCTCACAATGAAAACACACAACATTAAAACTTCTCTGCCCTTGAAACTCATATGCATTGAAACAGTATTGAAACCCACATTCAAAGAAAATACATTTTGCCAGTGGCAGATAAAGATTAACTTTGGGTTGTTTTCAAATCATAGGCCCCTTGAACATGAAACATATACATGCTCTTTGATACACCTTCCCGATTGTATTAAATTGTATTCCTTGTACAATACAGTACAGTTGTTAGAGGGCATTTTAAATTCATTGTTTTGAACATTTTTCCAGTAAACAATGAAACAAAATGCATGCACCAATGACAAAACTACCCAATTCAGAACATTTCCACCATAAAAGTCAACTCAACCTTCTACAGTCCACCAGTATCAGTAAATATGCACAATCTCTGAAGTAGTAAAAGTCATCTAAATAATTCCACATTAAAGAAATCTGTAACAATGAAGAGGCTGCTGCTAGCAAACAACTTTATATGTCATTGTTTATTCATCTACAAATAAAGTGCCTGTTGCCCTTGAGGAATAAATTGCCTATGTTGCATGCATTAAAAAAAATGATAAACTAGTAATATCGCAATAGGGGCTATATGGCAAACTGATAACAGGTTCATAGTTACTACTCTAGGTATCTTCGCCAAAAAGGACTGCAGCATCCACCCCCTTTACAACACAGTACAGTATCAGCAATACATCTATCTACTGTGGGAGTAGAACCCACAGCTTTCTGCATCCAAAGCAAGTGCATTACCTGTTGTGCTATTAACAATGCAAGCAGGCTCAGAATAAGCAGCACTAAAGTTTTGTTCCCCTGCAGCTCTCAGCTCCTTGTAAAATCTACTCAACACGCAGTTGTATCTCTGAACTTTGCAGCACAAGAAATCTGGAAAAAGCCGACATTTATTGGGGGGACAAAAGCCCAAAAACCAGGGACACATTTTAAACATTGCTTGTATAATGTTGGAAAGTTGCTAGAATAAAATGCTGTGTTACCACCATACATTTCACTGCCACGTCTTTAATCCAGGGGACCCTGTGCAAAACAGTCAGAGAAACATACCACTATGCCAAATCAGCTGTTTTGTGAAAGAGAGGAAGACAAACTTAAATGGCTACCATTTAGTGAATTCAGTTCTCACCATAGCTGTCAACCGCTTGGCACAAAACACCTGAACAAAGCCAATAATGGGGGAATACAGCCCCCAAACATATTCAGTGAATTCAGTTCTCATCATACCTCTCAACCTCTTAGCACAAAACATGTGAACAAAGCAAGTAATGGGGGGGGATACAGCCCCCAAACATTCAATTAATTCAGTTCTCACCATAGATAGCTCTCAACCTTAGCACAAAATACCTGGACGAAGCCAATAATGGGGAAATACAGTCCCAAAAATAGGGACAAATTTCAAATATCCATGTTATAAACTTAGACAACTGCTAGAATAAACAGTTTTGTGTTACCATGTACTTTCTGAAGAATATGAAGTCTAAAATTCAAATGCCTGTTATTTTTAAACATTTAACCAGGAAACTAGTCTGACTTGGAACAAAAGACAATTTTCAGCAGAGCAGGGAGAAACTCCAGACACATCTTTGTAAGATGGGAGGACATGCAGACTCCATACAGAAGGCACCCCAGCCAAGAATCAAACCAGAGAACCACTAGCTGTCAGGCAGCAATGCTACCAGTGCACCACAGACTTACAAGGAAAAATGTAGATACAGAAACCACAGATTCTATGAGGAACAGAACAAATACGAGGCAAAAATCTGCAAATTTTTTTAGAAATGGTGGTGGATAGGGAATTCAGGTCCTTGCCACCTGCATCCAAGGTATACAGGGTTCAAGCCTGAGTATCTCTACCCACCACCATTTGTTCTCTCTAGCCACCAGTATAAAGCAACTGGGGCATTACACACACACACACACACACACACACACACACACACACACACACACACACACACCCCTTGTCCAGCAGTATAATCCATGTCACGAAGCCTTCATTTACCTGCTCAGCAGTATAATCCACACCTACCCGTTTCATGAACAAAGCCCACTACCAGCCAGCGACTATTTCTACATCTACCCAAAGCCTTTGTCCAGCAGTATAATCCACATACTCACAAAGCCCATGCAGCAGTGAAATCCCTGCGAGAGCTCACGCCTCAGTCCTCATTGGTTCTGGCTGAAGCAGTCCGGAGCTCCTCTGTTCTGTGCAGTCGTCACTGCACAGATTGCTGGGTATCTCTTTGGCTGTATCCAGACTGCTGATAAAGGCAGTCTGAGTTCCCCAATGTGTACGTGCATGCGCAGAGGAGTCGGGAGTTGGGATTTTTTTTTTCGTTTTTGTTTTCTTGTTTCATAGATTTTTCTTTTGTTTTTTCTAGGTGGGAGGGCTGCAGTCCAGCAGTCCAATAGCATGAGCCACCCCTGTATAGGTGTGAAATAGGTACTGGACTGAGCTAAAAATACTGAAGTACTTCAATTCTATCAAGTTTAACTTGATCCACACTGAGAGCAGTACTTCCTAAATCAACTTAGAGAGCTTTAGGTTCATAGGTAAGCATTAGGCAGTCTACAGAACATTACATGCCTTTCCAAAAATCCATATTCAAATGTTTCCCTTCCCAGCCTCAAGCAGGGTAAGACAAGATAGGCCATGGTAGAACTTGGATTGATGTCAATAGATCAACACCACTTTCACTGAGTGCACTTTCAGCAAAATCATTTACCTGAAAACACTTAAAGTGAACCTTTGAGCAATCTTGTTTTGCAGGAGAATGTGGACGGACACTCCACAGACACCCCGAACTTAAATATCCCTACTCCCAGGTCACACAGTGAAGAAAAGGAAATTGTCCACTATCACTGAAAGTGTTTTCAGCTAAAAGGTGTCACTGAAAGTGCATTCTGCAAAAGTGTCACTGACACAACGACACATTCCTGTAGAATTTTACGGTGACCATCCATTTATAGAGATTTACCTTGAAGGTGGCAAGGCAAGGGTACTACTCTGTTTAAATGGGGCCTTTTTTTTTAACAAAAAGCGGGAATAAAAGCAATTTTATTTCGCATTTTTTTTAACCTCTGGGCAACCGGGGTTAATTGGGAAAAAAAGGAAAAATCTGGACAAGGCCAAATATATTGGGGAACATACAAACACTACTAAAAATTGCTCTTTGTATAAACTTAAGATAGTTGATAGAATAACAGGTCTTGCTTTAGCATACATTTTTCTGAAGGTTATGACATAAAACTCAATGTCTGTCATTTAGTGACTTCATTCCTAAATGATTTGCTAGAAAACCACACATTTTATGAGGAACAAACCAAAAATAAGAGGCAAATATATATTAATTCTGCAAAAATATGGACAGCTGAGAGGAATAGTTCAACCAGGGCTGTCTGAGTTTGCTGCCCTTCCCCTCTCAAAATCATGGTCGATTGGAGCCTCCCCCCTGCAACCATTCCAGTGTTCCATTCCTTGGTTATTTTGCCCCATTTACCATAAACACTGTAATGTGCATACTGCTTTACTTCTGCGATGATTTGGATTTCATTTGAAAGTTTTATTTTGCATTTTTACAGCACAAACCCCAATAGATATCTGCTAAACAAAGCAATGCAGTCTCACAATGAAAACACACTTAACATTAAAACTTCTCTGCCCTTGAAACTCACATGCATTGAAACAGCATTGAAACCCACATTCAAAGAAAATACATTTTGCCAGTGGCAGATAAAGATTAACTTTGGGTTGTTTTCAAATCATAGGCCCCTTGAACATAAAACATACACATGCTCTTTGATACACCTTTCAGATTGTATTAAATTGTATTCCTTGTACAATACAGTACAGTTGTTAGAGGGCATTTTAAATTTATTGTTTTGAGCATTTTTCCAGTAAACAATGAAACAAAATGCATGCACCAATGACAAATCTACCCAATTCAGAACATTTCCATCATAAAAGTCAACTCAACCTTCTACAGTCCACCAGTATCAGTAAATATGCACAATCTCTGAAGTAGTAAAAGTCATCTAAATAATTCCACATTAAAGAAATCTGTAACATGAAGAGGCTGCTGCTAGCAAACAACTTTATATGTCATTATTTATTCATCTACAAATAAAGTGCCTGTTGCCCTTGAGGAATAAATTGCCTATGTTGCATGCATTAAAAAAAATGATAAGCTAGTAATATCGCAATAGTGACTATATGGCAAACTGATAACAGGTTCATAGTTACTACTCTAGGTATCTTCACCAAAAAGGACTGCAACATCCCCCCCCTTTACAACACAGTACAGTATCAGCAATGCATCTATCTACTCTGGGAGTAGAACCCACAGCCTTCTGCATCAAAAGCAAGTACATTACCTGCTGTGCTATTAACAATGCAAACAGGTTTAGAATAAGCAGCACTAAAGTTTTGTTCCCCTGCAGCTCTCAGCTCCTTGTAAAATCTACTCAACACGCAGTTGTATCTCTGAACTTTGCAGCACAAGAAATCTGGAAAAAAACGAAATTTATTGGGGGGGGGGGACAAAAGCCCAAAAACCAGGGACACATTTTAAACATTGCTTGTATAATGTTGGAAAGTTGCTAGAATAAAATGCTGTGTTACCACCATACATTTCACTGCCACATCTTTAACCCAGGGGACCCTGTGCAAAACAATCAGAGAAACTTACCACTATGCCAAATCAGCTGTTTTGTGAAAGAGAGGAAGACAAACTTAAATAGCTACCATTTAGTGAATTCAGTTCTCACCATAGCTGTCAACCGCTGAGTCGTCACTGCACAGATTCCTGGGTATCGCACAGCACAGATTGCTGGGTATCTCTTTGGCTGTATCCGGACTGCTGATAAAGGCAGTCTGAGTTCCCCAATGTGTCTGCGCATGCGCAGAGGAGTCGGGAGTTGTGATTTTTTTTTTTCGTTTTTGCTTTCTTGTTTCATAGATTTTTCTTTTGTTTTTTCTAGGTGGGAGGGCTGCAGTCCAGCAGTCCAATAGCATGAGCCACCCCTGTATAGGTGTGAAATAGGTACTGGACTGAGCTAAAAATACTGAAGTACTTCAATTCTATCAAGTTTTACTTGATCCACACTGAGAGCAGTACTTCCTAAATCAACTTAGAGAGCTTTAGGTTCATAGGTAAGTACTAGGCAGTCTACAGACCATTACAAGCCTAGCTGAAAATCCATATTCAAATGTTTCCCTTCCCAGCCTCAAGCAGGGTAAGACAAGATAGGCCATGGTAGAACTTGGATTGATGTCAATAGATCAACACCACTTTCGCTGAGTGCACTTTCAGCAAAATCATTTAGCTGAAAACACTTAAAGTGAACCTTTGAGCAATCTTGTTTTGCAGGAGAATGTGGACGGACACTCCACAGACACCCCAAACTTAAATATCCCTACTCCCAGGTCACACAGTGAAGAAAAGGAAATTGTCCACTGTCACTGAAAGTGTTTTCAGCTAAAAGGTGTCACTGAAAGTGCATTCTGCAAAAGTGTCACTGACACAACGACACATTCCTGTAGAATTTTACGGTGACCATCCATTTATAGAGATTTACCTTGAAGGTGGCAGGGGTACTACTCTGTTTAACATGTAGTGGCCATTTTTTCTAGAGGCGAAGAATGTCTTGGGATATAAAACAAAAATGGCAATGTTTCTGATTTATCTCTTCATGAAGGATTAGTTTCTTTAACTGGGTATTTGAGGAGCCATTTATTCTGTGAAGGAATTGCAGGTCAGGGAAGGCTGGCTCTTTCATTATTTGATAGTTTGGATACACATCCCCTTATAAGAGTCATTAAAAGACAGCACAGAGAGGGGAGTGACAGTCCATCAGAACTAAAGGTCTTGAGGCCATTGATTATCTTAGTTAAGAATCTTGGTGGTCTCTCAATTTGAGTGATATGTTTAGAGAAATACATGCCAAAAGTGACATTATATTCAATACAGGGTTTGATGAGATATAAATAAAGAGGAATTAAGGCTTGTTTTGTTCTAGAGGAGATGCCTATGCCTACAGAAATTAGATGAGCAGATGGAAGGTTTTCTGAGCTATTGAAAGATACAATGGTCAAAGATAAGTAATTATCAACAAGGGTGCTTAGATCTTTTCTGACAGTATCTGACTGGATGGCATTATATGGAAGAGCTTAGTACATTTTTTCACATTTAATCTGAGACCATTGTGATTAACCAGTTGTTAACATGGTCTGACTCATGTTGGAGCATTTGTGAGTTGGTGGAAATTAAATAACAACATTCGGTTTACAGCCATCCATACTCCTAGATGATCATAGGTCAGGAGTTTAGGTCAGAACATCTCAGAAATAGATGTCAAATAAAGGGGGACTCAACACTGAGCTCTTTGGTACACCACTGGTAACTGTTTTGCTTTCTGTAAAGGCACCATCAGCTCTAAGCACGTGGGTTCTGTCAAACAACCAGTTAATTATCTCCAACACAATATACTGATTTATGATTAGATTTACTAGTTTGTCAATAAAGCACGCATGTAGAATAAACTCAACGGCTTGGACAGGTGCAGATATGCTGCATGTACTGTACACCTTAATCTGCCTTTCCGTCAGCTGGAACTAATCCTTCCTTTGATTCTTTTCCACACTACCTGTTACCTACCTTTATTTCAATATTCCATATTGATGGAATGTTCAGTTTTCAACAACATGCATTGCATCTATTCATTATAAGTATATATTATTTTTTAACAATAACAAACATAGGCTTCATTCACATTGTTTATTTCATTTTACATACTCATTTCAGGCTGGTCATGATTTTATAATATAGTTGCCCTTTTTTGGGTGATATTATAAATATTTTTAAGTTATTTGTAGTTTTCGGACACTTGATTTTATTTTGTTGTTACAATACAACCATAGTATATTTATTTCACGTATTTGATTATTATACATCATATTTTTTCGCTTCAAAACAAGGTTTGCCATATAGTTACTTATTCATGAACACTGTGGCGAATACCCTCAGCTGAAATACACATGGCGATATTTATTTGAGTCTTTCAGTATCATTTTGGTTTAGAAATAGTGACTTGAGTATGTTATCCACAATATGAGTATGCAAGCTTTTGACTGATTGTTCTTTGTGGCTTCATTACAATATCTAACCACCTCCGAGTGTTTAGCCCAGAGTCCTTTAGTATTGTTTTATTATGCAGTGATTAGGGATGGTTCCTTTGATCTATGCTGAAATACGTTTACATTATTAGCATTATGCGATTATGCGATGTGCAGTTTTGTTTTAATGCACTTGTTTTAATGTACATGTTTTTTATATGCATGAACAATAATTTGCCTTGCATTTTTGCCCACAATTCTATGATAATTACTTTAATGTTGATCGTCGGGTTTGCAAACTGGTGAATGTTTTCCATTTCTGCAGAATGCCGTTTTTTTAAAAATGATGTTTTCATGTGTTCCTAAAGTAGAATGGTAGAGTTTTAAGTTAATTGCTATATTAAATGATATACTAATTGAATAACAGTCATTCAAATTGTTTAAAGTTCCCGCCCTTGATAGTATTTAAACTGAATGCTTTCTATAGTTATTTATCTGAAGCGTGAGGTTTCCTCATCTTATTTTAAAGTCAATAAAAGAAGCTTTTTACTGACATTCTTGGAATTTGCAGCTCATTTGTATTGTGGTGAGACAACCTGTTTTTGTTTTTACATTTCACACTTTAGTTTTGACGGGTGTCTCTTTGGCAACACAGCGGCAGCATTTTTGTACTTCTTTATTTCAATATTGTGTTTATTCAAAAAAAAAGTCTATACAGCAGACTGTCTGCCCTGAACAGATAGACTTTATCCTGAATATACCTCTTGTTATATGTTTGTATGTAATTGTATGTGCTGTTGTACTTAACTTCTTTTGTCATATTTTATCATGTATGTAGATTTTATCCTGAATATACTTCTTGTTATATGTCTGTATGTAATTGTATGTGATTACTGTTGTACTTAACTTCTTTTGTCATATTTTATCATGTATGTATCTTTTGGAGCTTTTCTCCTCAGTCCTCCACTGAAAAAGGGCATCTGCCTAGTCAAACTAACTCAAAATAAATAAATAAATGCCATCCACTGCTTTGCTGCCTTTATTAGACAAATCAACGAGGTTAAAGAGACAGGACCTGCCTTTGACATAGCTGAATTGAGAGGTTCCATTGTTAAGACATTTTCAATGCTCAGATTCAACTTATCCACACCCACCAGGGGCAACAATATCCTAGACCTAGTCATTACCAACATGAGTGACCGGTGTTCCACACCTGAAGTCAGCTTCTCATTGGTCTGATCTGACCATAAGCTAATCACCCTTGATATCCACATCCCACCCCCACCCCCAATTAAGGAAATCACAGTAAAAAATTTCTCCAAAGCCAAGTTCATGCTTCTTAAGACAGAAATGGTGAACTTCATGACACTCATGCAGATGGACAATACAGTTACAACTGCTGAATCCTACACAAATGCACTCTATAAGCATTTACACGAGTGCATGGATCGTGCTATCCCAAACAGAACCAAGATGCTACCCTCC
Organism: Protopterus annectens; assembly: GCF_019279795.1. Classification (NCBI taxonomy): domain Eukaryota; kingdom Metazoa; phylum Chordata; order Ceratodontiformes; family Protopteridae; genus Protopterus; species Protopterus annectens. The sequence goes on from NC_056729.1 coordinate 941,050,026, forward strand.
AAAAAAAGGAAGCCAATCTGGTGGTTCCCTGCCATAAACAAACTGTACAACAGAATTAAGAAACTGTTGTAAAAGAGAGTAAAATCCCATGAATGGAGGAGCTCCCTGGTCAGCCTCATTAAGAATCTGAGATCCCTTATACGATCCTCCAAAGCTAGCTACGAAAACAAAATTGCCACTGATTCTAAGGACAACCACAAAACATTCTATAGCTATGTCAAGAATCTCAATGGCAACACCCAGATCTGCTCTGAGTTATAGCACAACGGCACGAAAATTACAGAACCAAATGATATTGCCAACATCCTGGCAGATAAGTTCAGTGCTAACTTTATCCCCCCTCACCCCCTAATGAGCCCATATCTATACAGGAAGAATGCAGAGTCCCTGTAATCACAACTACTAAGGTAAAGCCAAAAACACAGCATCAATGGGACCGGACAACATTCCAGGCTGCGTTTTACATGAACTTCAGAACGAACTGGCTTCCCACTTAAGCACCATGTTCAATAATAGCCTCGCATCAGGGTTTGTGCCCACTGAATGGTGCACAGCAATAGTTATCCCACTCCACAAAGAGGGAGCCACCACTGATCCCGGGAGCTATCGACCTATTAGCCTGACGAGCCTGGTCTGCAAGGCCATGGAATGTATAATCATGGAACTTATAAACAATAGACATTGGTAACCTCCAAACTCTGGATCCAACCCAGTTTGGGTTTGTGAAAGGCAGATCATGCCTCCTGAACCTGATCGACTTCTTTGAGGCAGTCACCAAAGCCATAGATGAGGGTAAGGTGGTTCACACAGCCTATCTTGACCTCACCAAGACTTTTGACACCATCCCCCATTCTGGAATTATAGCTAAACTCACTAAACTAGGTATAAATCCCTACGTCACAAGATGGGTTGCCAAATGGCTCACTGACAGAACCCACACTGTAAATGTTGCAGACTCCAAATCTGACCTCAAAGCAGTGACAAGTGGAGTACCACAGGGTTCCGTCCTGGGACCTCTCCTGTTTGGTATCTACTTCTCTGAAATACAGGCTAACACAGAAGGCTTCTGGCTAACAACATTCACAGATGACTGCAAACTAGGAGCCATAGTCAAGTCCCCAAATGATGTGGACATCCTACAGAAGGGGCCTCGCTGAGACAGATGCCTGGTGTCAGAGCTATGGTCTCAAGCTCAATGCCAAAATGTGCAGTGTCATCCCCTTTGGTAAAAACTCTGTACCCATGAACTACTACATAGGCAGCAATCCACTTAACACCAAATGTGTGATAAGAGAACTTGGGACCCAGGTGGACAGTAGTCTCTCCTTTGATAGTCACATTGCCACAGTAGTCAGGAAGTCCTTCTACGTGGCACACCTCATCATAAAAGGATTCTCATCCAGGAAAAAAGAGGTCATTGTTCCCCTCTACTCGACACTCATTAGACCCATTATAGAGTACAATGCCCCTTTTGGAATGTACCTCACAAGACATCTGCAGCAGCTGGAAAGGCCACAGAAGTACCTCACAAAGAGGATTACTGGCCTCAAACAAATGCCCTACACTGACTGCCTCAAAAAACTCCAGCTTTACTCCATAGCATATTGCCTACTCCGAGGTGATCTCTGCCTAACATATAAAGCTATGTCAAACCCAGAGCTGTTGGACATGCTACACCTAAAGAAATCCCAATCCCTCTGTGCTACATGCTCTAGGGACCTAAACCTTGTCACCACAATAAACAGGACATGCTGGAGGGATAGGTTCCTGTCCCAGAGACTTCCCATACTCTGGAATAGGCTACCTATCTATATCAAGCAAAGTTCTTCATTAGCACTCTTCAAGAAAAATCTTGATGAGTGGATGGGAAATAGGAAATACATCCCGGGGATAAGTTCTGTGTCTCTGCTCGACAGTGGCACAGGAAAATAACTTTCTTGGGTGGCGTAAGCCAGGGAACCTTGTTGGCTAGGCTTACATAGTCCCTTGGTCCGATAGCCTATTACCTACCTATGAACCTATGAACCTAAGATAATACATTTCATAGATTTACATATGAGGCTAATAACTCTAAGGGATCTATAGTTACCAGGGTCTGTGGTTAGGCATCACACTGACTGTCTTCAGGAATGTAACCAGTAGAGAGGTGTAGATGAAACAGGTCAAGAAGAGGTTCAGATAGACCATATTTGGTAATGATAATCATGTAACCTGGTATGTTATCAGGTCCCATGGATGACATGTCCCTATTTTTTTTTTTATTCCACAGTAATTATAGGGAATGTCTAGCACTGAGGAAATCTGTGCCATTACTCTGAGCGGAGTAAAATTTGCAGTACATTTGTCAGCTAGAATATTATGTATATCAGAGTGGACATTTCACTGTGGATGAGCTTTGGACATTGTTGAGTGTTAGTTCTTAACTTCATGAAATAGTTAAAGAAAGATGTGTAGTTATTTTTGTTTTCATTGGCTATTTAAAGTTCATATTCAAGTTTGAGTTTCTCAATGATCTATTTAAGCTCTTTACTAGGGTGTTTATGTTATTAAGGTAGAGAGAATGAAATCTATTATCAGCACTAAGTCATTTCTTTTCTCATGTTACATAATTTATTTATGCTGGTATTCCACCATAGGGGATTGTTTTTAAATTTCTCATTAAATTTGGGCCAGATAGAGATTGCCTTATCAATATAGCTAGCTCAATGGAAGTAGAAGTCAGAGGCATAGGCAGGAGCTTTAGCAATGGGATCCAGCGGCTGAGAATTACAGCAGAATTTATTTACGCCATCAAGTAATTGGAAAAGGTTTTCTTCTGAGAAGTCCCTAAACACAAACATAATTGCAGGAGAAATACCACCGGTTTTAAGGGAAAATATTAATGATCTCATTTAATGTGGCAGGATAATACATAAGAAGGTGTAGAAGTGACCAAATTTTGTGACAATATGATTGAGGGTATTAGGACCCCTTGTAATATGGTTAGCTGTTTGTACAAGGCAGTTAGCATGTATAATTTCAAGGAAGCATGCCAATTATTGTCAGCATAGGTAAGCCATTTTATTGCTGGACAGTTTAAGTCCCCCAGTAGAAAGGAGGTGGGTTTAAAAGAGATTTCAGTTAAGATGTTATGATAGCTATCATGCTCAGAAGGGATCATAGAGGGTGTTTTATAGCTAGCTGTGAACTAGTAATATTGTTTAGTGTAATTTCGACTTTTAAATTTAGTGTCCAGGAAATAGGTCATGAGGTGATGATATCCCTGACAAAAACTAATACTCTCCCATCCCCAAACTGCCAGTAGGGCTGAAGACATAATAGGTATAAACCCAAGAAATGAGGGAGTGCTTTCACTGCTTTGAGACAATAGCTCTATAGCAACACAAATACGAAACTATTCAGGACATCTTTTTTTTTTTTTAATACTTAATTTTCATGTGTTTTGAATTAGAATTGACTATGTTGTATGAAAAAGTACTATGAGGTTACCAAAGGCTCTGTCCATAAAGGTAAAGCCTTGGTAAGATAAGTGCAGTCCATCCCTAGCAAAAGCAGGAAGTCTCGCGACTCATTTTGCTTTAAATTGACACATACTGGGTACAAGGTACATAACCAATTACTAAAGCCAAATAACTTGTCTTTGAATTTCAGCATCATTTTGGGTGATGCTGAAACATCACTCAGGACAAGTGGGTTTTATGTGGTCACACACATAACAAGGTCAGTCATACCTTTCTACATGTCTTGCTTGGTGGAGTGTTCAGGGTCATTCACCTTCATGAGGACTGCTATCAAGTCATCATATTTTCCAGTAGGAATCAGTACAGTATCAGCAGAGCTAGTTTCAGTGCACAATCACTAGAGCTAGTGTCAGTGTAGTATTAGTAGAGCTACTGTCAGGGCAGTATCCCTAGAGCAAGTGTCAGTGCAGTATCAATAGAGAAAGTGTCAGTGCAGTATCCCTAGAGCTAATATCTGTGCAGCATCAGTAGAGCTACTGTCAGTGCAGTACCACTAGAGCTAGTGTCAGAGCAATATCAGTAGAGCTAGTGTCAGTGCAGAACCACTAGATCTAGTGTCAATAGGTTCTTAGGTTCACAGGTTGGTACTAGGCTATCGGCCCTAGGGCCTATGCAAGCCTAGCCATAACAATTCCCTGGATATTTCTTCCCACAATATTTACTTCTCTCGACCCCTGTCTAGCAGGGCGACTGACATGATCCCCAGGGTGAATTTCCTATCTCCCATCATGTCAGTGTAAAATCAATACAGGTACTGTCAGTGCAGTATCACTAAAGCTATGCTATTGTCAGTACAGCATAACTAGAGTAAGTGTCACTGCAGTATCACTAGACCTACTGCCAGTGCAGTATCACTAGAGCTAGTATCAGTGCAGCATCACTAGTGCTAGTGCCAGTGCAATATCATTAGAGATATTGTCAGTGCAGTATCAGTAGAGCAGGAACTATCATCCCATCAGTCTGACAAGCTTGATCTGCAAAGCCATGGAATGCATTATCACAGAACTTATAAACAAAGATATTGGCAACCTTCAAACACTGGACCCCACCCAGTTTGGTTTTGTAAAGGGCCGATCTTGTCTCCTCAACCTGACTGACTTCTTCGAATCAGTATCCAGAGCCGTAGATGAGGCAAGGCAGTCCACACAGCCTATATGGACCTCGCCAAGGCCTTTGACACCATCCCCCACTCTGGAATCATAGATAAACTTACTAATCTGGACATTAATCCCTAAGTCACTCATTGGGTTGCCAACTGGCTTACTGACAGAACCCACACTGTAAAAGTAGCCGATTCAAAATCCAGCTCCAGACAAGTGACAAGTGGAGCACCTCAGGGTTCAGTCCTGGGACTGCTCTTGTTTGGCATCTACTTCCCTGAAGTACAGGTCAGCACTAAGGGACTCTGGCTAACAAAATTTGCAGATGACTGCAAACTGGGAGCCATTATTGGATCCCCAAATGATGTTTATATTCTACAAAAGGGCCTTACAGAAACAGATGCTTGGTGCCAGAGCTATGGGCTCAAGCTCAATGCCAAGAAATGTATAGTTACCCCCTCTAGGAAAAACCATGTACCTATGAATTACCACATAAGTGGCAGTACACTAAACACCGAAAGTGTGATAATGGACTTAGGGACACAAGTGGACAGTGGTTTCACCTTCGATAACCACATCGCCACAACAGTCAGGAAATCCTTCTATGTGACACACCTCATCATTAAGGACTTTTCTTCCAGAAAAAAGGAGGTCATTGTCCCACTGTACTCATCCCTCATTAGACCCATTTTAGAGTACAACACCCCATTTGGTATGTACCTCACAAGACATCTGCAACAACTGGAAAGGCCACAGAAATACCTCACTAAAAGAATTACAAGCCAAAAGCAGACGCCCTATGCTGACCATCTAAAAAACTCCAGCTATACTGTGTCGCATATCACAGCCATGTCAAACCCAGAGCTGTTGGACATGCTACACTTAAAGAAATCCCAATCCCTCAGAGCCACATGCTCTAGGGATCTAAACCTGGTCATCACAATGAACAAAACATGCTGGAGGGATAGCCTCTTTGGCCCTCTTCAAAAAGAACCTTGACAATTGGATGGGAGACAGGAAATTTACCCCAGGGATCATGTCAATTGCCCTGTTAGACAGGGACCAGGGAAGTAATAGCCAGGGAATTGTTATGGCTAGGCTTGTATAGGCCCTAGGGCCAATAGCCTAGTACCAACCTATGAACCAATGAACCTAAGAGTCAGTGCAGTATCAGTAGAGGTAGTGTCACTGCAATATCAGCAGAGATAGTGTCAGTGCAGCATCACTAGAGCTAGTCTCAGTGCAGTATTAGTTGAGCTACTGTCAGACCAGTATCCTTAGAGCAAGTGCCAGTGCAGTATCCCTAGAGCTAATGTCCATGCAGCATCAGTAGAGCTACTGTCATGCAGTATCACTAGAGCTAGTGTTAGAGTAGTATCAATAGAGCTAGTGTCAGTGCAGAATCACTATTTCTAGTGTCAATGCAACATTAGTAGAACTACTGTCAGTGCAGTATCACTAAAGCTAGTGTCAGAGCAGCATCACTAGTACTAGTGCCGGTGCAGTATCATTAGAGATACTCTCAGTGCAGTATCACTAGTGCTAGTGCCAGTGGAGTATCATTAGAGCTACTGTCAGTGCAGTATCACTAGAGCTAGTGTCAGAGTAGTATCAATAGACCTATTGTCAGTGCAGAGTCACTAGATCTAGTGTCAATGCAGCATTAGTAGAGCAACTGTCAGTGTAGTATCACTACTTCTAGTGTCAGTGTAGAATCAATACAGTTAGTGTCAGTGCAGTATCCCTAAAGCTAATGTCAGTGCAGCATCAGTAGAGCTACTGTCAGTATAGTATCACTAGAGCTAGTGTTAGGGCAGTATCAGTAGAGCTAGTGTCAGTGCAGAATCACTTGATCTAGTGTCAGTGCAGCATTAGTAGAGCTACTGTCAGTGTAGTATCACAACTTCTAGTGTCAGTGCAGAATCAATACATTTACTGTCTGTGCAATGTCAATAAAGCTATTGTCTATACAGCATAACTAGAGCAAGTGTCAGGGCAGTATCACTAGACTTACTGTCAGTGCAGTATCACTAGAGCTAGTATCGGTGCAGCATCACTAGTGCTAGTGCCAGTGCAGTATCACTACAGCTACTGTCAGTGCATTATCACTAGAGCTAGTGTCAATGCAACAGCTAAATAGGCAGAGTCACGGCCTAAAGTGTAGCAGGTCCCAGGTTTGAGTCCTTAGCAGTCATACCTTTGCCCACTCCACCTATCTGGACTTATTTGAATCCATCAAGATTCAACCTTCTATCCTGATCCTGGGTGACTTTAACTACCCAACCATAGAGGAGAAGACCTATTCTAGCCCAAACATGAATGCCCAGAGATTCCTCAACTTCGTCAGTGCCAATGCATTGGATCAGCTGGTCAACACTGCTACGAGAGGTGAGAATATCCTGGGCCTGGTCCTAACCAACATAAACAGCCACTGTAGCACATCTACAGTGTCATCCTCCTTGGTAAGATCCGACCATAAAGTGATCACTTTTGAAGTCACCACCTCCCCTGATCCTTCCCCTCCTTGTCAGGGTCAAACAAAAAAAACTTTTCCAAAGCTGCCTCCAATCTCCTCAAAGCAGGTATAAGCAGCTTCAAAGCCACCATCCCTTCAGTTGGAACTAGTACTAATGTTCAAGTCTTCACCAAAAAACTATATCTGCAACTACATAGGTATATGGACTCAGCAGTACCTGACAGGACTAAATCATCTTCCTCAAGGAAGAGTAAACCTGTCTGGTGGACAGCAGAAATAAACAAACTGTATAATAAAAGGAAAAAATTGCTGTCCAGGACCAAGTAGGATCAGGTGCCTGGATGGAAGCAATATCTCCTTTGTCTGAACAAGCAAATAAATTCACTGGTGAAATCCTCTAAGGCTAACTTTGAGTCCAAATCGGCCACATCCACTAAGGACAATCACAAGGCCTTCTTCACATATGTCTGCAATCTCAAAGGTAACACCGAAATCTGCTCTGAAGTGGTGGTCAGTAACACCATATACACAAACGACATGATATAGCCAACCTGCTGCCAGACAGGTTCAGTGAAAACTTCACCACTTATCCCCATCAGTAAACCAGGACATCCCCAGCACCTGCCTCCCCCATCACTAGGGAGCATGTCTTTAATGCCCTCTCAAAGGCAAAAAATACAGTCTCCATGGGACCCAATAACATCCCTGGCTGTATCCTACATTAACTCAGGCATGAGCTCTCAGCTCCATTAGATATCCTATTCAACAAAAGCCTGAGCAACAGCTCCATCCCAGCTGAATGGAGGACAGTCACTGTCATCCCGCTACACAAAGGTGGAGCATCCACTGTTCCAGGTAATTATAGGTCCATCAGCCTAACTAGCCCGATCTGCAAGGCCATGGAACGCATTATCATGGACTTTATAAACAAGGACATTGGCAACCTCCAAACACTTGACCCCACACAGTTTGGTTTTGTCAAAGGGAGATCATGCCTGGTAAACTTGGCCAATTTCTTCAAAACAGCCACCAAAGCCATGGACAAGGGGAAGATGGTGCACACCACCTACCTTGATCTAGCCAAAGCCTTCGACAATATTCCTCACTCAGGCATAATAGATAAACTCTCCCAGCTAGGTATCAACCCATATGTTACCGGATGTTTAGCTAACTGGCTCATTTATAGAATCCACTCAGTCAAAATAGGGGAAGCCACCTCTAGTATAGACCCATAATGAGCAGTGTATCCCAAGGATCGGTCTTGGGCCCTCTACTGTTTGAGATACCAGTGGTCTATGGCTGACCAAGTTTGCAGATGACTGCAAGCTGGGTGCTGTCTTAATTTCCCCTAGTGATGTGAATATCCTCCAAGAGGGCCTTACCCAAACAAATGACTGGTGCCAGAAGCATGGTCTCAAATAAATACCAAGAAATGCATCATATTCCCTTTGGGGAAAATGGCATCCCCACTAATTATCACATTAATAACAATGCACTAAGTACACAATCAGTCGTGAGGGACTTGGGCACCCAGGTTGATAGCAACCGGACGTTTGACCATCATGTTGCCTCCATTGTACGGAAGGCTTTCTACATGGCCCACCTCATAAATAAGGGTATTTCATCCAGGAACAAGGAGGTCATAACATCCCTGTACTCTTCCCTTATCAGACCCATTATCGAATACAATGCCCCCTTCAGCATGTACCTTGCCAAGCACATGCAGCAGCTGGAGAGACCACAGAGTTTCCTGACCAGGAAAATCCAGGGTCTCAAACACCTATCCTACACAGACAGGCTAAAAGCCCTGTCCCTCTACTCAGCCTCATACAGACTGCTCAGAGGTGACCTGTGTCTGGCATACAAGGCCATCTTAGACCCAGCCTTGATGGAGTTGCTGCATATTCGTAAGTCAAACTCCAATCAAGCAACCCACATGCAAGGCCTTAACCTGGTCTATGACATTAATAGAACTTGGTGGTGGGATAGATTTGTGTCACAAAGACTCCACCATCTTGGAATAGACTCCATCTCCATGTCAAGCAGAGTACCTGTCTAGCCTTCTTTAAGAGGAACCTAGATGACAGGATGAGAAACAGAAAATACACTCCTGGGATCCCACATGTGTCCCTGCTGGACAGGGGAAACAAGTGCTGACTTTGAGGAAACATGAGTGAAATTCTTGGCTCGGCTTATAAGGGCCACCAGGTCAATAGCCAAGTATCATCACATGAACCTATGAACTTATCAGTAGAGCTAATGCCAGTACAGCATCACTAGACTACTGTGAGTGCAGTATTAGTAGAGCTACTGTCAGTGTAGTATCACTAGAACAAGTGTCAGTGCAGTTTTACTATAGCTAGTGTCAGTACAGCTTCACTAGAGGTAGTCAGTGCAATATCAGCAGAGCTAGTGTCAGTGCAGTATCACAAGAGCTAGTGTCATTGCAGTATCAACAGAGCTGCTGTCAGTGCAGTATCATTAGAGCTAGTGTCAGTACAGTATCACTAGAGCTAATGTCAGTGCAGTATCAGCAGAGACAGTGTCAGTGCAGTATCATTAGATCTAGTGTCAGTGCAGTATTTAGTAGAGCTACTTTCAGCGTAGTATCATTAGAGCAAGTGTCAGTGCAGTATCAATACAGCTAGTGTCAGTGTAGCATCACTGTAGCAGTGTCAGTGCAGCATCAATAGAGCTACTGTCAGTGCAGTATCAGTAGAGCTAGTGTCAGTGCAATATCAATAGAGCTAATGTCAGTGCAATATCAATACATCTAGTGTCAGTGCAATATCAGTCGAGCTAATGTCAATGCAGTATCAATAAAGCTAGTGCAGTATCACTATAGCTGTCAGTACAGTATCAGTAAAGCTAGTGCAGTATCACTACAGATGTCAGTGAAGAATCACTAGAGCTAATCTGAGTGCAGTATCCTACTGTCAGTGCAGTATCACTAGAGGTAGTCTCAGTGCAGTATCAGTAGAGCTATTGTCTGTATGTGTAGCATCATTATATCTAATGTCAGTGCAGTATCAGCAGAGCTTACTGTCAGTGTAGTATCACTATAGCAAGCGTCAGTACAGTATCAATGCAGCTAGTGTCAGTGCAGTATCACTAGACCTAGTGTCAGTGTATTATTAGTACAGTTAGTGTCAGTGCATTATCAGTAGAGTTGAAGTCAGTGCATTTCAGTTGAGCTAGTATCAGTGCTTTATCACTGCAGTAAGTGTCAGTGCAGTATCAGTAGACCAGTCACCACAAGTAGTAAAAATATATCAGAAGTGTAATCCAATGCACTCTGCTGCAGTACTGGAAAACAGTATGCCATAACAGTGCAGTAATCAGTAATGCAACAACACTGGTGATCAAAGAAGTGAAATCAGTAATGGAGATAATAAACTAATTTGTTTTAATCTATCCAATATCAGAAAGTGTCAACACCATATAGTCTTATCTGAGATGTTGCCAGTAGTGAACAACAGCACAACATTAATAAGGTACAGTAGTGCAATATTTGCAATATTATTCAAACAATAGCATTAGAGTCATCAGACTCTAATGACTCTAATGCTATGGTGGCCATGGTGGTGCAGTGGTTAGCATTGCCACCTCACAGCAAGAGGTTCTCTGGTTCAATTCTCAGCTGGGGTGCCTTCTGTGCGGAGTCTGCATGTCCTCCCTGTGGTCGCGTGGGTTTCCTCCGGGTACTCCGGTTTACTCCCACATCCCAAAGACATGCAGTAGGTGGATTGGACACTCTAAATTGGCCCTAGGTGTGAGTGTGCACATGTATGTGCCTTCTGTGGAAGGTTGGGCGCCGGGCTGGCAACTCGACACTGTAAAACTCCACTGCCAATCATGAGCGGACAGATGATCTGCTGTGGCGACCCCTAACCAGGAAAAAGCCAAAAGAAGAAGAAGAAGCATTAGAGTCATCAGAATAACACTGGTAATTTTAGTGATTCATCTAGATGAAGTACAGTCAGTAAGTTAATCAGTTAAAAGGAGACAGTGATTTCACTTTATGTAATAAGTCAGCAGTAAAATCAGTCACTAAACTGCAACTTAAATGAGATGGAAGGCAGTGAAATTTTTATCATCTACACAATAAATGAAGAGGTTACCTTACCCATTGTAGACTAGGATGTTGTGCTGGTTAGCCAACAGAATTAAAACTGCAGAAGCTGGCTAGTCTTAATTAAGCCAGTGTCCCACATAGAACTTTATCAATAAAAACAGGCACTCCAATCTTGCATTGTAACCTAAGCTCATTTAGCAGTCACATGGAACCTTCGGCCCTTACAAGAGAAAAAAGAACTGCAGACATCATCCTAGGATGCCAGTGAAATCTTTGCAGTGCATTAAGTCAGCAGGAAGCCAAGTGGAAAATGGATTTGCAGTCTTCTGTTGCCTTAGGAGCAGCATTTATCTGAGCAAGTGACCAGTTATATAAAAATCTGTAAGGCTCTGTCCCTGCAGATCCAAGCCAATACACACACACATGCGCATGCACACACACACACACACACACACACACACACACACACATACACGCGCACACACACACACACACACACACACACACACACACACACACACACACACACACACACACATATGGGCGTATACACATACACACACGTGCGCACAAAATCTGGCCAATCAAAGCAGGCACTCCAATCCTTCAATGGCATCCAGGTTTAGGTACTTGTCATGTGGAAGCTTCTGCTCTCAATAGAGACTGGAGCACTGCAGACCTTGACTATGAAGCCAATTAAGTGCTTGTAATATTTTGAATCAGTAGAAACCTAGATGGAAAAATGGCTTTGTCATTTTCGTCTCCTTTTCTGTAGTCATCTGTTGTTTTTGGAGTAGATAAGCCCAAGGGTTTTGGGGCATATAGTCTGTAAGGCTCTGCCACCACAAAAACCGGCCAACCAGAATCTAGCCCAGAGGCCTGCCAAGTAAAAACAGGCACTCCAAACATTTACTGGAAACAAGCCCAAGTAGCTGTCAAATAGAAGCCTCTGTTCTCACCTGAGGCTAGAATACTGCAGACTTAGCCGCAGGAAGATGGTGATGTTCTTTAGTGCACTGAAACAGTGAGAAACCAGATGGCAAAAGTGTTTTGTAGACTTCCTCCCACTTCTGTAGTCTTCTCTTGTCTTCAGAGCATTTAATTGAGCAAGACTGGGTATTTAAAGTCTTCCAGGATCTGCCACCATAGAAGCTAGCCCATCAAAATATAGTCAATGCGCTTAAAAACGTGGCCATTCAAAAACAGAGACAACAGTCCTTCTTTGGAACACAAGCTCAAGTAGATTTTACATGGAACCCACTGCCCTAAATAGGGACTGGAATACTGCACACTTGCTCCTAAGAACATAAGAGCAAATGAATAATACTAGTCAAGAGATCACAAGGACCATAGGATGCATAGCCATAAACACCATTACATAGACAACACTAGTTCTTACCACTCTTGTCAAGCACTTAATACTACTTAATCTCCCAAACTGAGCAAGGCCTTACATGATAAGCTTAGTGTGAATCTGTGTCTACTTATCCAGTCATCAAGACAAGCCTTAAAGGTAGTCATATAAGTACTTTTTCACCTTTAGCAGCAACTTTTCCATAGTCAAGGAATACTCTGTGTTAAGAACCTATACCTAAAGTGAATCTTGTTTATGTCTTGGTGCACATGTAAGTCTCTAGTGCAGGTAGGCATTGGTTTTGTGAAGAAACAGAAGGTCAGTTGGATGACGCAGTGGTGCAGTGATTAGTGTTCTCACCTCATAGCAAGAGGTTCTACTGTTTGATTCTTGGTTGGGGTGCCTTCTGTGTGGATATTGCATGTCCTCCCTTTGTTTGTGTGGGTTTCCTCAGGGGGCTCTGCTTTCCTCCCACATTCCAAAGATATTTCATGTAGAGCATTTCTCCCTGGACCTCTGCTGAAAATGGGCATTGGCCCAATCGACTTCCCTGGTAAACAAATGTTAAATAATAAATAAATAAAATAAGTCAAATAGGACTGGGTCTTTTTTGGCTTTAAAAGCTAGCCACAGGTCACCTTGGAGCAGCTAGCAAGCTAATGAGTATATGGTAATTTGTAATGGTATTTCAGGATAATTGAAGAATTTAAGACCTTTAATTGTCTTGGTTAGAAATCTTTAAGGCATTCCCTTTGAGCAATGTACTTAGATTTGTACATACCAAGTTGGAATTATATTTGTTGTTGGGACTGACAAGGGAATGGGCAGGATGTCTTCTTTAGCTTTTGAGGATATTCCCTTGGTAATTAAATGGAGCAGATAGAAGGATTTCCTGACTATTGTGAAAACATGATAATCAAATGAGAGAAATAATTTTCCACATAATAGGTTCATAGGTACTGACTAGGTATATAAATACTCAGGTCTCTTATGGCTGTCTCAGTCTGAGCAAAAGTGTTATTTATAACATATGAGATGGGAGCAGTACAGTGGGTATGTGCATATTCCAACTCTTGCTGGAGTTGTTTAGTATTAGACAATGAATGTATAACTGTACCAAGCATGCAGTCATCAGAAAACATAATCAACCATCTGGGATATTCACTCAGATGTCTGAAAAATAAATGCCAAACAGGAGAAGGCCTAGTATGGATCACAGTGGTATCCAAATCATTACAATGCTGCATTCATAGGTTCATAGGTTCAAAGGAGATTAATTGGCTAACAGCCTTGACAAGCCTAACCAATATAACCTGATTTTACGCAATATATAGCCAGTAGGGGCAAGAGGATGGCATTTATTTGTGGCTGTGTCTTGAGTATCTTATAGATTGACTTTGTCTATGAAAGACATAGGTACTATTCAGAGAGTGTACCAACAGTTTTTACAACCTATGACCTGTTGGAGATCCACTTTGCAGTTCAGTGAACAGCTTATGTGTTTACGTTAAGCTTATTTAATTTTTCAACAATTCTAGCATAGAGAATAGTATCAAAAGCCTTGTCCAGGTCGAGATAAGCAGTGTACGCAGAATGATCACTGCCCTAGCATCTGTATCCTTTACAAAGAAACTTATTAGGTTCAGGAGGCAGGATCTGACATTCAACAAAAAAAACAAAATGAGTGAGGTCTGGTTCATTTAAGTTGCCTACATCTGCATAAATAAGCTCTGCTATGACAAGTTCCACGGATTTACATATATTACTGATAAGGCTGATGGATTCCTTGTAGTGCACTGAATCAGTTGGTACTAAGACTGAAAAAGGCTATATGGCCTTCCCTTTCTTCTCTGTGGTCTACTGTTGTCTCTGAAGCATCCCAGCACTGAAGATCACTGAAGTCATCAAGCCTCTGGGTATTTAAAATCTATTAAGGATCTATCACTGAAGAAGTCAGCCAATCAAAATCCAAGAAATCCCCCTGTAGATGCTCACCAATCAAAAACAGGCACTCCTATTCTTCACTAGATCACAAGCTCTGATAGTAGTCATGCAGAAACCTCTGTCTTCTGTCCTGTTTAGAGCATCCAGCACTAAAATGTATTGAGTTGGTCAAGACCCCAGGTATTTAATGTCTGTAAGCTGCTTCTCTCCAGAAGCTGGCCATTCCACATCCAGTCAATGCCTGCACAGAACTGCTCACACAAAAGCAGGCACACCTTCTCACACTTGGATGGGATAGAAGATAGCTGTCAGTATCTATCTAAATTGCTAGGCTGAATGTTGTGCAGAAGTCAAGTAAAGCTGATAAAAGTTTTTTTGTGTTGTATTAAAGTAGTAGTTTCCATCTCTTCTATCTTCTGTTCTGTTTCTTTTAGTAGCCCCCAGCAATTAATAGTACTGTAATGATTAAGCCACCAGGTAATGTATGTAACAGTCTACCACCACAAAACTGGTCAATCAAAATTCAGCCAATGTCCCTGCAGAAACTGCCTAGTCTGAATCTGGCACTCAAATCCTTGACTGGGACCCAAAATCAGTTAACTGTTATAGTAGTGTCTGCCTATTACCACAGGCTGCAACACTAAAGACTCACCCTAGCAGGCCAGTGACGTCCTTCTAATGCACAACATCAGTGGGAATCTGGATGAAAAATGGATTTTCCATCTCCTCCTCCTTCTTTGTTGACTTTTGTTCATAGGTTCATAGGTTCATACTAGGCTATCTGCCCTGAGGCAATTATAAGCCTAGCCCGATTCTGTATGGCTTACGCCACCCCTTGATTTGAGTATACTGTGCCCTTTTTAAGGTTTAGTTTACTGTGCCTCTGTCTAATAGTGACACAGGAGTAATCCCTGGGACAAACCTACGATCCCCCATCCACCTATCGAGATTCTTCTTGAAGAGATTCAGTGAGGTGCTCTGCCTCACATGAACTGGAATTCTATTCCAGAGTGAAGGGAGCCTCTGGGTTATGAACCTGTCCCTCCAGCAAGTTCTATTTATTTCTGTGCTGAGATTCAAGTCCCTCAAGCATGTGGCTCTAAGGGATTTAGATTTACTGAGGTGGAGCATGTCCATTAATTCTGGATTTGACATAGCTTTGTATGTCAGGCATAGATCGCCTCAAAGTAGGCAGTATGCAACTGAGTAGAGCTGGAGTTTTAACCGAGCAGCATATGGCATCTGTTTGAGACCCTTGATCCTCTTGGTGAGATACTTTTGGGGTCTTTCTAATTGCTGCAGGTGTCGGGTAAGGTACATCCCAAAAGGGGCATTGTATTCTATGATGGGCCTGATGAGGGATGAATAAAGGCACGATTACCTCTCTTGATCTAGATGTGAAACCCTTCGTGATGAGGTGGGCTATGTAGAAGGTCTTTCTAACCACTTTGGCAATGTGGTTTTCAAAGGAGAGATTGCTATCAACTTGGGTCCCCAGGTCCCTAATAACTTTCTCTGTACTTAATGGGTTTCTGCCTATGTGGTAATTTGTGGGCACATTGTTTTTGTCAAAGGGTATGACTATACATTTTTTGGCATTTAGCTTTAAACCATGGCGCTGGCACCAGTTATCTGTCTCTGTGAGACCTTTTTGAAGGATGTTTGTGTCAGCTGGAGAGTTGATTATGGCATCCAGTTTGCAGTCGTCTGTGAACTTGGTGAGCCATAGTCCTCCCACATTTGCCTGTACCTCGGAAAAGTATATACCGAACAAGAGTGGTCCCAGGACAGAACCCTGTGGGATGCCACTTGTGACTGGTTTGGAGTCTGACATGGCTCCAGCAACTCTCACTCTGTAGGTTCTGTCTTTGAGCCAGTTTGCGACCCATCTTGTGACATAGGGGTTTATATTTAAGCTGGATAGCTTATCTATGATGCCTGAGTGGGGTATTGTGTCAAATGCCTTTGCAAGGTCCAGATAGGCTGTGTGGACTACCTTCCCTTCATCTATGGCTTTGGTGACTGTTTCGAAGACGTTAACCAGGTTCAAAAGGCAGGATCTGTCCTTGACAAAGCCGAACTGGGTAGGATATAGTGTCTGTAGGTCCCCAATGTCTTTGTTTATGAGCTCCATGATGATCCTCTCCATAGCCTTGCAGACTAAGCTAGTCAGGCTTATGGGGCAATAGTTTCCAGGGTCCGTAGAGGCTCCACCTTTGTGGAGTGGGACCACTGTTGCTGTACGCCATTCTGTGGGCACATATCCTGTAGTGAGGCTAAGATTGTATAGCTGTTTTATTTGAGGGATTAGTTCCTCTTGGAGTTCATGTAGGACGCAACCTGGGATGCCATCTGGTCCCATGGAAGCAGTGTTTTGCTTTGGAGAGGGCAGCCTTCACCTGAGCATCAGGGATGTTTGGGAGGCAGCCCTCTGCTGGGATAGATACTTGCTCTTTTGTGGGGAGAAGTTTGCACTGAACCTGTCTGCCAGGATATTGGTGATGTCTGTGGGTTCAGTGTATTTTTGTCGTTTAGAATCAACTCAGAACAAGTCTGGGAGTTGCATCCCAGGTTTCTAACATAACTGAAAAAAGCCTTATGATTGTCTTTGGTGTCCTGTGCAATTTTCTCTCAAAGCTGGCCTTGGAGGATTTTATGAGGATCGTAATTTTTGCTAGTACTGATCAGAGATGCCTTCCCTATTAGGGATTTTGCTCTATCATGTAGTAGCTTCCTCCTTCTGTTGTACAGTTTATTTATGGCAGGGGTCCACCAGACTGGACGCCTGCCTTTGGATGATTGGGTCTTGGTTTTGTTTGGGATAGCATGATCCATGCATTCCTGGAGATGTCCGTAGAATGCGTTTATATAGGATTCTGCAGTTTGGGCGGTAGTTTCCACTGGCCCTGGGGCCTTGAAGGATTCCACTTCAGTTTTGAGAAGTGAGAAGTTCGCTTTTGAGAAGTTTTTCAATGTGGTTTTCTGGGCTGGGGGTGGGGTCGGGATGTGGACATTCAGTGAAATTAATTTATGGTCTGATCTTACCAATGAGGGATATACTTCTGGTGTGGAGCATAGAGTCCCCATGTTGGTAATGATCAGGTCTAGTATGTTGTCCCTCTTGTGGGAGTGGTGACTAGTTGTTCCATAGCATTTGAGTTTATAATTTCCAGGAACCTTTGGGCTAAGGTGCTGGGGCTTGAGTAGTGCTCCCAGTCAATGTTTGGGTAGTTGAAGTTGCCCAATATAATGGTGTTCTGAGAGATCTTCATGTTCTCCAATGTTTTCAGGAAAGCCGAGTGGAATTCCTGACTTTGAGAGGGTGGTCTGTAGGATGCTATAAACTGAAAAGCAGTCTTGCCCACTGTTAGCTGCACATGGATGGTCTCCGATACTTGTGCAATGCCACTAACCTGGAGGTGTGGATATCCTTGATAAATATGGAACTCCCCCTCCTTTTGTGGTTCGGTCTGGATTTTGGGGCCGAAAAGCATGATATGAGGTATAGCCTGGTAGTGCTGGGGTGCTCTCTGGAGCCTTGAACCAGGTTTCTGTCACTGCACAGATATCGATGTTCTCCATACTGAGGAGAGCTTCGAGTGCGTGCATCTTGAGGTTAAGACATCTGGCGTTTAGCAGCATTACCCTTAATTTCTTGTTCCTTGTGCTGTCTATGGGGGTGGGTTTGACTTTTGAGCCTTGCCTAAAAAAGTGACTATGGGGGTGGCAAGAGCCTTTGCCAATATCCAAAAGCCCAGTGGTGACAGGTGCAAGCCATCCCTAGCGAAGCAACGTGGCTTGTCGAGTATGTCATCCCAGGCTGACAGACACTGGATCCCCTTTGAATGACACCAAAATTTTAGCCAATTGTTAAAATCGATCATTTTGTCTTTGTACTGTGGCATCATTCTAGGTGAGGGCAAGATGCTGCTCAAGGTCAGGGTCATACCAGCCTTGGCTACATGATCAGAGAGCTCCTCTATGTCTCTTTTCATGTAGTCCAGGGAAGTACATCTCAGGTCATTCACACCAACATGTACAATGATTGAGTCATATTTGTATTTGCTTTGGAGTGACCTGAGTGCTTGCCTTATGTGGCGGATCCTAGCACCTGACAGGCAGCTCACCGTGACCTTCTCTTTATTCAGCCTGGTGAGTGGGACGTCAGTGTGTCTGACAATAGAGTCACCTATTACAAGAGTATCAGGTGTGTTATTCAGCCTTAAGGGCTGTGGCTGCTTGGCACACTGACTTTGTGGGCTATGTGTTGTGCTTGTTTTGTTTTGAGGTAGCGTTTGCTTGGATGTCTGCGTTGGAGGTCTCTGTTGCTTAGGTATGTTTTTGTGTATTTATGTGTTTGGTTCGCTGATGTGGTGGGACTATGTGATACTGGAATTGTGTTGTGTGAGGTTACCTTCTCCTCCTGACTGGTTACACCAGTTTTGAGATGAGAGAGCTCAGCCTCCAGTTTGGCTAAATAGTTGCATCTCTCACATATATTTGAACCTGTTTGGAGGAGGAGAGGGTTGTCCATGTACATGAGGCAGTTGTAACATTGCCTCAAAATTCCCAGATTCACCAGCTGGACTGGAGAGGAAACCATTGACTGACCTTTGGACATGCTAGAGTAATATAGGGAAACTGAATTTAAGAAGGACGAATAGGGGACAGGGTAATCGTAGAGAGTATAAGAGTAAGTAGTGCTTATGGTTTAATAGTGCTAACTTGTAGGATTACTTAATTGGACCAGTGAAGGGCCTTAGAATGAGAATATGGTGTTTAAATTGAGAGATAGAGCAGTTCTAAGGGAAAAAGTGAAGAGCAGAC
This sequence comes from Protopterus annectens, assembly GCF_019279795.1. Taxonomy (NCBI): domain Eukaryota; kingdom Metazoa; phylum Chordata; order Ceratodontiformes; family Protopteridae; genus Protopterus; species Protopterus annectens. The sequence goes on from NC_056729.1 coordinate 941,069,323, forward strand.
TTTGTGGAGCCAGGAATAGTTTAAACCTAATTAGGCGGCACTGCTCACTGTTGCACTATGCACAAAAACATGCAAAACCGTGCAAAAGAGGGTTTTAAGAGAGGAAGATGAAGGAGTTTTGGAATTGACCCAAAATGGCCAATAAAACTACAGTTTCAAGTCAGTAACCACTCCCACAGGGGCAGGCAGGCTGCTCAATGCAGTAAATGACCCCACACAAGAGTGCCAGGCCAAAGACAGATAAAATGCAAGTTTTGAGAAAAAAAAGATTTTAAAAAATAGCAAAGGAAATTCAGTAAACAGCTTTAGGTTGTGAGAAAATGCTCAAAATAGGCGGCTACAGGAAGATGAAGGAGTTTTGGAATTGACCCAAAATGGCCAATAAAGCTACAGTTTCAAGTCAGTAACCACTCCCACAGGGGGGGCAGGCTGCTCAATGTTTTCACTGCCACTGATCAACAGAGAGACTTCTTTAGCCCAAGCAAAAAATAGCCTCACAGAAACTTACAAACAGTTCAAGAACAGCAAGCCTGTAACTGAACTTTTTTAAATCTCAGAAAAGTGGGAAAAAAAGCAAGATTTTTTTGTTTTTGTTTTTTCAGAGATAGCAGAGGTTCACAAGTATTAACAAGTTATAACAGTGCAGTAAATGACCCCACACAAGAGCGCTAGGCCAAGGACAGATAAAATGCAAGTTTTGAGAAAAAAACGATTTTACAAATAAGTGAAAACAGGATATTCAGTAAACAGCTTTAGGCTGTGCTCTAAATACAGTTACTATTGCAGAAATCAAGTTTAACAAGCCAGAAAATACTCAAAATAGGTGGCTATGCAGAAAAACTTAGCAAATAAACAGGAAAAATACTTAAAATCTCAAAAGTGGCTCCTTTCTTCTCTCAGTGTTTTCTCCTCTTGGTGGGTGCTTCACCAACAGCCAACAAGCCTGAAAAGACTCCAAAACCATGAGGCAACCAGGTTTTAAGAGAGGAAGATGAAGGAGTTTTGGAATTGACCCAAAATGGCCAATAAAACTACAGTTTCAAGTCAGTAACCACTCCCACAGGGGCAGGCAGGCTGCTCAATGTTTTTCACTGCCACTGATCCTTTGAAAACTGAAAAGCACCTGAAAAAGAAGCCAACCAATCAAAATGCAGCCAACACCCAGCAGCCCCATGGTGCACAAAGACAAGCCCTTAGTTTGACTCAGATGACCTGTGCTTGACTAGCAGCATAGGTGCAGGGGGGCCATGTTGGGGGAGGGTGGGACTGAGTGGTCAGTGTTGGCTCACTCATGCTTGGGGGAGAGAAGCAGCCTCGGTTCACCACAAAGTAACAGCATTACAAGCCTGGTGAGCTCTATGCTGCAGAGTAGATGTACTGCTCAGTTGGAAGATGAGCATGTGCTGAAGCACTGCTGCACCTAAAAAGCAGAGCTGCTAAAGGGGCTGTAGATATTAGGACATACTGTTCAGCAGCAATATCACTCTGAGCCAGTGTCCGTGATTTTCTTACCAGCCCTGGAAATGAGTCGGGTTGAGCCAAGTGAACATGGAAAAGAGCTGGTGGCAGCTAATAGTCAGCTATGGGGAGGGGAAGAAAAATTCAGGACCCCCCCCCCCCACACACACAGAAGCTGACCAATTAAAAAAGACACTCCAGTCTTTCACTGGAACCTAAGCTAAGTTGATGTCATGTGGAACCCTCTGCTCTCATAAGTGCATGGAACACTTCAGTCTCAGTGCTAAGAAGCCAGTGAAGTCCATGAATCATTATGAATCCAGATGGAAAATAGTTTTATAGCCATCTGTCTCCTTTCTCTGTAGTCTTTTGTTGTCTTCACAGAAGCCCAACACTGAACTGAGCAAGCCTCCAGGTCTGTAAGGCTCCACCCCTGCAGAAGCTGATCAATCAAAAAACAACCAATGTACCTGCAGATGCCGAGCAATCAAAATCCAGCTAATGTGTCTGCAGAAATTAACCAGTCAAAAACAGGCACTCCAATCTTTCATTGGCATCCAGTCACTAGTAGCTGCCAAATTCCTGAGCCCAGGATATCTACATAGGTTCATAGGTTCATAGGTAGGTTACTAGCCTATCAGCCCTGGGGCCTATACAGGCCCAGCCGAAAAGGTACCCTGGCTTTTGCCACCCAAGAAAATTATTTTCCTGTGCCATTGTCGAGCAGAGCCACAGAGGTGATCCCCGGGGTGAATTTCCTATTTCCCATCCAATCATCAAGATTTTTCTTGAAGAGTTCTAATGAGGAGCTTTGTTTGATATAGATAGGTAGTTAATTCCAGAGTATGGGAAGTCTCTGGGACAGGAATCTATTCCTCCGGCATGTTCTGTTTATTGTGTTGACAAGGTTTAGGTTGCTAGAGTGTGTAGCTTGGCGGGATTAGGATTTCTTTAAGTGGAGCATGTCCAACAGCTCTGAGTTTGATATAGCTTTGTACGTTAGGCAGAGATCACCTCTGAGTAGGCGATATGCGACAGAGTAAAGCTGGAGTTTTTTGAGACGGTCTGCGTAGGGCATCTGTTTGAGGCTGGTAATCCTCTTTGTGAGGTATTTCTGTGGCATTTCCAGTTGTTGAAGATGTCTTGTGAGGTACATACCAAAAGGGGCGTTGTACTCTATAATGGGTCTAATGAGTGATGAGTAGAGGGGGAACAATGACCTCTTTTTTTCTGGATGAGAAACCTTTTGTGATGAGGTGTGCCATGTAGAAGGATTTTCTGACTACTGTGGCGATGTGATTATCAAAGGAGAGACTACTGTCCACCTGTGTCCAAAGGTCTCTTATCACACTTTCAGTGTTAAGTATACTATCACCTATGTTGTAGTTCATAGGTACAGAGTTTTTACCAAATGGGATGACAATACACTTTTTGGCATTGAGCTTGAGGCCATGGCTTTGACACCAGGCATCTGTCTCAGTGAGGCCTTTTGTAGGATGTCCACATCGTTAGAAGTTTCGATTATGGCTCTTAGTTTGCAGTCATCTGCAAAAGACCTTCTGTGTTAGCCTGTACTTCAGAGAAGTAGATACCAAACAAACTGTGTGGGTTCTTTCAGTGAGCCAGTTGGCAACCCATCTTGTGACATAGGGATTTATATCTAGTTTAGTGAGTTTATCTATAACTATAGAGTGGGGGATGGTGTCAAAAGCCATAGCAAGATCTAGATAGACTGTGTGAACCACCTTACCCTTGTCTACGGCTTTGGTGACTGCTTCAAAGAAGTCTATCAGGTTTAGGAGACATGATCTGCCTTTTACAAACCCGAACTGGGTGGGGTCCAGAGTTTGGAGATTACCAATGTCTTTGTTTATAAGTTCCATGATGATATGTTCCATGGGCCTTGCAGACCAGGCTCGTCAGGCAAATGGGGCGGTAGTTCCCAGGGTCTGTGGTGGCTCCCTTCTTGTGGAGTGGGATAACTGTCGCTGTGCACCATTCAGCAGGCACAAAGCCTGAGGTGAGGCTATGACTGAACATGGTACTTAGGTGGGGTGCCAGTTCGTTCTGTAGTCCATGTAGAACGCAGCCTGGGATGTTGTCTGGTCCTGTGGATGCTGTGTTCTTGGCTTTGGAGAGTGTGGTTTTTACCTGTGCAGCCGTGATTACAGGAACTTTGCATTCTTCCGGTATAGAGATGCTGTACCAACATACCAGGCCTTTACTTGTGTGTATCCCCATATGTAAATTAGAGAATGCAACTGCCCAGTTTCTTGATATCCAAGATTGTGCAGTACACCTCTAGCATGTCTTACCCCCATACCCCAGGATAGGAGAGATGGTCAATGGCCACTACACCAGCCCTCACTGTCCTTATGACAAAAGAAATGCTAATCTAGCTACCATTCTCTAGTGGTGTAGTGGCAAACAAAACTTTTATTTTAGTGAGCAAGCTAGAAACATTCAACCTTGTGTTTCTTTTTTTATTTGTATCCCCATAAGAAATGTCATATGTTTGCTGTATGCAGTCATCGATACTGATAGTGTTTCTGCTTGTATAACTTTCTTGGTCTGGTTGTTTCAATCACCGACTACCTTTACTATGAAAGAATGTTTTTATATATCTTTCTTTTCTTTCCACTTAAGAGTGAGTCTTATATCTTCAGATCATGGCCTTATGTTCTCAAATATCTCTTTATTTAAAGAATATTGACCCTAGGACTGCACTACTATACTTAAGCTACTTAGAAGTTTCTTTCATTCTTTTGTCCTCTGTCTACTGCAGTTCAATTCCAGTGCAAACCAAAATGCAACCATTTGGAAATGACAAATGTTTGTTTATATTGTGAAGTGAGATGGGGGGTCACCACATGAGATTCAGAGTGCAAATGAAAGTTTCTGGTTGCAGCACTGGTGACATCTACCATCAAAGCCCATTTTTTTACAGGTGGACTTTCCCACTAAGAAACTTGTGAAGTTCTAACTCTATTCCCTGAGGGGTCCAGGGAAGTAAACAGGGGACCAGGGAAGTAAATACTGTGGGAAGAAATAGCCAGGAAATTGTTATGGGTAGGCTTGTATAGGCCCTAGGGTCGATAGCCTAGTACCAACCTATGAACCTATGCACCTATGATCTTATCCATGTGGCAACAAAAAAAATGGGCTGAAGTAAACTGTACGCTAGCAATTTTACTAATAGATACTTTGCTTTTTTTGCAAAAAGCTAGAAATCACCATCCAAAGGTGGGTAGGTTAGAGGCCTCCCAGAAAAACTGAAGAATAATTTTCCTTGGTAGATAAAGTAACCACTATAAAGTAACTGGTTCTGCCTGAACCAGTACATTCCAGAAATCAGTCACATGTAATACTAATACTGTTCAATTTAAGGGAAAGGTATGTTCTAAGCATTGTGAAGCTCAGCACCCCAGGCAGGAAAACTACCAACAATGAATGGGAGTAGGATACAAACTGAACCTCAGAATGTGAGATATCCAAGTCTTTTTGAAGAGAACATTGCTTCAAGAACTATCATTTAAGGGAAGAGCTTATTTAATCTGATAAAAACACAGGTAAAAATAAAACAGTATATGCTGCCAGACATGCTATAACACAAAGATATATATTATATATATATATATATATATATATATATATATATATATATATATATATATCTTAGTTAAAGCAGCATAAATATAAAATGTCTTTAGATAATTAATCAGCTGAAACACTGTTAGATTTTGGCAGTATGATGCCTTTTTACTGTCAAAGGATCTGGTTATAAAGATCCTGCTCAATTGCAAGTAATCAACTGCAAACAAAAGTTAGGTTCATAGGTTCATAGGTTCATACTAGGCTATCTGCCCTAGGGCATTTATAAGCCTAGCCAGAGTGTGTGTGGCTTTCACCACCCCTTAGGATGAGAATACTATACCCATTAGTTTGCTGTGCCTCTGTCCAGCAGTGATACAGAGATGATTCCCGAGGTAAACCTACGATCTTCCATCCACTCGTCAAGATTTCTCTTGAACAGAGTCAGTGAGGGGCTCTGCCTCACATGGACTGGGATTCTGTTCCATAGTGTAGGGAGTCTCTGGGTGATGAATCTGTCCCTCCAGCATGTCCTATTTATATCCGTGTTGAGGTTTAAGTCTCTTGCTCTCGTGGCTCTGGTGGATTTGGATTTTTTGAGGTGGAGCATGTCCATTAATTCCGGGTTGGACATGGCCTTGTATGTCAGGCACAGATCACCTCTGAGCAGACGGTATGCGACTGAATAGAGCTGGAGTTTCTTCAGTCGGCATCGTATGACATATGTTTGAGCCCCTTTATCCTTTTGGTGAGGAACTTTTGGGGTCTTTCCAACTGCTGCAGGTGTCGGGTAAGGTACATTCCGAATGGGGCATTGTACTCAATCATTGGTCTGATAAGTGAAGAGTACAGGGTACAATGACCTCTCCTGATCTGGATGTGAATCCCTTCATGATCAGGTGGGCAATGTAGAAGGTCTTCCTAACCACTTTGGCAATGTGAGTGTCAAAAGAGAGGTTACTGTCAACTTGGGTCCCCAGGTCCTGATAACTTCTTCCATGTTTAATGGATTACCACCTATGTGGTAATTAAGGGTTACCTTGTTTTTCCCAAAGGGTATGACTATACATTTTGGCATTTAGCTTAAGGCCATGGCTCTGGCACCAGTTATCCATTTCTATGAGACCTTTCTGGAGGATGTCTGTGTCTGATGGAGTGTCAATTATGGTGCCCAGTTTGCAGTCATCTGCAAATTTTGTCAGCCACAATCCCCCTATGTTTGCCTGCACTTCAGAAAAATAAATGCCGAACAAGAGGGGCCCAGGACTGAGCCCTGTGGGACACCGCTCGTGACCGGCTTAGAGTCTGACATGGCACCAGCAACTCTAACCCTGTGTGTTCTGTCCTTGAGCCAGTTTGCAACCCATCTTGTGACATATGGGTTTACATCTAAGCTGGTGAGCTTTTCTATGATGCCCGAGTGGGGTATTGTGTCGAATGCTTTTGCTAGGTGAAGGTAGGCTGTGTGAACTGCCTTACCCTCATCAATGGCCTTAGTGACTGTTTCGAAAAAGTCGATAAGTTCAAGAGGCAGGATCTGCCCTTGACAAAGCCAAATTGGGTAGGATCCAGTGTCTGTAGGTCCCCAATGTCTTTATTTATGAGTTCCATTATGATCCTCTCCATAGCTTTGCAGACAAGGCTCGGCTCAAGCTTATGGGGCGGTAATTTCCAGGGTCCGAGAAGCACCGCCTTTGTGGAGTGGGACCACAGTTGCCGTGACGCCATTCTTTGGTGGTACGATCCTGTAGTAAGGCTAAGATTAAACAGCAGCCTTATGTGTGGGTTTAGTTCCTCATTGAGTTTGTGTAGCACACAGCGGGGACACCGTCCCGTCCCATTGATGCTGTGTTTTTGCTTTAGAGAGAGCAGCTCTCACCTGGACATCTGAGATGTTTGGGAGGCTAGACTCTGGTGGGACAGATATTTCTCCTTTTGGGGGAGGGAGGAGAAATTTGCACTGAACCTGTCTGCCAGTATGTTGGCAATGTCTGTGGGTTCAGTGATTTTTTATCATTTTGGACTAATTCTGAGCATATCTGGGAGTTTCCACCCAGGTTTCTAACATAGCTAAAGAAGGCTTTATGATTGTCTTTTGTGTCATTAGCGATTTTTCTCTCAAAGTTGGCCTTGAATGATTTTATGAGTGATCGCAGTTTTTGCTAGTATTGATCAGAGATGCTGCCTTCCCATTTAGGATTTTGCTCTGTCATGTAGTAGCTTTCTCCTCTTGTTGTAGAGTTTGTTTATGGCTGGAGTCCACCAGACTGGGCGCCTGCCTTTGGTGGAACATACCAGGCCTTTTACTTGTGTGTATCCCCATATGTGAATTAGAGAATGCAACTGCCCAGTTTCTTGATATCCAAGATTGTGCAGTACACCTCTAGCATATCTTACCCCCATACCCCAGGATAGGAGAGATGGTCAATGGCCACTACACCAGCCCTCACTGTCCTTCTGACAAAAGAAATGCTAATCTAGCTACCATTCTCTAGTGGTGTAGTGGCAAACAAAACTTTTATTTTAGTGAGCAAGCTAGAAACATTCAACCTTGTGTTTCTTTTTTTATTTGTATCCCCATAAGAAATGTCATGTTTGCTGTATGCAGTCATCGATACTGATAGTGTTTCTGCTTGTATAACTTTCTTGGTCTGGTTGTTTCAATCACCAACTACCTTTACTATGAAAGAGTGTTTTTATATATCTTTCTTTTCTTTCCACTTAAGAGTGAGTCTTATATCTTCAGATCATGGCCTTATGTTCTCAAATATCTCTTTATTTAAAGAATATTGACCCTATGACTGCACTACTATACTTAAGCTACTTAGAAGTTTCTTTCATTCTTTTGTCCTCTGTCTACTGCAGTTCAATTCTAGTGCAAACCAAAATGTAACCATTTGGAAATGACAAATGTTTGTTTATATTGTGAAGTGAGATGGGGGGGGGGGGGGGGTCACCACATGAGATTCAGAGTGCAAATGAAAGTTTCTGGTTGCAGCACTGGAGACATCTACCATCAAAGCCCATTTTTTTACAGGTGGACTTTCCCACTAAGAAACTTGTGAAGTTCTAACTCTATTTCCTGAGGGGTCCAGGGAAGTAAACAGGGGACCAGGGAAGTAAATACTGTGGGAAGAAATAGCCAGGAAATTGTTATGGGTAGGCTTGTATAGGCCCTAGGGTCGATAGCCTAGTACCAACCTATGAACCTATGCACCTATGATCTTATCCATGCGGCAACAAAAAAATGGGCTGAAGTAAACTGTACGCTAGCAATTTTACTAATAGATACTTTGCTTTTTTTGCAAAAAGCTAGAAATCACCATCCAAAGGTGGGTAGGTTAGAGGCCTCCCAGAAAAACTGAAGAATAATTTTCCTTGGTAGATAAAGTAACCACTATAAAGTAACTGGTTCTGTCTGAACCAGTACATTCCAGGAATCAGTCACATGTAATACTAATACTGTTCAATTTAAGGGAAAGGTATGTTCTAAGCATTGTGAAGCTCAGCACCCCAGGCAGGAAAACTACCAACAATGAATGGGAGTAGGATACAAACTGAACCTCAGAATGTGAGGTATCCAAGTCTTTTTGAAGAGAACATTGCTTTAAGAACTATCATTTAAGGGAAGAGCTTATTTAATTATTTAATCTGATAAAAACACAGGTAAAAAATTAAACAGTATATGCTGCCAGACAGGCTATAACACAAAGATATATATATATATATATATATATATATATATATATATATATGGGTCTACTTTGTATAACCGAACTTCCGATTCACCGACACACAATTTACCGACCCCAAACAACCAAAAACACACAACACCGACAAACACCAACAACTCAAAAAACCGAACACCATTACACCGACACAAAAAACGTAAACTACACATTGCACACAATAACATATCCACTAACCTTAACCTAAACCCTAACCCTAACGTCCGACACTACCGCACACTTACCCTACCTACACCCTAACCCTAACTCACTTAACCCACCCCTAAACGTCAACACCGCGACTATGGGACACTTACCCTACCTGCACCCTAACCCTAACTCACTTAACCCACCCTAAAACATTAAGCCACTATTGCACACTCACTCCACCCACATACTAACCCTAACACACTCAACCCTTCCCTACACTACACTACGTCACTATCACACACTTACCTTACCGGAACCCTAAGTCCGACACTACCGCACACTCACCTTTCCCACACCCTAACCTAAAATCCTCACTATCGTAACTTACCTGTCCGCCCCAATCCTAAATCCGTCACTATCGCACACTTACCTGATCGCTCACACGCTGTCGCTGTCGGTCTTTCAGCTGTCGGAATATCGCCTTTTCGATCACCTACCTGTTCGGTCGTTCCTTCTCGATCTTCTGGGTGTCGGTAAAGTGGCATTTCGGTTATTCAAAGTAGACCCATATATATATATATATATATATATATATATATATATATATATATATATATATATCTTAGTTAAAGCAGCATAAATATAAAATGTCTTTAGATAATTAATCAGCTGAAACACTGTTAGATTTTGGCAGTATGATGCCTTTACTGTCAAAGGATCTGGTTATAAAGATCCTGCTCAATTGCAAGTAATCAACTGCAAACAAAAGTTAGGAGTGATATGCGTACACAGGGATTAAAGTGATTACCCTAGGGTTGGAATCCTACTTAATACCTGAAGAAACAGTGCATACTAGAGGGAGTAGTACCGTAAATACTGCATGAGTCAATATCAGTGATGGATTTTTATCACTAAAGAAATATGTGACATGGGGCTTTGATAGAGTCACTCAAATATACAGAGAAAATTTGTGGTATGAAGATGAATTGTTTCTCTTTTGTAAGTTATTTTAGGAACCTCCAAATGATGACAGGAATTAGGAAAACAGGAACAACTGGCTGACAGAAGCCTTATGGGAAATAAGGCTGAACTTATTTTCATAAGCATACAGGTTAACTGGCCTTACTTTAAAGAGATTTATCAGTAAATGCAAAGGCATGAAAACTGTGCAGATGTCTAATATATAACCTCAAAACAGATAGATAACAATCTAATTTTTTTATTCAGTGATACTATGAATGGGTATATGGGATAAGTAAAAACTGGAGAGAGTAGTGAAACAGCTCTTCATACCATGACATTATAGGAAGCTAAGACTATGCTCACCCACAGCCATATCCTGGGTAATCTCTTTGGAATATAAAGGACTAAGGCAAAGGTCACAGACAAGTCATTTGGGGTGAGGGTCTGTGTTTGAAATAGTGAAGTAAAATGCATCTTGCCCAAAATGACTGAATGTCTCCCCAGTAACACCCAGCAGGAGCCATCAGCAAGCATTTCATAACTCTTGGCAGCAGTAGGCTATACAGCACCAGACATGAAGACTGAGTTACTTCATTATGCACAAAAACATTTTAGCTGATTCAAAGATATTTTATCTCCAGCTACCCCCATCCAGCACAATTCGGAGTCATGAGAAGGCTGAAGCCTATTCGGGAAGTGGGTACAAGCAAACGTGACTTTTCTTAGGTAGGATGCCAGTCTGTCATGAGACACACACACATGTACATGCTCATGCACACAAACACACACACGCACACACACACACACACACACACACACACACACACACACACACACACACACACACACACACACACATTCAGGAGGCAAACCTGAGGGTAATATGGGTAATCACTAGTTCGCCTTTGGCATATTTTTGGAATGTGGGAAGGAACCAGAACACCAGACATAAATCAAGCCAACATAAAGAGGACAAGTGGAATCCACACAGACAGCATCAAAGAATCAAACTGCAGAAACAAGCAATGTGAGACAGGAGTGCTGCCTTGAGTCAGACATTCATGTAGTAATACATATGGCATGATGTGTCTTGTAATTACAAGGGAACACATTTATTTTACATTAGTATTACAGTGTGTACATTGTCTCTAAATGATTGTGAATATTGTTGTAACACCCCGACCCCATGTTCAAAAATGGGAACAAGGTGCTGTGGCTGGATGGACAGATGGATGGAGTATAATGTGAAGATTTTTGACTGCTTTTGCATGAAAAACAAGGAAAACTGCTACATATCTGATAAAATCTAGAAATGGACATGAGGTATGTTCACTTCCTTGAAGCTGTCTTTACAGGATGTGTGTGTTTGCAGTAATGTGTCAGTAGAACTGTACTGTTTGTGCCATTTACATTATGGATATTAAAAGGGAAGCTAAAATCTGGAAATTGGTTTGGACAAGCACTGCAAACAGTACACAAATTGAATCTTGAGTACTGACCAATAAGCAAGTATGCTAGGCCTCACTAATTATTCACTATGTCTTGTGTAATGTTGGAAACTACATTGTTAAATGTTCATACTGCACAGCTACCAATAACACAATTTACAGAAAGTAATGACGTTTTTCACCTTCACTGCCAAGCCAGAGAAGAAGTCAGACATGTCAATTACAGCTTCTAAGAGTAGAAACCTTCCAATATTAACTCGAACAAATTCAAATTCTTACATAAAGACTTGCAGCAGAAACACCTACAACATCTCAAAAAATGCTTTCAACTGTCATAAATTCAAAGTCAGACATTTCATCAACTTAAAGTAATTCTCTAAATCATGAGCTTAAGATTTATTTTACTTAAAAATGTGTCAGAATAAACTCGCCTTACATCATTTTTCTCATATATGTTCAGCATTTTTTATTTTGAGACAAGCTAATATATTATCACAGGTGCAACTACATATTAACCATGGAGTTCATACTCTGTTAAATGTGTAATCAATATATAGATTGTTTTGGCTCATTTTTCTTACATATAACTAAACTGAGTTGATTTATAATCAATGGATTACTGTTGGCAGCAGAGATAGTCTGAAAAGCAAAACCAGGAGGATGCAAAGATATGGTATTTTATATAAACAGACCCACATACACACATACACACGTCACATGTGATATGCCACTTTAGTAGGTGGATAGCTTCAGTGGACTAAGCCCAACTAAAAACCTGCATCTAGAATAAATGCAGTTTATTATTTGTTTATACTTCAGCATTATGTTTAGCTATGAGTAATGAATTTTGTTTTGTGTCTTCACTGCATGTGGTCTAAATAACATGATATAAAGGAAAACTGTGCTACAGAGATTATATAATGTGAGTTTTCACATTCCTTTCTCACTTTAGTTAAAACAAGAAAAGACAGAAGTGATCAATAGTTTAGCAATTGGGTCAGTAAAGTTTTGAGAATTTACATTAAATTATCTAAACATGGGCTGGTTATACTATTTAATAAAACATTAAAATGTATTATTGATAATTCATCAGTAATGTAGAAGGAAGATGAATAGTGTGTAGAGTGTCATATGTATGCAGAAGTATAGATTAGTAAATGTTTATGCTCAAAAATGTGTTATGCTATAGATTAAAAATCAGTTTGGCCATATATATCTGCTTTCTGTACTGACAGGCTTCCATGCATATTGGTTTTGAGTTAAATACATTCTTGAATCCACTTCTAAATAGGTTTAATCATTTAGCTGGAAGGTATAAACAAAGACTAAGTCATTATGTTTATTAAAAATTGTTAGAAATGTGTTTAGTAAATTATTATAGTGTTACATTCTGAAAAAGCAGACTTTACTTAATTTACTCCAACTTCAGACCAAAGAAGTAGTTTAGATTACTTTATTGTACCAATATTAAATTGTGATAAGTATATTCAGATAGCCCTTTATTTACTTTCTGTCCACCACTGTCTTACAAATAAAATTTCATACTGAGGAGAATTGCAGAGCCTTCCAGTTTAGAGAATAGTTCCTTCCTTGGTCGACCTCAAAGAAAGATGATAATCTGTTGCAGACTTTGGCCTTATGAAGGTATGACAATCCCAAAATCTATAGCTTTGGTCACTCTGTAAATATGTGACACCATTCAGATGAAGCAGAAATATGAGATAAAATATGAATATAAAAAAATCAGATATTATATGCATGGTGTGTAAAGTCTAGATTCAATGGTAAAAAAAAAAAAAGAAAACGATCAAAATGTAGAAGCTCACAGGCCACTCTAGTGGCATAGCAGGATAAAGCCCTAACTACATCCCACTTAACCCGGTTCGATTAGTAGCTTGGGTCAACTGACAAAGTGGAAGATAGGGATGGCTAGGCCCATCCCAGATTGGAGGGCATTAATCAGAGATTCTCTCTTAGAGGTGGTGTAGTTTAATGAGGGTGTTGCCCCTGAATGTAGATTGATGAACATGGAAGTGAGGCCAGGTAATGGATGTGACATATAGCAACCCTGCCCAGGATGGAAGCAGAGATGGATGAGCCCCTAACATGCAAAATCAGAGTATGTCCGGTGGGGGGGGGGGGGGTCAGAGCCAACCATGTAGACCTAGCATGGATGTGGGTCACTCAGGACCAGGCCAGTGTAATGATGTCTCGGGGGGGCAGAACATTTATAAAAAATATATATACAGGCTCACCAACAGCAAATGTAGCAGTGTTCAAGTTTATTTAGGTGTTTGTTTTCCAAATATCTTAACAATACAACTGGATGAAATAGGTAATAAAACAGTCAAAAAAGAACAATAAACTTTGCATTTTAAGAAGACAGATGTGCAATGGATAACACAGTCTAACAAAATGAAGAATTACAGCAATTATCAATGCAGAAACCATATCAGGGTAGAATGATTGTATTAGACAAAGCTGGGCAGGTATTACTTGTTTGGATAGTGGAGAAGCCAATTCAAATAAATCAGTTTTGAATAAGCTTTTAAAGCCCAAAAGTCTATGACATTCCCTCAACCACTTAGGGAGGCGATTCCTGAGGCAGGTGGCTTGATGAGGAAAAAGCCAGAGTGCTAGGGAACCCCAAACAAGCCCTGGAAACAAAATCTCATGGAAGAAAAGTACAAGAGCCTGATTGGCTACTAGGGGACCAGGAACTCCTTAAGAACTTGAGACTACAGGTCTTGTAGGACTAATTAAACCAACAGTAAGACTTTAACAATAATATTTGGTCAGGCAAGTAACCAGTTAATACTGTGCAGAATGGGAGTAATATGATGGTAACAAGGAGTACCAGTAAGGAAAGGGGAGTAATATGATACCAAGGAATAGCAGTAAGTAAAATGGGAGTAATATAATAGTAACAAGGAGTACCAGTAAGTAAACCTTCTGCAGCATTCTGCCCTAGCTATAGTTGGACCAACTCCCATACAAGAAGTTCAAAACAAGGGGAATTTCAGTAATTCATGAGAGGACACCAAAGTATGCATCACCCCTGCAAGATCCTCAAGAGGAACAAGATGCTTGAGTCAGGAAATACTACAAAGATGGAAAAATAGTTCACCGTCAATAAAAATCAGAAAGAAGACTTCCAAGATGGCTGCACACTGATGAACAGCTTAATTTTGTCTCTCCCTCTGTGAAAAAAGAAACTAAGAAACAACAGCCAGTAATATTGTTAGTTTGAGTAAAAATTCAGTTACTGGCTTGTAAGTTCATTTAATAGACTATATTCATTTTATGAAATTTAGAGACCCTAAAAGAAAATCAACCAGATAAGCTGAAGAAAAGCACTGTCTGGGAAGAATCCTACAACTGTTCAGCAAAAAGCAGTTCAAGCTCCAGCTTTGGTACAATAGATGGCTTTGGTAATTTAGAGGAAAAATAATTCAAATGTGCTTAGAGTTGATTAAAATAAATGAACATCAAAGGAGTATATCAGCTCAAATAACAAAATACTGGAAAATAGAAGAAGCTTTAAATAGCTATTTAGATGAACTGATAAAACTGCAAAAATTAAAGGTCAAAGTAATGAAAAGGCTAGCTAAGTGTGGGACTACTCAAGAAGAGTTAAAAAATGGTAGAGTTAAAGGACAGAGTGCACAGACAAAACATAAAATGTTCTGCTATACCAGATAAACTGGAAGGAACAGACTATATTCATTTTATGAAAGCACAAATAAGTGTTAATTTTATGAAAGTACAAATAAGTAACTGGACTGGTATTCCACAGCAGGAATTGCTAACTGAAAGAGCACATCATTTGTATGTTCCAATCCTGACTATGAGAAATCATCCAAGACTAGTATTAGTAAAGATGCACTCCTACCAGCAGAAAGGGTTAATCCTAACAAAACTGTGGCAGAAGGGCAAACTATTAAAAACTGGTTACAGTAGAGTGTTTATGAAAAATGATTATTCAATGTACACCAAGCAGAACAGAAGAACATTTATCCCAGCAATCAAGGAATTTTAAGAGACAAGAGTGAGATTCAAGCTGCTGTGTCCAGCTGAATTCAAAATATTTTTTTTTCTGGAGGACTGAAGTTGTTTCTGATGCAGAACAGGCCAAGAGGGAAATAAAAAGCTTAATACCAAAAACAACTGAGTAGATGAATAAAAAAAAAAACAAACAACTGCCCAGGTTTCAAAACACACTTTAATGTTCACTCTGACGTCTCAACCAAAGCCTTCAAGGAGTAAAACAACTTAAGACACACTTGCCTTAAATATACATCCACTACATCAATTAGCACTAAATTACATACTTAAATAAAAACTCTCCAATTACATTCTTCATTTAACCCCTTAGGTGCCAATGTATCAAACTTTGAAATATAAACAGATTCCATGAACAACAATTTATTCTTTATATGTACTTTGTCAAACTGAGCAACACACACCTTTTCTAATATACTATCCTGCAAACCACCAACCTCCCCATTATGAAATCTATTAAAATGGACAGCTACCAAACTTTCTTCCTTTTTGTGGACAATGTCTCTCACATGCTCTAATAATCTAATCTTAAAAGATCCCTTACTTTCTCCCACATAAAATTTATTACAAAGGCATTTAAGGACATAAATAACGCCCTCTGTATTACAACTAAATTGATCACATGTTTTGAAAGTAAAGACATTAATTTTTGTAAATCCTTAACCACATGTTTGCAGGCTTTGCATTTTCCACAAGGGAATGTGTTGTATTGTGCTATACTGTTCGGTACATCCATGAAGGGACAACAAATTTTCCCCGAACTATAAAATTCTTAACACTTCTCCCCTTCCTATAAGAAATAGAAGGTTTATTATTTATCCACTTCGAAATATCTCTCAGAGATGTCAAATAGCCCCAATAAAATCTCACCAATTAAATCAATTTAGGACTAAAACAACAAAATCCCCCTCATTATTACACAATCTATAAAAGTGCAAAAACTCTCCATATGGAATAGCCTGGAGAGTGTGGGGAGGATGAAAACTATGTCCATGTAGGTACTGAGTGTCCTCCTCAAATTTTCTATGTACTGTTGTGTTAATACTCTTTCCATTATTAACATCCACTATAGCATCTAAAAAAGGAACCCTCATACGCATGTTTAATCCATCAAACTCCAATTGGAATCTATTATTTTGCAATTCAGACACAAATTCGTCTACCAACTCCTGTCCCTCATCCACCAGGAAGATCAGGTCATCAATAAATCTATAATAACTAACCACATGATTTTGAAAACATTTTAATCTATATAAGAAGTCTGTCTCAAATAGACCCATACTTAGATTGGCATACATGGAGGCAAAAGCTGACCCATCACTGTACCTTGTTTCTGATGGTACAAAGCCCCAGTGAATTTAAAAAAAAATTGTTAAATAAAAGTGTATGAGTTCCATAATGTATTCTGTAACTGGGCTGATCCCTAAAAAGAACCTCAAAGCCTCCATCCCAAAATCATGATGTATACTCATATAGAGGCTTTTGGCACATTGTAATCTAGTACATATTTTGATGTAAGCTCAATAACAGCTCAGCTCAAATAACAAAAGGCTGGAAAAATAGAAGAAGCTTTAAATAGCTATTCAAGTGAACTGATAAAACTGCAAAAATTCAAGGTCAAAATAATGAAAAGGCTGGCTAAGTGTGAGACTACTCAAGAAGAGTTTAAAATGGTAGAGTTAAAGGACAGAGTGCACAGACAAAACCTAAGATGTTCTGCTATACCAGAGAAATTGAAAGGAACAGACTATATTCATTTTATGAAAGCACAAATAAGTAACTGGACTGGTATTCCACATCAGGAATTGCTAACTCAAAGAGAACATCATGTGTATGCTCCAATCCTGACCATGAGAAAGCATCCAAAACCAGTATTAGTAAAGATGCAATCCTACCAGCAGAAAGGGTTAATCTTAAACTGTGGCAGAAGGGCAAACTATTAAAAACTGGTTACAGTAGAATGTTTATGGAAAATGATTATAAAACTACCAGGCAGAGAGAAGAAAATTTATCCCAGCAATAAAGGAATGTCAAGAGACAGGAATGACATTCAAGCTGCTGTATCCAGCTGAATTCAGAATATTTTTTTCTGGCTGATCAAAGTAATTTCTGATGCAGAATACGCTAAGAGGGAAATAAAAAGCTTGTCCAACAAGGTGTGAGCCATCAACAGAAGGGGACTCTGCTTCTCATTCTTCTGATGGTAATGCTCATACAGAGACTGTTCCAATGAAACCTTATCCAACAGAAAATGTTTGGGAGACAGACAAAAAGCACAAGAGTTGACTAGAAGAATCATGAGTATCCTAGACTTGAACCAGAGTCTAGGGTTGGGATATGGACATGAACAGGCAGAAGAGCAGCAACAATGAAATGAATGAGTACATGAGAGAATATAAAGCATTAATCCCATTTGTGAAAGATGGCTTTAAAAGAAAAGGTGGCTGAGAAAGAGTACATTTTTGTTGACTTGGTTAAACTTGTTGCGGGACTGACAGGCATGTGTTCCATTTCATGTCATTAATATTTGGAAGGATACTAAAATAAACAAAAGAGGGAGAAATTGGGAAAAAGTAAGTGTAAGTAAAACAATTTTTGTGCTTAATGGCATTTGTATAAAACATTTTATGAATTAAATGGGCAGCAAAGTGGTGCAATGGTAAGCATTGTTATTTCACAGCAAGAGGTTCTCCAGTTTGATTCTTGGCTGTGGTACTTTCTGTGCATAATCTGCATGTCCTCCCAACATTCACATGGGTTTCCTCCACATTCCAAAGACATGCATTTCTTCCCAGGCCTCTGCTGAAAATGGGATGGGCTCTTTCCCAGTAAACATATATTAAATTAAATAAAATAAAATTGTATGTGATATCCTATTTTCAGTGATTTTTGTATGTAATAGATGTACTAAAGTAAACAGCTGCATTTTCCTTCTCTCTTTATTAGTTTTAAGAAATGTAGGCATTACAATGCAAAAATAAGAAGAAAGGCTGGACAAAAGCATGTATAAGTCAATAGGTTGTAATCTTGAACTGTTGGGGTGGGGGATGAGGTGTAAAATGGCACTGATTACAATATGTAGAACTGAAATGTTTTCTTTTACTTTTGCATAAGTAAATGTCTGGATTAATGCCTTTGGTTTACTATAATGACATTTTTTTTGTGAATGCAAGAGAGTTTTAAAAAATGAAAGATCATAATGTCACAAAGGGAGGCCATCAACTGACCCTGGGAACTACAGACCCATAAGTCTAACCAGCCTCATCTGCAAGGCCATGGAATTATCATGACCTTATCAACAAGAACAAAGGCAACCTCCAAACTCTGGACCCAACCCAGTTTACCTTCATTAAGAGTAGATCATGTTTATTAAACCTGGTAGACTTCTTTGAGAATGTTACTAAACCCATGGACGGAAGTATAACATTGCACATAGCCTATCTCAACCTTGCTAAGGCTTTTGACAGAATTCCTCACTCTGGCATTGAAAGACTCTCCCAGCTAGAGATTAACCCTTATGTTATTAAATGGGTAGCCAGTTGGCTCACCGACACAACACCCTCTGTCAAAATTGCTGACTTCACCTCCACCAGTAGACCCGTCACCAGTGAAGTACCACAGGGGTCTGTGATGGGCTCTTACTCTTTGGCATCTATTTCTTAGAAGTCTCTGTGATGGGCTCTTACTCTTTGGTATCTATTTATTAGAAGTCCATGACAAAGTAAACGGCCTCTGATTCACCAAGTTCATTGATGATTGCAAACTGGGAGCAATCATTGAGTCCCCCAATGATGTCAATATATTTTACAAGAAGGGCTAACACAAACAAATGATTGATGCCAAAGCCATGGTATAAGCTAAATGCAAGTGTTTACTTTATAGACACAAGGTGCAGGGTTTGATTATCACAAGGGATAATTGGCTAGGCTTAAAATGGCCCACAAGGGAAGTTAGCCTAGTACTACTCTATGCTCCTATATTCTATGAATAGTTCATACCACCTACCTTGACCTGGCCAAGGCATTTAACACAATTCCCCACTCAGTTACTGTAAATAAACTCACAAAACTGGGCATAAATCCCTATGTCACAAGATGGATAGCCAGTTGGCTCTCGACAGGAAACGTGTTTAAAGTGGGTGAATCCAGATCCAGCAAGAGGCCAGTTACTACTGGTGTGCCATAGGGCTCAGTGTTGGGACCACCTTTGTTCGGTATATACATCTCTGAAGTCAAGGCTAATGTGGAAGGCCTCTAGATAACAAAGTTTGCTGACGACTGCAAGCTGAGGGCAATCATTGACTCCCCAAGTGATGTAGATATCCTTCAGGGGTGTCTAGATCAGACAAATGATTAGTGCCAGAACCATGGCCTAAAACTAAATGCAAAAAAAATGCATTAGCATATCCTTTGGGAAGTAAAATACCCCTGCAAATTACAACATCAAT
This sequence comes from Protopterus annectens, assembly GCF_019279795.1. Classification (NCBI taxonomy): domain Eukaryota; kingdom Metazoa; phylum Chordata; order Ceratodontiformes; family Protopteridae; genus Protopterus; species Protopterus annectens. The sequence continues at coordinate 941,089,170 of NC_056729.1, forward strand.
AGCACACCCCTAAGAGTAGACTCAAAGGCAAAAGATCTAGGTACACAGATAGGTAGTAGCCTGAAATTTGACTGCTATGTATCCACAGTGGTGAGGAAGTCCTTCTATGTGGCACAACTTATAAGTAAAGGTATGGCATCCAAATCTAAGAAAATTATAGTCCCACTATACTCAGCCCTCATTAGACCAATAATTGAGTACAATGCGTCATTTTGCACGTACTTGACTAGGCACTTATAGCAGCTGGAGTGACCTCAGAAGTTCCTCACAAAGAAAATTCAGGGTATAAGCATGTCCTATGCAGAGAGACCAAAAGCCTTATCTATTTATTCTACCAACTATTGAGGGATGACCTATGCCTGACCTACATGACACTCACAAATCCAGCTCTGATGGAGCTACTAAACATCTACAAGTCAAACAGCATGAGGGTCACAAAATCTAGGGATCTAAACTTAGTGACTCAAACAAAACCAGTGGCGGTTGGTGACTTCAAATCAAAGGGGGGCTGCAGGAGACAGCTGAATGGGTGGGGCCAATGGGAAGGAGTGTGGACAACTAAAAAGAGGTGGAGCTATGGTGCAGTGGGATCAATGTTGGACATGCTTACTAATTTACATGAAATAAATGCTCAGTCACTATGGCACATGCTGAATACTCTATACAGCACACATTGTTACATGTACATACAGGTTGGTCTGAAGACTTACCTCTGCAGTATGCTGCAACAGTACTTCGTACTCTGTTTCTGCACCTGATGAGAAGCTGTGGTCTGGTCTGGAACACATCAGGTCATACTGGATTTCTTTTTCCCCCCTTTTTCACGAAGGCCCAAAAGGGACAGTTTAAAGTTTCCCAAGCAAACACTATTCACATGACCCCACCTGGTTCCAAATAAGTGCTTGTAGACTTCTCTTTCAGCTGTTCCCATTAGGGGTTGCCACAGCGGATAATCTGTTTCCATTTCTCCCTGTCCTCTGCATCTTGCTCTGTCACACCAGCCACCTGCATGTCCTCTCTCACCACATTCATAAACCTTATCTTAGGCCTTCCTCTTTTCTTCTTCCCTGGCATCTCCATCCTTAGCATCCTTTTCCCAATATACCCAGCATCCCTCCTCAGTACATGTCCAAATCAACACAATCTTGCCTTTGGGCATGCCTTCCCCCTCTTCTTCTCCTTCAGCCAACAATAGCCCAATTTCCTCCAGCACCCTGTTGGCTAACAGTACTAGTGGCAGTCATTATTAAACCGGGCCTCTACCAATCTGGTATGTAAATCTGTATTGTTGTCCACACATGTCATTTGGCAGAGGTTACACTGGATGCCCTTCCTGACGTAACCCTCCCCATTTATCCGGGCTTGGGACCGCTTGGGACCGGCATGAAGAAATGCACTGGCTTGTTCATCCCCAGTGGCTGGGTTACATAAGTGCTTGTAGTATAGTACCAAATAAGAGCCACTACTGTGTTCCTCTTGGTATTTCTCAGGTTTGTTACTTATAGATAAAGTCTATTCATCTGTCTTTATTTTGTGCAAACAAATCAATAAATTTTGTTGAAGTTAGTTATACTCCACGTTAACGCCTTTCCTATGGAAATCATAGCCAATGCATTCAATCTTTCTTGCCCCATTGTACTACAAAGAAAAGTTTTAATTTTTTTCAATGTTGAGAAACACCTTTCTGCCTCAGCAGTTGACATTGATGTGGTGGCTGTAATTAACAACACATTGTAAATCTCTGAAAACACACTGGTTAATGAGTTGTCCACCAAGAATTTTAACTTCTGGACTGCACTGCTAGTTGCTGCAAAGTCTTCACGTTGATACACTACTCCAAGTTCTGTTCTAAGTTGTCCCCTCAACAGGAATGGATAGTTGTCTATTGTTGCTCTAAATAGATTTTCTGGAAACTCTCTTATCTATGTTGAAAACTTTTCAATCAGAAGTAGAGAAGCTTGAAGATGGCCAGTTTGTTGAAATCGTGATATTGCCTGGAACTTTATGATATCACACACTTCCTTTGCAACAATCGACAATGTCTCATGCAGTGGTCAGGAAGCTGATGGCCCTCATCTACTTCTTGACAGGATGTTCTTTGTCTGTAGATACTGTTCTGCAATACCGTTGATACCTGATCTGACACCGTCAATTTCATTCAAAAACGTATGCACATCCTTTTCAACAGCGGTTGCATCTGTGGAACGACACTGAAGTTGCCTGTAAAGAATGTCAACATGGGGCATTATACGATGGAAAACAGCAAGCCAAAATTTAAATTCATGATCTTCAACTGTTCACAGTAGCCCATTTGCTCCCTGTACAGTTGCTGCAGCAGATGTAGGACACTTGTACAAATACAAAAAGCACTCCGACAGCAACTCCAAGTTCCCGTACACTGCATTTATAGTATGGATGTTAAAATTCCACTGTGTTCCTGACACTCTTGGCATGCGCTGTGATACTATACTATCCAGAGCAGCTTGTCTTTGAACTGAACGAGAGAAAAAGGCTGGAATTCCAGCAAGTGATAAAAAAAATGTCCTTGCTTCAGTATTCTGTTGTGTGGCTCTTTGCATTTCCAGATTAAGTTGGTGGGCATAGTAGTGCATATAATAGGCATATTTAAACTCCTCTCTTTTGATGGCCTGGACCCCATGCTGAACACCACTCATAACAGATGCAATCACTTTTTCATGCTGGTCTCCCACTACTTCCTTCAACTGTTGTCTTATCACACCAGCAAAATGCTCTGCTGTCTGTCCAGGTGGTATAAAGTATCCCCAAAAACGTTCCAACAATTGTCCATTGACAATGTAACTGAATACAATGGCGATTTGCCATAGCCCAGCAACATCAGTGGTTTCATCTGCAATTACTGCTACAAATTTTGCAGTACAAATCTCCTTTTTTATTTTTTCTCTGCATATTGTTAGCATGCAGTCCAGGAGTTCATTTTGAATTGTTTTTGATGTTCCTTTAAAAACAGTTGAAGTTCTCAAGTGTTCGGCCAACTTCTGATCAATCTTGCAGGTGAAGTCTGTCAGTCTCGTGAACATTCCTGCACTCAGTGACTCTTCAGACTCATCATGGCCTCTTAAAGCAGCTTCTTCTTCAGCACACAGCTTGATGCAGTCTGTTATAAGTGATAGAACATGACGGTTTTCTCCACTTTCTTGTGACTGATAACTGGTATCCACTACTTAAGTGAGACCTGATATCCACAGTTCCCAACACTGATAGACTCATTTGGTTGTCAAAATGTTTTGCAGACTGTTCATGCTTTCTGGACTTTTCTTCCATTCTCTTCAGGTCATTCATACCCTTTGATGTCCATGCATCCTCTTCACTGAACAATAAACTTGGGAAGCAGTACAAGCTGTTTGTTTCCTCGCAACCACAGATCCAGGTGTGTTTGTCATACACTGACCTGCTGAAGCTGCTTGTGTATGTTCTTGACCTACTTGTACCTTGAGACTCCATCTTCAGATCAGGTGTGGGTCTTCTAGTCCTGTTGATTCTTAACTATTCATCCAAAGTCAGACTCCAAAATTAATAGATTTCAGATGGAACACTGTAACACTCTGCTCACTCATTCTGGTTATTGTGGTTGGAACTCTGAAAAAAAATAAAACAGGGGCAGTCATTTCATTGCCCACCACTACAGTTTCTGCTTTGATCCTTCCAGCATTAAAATACATCTGCTGCACAGAGACAATAGTCACAGCTCGTATGCATATTACTTACTCCCTTAGACATCCTCGCCTGGATTAAAATGAAAATATTAATGGCTGGGCGGCATTAATTTAGTCTGTTGCACAGCAACGGTAGTTGCAGGCTTGCACAACAGCTGACTTTACCCAAATAAACTGTTATCTTGCAAAGCCATAATTATGACAGTAAACAAGGCCAGTCACTTCAATGACTTCACAAATACCCCCCTATTACCTAAGTAAAGTAGCTGCTTTTTACCTGTCAGGATTAAAGTACAAATAATAGTAACAGGTGCATTGCATGCTTTCATTTTGTTGACAGAAGCACTAACACAGCTTGTGTGTGCCAGCCAAATACACATTTCATTTTATGTATTTTACTTTTAAACATTGTGTAGAAAATGAGCCGATATGAAACATACATGAACTACATGAACTACCTTGGCAATTTATTGTACATTCATCTTAAAGTACAGACTTTAAAAGTATTATAGTTTTGCAAAGCTCGACTTAACTGTAAGCATCAGGGCCATGCGGTCCAGTCACACACCGCCCCAATCTCTACTGACAACCCCACAGTATACAACTTGATCTTGTCAGGTTAAAGGCAAAAAAGAAAGACACTGTCATGAAGGTAAGTATACCCCCCACACACACATAAACCATACTCAGATTTCAGAGCTTCTCAATCTTACTTCAGTGAAATGTACATTACTCTTGCAAAGCAAGACAGAACTGCAACTATTCACACATAGGTATTGCCCCCATTCCAACTCACTGCCTACCCAGAGAAACTGCTTTCAGCCTACAATGTTTAAATAGAATAAATCTCCATGGTTACATTATTGCATTTCTTTTCATATCACAATAGCCAAGATCTTGCATATGATCTTACTTCAATTGGTGGTGGCGGCAGTGTGTGTGTGAGACAGTGTGTGTGGGGGTGGGGGAGTGCAAACATGTAGTGTTTAATGCTAGTGTTTTCTGTGGATGTAAACTACAAGCTATTATTTCAGAGACCTATTTCTGCCACAGAAATGATACAAAATGCCCCAACAGATATCCTAACCTCCAGAAAGACACCTAAATGGCCAAAATACCATCATACTGCAATCATCGTCATAGTCAAACATTCTCAAATGCAGTAATTTCCTTATTTCTATGTACAAAATATTTTAAGCAGTTATGTAAATTTTCCAGAAAAGGAGGATGCATATGTAGCATAACCAAAAAGATTAAGCAAATCTAACTTAGAGTACCAGTCCCGGAGCAGTAAACATAACATAAATTATATTCATAGGTAAGTACTAGGCCAGCTGCCCTTGCAGGCCATGTTAAGCCTAGCCAATTTCCCTTCAAAGGGGAGACTTGAACCTTCTACCTTATGTCTATGAGGCAAACACCTTAGCCATTATGCCAATCCCCACCCCCTCCAGGCATTCCATTTACATGTACTGATTCTGAAGTACCATGGATACTGATTTAACAACACAATGTATGTGTACACTGCCTGCTTATTTATTTTTAGATTATTCTAATGAAAGCCCGAGCATTCTACCTTAAGTAAAAATGTTAATCTTATGTTTTTCATTTTCTTATAATTATAGGTGCTCACAGACAATACTGCCAAAAAAATGGTACTGCAGTGGTCGTGCTAATGACACCCCCAAAATACTATTACACGCAGACCTCTTTCTTGTTCTTGGAAAAATGTTGAGTACAACAAATGAGAAAAATATAAACACTGCTTTATTACTAATACAGTATATATTTTTTAAATTCATATACATACATATTACACACACACACACACACACACACACACACACACACACACACAAACACCATTAATTCTGCTCTTAGGGTCTTAAAGACATTCAGCCCCTTTGTTAAAAGTAAAGCACATCAGCTGTTTAACTTTTAGATAAATGTCTGTCACTACTGACTGCTTGCTGAGCCTGATAACCAGGAAGGTGCACTAAATATGATCACAACAAAGTACACTAAAATAAACATATGAAACATTAATCCTCAGTGCAGGTGCATACCCTGCCCTGTCATAAAACTATAAAAATCGGTCCTGTCTTCCTGCTGGGACTAGCACGCTATTCATCTTACTGTCTCCAACTTCATTCAAGAGAGTGTGAAATCATTTTATGACTTAAAAAGCCATTTACTTGGGCTGCTATTTTGGGGTGGGAGTAGAATCCACAGCCTTCTGATCTTCCAGCATCAAATAAGGGTAGTTACCTATTCAGCCCTTAACACTGTAATTATGTATAATCTCTATCTTATCTCTTGTATACTCTGCATCCTTTCTGTAAAAGTTGGTGCCATCTAAGTGGGTCTTGTCTGAAAAAGGCCCAAATTAATGTTTATCTAAATAACTCAGTATTGTTTTGGCAGATGTAGCCTGAAGCTAGCATGATTCACTGGAGTGTATTAAACCATTGCAATATATACTTAAGTCACTGTCATGATGCTGAAACTGAAAATTGAGCAGCTGGTCTCAGTGCATAATGTCCCTCAATAAGTTACCTTACATTTTACTACTACTATAGGTGCAGAAACCTTGTCACCTCACAGTAAGACGTTGTCCTGTTCAATTCTCAGCTAAAGCGTCTTCTGTGTGGAGACATGTGTGAATGGGCGTACCTTCTTTGAAGGGTGTGCGTCAGAGCTGGCAACTCGGCACGTAAAAATCTACTGCCAATCATTAGCGGACTGGAGTTCCGCTGTGGCGACCCCTAACCGGGAAAAGCTGAAAGACAACAACAACATAGGTGCAGAAACAAAGATTGCAAAATTTGTAAACATTTATTCTTAGAGGATAGAGGAAAAAAAAGTAAATTTGCTAGCATAATTTCACTGGAATTACAAAACAGATTAAAAGTGGTAATTTTATCTATGCTCAGTCAAAACCACAACTGGGACTTTAATTTCACTGGTTATCAGTGATTATGTCATCTTAACAGATTTTCATTGTTTAAAAAAAATCTAGACAAAGCATTGGATTACACATCCTAATGCATTCTCACCTAATATGGATTACCTTGGGCTTTTAATGTAGTCTAAGTATGACCATGGCAGAAATAGCTTGTGACTGTATGACAATGAGTCCTACTTTGAGTACTTTCCAGGTAGCAAGGGCAGCATTCTGACAGGTTATGCGACAATAACATACAATGACCCCTGTGTATTGTAAATCAAGTAGAAAAAAATAACACTTTTGTATTTTGTTAGATTTCAGTAGTTTAACATCTCCGTGCACACACTTACTAATTCTGGCATTTTTACATGGGAAGGAAGAAGGAAGTAATAAAAAGTTAAACTGGAAGAAGCAAGACAAATGAGTAGGCTGGATACAGATATGGGATTGCAAACGTGCATGTCCCTACCTGTATGACCCAGTACCACACACCAAGTATTTCGAAGATTACACAACCCAATGATGAAAGTGAAAGAGAAATGGCAATGCATATTAGACTGACGGATAGTTCCTCTAACTACAACATACCTATACACTGTGTTTAAGGGGCTGTGGCCATGGTACCCTGACATAGTCATGGTGTCTGCTACACACTGGGAGGTATCACTACAGCATGCAGCCTACACATATATGTAGTGCGATTAATTCAGGCATGGCAACATAAGTATCACTACAGCAGTTCCCTTGTTATACGGCCACTGTGAGTGACTAGTGCTGTATGTAGGCCGTTTTTCAGCCTGATGTTAGCATACACAAAGAACACAGTACTGCAAGTTGCACTGTCTGCTGAAGGCAATGGTTGTTGTTGTTGTTGTTTGTCTTTCAGCTTTTCCCAGTAAGGGGTCGCCACAGCGGAACTCCGGTCCGCTAATGATTGGCAGTAGATTTTTACAAAACGCCGAGGTGCCAGCTTAACGCACAATCTTCAATGAAGGCATGCCCTTTTATGCACGCATGTCTTTCAAATGCTAACCCAACTGCGGGGAGGACATGCAGACTTCACACAGAAGGCACTCCCATGCCCAGCCGAGAATCGAACGGGAGAACCTCTTGCTGTGAGGTAACAATGCTACCGCCGTATCACCGTGCCCTATTATTAGTGTTACACTCCATAATGCAGAAATTAAACTTGTTCTATCCACTGGTCTCCACCATCACTGCTGCTCTGAATTGAGTCAGTTAAGTCCTTAGCTTGTTGTGTCTTTCGGCTTTTCCCAGTTAGGGGTCACCACAGCGGAACTCCGGTCCGCTAATGATTGGCAGTTGATTTTTACGTGCTGAGTTGCCAGCCCTAATGCGCAAACATCAATGAAGGTATGCCCATTCACGCATGTCTCCATGCAAAAAACGCTCTAGCTGAGAGTCGAACTGGTCAGCGTCTTACTGAGAGGCGACAATGCTACCGCAGCACCATTAGCTAATGGTGCCATATGCCACATAAACTGAAGTTTGGTCAATACAGACATCCCTGACCATCTCCAAATATAGTATCAAGTCTTTCTGTAAAGATAACTAATACATTTCCTGAGCAATGTATTGGTTATAGTCATGCTTTGGGTTTTCCTGATCTTATCAGCCAACTAGCAAATGATAGTTATAAAAGTACATGCTGCCTGTATTAAAAGATTTATAAAGTATAGGGAATCAGAAATGATGAAATAATTCTTGGTAAATTACATAGGCCCAAATTAGATTAAGGAATAATAAAGGTTTCCTAAAATGGTGTACATTTGTGAAACCCACAACATCCTGTAACTTAGATGGAAGACTGGTGTTGAAGGAGGTATGCTAGAAAGTTGCCAGACATATTCACACTTAACCAATATTATTACTCTCTAACTGTGGAAATGACCAATTTAACTTTTTACTGCAGTTCTAATTAGCAACTGGCCATCTGTAAATCATAAACAGATGACATCTGAACAATATACAATCATGGAACACACAGAAAGAGTCCAGTAGAAATCATGCAAATCTCAGTTCTCTGAACCTTTCTAAGATGTCTTTCATTCCATTTTGGACATTTTAAAACTTTTGACCATAAACCACATTTTTTTTCTGTGCTTAACAAATATGCCTGTTAAGTATATAGGCATATTGGACATAAAATGACATGATATATTCTGCATACAAACATTATCTTCTTCTTTTTCTTTTGGTTATTCCCATTATGGGTCGCCACAGCACATCTGTTTCCATTTCTTCCTTTCTTCTGCATCTTTCTATGTCACACCAACCACCTGCATGTCCTCTCTCAGCACATCCATAAACCTTAACTTAGGCCTTCCTCATTTCCTGTTACCTGGCAGTTCCATCCTTAGCATCCTTTTCCCAATATACCTAGCAGGGGCGGCTCGTGGCATCGGGCTGCCGGACTGCAGCCCCCTCAGCTAGACAGCTGAGTACTTAGTTTATTTTATTTTTAATGTAAAAAAAAAAAAATTAAATCTGTTGTTAAAACTTTAAATTTCGAGTCCGCGACTCGAAATTACGCGCATGTGCATTGCGCGCTTCTAGCGCAACAGCGTTTTTTTTTTTTTTTAATTCTTGCTGCAATGTTTTGATTGCAGCCTGGGGGAGCAAAGAAGGCATCATTGTGATGCCCAGAACTCCCCAGAAGTCTATGCGGTTGAGACACAAACCGCATAGACATGGAAGGGGCTCGGACTGCGATGTCGCAGGCACGCCATGACGCTTGCTGGGAAAATGCTGCTGATTGGTTGTCACTCTCTTCCCGGGCTTTATGTCCTGGGAAAAGAGCGAGAATCAGCCAGTCGGTTTTCGGCGTAACTTGGACCTATTGTGACCTTTTTTTCTGTTAAACTAACAGTACAAATTTACAATTATAAACATTTTTTTTTATTTTTTGGCACAAGAGAGACAAAGAGCGTGAGGCAACAACTGTGGTGGACCTGGTGGATTTATTATTGCTGCTTGCCTTCCCTGCTTCTTTCATCTGGAATCAACAGGTGAGTTATTTACTATTTTTTACTATTTATTTCATTACTTATTTTCAAATGACGTGTGCTGAAAAGCCAAAAACAAAGAGCAAACAACCAGAGAAGAGAGAATCATGATAATTGCTCTTCTCCATAAAAAAAAATATTTTCACAGGAGGACAAGTTCCCACACCCCTCAAACTTCTAATACATACCAACTCGGAGGAAAAGAGAATATTCTGAGAAATAGCATGGCAGACTTTGTATATGCGAGTCTATGCATTCTACCATTCAGTCCCCGTATTTTGGGACTCACTCTAATGGGTCCTGACATTTCAAATGGTTACCCATTTTCCCATCCCCTGACTAACAAGTGGAAACATGATTAAAAAAATTACAGTTACAGAATGCACAAACATGTATATTGCAGCATAGGGGATATTTAGGTTAAGGAAATGAAAAATATACTGCTTTCTGTTCAAGTACTGTTTTTGGTGTAAACATATTGTTTTCTTCATATAAAGTATTATTGAATAAGAATTCATACTACAAGAAATGTAACTGAAAGCATATGATGCAAAGTGCAAACCAACAGGAACTAAGCAGTAGCACAGTCTGTGACGATCTTAAAAGCGAGGGCTGTTGCCCAGGAAAACAGAGACAACTGCTTCTCATGGTAGACTAAGAACTTTGCCAGGAGTTAGGGTTCTTGATGGCTAGCAGCTAGTGGATTTATGGCATGACAGTGGGCAGATTAATAATAGTCAGAATCAAAGTAAACCCAAGTGTGGAATGACTTGGCTTTAACCAAGAATTTTTTTAATGTTTTGCTTGAGATGGAAACTTGAATTAGCTGTTAGAATGCATCATTTATTTCTACCGTGTGAAGTTTCTGGTTTTACTCTCTTGATTATCATTGGAAATAAGGTGCACCGATCTTGTGAAATCTACATCTGTTGTCATTTGCCCTCTTGTATACATATGGCAGATAGTGAGAAAGTTTATTTTAGCCAGGTTAGCACCATACTTTTGGAATATAGAAGGGAACTGGAGCAACAGGGAAGCCTTACACAGAGTTAGATCCTGCAATACATTAGGAAAAGAAGAACCATATGATACAAGTGAAATAAGACATCTATACAGTTATACTGACATTGTGGGTCTGAGAGCAGATGTCAGTATTAGAGACATCATACAGCTAGGAAGAATATTCATAAGAAACACTGACATTTTTTTAGGTTTTCAGAATAGAGGAAGGAGAATTCTTTTCCTTATTATACAGCATAATTTATAAACAGATACAGTGACAAGAAATGAACTTGGTCTCTGAATTATTCAAAAGAAAACCGTGACTAGACTGATGGCAGGGGACGTCTTCAGCATGTTATCCAGCAGCAAGCCTGCATATCTGCTCCAGAGATGAAGGATCAAGTCATTGTATCAAGTCATGCATGCTGCAACCCTCTTTATTCATCATAGCTATATGGCATAATCACACATTTCTGTCCATAACTATACTGATGGTCACACAATATTCCCTCATTACTGGGTTTGTCCAGGTGTTTTGTACTAAGAGGTTGACAGCTATGGTGAGAACTGAATTCACTAAATGATAGCCATTTAAGTTTCAGTCTTCCTCTCTTTTACAAAGCAGCTGATGTGGTGTAGTGGTATGTTACTCTGACTGTTTTGCTCAGGGACCTTGGCAGTAAAATATATGGTGGCAACACAACATTTTATTCTAGCAACTTTCCAAGATTATACAAGCAATGTTTAATGTGTCCCTGTTTTTGGGCTTTTGACCCCCCCCCAATACATTTTGGCTTTTTCCAGTTTTCTTGAGCTGCGAAGTTGAGATGCAGTTGAGTATTGAGTAGATTTTACAAGGAGCTGAGAGCTGCAGGGGAATAGAGGTTTAGTGCTTTGCCTAGTTAATACTATAGCACAACAGGTTGTGTACTTGCTTTTGATGCAGAAGGCTGTGAGTTCTACTCCCACAAGGGGTAGATGCTGCCGTACTGAGAATGTTCTCCTTGGTGAAGATACTAACTATGAGTTCGTTATCAGTTTGCCATCCATTTCCTCTTGCAATATTATTACTAGCTTATCATTTTTTAATGTAATATAGGCAATTTATTCCTGAGGGGCAACAGACACTTTATTTTTCGATGAAACCATGAAATATAAAGGTGATTGCTAGCAGCAACCGCTTCATTAGTTACAGATTTCTTTAATGTGGAATTATTTAGATGACTTACTTCAGAGATTGTGCATATTTACTGATAATGGACTGTAGAATTGTGCATATTTACTGATAAAGGTGGACTGTAGAATTGTGCATATTTACTGATAATGGTGGAATCTAGAATTGTGCATATTTACTAATAATGGTGGACTGTGGAATTGAGCATATTTACTAATAATGGTGGACTGTAGAATTGTGTATATTTACTAATAATGGTGGACTGTGGAAGTCTGAGTAGACCTTTTATGATAAATGTTCTCAACTGGGCAGTTTTGCCATTATGGGTGCATATGGTTTGTTTCATTGCTTACTGGAAAAATGTTCAAAACAAATTTAAAACACCCTCTAACAAGTGTACTGTATTGTACAAGGAATATAATTTTAGTACAATGAGGAAGGTGTATCAAAGAGCACATGTATGTTTCATATGCAAGGGCCTATGATTCAAAACAGCCCAAAATTAATCTTTATCTGCCACTGGCAAAATGTATTTTCTTTGAATGTGGGTTTCAATGCTGTTTCAATGAATGTGAGTTTCAAGGGCAGAGAAGTTTTAATGCTAAGTTTTCATTGTGAGACTGCATTGCTTTGTTTAACAGATGTCTTAGTGTTTGTGCTGTAAAATACAAAATAAAACTTTCAAATGAAGTCCAACTCATCATAGAAGTAAAGCAGTATGCACATTAGTGTTTATGGTAAATGGAGCGAAATAGCCAAGTATAATGGTTCATTGGAATGGCTGCAGAGGCTCCATTCAACCATTATTTTGTCAGGGGGGGGGAGGGCAGCAAACTCAAACAGGCCCAGCTGAACTGTACCTCCCAACTGTCCAGATTTTCAAAGAATGAATAGATTTTTGCTTCTTATTTTTGCTTTGTTGTTCATAAAATTTGTAGTTTTAATTCCTAAATGATTTGCCAGAAGTCACTCAATAATAAGTTTCAGACTTCATAACCTTCAGAAAAATGCATGTTAAAGTAAGAGCTGTTCTATCAACTGTCTCAATTTATACAAGAGCAATTTTTAGTACTGTTTATATGTGCCCCAATATATTTGGCCTTGTTCAGATTTACTGCATTAACAGGTTGAGAGGTACATGCAAATAAATTGCTTTATAGAATTAGGCATAGCCAACCTCTCAACTGTCCCCAATTTTGGCTCAAAATGTTGCTCTTCCCCTAATAATCCCACCGCAAAATAGCAATTTTGGAAGAAAACATGGAGGGTTTACAGTTAAGAAATAACTGTAATAATCAAAGTTATAGATTACTTGAAATGCATGTAGATTCTTTTATATTTTGTCAGCTGCTCAAGGTAGCAGTACTAATATTAAAGTGTCCCTTCTTTGACAGGTAGCAGCTGTATTGTGTGTCTATTTTATATTTTTGCATCACATTTTTGGTCCATTTTTCATAAAATTGTGTTTTTTGGCAAATTACTGACAAATCACTAAAGACTGAAGTTAGAAAATGACAGACATTTGAGTTTCAGATTTTATACCCTTCAGAAAATTCATACTAATGCAAGACCTATTCTATTATCTTTCTAAGTTTATTAGAGCAATATTTAAAAAATTGTCCTTATTGTTGGGCCTTTGTCCCACTTCTGTGTATGGCTTTGTCCAGATTTCTTGCTCTTGAGGTTGAGAGGTATGACAAATGCGTCAGGGCCATCACAGTCAGCCAGAGAGATTTCAAATTGTGACATGCTTGTTGCACCCCACTCCCCCATGTAGTGACTCTGGATGTGTCCAAGCAAGGCAAGGAGTAGTTGTATCTACCTTGGATGGGGAGGACACACTGCATAAGTACTACAGTGGCTTTTCATCTGTCCTTGATTTTGCAGAATGGTCTGGTTTCTGTCATATTTTTGTACTGTTGATTTATGCTTATTACTCAGATTTATACTTATTACTCAAAGTGCCTGTTGCTCTGTGTTTTTAAGTAGCAATGCTTTAATGACCATAAGGTAAGCTTGTCTGAGATCGTAAGATGCAAGTAAGCTTTAATAAGCATACTGTTAAAGAATTGCCAACATTGAAAGCCTTTCTGTTGTTGCCATGCAGAGAATACTTGACTAGATAATGTATAAGCCTTTGGTATTAAAGGACAGGATTCCATTATTTTAAAAAGCTCATTACACTTGTTGGAGACTTCCAGTCATCTCTACAGACTTTACCCGTAAACTAAACAGAATGCCAATCATGTGTGGTCCATAACCTGTACAGTAATCCTTTAAGCAATGTATCTTGAGCTTGTTTCTTGTTTGCTTTTCATTTTACTTTTATCATGTTTTCCCCATGAAACAAGTTGTCAGGCAGCAGGTCTTTTTTGGATAAGAAACATTTTTATAAGTGGGGGCATCACATAGATTTCTACTTTCAGCATGTTACTTGGTACTTTAATAAAGCTGAATATATTATAATTAGGACTGCAGTGCAAGGAGAAGTGGTTTGAGTTGAGTGCTTCTGGTTTTTCTTATACTTGATTTTGACTGGCATTCCAGTAATGTATTTAAAAAGTAATTTATTTTTTCATGCCTCACAACCTTTTGTTTCCATCTAGATATTAAGTAAGCTGTCATGCAGCCAATGCATTGAAATATTTTTATTCTTCTACACTTATTTTTGTCTTGATTGGACTTTCATAATGATGGTTTGCCACCCAGGGCAGCGTATTTAATTAAAGTTAGTTTTTTGTGGTTTTGTACATAGCTCCTCCCCTTTCTGGTTGACCACACCCCCTCCCCTTGACCCCACCCATTCAGCTGTCTCCTACAGCCCCCCTGTGATTTGAAGTCACCAGCCGCCACTGATACCTAGCATCCCTCCTCAGCACATGTCCAAACCAACCTAATCCCGCCTCACTGGCATACAAATACTGTGGATGACTTTCAAGATTATATCACTTAATTGGCCCAACATTGTCTAAAATGGACACATATTCCTTGTTATGCCAGCATTACTGAGACTTAGCTTAATATTCAGTGCTAAACAGTACAGATAGGTTAAGCATCAATAAAACAGTTTACAATTATCTTTGATGAAGAAGCTGTTTCTTGCAGAACTGAGAAGGCAGTGCAAAAGCAGCAGGCAGAAGACAGGGTACATAAAACAACTGGAAAGGCTGCAGAAGTACCTCACAAAGAGGATCCTAGGCCTTAAAGGACCACTACGGACAAATGATGTAAGAAAACATATATTGTTTATCTTGCCATGATTTACTACACCTCCCAAAGCTGCCTTCAGCAAAATAAGTACTCATTCCTAATTTTATTTTGTTTTTACTCTTGTCTGCCCTCATGGGGGCAGACATTGTGATCACCAAAATACTATATTACACGTATGACTTTCTTTCTTGTTCTTGAAAAAATGTTGAGTATAATAAATGAGAAAAATACGCAAACACTGCTTATTACTAATACAGTATATATTTTTAAATTATATACATACATATTACACACACACACACACACACACACACACACACACACCATTAATTTGCTCTAGGGTCTTAAAGACATTCAGCCCTTTGTTAAAAGTAAAAACACCATTAATTTCTGCTCTTAGGGTCTTAAAGATATTCAGCCCCTTTGTTAAAAGTGCACATCAGCTGTTTAACTTTTAGATAAATGTCTGTCACTACTGACTGCTTGCTGAGCCTGATAACCAGGAAGGTGCACTAAATATGATCACAACAAAGTACACTAAAATAAACATATGAAACATTAATCCTCAGTGCAGGTGCATACCCTGCCCTGTCATAAAACTATAAAAATCTGTCCTGTCTTCCTGCTGGGACTAGCACGCTATTCATCTTACTGAAATCATTTTATGACTTAAAAAGCCATTTACTTGGGCTGCTATTTTAAGGCTGGAATAGAATCCACAGCCTTCTGATCTTCCAGCATCAAATCAGGGTAGTTACCTATTTAGCTCTTAACACTGTCACTATGTATAATCTCCATCTTATCTCTTGTATACTCTGCATTCTTTCTGTAAAAGTTGGTGCCATCTAAGTGGGTTTTGTCTGAAAAAGGCCCAAATGAATGTTTATCTAAATAACTCAGTATTGTTTTGGCAGATGTAGCCTGAAGCTAGCATGATTCACTGGAGTGTATTAAACCATTGCAATATATATTTAATTATTAACTCACTATCATGAGGCTGAAACTGAAAATTGAGCAGCTGGTCTCAGTGCATAATGTCCCTCAACAAGTTACCTTACATTTTACTACTACTATAGATGCAGAAACCTTGTCACCTCACAGTAAGACGTTGTCCTGTTCAATTCTCAGCTAAAGTGTCTTCTGTGTGGAGACATGCGTGAATGGGCGTACCTTCGTTGAAGGGTGTGCGTCAGAGCTGGCAACTCGGCATGTAAAAATCTACTGCCAATCATTTAGCGGACTGGAGTTCCGCTGTGGCGACCCCTAATCGGGAAAAGCCGAAAGACAACAACAACAACATAGGTGCAGAAACAAAGATTGCAAAATGTGTAAACATTTATTCTTAGAGGATAGAGGGAAAAAAAGTACATTTTCTAGCATAATTTCACTGGAATTACAAAACAGATTCAAAGTGGTAATTTTATCTATGCTCAGTCAAAACCACAACTGGGACTTTAATTTTGCTGGTTATCAGTGATTATGTCATCTTAACAGATTTTCATTGTTTAAAAAAAATCTAGAAAAAGCATCGGATTACACATCCTAATGCATTCTCACCTAATATGGATTACCATGGGCTTTTAATGTAGTCTAAGTATGACCATGGCAGAAATAGCTTGTGACTGTATGACAATGAGTCCTACTTTGAGTACTTTCCAGGTAGCAAGGGCAGCATTCTGACAGGTTATGCGACAATAACATACAATGACCCCTGTGTATTGTAAATCAAGTAGAAAAAAATAACACTTTTGTATTTTGTTAGATTTCAGTTGTTTAACATCTCCGTGCACACACTTACTAATTCTGGCATTTTTACATGGGAAGGAAGAAGGAAGTAATAAAAAGTTAAACTGGAAGCAGCAAGACAAATGAGTAGGCTGGATACAGATATGGGATTGCAAACGTGCATGTCCCTACCTGTATGACCCAGTACCACACACCAATGATGAAAGTGAAAGAGAAATGGCAATGCATGATAGACCGACGGATAGTTCCTCTAACTACAACATACCTATACACTGAGTTTAAGGGGTTGTGGCCGTGGTACCCTGACATAGTCATGGTGTCTGCTACACACTGGGAGGTATCACTACAGCATGCAGCCTACACATATATGTAGTGTGATTAATTCAGGCATGGCAACATAAGTATCACTACAGCAGTTCCCTTGTTATATGGCCACTGTGAGTGACTAGTGCTGTATGTAGGCCATTTTTCAGCCTGATGTTAGCATACACAAAGAACACAGTACTGCAAGTTGCACTGTCTGCTGAAGGCAATGGTTGTTGTTGTTGTTGTTGTTTGTCTTTCAGCTTTTCCCAGTAAGGGGTCGCCACAGCGGAACTCCGGTCCGCTAATGATTGGCAGTAGATTTTTACAAAACGTCGAGGTGCCAGTTCAACGCACAACCTTCAACGAAGGCACGCCCTTTTATGCACGCATGTCTTTCAAATGCTAACCCAGCTGCGGGGAGGACATGCAGACTCCACACAGAAGGCACTCCCATGCCCAGCCGAGAATCGAACAGGAGAACCTCTTGCTGTGAGGTAACAATGCTACCGCCGTATCATCGTGCCCTATTATTAGTGTTACACTCCATAATGCAGAAATTAAACTTGTTCTATCCACTGGTCTCCACCATCACTGCTGCTCTGAATTGAGTCAGTTAAGTCCTTAGCTTGTTGTGTCTTTCGGCTTTTCCCAGTTAGGGGTCACCACAGCGGAACTCCGGTCCACTAATGATTGGCAGTTGATTTTTACATGCTGAGTTGCCAGCCCTAACGCACAAACATCAATGAAGGTATGCCCATTCACGTATGTCTCCACGCAAAAAACGTTCTAGCTAACCGGTCAACGTCTTACTGTGAGGAGGCAACGCTACCACAGCACCATTAGCTAATGGTGCCATATGCCACATAAACTGAAGTTTGGTCAATACAGACATCCCTGACCATCTCCAAATATAGTGTCAAGTCTTTCTGTAAAGATAACTAATACATTTCCTGAGCAATGTATTGGTTATAGTCATGCTTTGGGTTTTCCTGATCTTATCAGCCAACTAGCAAATGATAGTTATAAAAGTACATGCTGCCTGTATTAAAAGATTTATAAAGTATAGGGAATCAGAAATGATGAAATAATTCTTGGTAAATTACATAGGCCCAAATTAGACTAAGGAATAATAAAGGTTTCCTAAAATGGTGTACATTTGTGAAACCCACAACATCCTGTAACTTAGATGGAAGGCTGGTGTTGAAGGAGGTATGCTAGAAAGTTGCCAGACATATTCACACTTAACCAATATTATTACTCTCTAACTGTGGAAATGACCAATTTAACTTTTTACTGCAGTTCTAATTAGCAACTGGCCGTCTGTAAATCATAAACAGATGACATCTGAACAATATACAATCATGGAAGACACAGAAAGAGTCCAGTAGAAATCATGCAAATCTCAGTTCTCTGAACCTTTCTAAGATGTCTTTCATTCCATTTTGGACATTTTAAAACTTTTGACCATAAACCACATTTTTTTTCTGTGCTTAACAAATATGCCTGTTAAGTATATAGGCATATTGGACATAAAATGACATGATATATTCTGCATACAAACATTATCTTCTTTTTCTTTTGGTTATTCCCATTATGGGTCGCCACAGCACATCTGTTTCCATTTCTTCCTTTCTTCTGCATCTTTGTCTGTCACACCAACCACCTGCATGTCCTCTCTCAGCACACCCATAAACCTTAACTTAGGCCTTCCTCATTTCCTGTTACCTGGCAGCTCCATCCTTTTCCCAATATACCTAGCATCCCTCCTCAGCACATGTCCAAACCAACCTAATCCCGCCTCACTGGCATACAAATACTGTGGATGACTTTCAAGATGATATCACTTAATTGGCCCAACATTGTCTAAAATGGACACATATTCCTTGTTATGCCAGCATTACTGAGACTTGGCTTAATATCCAGTGCTAAACAGTACAGATAAGTTAAGCATCAATAAAACAGTTTACAATTATCTTTGATGAAGAAGCTGTTTCTTGCAGAACTGAGAAGGCAGTGCAAAAGCAGCAGGCAGAAGACAGGGTACATAAAACAACTGGAAAGGCTGCAGAAGTACCTCACAAAGAGGATCCTAGGCCTTAAAGGACCACTACGGGCAAATGATGAAGAAAACATATATTGTTTATCTTGCCATGATTTACTACACCTCCCAAAGCTGCCTTCAGCAAAATAAGTACTCATTCCTAATTTTATTTTGTTTTTACTCTTGTCTGCCCTCATGGGGGCAGACATTGTGATTCCTTTGGAAAGTTAAATCTGTCCCATAATGCAGACTGTGAGGACAAATAGCCCTACCATTTGTTGTCAGACTAGACTTCCATTCACTTAGAATGGAACACCTGAAAAAAACTGCCAAGTTTGAGAGTCTGCAGCTCGTGTCATTGACTGGTATGCGTTGAGTTTTACAAATGTTGTTCCTACTGATGTACTACACATTCACTGAAAGAAACTTGCAAAAGTGTCAACAAATTACTGAGATAAAAAAGACTTTTCACAAGGAGCAGTTTTGCAAGTTTCAGTTCCTGGCCAGGTTACTCCTCCCATCTCCCCTCCTTCAGTGGGCTACAGTCTCACATTTCCAGCTTTGCTAGATTCAACTATTTAGTCAGCTTTGCATGACAATAGACATAAAAAAATAGCCTGGTGTGCCACTAAAACTGTTCCCTTGTATGTCTCTTCACTTCTGAATAGCATTTCCCAAGAATAAAAAAAAGCAAACTCATCAGTCCAGAGTTTAGGCCGGTCTATCCATTTTTTAAAATGTGCACAGTAAAATATTCAACTTGTAATGCATTTTGGCTGCTGACATGGTTATCTTTACATAGTTATTCTCTTATAGTATAACCTGAACTTATGGTATTTAATGATAAATTTTACAACAGTTCTCAGTTTCTTAACAATGACCTCCCAAGTCTCTCGTGTGACCTAATACTTTCTTACTATTGCTTTATGTAGTTTGTCTTAGTTGTATACTTGTAGCGTGTTTCTCATCCTCTCAGCAACAGACTCCTGGAGAAGCATATACTTGTATTGAAAGAGTACCAGCAGCTGTAGCAGTGATACCACACTCCAAAACAATGCACTCAAACATAGTACTGACAAACACGGGGGGATGTACATGTCTGAATCAAGCAGTGATGAAATTGCTAGGGACTTCACTGAACAAAATTTTACTCTTAATCTCTCCATTTCATAATGCATAACATTCGCACCACACTTACAAAGGCACACCTCCACCTTCCACAAACACAGCAACCCACACCCACACAACTGCTACGGTTTCTCTCTTCAGGTATTGCTCAGGCCCCCCCCCCCCCCGCAACTGCAACATTGCCAGATAAAACCACTGCTACAGTCCGGTTTCTCCCTACCATTATTGCAAGCCAAGAATAACACTTTTTAATAAGGATACCTACCAGACAAGTCTGCATAGCGCATCATCACAAAGCCAAAAAACTCACCAAAACAGACAAAACATCTTGCTACCAAAAGTTACAGGATATGCACAGGAACAACCCCCAAAAAATCTGGGCAGCAATTAACTCTATTCTACAACCAGGTGAAACAACTACCCCAACCCCAGAAATAGATGATAACCAAGAAGACATCCCCACACAATTTAATAAATACTTTTCAGAAACCATCCAGACCCTTGCAAACAACCAACCCTATGACAACATCCCCATCCCTGCAAATCCACCCCACACCCCCAACTAGCAATTGCCTCAAGTTCAGCTTCCACCCAGAACCAACCAAATCCATTGAAAAACTACTCCGCAAGCTCAAACCAACGTCTCTAGCTGCAGGTAAATTACCCGCTGAATACCTCCACCTGGCTGCAGAAGCCATATCATATCCTGTCTCCATCCTAATTAACAGGTCCATCTCCGAGTGTATAGTACCCAAGCTATGGAAAATATCACATATCATCCCTCTACATAAAGGGGGAACCTCCCTGGAACTCAGTAACTACTGCCCTATAGCCATGCTACCCCCTTTATCTAAAATTTTAGAGAGGGTAATACACAAGCAACTAATGAAATATCTCCTAGAAAATAATCTAAAAGCAACACAACAACATGGCTTTAGAGCCTTCCATAGCACTTCCACCGCACTAACAGAATTCACCAACATTATCAATACTCACAGAAACAATGGACTCCTTGTATCTGCCACCTTCCTTGACATGTCCAAAGCATTTAATATGGTTAACCACAATAAACTCCTTCTTTCACTAGCAACTCTAAACCTTACCACCCCTGCCATCTCCTCATTCAAAAAGGCTGCAAAAGTATCTCACAAAGAGGATCCTAGGCCTTAAACACTTGTCCTATATGGACAGACTCAAAAAAACTCCAACTATTCTCTGTCTCATATTGCCTACATAGAGTATAGCATGGTCAGCTACACATTGCAGTTTGCCCTTCCTTTCCATTGGACAGTTTTAAGAATCTAACCTAGCTCTGCCATGTACCCTGTCCATGGTCTGTTTAGCATTTGCATTCCTCTCCAAGACATGAGTAAGCTGTGACAACATATAGTGTAGGCAGCTGCTATATATAAATTTATTTATTGCATTTGATTACTGGGAAAATCCGATTGAGCAATAAAAGCCCTTTTCAGTGAGGCCCAGGGAGAAAAGATCCAACTAACAAAGATACATATACATACACAAACAAAAGCCACACACAAATTATGAATTTATTTTATAAGGACATGCTGGTTGATTTTTTTTGCTAAACTTCTCCTAAGTATTGTATTTTTTCTTTGCCCTGCCCTGTGACTTGTGCCATCACCAAAAAGAGCCCAAGAAACACCAGTACACTGACTTCTTAATAAATAAACAAAATTAATTAATTAGCATCTGGGAAAGAACCCTTTTGCTATAATTTGTTATTGACTTGCCCTGGGACATTCCCAATGTCAACTACATTTACTGTGCAATGTGAACTGTGCCAAAGTGGCTGAAACCATATATTAATGCAGAACATCATGATATAACAGCAGGAGAAGAAGGAATGGTACTGCAAGGTTGCAGAACACATAGAAAAACACAGAAAGGTCAAGTAAGGGAACAAGGGGAAAAACAAGATGCAACTAAGTTCAAGCCTAAGACACACACAATAAAAATACCTGCACTAAAACACTAAGCTATGCAGGCAAAACTAGGAGAAGATTAAGAGGAAAAACAGGATACATATAATTAGGAAAAAGAGTAAGTCAGGTGAAAGGAAGCAGTGTAGGTTGGAACGGTGGGGACTGTGGTGTGATTAAGATGTTCATGGTAAGGGCAGGAGTTTCCCTCAGGGGGCTTTGGGGTAAAAAAAATGGGTTCTGTGGGAGAAGAAGCTTTATGGGACTATAAGGGAGATAAAAGTGAAAGTATTTTTGGTTAGTTAGATCACAAATAACATACAGCAATTGGAAACAGAGGCAGGAGATGGATAGGTGTAAATGGGTAGGAAAAGGCAGGATATGGGAAGAATTAGTGGAGGGGTAGCAAAAAGGAGGAGTTAATAGCTGAACAGGTACATAAAGCAATGTGGTAGGAGATGGGTAGGAAGAAAACAGGGAAGTGAAGTTATAATGTGGAAAGAAACCAGAAGATAAGGTAAGCCATCTGCACCCAAAACAAAATGTATCAAGGGAATTTTCTAGTTGTGATACTTCCATGTTTAGGCAGCAGCAAGTTATCCTTTACTTCCATGTTAGGTTAACAAAAGCAAATGTATACAACTACACAGCATTCTGGCATTGCTATAATTTTCAAGACATTACAGTCCCTGAAACAGAACAGTACATTACACAAACAAACAAACCAATATCTCAGATGCCCAGGTGAGAGCTGCTCTCTCTAAAGCAAAAAACACAGCATCAATGGGACCGGACGGTGTCCCCGGCTGTGTGCTACATGAACTCAGTGAGGAACTAAACCCACACATAAGGCTGCTGTTTAATCTTAGCCTTACTACAGGATACCTACCCAAAGAATGGCGTACGGCAACTGTGGTCCCACTCCACAAAGGCGGTGCTTCTACGGACCCTGGAAATTACCGCCCCATAAGCTTGACGAGCCTTGTCTGCAAAGCTATGGACAGGATCATAATGGAACTCATAAATAAAGACATTGGGGACCTACAGACACTGGATCCTACCCAATTTGGCTTTGTCAAGGGCAGATCCTGCCTCTTGAACTTGGTCGACTTTTTCGAAACAGTTTTTGTGTTTTTGGTCTTCCCGAGTGATCCATTGTGTTTTTTGTACTGTTTTTCACTCGCTCCATCTCTTTGTTGTGTTTTTCAAAACAGTCACTAAGGCCGTTGATGAGGGTAAGGCAGTTCACACAGCCTACCTTGACCTAGCAAAAGCGTTCAACACAATACCCCACTCGGGCATCATAGAAAAGCTCACCAGCTTAGATGTAAACCCATATGTCACAAGATGGGTTGCAAACTGGCTCAAGGACAGAACACACAGGGTTAGAGTTGCTGGTGCCATGTCAGACTCTAAGCCAGTCACGAGCGGTGTCCCACAGGGCTCAGTCCTGGGCCCCCTCTTGTTCGGCATTTATTTTTCTGAAGTGCAGGCAAACATAGGGGGATTGTGGCTGACAAAATTTGCAGATGACTGCAAACTGGGCACCATAATTGACACTCCATCAGACACAGACATCCTCCAGAGAGGTCTCATAGAAATGGATAACTGGTGCCAGAGCCATGGCCTTAAGCTAAATGCCAAAAAATGTATAGTCATACCCTTTGGGAAAAACAAGTTAACCCCTAATTACCACATAGGTGGTAATCCATTAAACACGGAAGAAGTTATCAGGGACCTGGGGACCCAAGTTGACAGTAACCTCTCTTTGGCACTCACATTGCCAAAGTGGTTAGGAAGACCTTCTACATTGCCCACCTGATCATGAAGGGATTCACATCCAGATCAGGAGAGGTCATTGTACCCCTGTACTCTTCACTTATCAGACCAATGATTGAGTACAACGCCCCATTCGGAATGTACCTTACCCGACACCTGCAGCAGTTGGAAAGACCCCAAAAGTTCCTCACCAAAAGGATAAAGGCTCAAACATATGTCATACGATGCCCGACTGAAGAATCTCCAGCTCTATTCAGTCGCATACCGTCTGCTCAGAGGTGATCTGTGCCTGACATACAAGGCCATGTCCAACCCGGAATTAATGGACATGCTCCACCTCAAAAAATCCAAATCCACCAGAGCCATGAGAGCAAGAGACTTAAACCTCAACACGGATATAAATAGGACGTGCTGGAGGGACAGATTCATCACCCAGAGACTCCCTACACTATGGAACAGAATCCCAGTCCATGTGAGGCAGAGCCCCTCACTGACTCTGTTCAAGAGAAATCTTGACGAGTGGATGGGAGATCGTAGGTTTACCCCGGGAATCATCTCTGTATCACTGCTGGACAGAGGCTCAGCAAACTAATGGGTATAGTATTCTCATCCTAAGGGGTGGTGAAAGCCACACACACTCTGGCTAGGCTTATAAATGCCCTAGGGCAGATAGCCTAGTATGAACCTATGAACCTAAATCAAGCATCAAAACATAAAATGAGGAATCAGTAATTACTTTGTTCAGCCATTAAACCTATCGATACAAGCCTAGAATGAGACTGAAGATACCAAAAGCAAACTAATAAGTTTATGATATAGTAACAGTTATCAGGCAAACACGGATAGAACATGCAATCCTGAACTCTATTCCTGATGTAGCACAGAGAATCGTCTAGTCTTCTATGTTTCCCAAGAACTGCCTGAAGGCTTAAAAGCCTCTGCATAATTCTCTGTCCAGTAGCTTTCTTCAACTTGATTTTAAATAATTTGTCTACCATGACCCAACTTGTGCTGATGAAGGGGGACTTATTGAGTGGCAAGTAATAGCTTTCTTAGCTGGAGTGAGAAATACCTGCAATACAGCAAGCTTGTTTCCACCTATCAAATCTCCTTCTTTCTATGGTGGGGATGAAAGCTAACTATTGAATGAGAGTGAACAAAGTCTTTCCAAAGCAGCAGCTTAATGCTTTACTGTAGACTATGCCAAAAACTGTAGGCTTCCATGAAAGCTCAAGCGCACCCACACTTACAGACACACTACAGAACGATACAACATTGCACAAATTCAAATGCATATTAAAATAATAATAAAGCACACTTGTCACAACTTAAAATTATAGAGATCAACTTACACAATATATCAAGCACGCTGTCAGCTAAACCAACTTCAAACAATTGATAGGAGGTGCACAGTTGCTTATGTATCTGTGGCTGTCAGCTCTTAGATTACTACCAGATGGATTCCTCTTACGAAAACTTTAGGGCTGTACTACCTGAAAAAACTATATATATATATATATATATATATATATATATATATATATATATCTATATATATATATATATATATATATATATATATATATATATATATATATATATATATATATAATATGTTTGCAAAATCTGGTTCTAATAATATTGATGCCATCTAAGCTATACTCTCACACCTGTCAAATGCATGTTTGCTCTCATGTTCGACAGCAACTGTCTCAGTTACAGTAAATTTAAATGCAAGAAAAATACATTGCCTTACATGTTCAATATAAATAATTTCTCACATTTGCATTCAGAAAGAAATGCTGCACAAAAAGGTAAGAAAATAAATAAGGAAATGACAATTAATTAAACAAATTTTTTGTCTTTTTCTACAGACAATCAGAGAGAGAAGAAAGACGCACTAAATAAAAACAAATCAGCAATACAGTGATTGATGTTTCACATGATACTTTTCTTTTTGTTTAAAAACAAAATATGCAGGGTTCTTTTTATATTTCATTAATTGCAATGTCCGATAATCTACTGCATAATACTTAATAAAGTTATAGTGACAGTTACTGCAGAAGCTAAAGTACTAGTTGTTTTCATTTTGAAGCCCAAAGTTTGAATCTCCCATCCAACATCTGACAAGTGTGTGACACTAAGGAGGTCACTTACCCACACAGTATCCCCAGCTCATTCCTTTAAATAAACGTGGGCCTAAGAGTTTTCCCAATTAACAAATGAATAATTTGTACCAAATAAGATAATTATATAATAACAATGATAAGATGAACAGGGATCAAGCATGCAATCCTGAACTCTATTACTGAGGTAGCAAGGAGAATCAGAAGTCGTCTAGTCCTCTAAGATTCTTAAGAACTGCCTGAAGTTTTAAAAACCTCTACATAATCCTTCGTACGTGCTATGTTCATATTTATATAAAATGACTTTTACAAGAGAGCTTTTTTGCTGTCGTGATATATTTGATATCCTGTTGGAGAGCTTGCCATAACAAAGAGCATCTATTTACAGCCTCTTCTTCCGGTTTAAAATTTTTAAAATAACTTATAGTGAGTTCTCTAATTTGTCTCAGACAGCAAATCAATTAATTAAAGAATTTAAATTTCATGATAAAATTTTGTTATCAAACTATTGGGAAGAGAAAATTTTACTGACAGATAGAAGTAATATGTTAAAAGCAATTGACTTGACCATCAAATCTACTTCTCTTCAAAAATTAATATATACCCAGTTGATGATTTGGAACAATGCATATTATACATGCCTTGCCCTGCATAAATTTAATCCTAAAAATTCCCCAACTTGTCCATATTGTAAAAATCAACCAGCTGATCTTCTTCATATGTTCTGGAGTTGCAAATGTATTTTCAAACTTTGGAATTCCCTTAAGATTCAACTTCAGAAGGTGGGTTACCAAAGTACAACGTTATCATGGCTTAACAAGTCTAGTCTGCAAAGCTATAGAGAGGATCATAATGGAGCTCATAAACAAAGATATAGGGGACTTGCAGACATTGGACCCGACCCAGTTTGGCTTTGTCAAGGGAAGATCATGCCTTTTGAACTTGGTCGACTTCTTCGAAATAGTCACCAAGGCCATTGATGAGGGAAAGGCAGTCCATACAGCCTACCTTGACCTTGCAAAGGCTTTCGACACAATACCCCACTCGGGTATTGTAGAAAAACTTACCAGCTTAAATGTAAACCCATATGTCACAAGATGGGTTGCAAACTGGCTTAAGGACAGAACCCACAGGGTTAGAGTTGCTGGCGCTGTGTCAGACTCCAAGCCGGTCACAAGTGGTGTCCCACAGGGCTCGGTCCTTGGCCCCTATTGTTTGGCATCTACTTCTCAGAAGTACAGGCCAACATGGGAGGACTTTTGACAAAGTTTGCAGATGACTGCAAACTGGGCGCCATAGTGGAAAGTGCATCGGACACGGATATCCTTCAGAAGGGACTCACGGAAACAGATAGCTGGTGCCAGAGCCATGGCCTGAAGTTAAACGCCAAAAATGTATAGTCATACCCTTCGGGAAAAACAAGGTAACCCCAAGCTACCATATAGGTGGCAATCCACTAAGCACAGAAGAGGTTATCAGGGACCTGGGGACCCAGGTTGACAGTGGCCTTTCTTTTGACACTCACATTGCTAAAGTGGTTAGAAAGACCTTCTACATTGCCCACCTGATCATGAAGGGATTCACATCCAGATCTAGTGAGGTCATTGTTCCCTGTACTCTTCACTTATCAGACCAATGATCGAGTACAATGCCCCATTCGGGATGTATCTCACCCGACATCTGCAGCAATTGGAGAGACCCCAAAAGTTCCTCACCAAAAGGATAAAGGACTCCAAAATCTGTCATATGCTGCCAGATTGAAGAAACTCCAGCTCTATTCAGTCGCATACCGTCTGCTCAGAGGTGACATGTGCCTGACATACAAGGCCATGTCCAACCCGAATTAATGGACATGCTCCACCTCAAAAAATCCAAATCCACCAAAACCACTAGAGCAAGCAACTTAAACCTTAGCACGGATATAAATAGGACTTGCTGGAGGGATAGATTTATCACTCAGAGACTCCCTATGCTGTGGAATAAAATCCCGGTCCATGTGAGGCAGAGCACCTCGCTGACTCTGTTCAAGAGAAATCTAGACCTGTGGATGGGAGATCGTAGGTTTACCCCGGGAATCATCTCTGGGTCACTGCTGGACAGAGGCACAACAAACTAATGGGCACAGTATTTTTTCATATAAGGGGTGGCGTAAGCCACAATAATTTGGGCTAGGCTTATAAATGCCTTAGGGCAGATAGCCTAGTATAAACCTATGAACCTATTTATGATTCTGCATATTCCCCCGAAAGAGATCCCTAAATCACAAATTATTATATATATTAATATTTTTTTATTAATGAAGCTTTATATAGCTACAAATTGGTTAGACCCATCTAAAACTTCATGGCAAAACTTTAGAGTTCTAGCGACAAAACATATATTGGCTCATAAACTACTGTTAAACCCACATAATAAGAATGTTAACAATCCAAAAATTTGGGAACAAATTTTTAATATCATACTAGCATAGTATTTTCAA
Organism: Protopterus annectens; assembly: GCF_019279795.1. NCBI lineage: Eukaryota > Metazoa > Chordata > Ceratodontiformes > Protopteridae > Protopterus > Protopterus annectens. Next base: position 941,117,772 of record NC_056729.1, read on the forward strand.
CTTGGAAATAAATAATTATTTATGTGTGGAGGGAGAATTTCGTAATCAACTGTCTATTACTTGCATTTACTCATATTTTTTTTATATTTAAATGTGTTACATGGAAGCATTCTTGTAAATATTGTATATAGGGTGTGGTTATTAGTGATATTAGATAATGGTTTTTGTTTTGTGAATATATGTTATTTTTGTTCTTCATTGTGTATGAAAATAATATAATAATAAAGATTCATTATGGAAAAAAAAGAAGAGAGCTTTTTTATGAATCAGCTACAAACAGCACAAAACAATAGCATATACACTTAAAAATAGTTAAAACTTTCAAAAACTTGAAATGAGAAATTAACATAATCTAGTTACAAAAGGAGCTGTGCCACCCAGATCTCTCATAAGGAAAATCACATCATGAGTGGAGTAACAGAGGATTAACTAATTCCCCAGGGAAGATGCTGGGGTGAGGATTACATAGCCCTGGAAAGAGTGACTCAAGACTTGGCAAGTCTTTGAATAATTCCACTGAGGATTATATACCATGAACTGATTAATGAAGAACTCAATACATTCCTGGGGGAGAAGTGTAAGACTGATCTAAGTCTGACAAGGGAAATGCAGACCTTGATATACTTCTGGGAGGTTACACAGCCTAATTACAGGTAACGCAGCACTAGGCAGAGATCCCTGAGGGGAAATGACACTGATGGACACTCTTTGTGATATGGGTATAGGACTGTAAATAATCCTGGGGAAGACATAGTATAATTTAAGGTAATACATGACCGGGCATATTCTTAAGTGAGAACAGAAACAATCAATACTTCAAAAGGTCACTTTGTTAAAACCAGGCATGTTGACTTCAGTTTCACTAAGATGAGTTAAACTAAGAGACACACTTACCTCAAAAAAATGAATGATGATGAGTGATTGAGTTTGAGACTGTCTGTTTTCAACCGTGACAAACAACAAAGTAAAGGCTTTTTTTTTAAGTGGCTGCTAGTCAAGGACTCAGGAATCCAGAAATATTTCCTCCCTATAGCAAGCACCCAAAGAAAGCTGTTTGCAATCCCAATTAGTCAGATAGATTCAAACTGGCAATGGTAGTCGGCAGCACTAGCACCGTGTACTGTACAGTAGCAACTGCAAGTAACCAAAAGTACCTGTCTTGTCCTGCACTGCCTGCTAATACGGATTGTTTCTCACTTTCTCTTTCAGAAAGAGAGTGAGAACCAATCAGCAGTCATCCTGCCATTCACATCACGTACGTGACTGCGGATGTGGCAGTCCGCCCCCCTTCCACTTTACTGTGCGGTTACCACACAGACTTCTGGGCATCATACACTGATGCAGAACTCTCCATAGTCTGGACTGCCTTTACAGCAGTCTGAGACAGTCTAGCTTTAGAGAAAAAAAGAAAAAAAAAACGGAATTCGCCGAGCAACAAGCATGCTCAGTTTGAGTTCCATGACTTTGTGAGTCAGTCGGACTCGTTTTTACAGCAAGTCAGACATTTTTTTTTTATTTCAAAATATTTTATTGTGCAAGTTGTGTCTTTTCTTTTTCTTCACACAGCTGGGGGGGGGGGGGCTGCAGTCCTGCAGTCCAATGTTATGAGCCGCCCCTGGTCAAAACATGCTAGAGTGAGAAATGTGTGTCTCAGAGATTACTCCTTCTTTGGAAAAGGCTTCCTACTCAGGTTAAGGAGAACCCTTCTCTGGCCATCTTCAAATGCAGCTTGAATCAATGGATGGGGAATTACAAATTCATGCCTGGGATAGCACTTTTGTTCATTATGGACAGGGACAATCTGTAAGATATTCAAAGCATAGGTACAAATCCATGCCATTCTTTTGCCCCTAGGGACATATTGGGTCAAATTGGATTACATTGGCAAGGCTTGTAAGGCGTAAGCCTAGTAATCTCCTGTGAACCTATGAAGCTATGAACCTATGAATGATTCAGATTAAAATACCTAGAGAAGTGACTATGAAAGGCTGTCTAGAACATGAAGTTGTCATGGGAAAGAACTTCTACAGCCTTATTTTTCATATCTGGTAAAGCCCATCAATTACCAAACAATCAGAAACATAAAAAACTTCAATACAACAAGCTTCATTAATATGCTCAAAGCCTGTAACTGGTCTCCTCTCAAATACCTAAAACTAGATGAAGCAGTACAGTATTTCTACTCTACCTTCCTAAACATCATTGATTCCTTGCCCCCCCCCCTTTGAAACATCAGAGTTTAATCTAATCATGCCCCTTGGATGACTAAAGACACTAGATCTGTACCAAAATCCAGAGATAAAGCCTGGGCTCTTTGGCATAAAACAGGACACCTATAGACGAGCAGGTTTTCCTTGAACTCTGTAACAAAGCAAAGAAATGTGTCAAAACAGACAAAACTAGTTACTTCCACAATATCCAATCTAGATATCATCACAATCCCAAAACATTTTGGTCAGCAATTAACAATATTCTCCACCCTGGAAAATCAGGCACTCCCCCTCCAACCTTAACAGATACCTCAAATAATATTTCCTCCCTATTTAACAAATTCTCATTGAATCAATCATCGCACTTGCTAACTCTCAGAGCTGTCCATTCTCAAACTTGCCATCTGATCTTCATACTAATAATAATGGCTTTAGCTTCCACCCTGTTCCTACAGACATAATCAGAAACCTCCTAGGAAATTAAAACCTAGCACTTTAGCTTCTGAAAAACTCCCTGCTGAATTCCTAAAAATAGCTGCCATGCCATAGCATATCCAGTATCCATTCTCATCAACTGTTCTATACCTGAAAACCTAGTCCCAGAGATCTGGAAAGTGTCTCATGTCATTCCATTACATAAAGGTGGTAATTCTAAAGCACTAACAAACTATCACCATATAGGCATACTCTCATCTCTAGCCGAAATACTGGAGAGGTGTGTACACAAACAAATCATGAAATACCTTAACACCAACAACCTTCTCACTAATACTCAACATGGTTTCAGGCTATACCACAGCACCATAACAGCCCTTATGTCATTCACTCATACAATTAACACACACAGAAATAATGGTAATTATGTGTCCTCTGTCTTTCCAGATCTCTCCAAGGCATTTGATAAGGTTAACCATAATAAACTCATTATATCCTTCTCTAAACTAAATCTTAGTAAACTCACCCTCACCTGGTTTCAGAGTTACTTAACAAATAGACAGCAAGCAGTGCAATGGAGGCAATAACTCTCTCCTCTTTTACCAGTTACAATAGGCATTCCCCACGGCTCAATACTTGGTCCCTTACTTTTCTCTATGTTTACTAACAACCTCCACACTTCAACTCTTCATGCTTCAGCCACCCAATACGCTGATGACACTACACTAATCTGTTCTTCACCTTATCTCCAAGAACTACAAGTGAAAACTCAGGCCTCCTTCCGCTCTGTAGAAGAATGACTCAATAATTCTCAACTAATACTAAACCCTAACAAAACAAAACTTCTCAACTTCTTTCCAACTAACCACGCCACTCATGCACCCACATTTACTGTCACATCTAACAATAACACTACTATCCTTCTTGTCACTCACACCAAACTTCTTGGAGTTGGGATAGACCACAACATGAGGTTTGACACTCACATTTCACTCACCATTAAGAAAGTTCACAAAATTTAGGGGACTATACAGAAACAAACAATTCCTCACAAATAGCACTAAAGCCAAAACAGCACAAGCACACCTCCTGTCCACACTACTATATGCCTCCCCTATCCTCACCAACCTCAAAAAATCATGCATATCTTAACTTGAAGTTTGCTATAACAAAATAGCAACGTTTGCCTAATAGTTCACATCTCAATCAGCACTGTTCAGCCCTAAAAAAACTCAACTGGCTAGAACTTCCTCCACTTCTACTTTATAACTAACTTATACTAACCCAAAAAATACTTTATTACCCCAAGAAAACCCCATCATTACAAAACCTAATACAACCTTACTCCAGTACTAGGGTCCTACGTTCCAATAACAAACATCTTCTACAAGTCACTATAGCCAACAACTCTGCAGGAGCTTCTCTCTATTCGAACTATATAGCCAAAACATGGAACACTCTGTCCACAAATATAATAGCCATCACTACCTTAAACCAGTTAAAAAAATGCCTAAAAACACACTTCCAATTAAATTGGACCTGCAATTGTAACTCACCAGGACAGAGTACCTCCATCTTATGTCTGCTCATTCATAATAACCTTCCCTCCAATACTGTCAGGTAGTTAACCTGATTTTTTTTTTCAGCTTAAATAGCCTATTCATCATACTTCATATCCTAATCTTCCTTCCACACTTAATCCTTTGCTCTGTGTTTAATGTTTAATGATATCTCTGAATAGATATTCTATAACCAGACTGCTTAATGGTGTCTTCCTATAATCAGTGTAAACTTATCTATTTTTCTTTATCTTGTGTTATCACTTAATTTTTCTATCATAAATGATTTCTTGTATATGAAAATGTAAATGTCACTCTTCTGTAACTACAAAGGTGTATTCTGTCAAATATTGTCTTTGTAATATGTGAAGCATTTCTCCCAGGGCCTCCGCTGAAAAAGTACCTGTGTCCAGTCGGATGAACAAATGTAAAATAAAATAAATAATAAATACATTTGAAGTAAGGGCTAATACCATCCAAGGCTTACTGTTCAAAGCTGATTAACTAATAGTGCCAAATCAGTTAAGAAAGACATGCTGTGAAGAATGCACAGGTCTCATTTGTGCTGAGTTCAATGGAAAGAAGGTATTCTGTGTTGTCTTGGCCAGAAGTGTTTGTATAAATATAGCAAGATGTCCTGACGTGTTGTGTGTAATGCATATTACAATAACAATCCAGGAGAAGGTATGATAATGAGTTACATTGTGTATGCCTGGATTTAATTCCCATAACTCTTAATTTGCCTACAGTGCAACTCTCAGTAACTCAGTTTGTGCTCCCACATTTCCTAAAAAGAGTCATTTGCCTCGTGGCGTTATCTAGTGAACAAAATGAATAAAACAAGAATATCTTATTTCCAAGAAGATGATGGGGTAAGATTGGGACATTTTGTTTCAGCACTGAGAAAATGTTTACTTAATTTGGATTATGTTGGGATATTCTCAGATTAAATGAAATTAACTGACATTACAAACAGAGGTTTTATAAATACACTGCAATATATAGTTTCAAGATCGGATACTGCAGATAGGGTTGTAGCAGGCACTGAACTGCAGTATACAAGTATGGAGCTTTTGTGGAAGAATGAGAAATTTAGCATGTTTTGTCTAGTCAGAATTATGCACAGTCCCATGGTCAAGCTGAGGCAGTAATCTGTGTTATCAAAAAATTATTGAGAAAGTTGCAGATCTCTTACTTTGACTGCTATGTCGATATTCATCTAGCAATACTCTAATATGCTAAAATAGAAATACTCCTCTGTAAAGTGTCGGCCTATTCCCTGAGCAGTTACTAATGTGTCATACATGAAAGGAAGAACTCCTCTGTCCACGTCTTTGCTGACTCCTACAAGTTGAATTCAGGTTCAGAAGAAGCTGAAACATGACCTTTCATTGCAACGACCTTTTTCCTTTAGATGGCAATGAGAAGTTAATAACTCATTGCAAAGATCTCTTCCCATTAAATGGGGATGAGAAGATGGAAATAAGGTAAGAATTCGGTAGCATTCTATTGAGGAGTCTCAAAAAGCTGTTATTTTAAGTAGGTTGGAGGAACACTAGCCAATAGGGATTGCTCGTAACTCGGATTATTCCAAAATGGTGGTCGGCTAGTGAACTGCATCTACACAGAGCTCCCTATTTCATTTTACAGTTAGTAAGTTTTTTATCTTTCTAAAGCTACGGGAAGCTCCTAGAAATAAGGACAAACTTTATATTGTTGGATTGTTTGGACTATTCAGCACTTCTGACCTATAAAAAGCTAAAAATAAGCTACAAAACCTATATTTCTCTTCAAAGCAACATACTCACAGAGACTGACAAGGCCGGACTACAGTTTCACCACTCCGAGGACCACATGGCCAGGCAACTGAAATCTTCAAGTGATCCTGTTATTATGGAAACACAAACAATAAAAGCCAAATCTTCAGCAATTTTTTCGCCAGAAAAGGAGAATATTTCAAAAAGGCAAAAAACTAACAAACAGCAGTCTGAATCTAGCAAAAGTAATGTTAGTTCTAATGAAGATACCAGCTTCCATATGGAGGAACTAAAACAGGCCTTACTTCCCATACATTCAGCTATACAAAACTTCTCGGAACAACTCTCAACTATAGGAAAGTCCATTAATCAAATTGTTGAAAGAGTGGACACACTTGAACTAAAAACACAGTCAAATGAACATCTAATACAATCTCTTTCTGATGAGTTATCTATCAAATCTGTTGCCATAAAAGAATTACAACTGAAATTAACTGATCTAGAAGCAAGAAGTCGGAGAAACAATATTCTGATAAGGGGTCTACCTGAGAACTATGATAATCAAGGCTTACTTATCATCACAAGACAGATATTTGAAGCTCTATTACAGCTAGATGGAGACAAGCCTGAAATAATCATCGAAAGAGCTCATCGTGCACTCCATAAGCGCCAAGATACACTAATTCCCCGTCAAGTGTACACTAAATTGCTTAATTACCAAGTTACACAACAGATTCTATCTTCTGCAAGAAAACACAATCCATTCATGTGGAAAAATCATAAAATTACTTTTTCTCAAGACTTTCCTCTTGCCATCAAAGAAAATAGACGAAAAATGGCTCAGTTTTGTTCTGATCTCATTCAAAGAAATATAAGGTTTCAAATGCGCTATCCCAATGCATTAATTTTTTATAACAAGGAAGTTAAATACACAGCTACCACACAAGCGGAGGCAAAATCAGCCTTTATCAAGGCTTTTAACAAATCTCCAATTGAATAGTACGAATATGTATATCTACATATTAAAAGGTCTGGTATGGCTTTGTTGAGCTTACCTGTTGTTTAATTTACAAATCCGATTTTCGGAAATGCTTCACTGTCTTGTTTGCTTTAGGATGCCATAACTTTATAAGTTTAAAACCCACATGTAAGATTTTCGTATTACAGTAAAGGCGCATTTGTTTTCTGTTTTCTTTTTCTTTTTTTATAAGCTGGGAACAGTCCTGGTGTTTGTTGTTTGCAACTGGGACCTATTAGCATGTAACGCTTCCGGGAGTCCACGCAATACGCTCTCATCACTGCGAGGAATGTTTGGACTATACTCTACAGTCAAACTCTTCAATTTTCATTTTTGGTCTTCTGTAAACTCGAGCGATCAAGTAGTGGGATGCTTCTGAAGTCGGATCTGATTCAAAGCTTATCCAGAACAGAATATGGTTTTGGTAAACTGTTACCAATGTAAATCTCATGTCTTTAGAGTTAAAATACAATTGTTTTTGTGCACCAGTCGCTAGACACTTATACTGTGTTGTCATATATTAAATAAAAGATGACATGGTTGCTGTTGCGGGACTTTTGTTAATACTTGTAGAGGGAAATTATCCATACTGGATGTGTAAATTCATTTGTAGCTAGACAAATATCAGACTTCACTCATGGGTGAAGTTGCTACCAAATCTGTGCTTTTTTTTTGTTTTGTTTTTTTCAACTGCTTTCATAATCCGTAGAAAGCAAGAAATATGTTTGCTTGACTACTAGGTGAATAAAGATGCTAGGTATTGATAGTTTTAGCATGAAATTAGATAATGAGTATAGAGAATGGTGAAACTTATATCCAGAATATATTTAGCCATATACTATAAGCAAGTTCCGAATATTGTTCAAGTATTATTTCAAGCTGTTACACTTGCTACATGTTTTGCATAATAGAAGTTATTGTTAAAGTGTTATATGGTCTATGGATGTTTTTTTTTTTTTTTGGACAGATTTACTGTAACATTTAAAGATGTGTGTTCAATAATTAGTGCTGTTATCTATGTCTATTGATAGTTCTGTATGAAGACATGTTATGGAGACTTGAAGTTATGTGTTACATCAAACTGTAATAAGTCAAGACCTTTTTCTACAGGATCATATATCATGCAGGATATTTAGGTCTTCCTTTTTTTTTTTTTTGTTTTGCTTAGTCATTTTTTAAAAAAAAAAATTAGTCTTCTTATAGCTTATTTAAATGAACAGACATGTGAACCTACCAATAATTTGGATGTTTTCATTTCTAACACAAACATACGTCACAATACATTTAACCTTAGACATTTAGGGATGCTTGCTATGTGTAATGCTAGTGATCTAGGGTGACGGTCTGTTGGAATAGTAATATTTTGTATATACGTATAGATTTGTTTTGGTTATTGTATGTATGTCTATTTACTTCTTCTACTATGGTGATGGGGTGGTTAGGCACTGGGGTCAGTCAGAGGAAGTGTTTTGCTACCGGTAAATACACTGTCATACTTCTTGTAAAGACAACTTTAACATGGCTGTGGGTACTCCTTCTTGTATTGAACTTCAAGACAATATTTATTAAACTGATTTTTTTCCTTCTTGTTTCTTCCCAGACAAGTATAATAATAAATTTCCAATCATACAACAATTCATTATGTTTAGTTAAATCAGGGGTCTTATGAGTTGGTATATAGATTGCCGGAATATTAAAGGTTTACAAAATAATGCAAAAAAAAACCTTTTAATGCATCTTATTTTCAAATCACAGGCTAATATTTGTTTCTTACAAGAAACACATCTGTCAAAAGAGGGTTGGGAGAAAATCTCTAACAGAAAATGGATTAGGGCTATAATAGCGGATGGAGATAGTTCCAATTCTAGGGGCGTAGCCATAATAATTAAGAAACAATTCCAGGGCATTATAAATTAATCTAAATCTGACAAAAATGGGAGATGGTGCTATTCCATTATCCCAGACTTTACAAAACCAGTCTTATTTCTGAATTTATATGGACCCTGCTATCAACAGCATATCTTCATTTTGGAGATCTATAACATTTTATGTTCATTTCAAGATTATCTTTTTATTTTAGGTGGTGACTGGAATGCGGTAATAAACCCCAGACTTGATCGCACCAGTAATTCTCCCTCATACAATTTTCAAGCCTCTATAGCCCTAGAGGAACTCATATCAGACTTTAACCTTGTGGACACTATCACATTTAGTAGTTACCAATCTAAAGAGAGTATGTATACTTTTTACTCTAACTGTCATAAATCTTGGTCACGTCTAGATTTCTTCTTAATTTCCAACTTCTTCTCCAAGTTTAATAATACTTTTAATTGTGAACCCAGATCTTTATCAGATCATGCAAAAATATCTCTTGGAATTTCCTTTACACACATTATATATTCACATACTAATTGGGCCCTTAACAATAATCTACTACAGAATAAAGAAATTGTGAATAGAATTAACAATTCTCTATCTGAATTCTATACAAATTTTGAAAAATCTCAAATTACACTAGATATACAATGGGCAGTTTATAAAACCAAGTTAAGAGGTTATTTAATTAGTAAAGCATCTTTTTTTAAAAAACTCAATAATAAAAAGGAATCAAGTTTGATTTTAAAACTAGCGTCCTTAGAAAAAGATTTAAGATTACATCCAGATCCAAAGATAGAGGAATTGATTATCACAACACGTAAAGAATTACTAGAGTTACATTTGCATAACTACTCATTACAGGAACAGAAATTCATCGCAACTTACTCTGAATGGGCGCAAATTCCTTCAAGAACTCTTTCCAGAATAATCAAAAATAATAATGGTACATCAATAATTTCCATTCTCCAACACAAAGGGAAAATATATAAATCGGACTCCGAAATAATTCAGCTATTCTACGACTGATATTCTGACATCTATAGCAAGAACAACCATATTTCCTCTAATTCACAAATGGAAACTTTTCTTAACTCAATCTCATTCCCTACTCTTAATTCGGATCAATCTTCTTTACTTTCAGCTCCGCTAAATATCCAAGAGATCCAAAATGTTATAAATAATCTAAAAATAGGCAAATCCCCTGGACCAGATGGTTTTACCACTAACTTCTTCAAATCATTCAATCATAAAATTGCTCCTATTCTCCTAAAAGTATTCAATTTCATTATAAAAAATGATATTACAGACCTACATTGGAATAACTCAAAAACAATTCTATTACCAAAAAATAACCAGGATAAAACAGACCCACACAACTATAGACCTATCTCACTTATAAATGTGGACATCAAAATTTTTGCAGCAGTACTAGCCAATAGACTCAAACAGATAATGCCACATATAATATCACCAGATCAAGTTGGCTTTATGTCAAACAGACACACATGGGACAACACACTAATGTTGGATTCTCTTATACAGTTTACTAAAAAAGAGAAAAAATCGTTATATGCTCTTACACTGGATGCATCCAAAGCATTTGACAGGGTGAATTGGGACTTCTTGTTTGCTACTCTGTCACATTTTAATATACCCAAATCTTTTTCAGATATGATTAGAATTCTATATACAAACTCACATACTTTCTTATATGTAAATAAAAAATGCTCCAACAAAATTTTGATTACCAATGGAACTAGACAAGGTTGTTCTCTCTCCCCCTTCCTTTTTAATCTATTTATTGAACCTTTCTTCTTATACATCATCCAGAATACACATCATTTTATACCCAGAATTCTTAATACTCAAGTAACGCTATCGGCATTTGCCGATGATCTAAACATATATTTCCAATTGCCCAACACTGATCTTCCAAAAATTTTAAATGCAATCAGTAAATTTTCTGATGCATCTGGTTGTCAAATCAATGAAAAAAAATCTCACATTTTCCCAATTAACCCGGAATCACACAAATCTTTTCTTTTTTCTGAGTCTCCTTTTCATTTATCATATCATCTCAAATATTTAGGCATTAACTTTGCTCATAATCAAGCTTCTATGCTTCAAAATAATCTCCTAAAATCATGGTCTAATATATGTCAAGACTTACAAAGATGGAAACTGTTAAATTTAACATTTCTTTCCAAAGTTGCCATTGTGAAAATGAATATTTTACCCAGACTTCTCTATCAATTCAATGCGACAAATATAATAATTTCAAATAAGTTATTTTCACAAATAAATAAAGATATAGCAACATTTCTTTGGTTTCCTAAGAAAGTTAGGATCTCCTATTCCAAACTGAGTCTTTCCAAAGAAAAAGGAGGTGTGGGCCTTCCAAATTTCTATCTTTATTATATGATTATATGTTCTAATAGACTGTGGTCCATCTCAAGCATGAGTAGCAAAATTCAATTTTATTATCCGGCTTGGATGAAGATATGGAATCGACATATAACGAACAATAATATAAATCCTAAAGCTATTCCCTTTTTAACGCTTAGCTCTCTTAGTAACTCAAAATTACTTCCAATGCTGAAATTTAAAATTAAAATATTTCAAAAACTGATTAAAGATATTAACCTTGAGTATGCTCTTTTCTTTCTTCAACCAATACACCTTAATCCAAATCTTAAAATTAATAATAAATCTATAGACCTTACTGAATTCCCTCTTATCAAAGATCTTAAAGTCTGGGATATTTTTAAATATAAATCTGCTTCCATAACAGAGTTACGGGAAATGTTTAGGGTAAATAACAAATATACAACTATTCTTCATCAAATAAGAGACCTAATAATATCACAATCTAGTAATATATCTCCTGATTCTCAGGAAATTGATAAATTAACTGAAATTATTGCTACAATATCAAATCCTAAAAATACAACTTCAGTCTCCTATAAATTATTATACCCCCTACTTCACAAAGAGGTATGCCTTTTTGCTAATTACTGGGATAATCAAGGTTTATCTATTACAATTGATCAAAAATTACTAGCTATAAAAACTACTATAGAGCTATCTCCTTTCAAAAAATTACTATACACCCAATTGATGTTAAACAATAATGCTTATTATACCCCCGTTATACTAAATAAATTTGATGCTAATAGATCCACTGTTTGCACTTGCTGTCCCTTCCCTAGAGCCGATCTACTTCACATTATGTGGCACTGCAATTACTCCTATAAACTTTGGTGTTCTCTTAAAGTTCGTCTTAAAAAAATGGGGTACTATAGTTCTACACTATCTTGGGATACGGCTATTCTAAATGTTCCACCTTCCAAGATATCAAAAATACATTTACATATTCTAATCATTTTATGTTCTCTCATCAAAATGTACATCATATTTAATTGGTTGGATGGCAGCAAATTGTGTTGGAGGGGATTTAAAGAGATGGCAATTAAATATATCTCCGCACAAAAGCTAATCATAAAGAGCACTAGGAAGAAAGCTTATTTCAATAAACTTTGGAGAAGCTTATTCAAAGTGATTTTGTGTTAGTAAATTATGTCAAGGCGCACAAGGTTCTCTATCCTTATGTTTTGTATTCTTTAATACGAGAGGTTTTTTTTTATGTACAGGAGTATCACATTCCTTTAAAACAAGAGGTCTGAATTTATTGCACATAGTCATGGTAGCTGGTTATTGATGTAAATAGTTGTATATATTAAGTTGTTAGGATTAGTTAGTTAACAATGCATGTCTTAGTATCATGTTCTTTTTTATTATTGACTTTCCTTTCATTGTTACTTGAATTTCAATTTTATGTGTTCTTCTACTGTATGCATTGTTTTTATTTTTATTTTTTATGGAAATAATAAAAGATTATTTGAGAAAAAAAAAAAGTGGATTGCTCGTAACTCTCATGCCTTAATGGCACTATAATAATAAAGGAATTGGGAATAGGGGGAACACTAGCCACCTAGGGATTACTCTTAAGTCACATGCGTTAACAACACTATAACAGTAAGAGGATCGGAAGGTGAGGAAAACACTAGACACCAGGGATTTTTGTTTAAAGATATCATTTAAAAAATATCCATAGAGCAAAAGGTTTTGAATCATGCATTTTTGACTCAATAAACCACTTCATCAGCCCACTGCACTAACTGAAACAGTAAGTGCAACAGATATTTTCATATATATTTATTTATGAGCATGGGCATTACGCAATGCTTGCAGCATGTTGCCACATACAAGAGGGAGGGACAAGAAGCTTGTGCCCTACCATGTATTCAGTGAAGGATATGAAGTGTGAAACCTGAATGTTTAGCATTGTGGACTGACTGTAGGTTTCCTTTTTTTCTCTGCGGTTGGCCTGTGGCACCTTCTGCGGTTTTTACTGCTACTATTGGATTACTTTTTCGTTTCTGTTCTAAGAACCTAATACTTTTAATAAAGTATTTCATATTTTCCAAGGTGCCTTGTATGCTGGTCCTCTTTCTTTGCCTGATATCCTGTTGACTTCAGGACCCTGCAGCTGCCGTACTCGCAGAGGTTGTAACAATTGTAGGCTTCCTTTTTTTCTCTGCGGTTGGCCTGTGGCACCTTCTGCGGTTTTTACTGCTACTATTGGATTACTTTTTCATTTGTGTTCTAAGAACCTAATACTTTTAATAAAGTATTTCATATTTTCCAAGGTGCCTTGTATGCTGGTCCTCTTTCGTTGCCTGATATCCTGTTGATTTCAGGACCCTGCAGCTGCCGTACTCGCAGAGGTTGTAACAATTGTAGGTTTCCTTTTTTTCTCTGCGGTTGGCCTGTGGCACCTTCTGCGGTTTTTACTGCTACTATTGGATTACTTTTTCATTTGTGTTCTAAGAACCTAATATTTTTAATAAAGTATTTCATATTTTCCAAGGTGCCTTGTATGCTGGTCCGCTTTCTTTGCCTGATATCCTGTTGACTTTAGGACCTTGCAGCTGCCGCACTTGCAGAGGTTGTAACAATTGTAGGTTTCCTTTTTTTCTCTGCGGTTGGCCTGTGGCACCTTCTGCGGTTTTTACTGCTACTATTGGATTACTTTTTCGTTTGTGTTCTAAGAACCTAATACTTTTAATAAAGTATTTCATATTTTCCAAGGTGCCTTGTATGCTGGTCCTCTTTCTTTTCCTGACATCCTGTTGACTTTAGGACCCTGCAGCTGCTGTACTCGCAGAGGTTGTAACAATTGTAGGTTTCCTTTTTTTCTCTGCAGTTGGCCTGTGGCACCTTCTGCGGTTTTTACTGCTACTATTGGATTACTTTTTCGTTTGTGTTCTAAGAACCTAATACTTTTAATAAAGTATTTCATATTTTCCAAGGTGCCTTGTATGCTGGTCCTCTTTCTTTGCCTGATATCCTGTTGACTTTAGGACCCTGCAGCTGCCGTACTCGCAGAGGTTGCAACAGTTGTAGGTTTCCTTTTTTTCTCTGCGGTTGGCCTGAGGCACCTTCTGCGGTTTTTACTGTGGCTAGGCTTATAAATGCCCTAGGGCAGATAGCCTAGTATGAACCTATGAACCTATAACCTCGAAAAAGGGCATAGCAAAATAAATTTAAAATGGGTGGTGAAAGTCAAACACATTCTGGCTAGGCTTATAAATGCCCTAGGGCAGATAGCCTAGTATGAACCTATGAACCTATGAACCTATTGGATTACTTTTTTGTTTTTGTTCTAAGAACCTAATACTTTTAAAAAAGTATTTCATATTTTCCAAGGTGCCTTGTATGCTGGTCTTCTTTCTTTGCCTGATATCCTGTTGACTTTAGGACCCTGCAGCTGCGGTACTCGCAGCGGTTGTAACAATTGTAGGTTTCCTTTTTTTCTCTGTGGTTGGCCTGTGGCACCTTCTGCGGTTTTTACTGCTACTATTGGATTACTTTTTTGTTTGTGTTCTAAGAACCTAATACTTTTAATAAAGTATTTCATATTTTCCAAGGTGCCTTGTATGCTGGTCCTCTTTCTTTGCCTGATATCCTGTTGACTTTAGGACCCTGCAGCTGCTGTACTCGCAGAGGTTGTAACAATTGTAAGTTTCCTTTTTTTCCCTGCGGTTGGCCTGTGGCACCTTCTGCAGTTTTTACTGCTACTATTTGATTACTTTTTCGTTTGTGTTCTAAGAAGCTAATACTTTTAATAAAGATTTCATATTTTCCAAGGTTCCTTGTATGCTGGTCCTCTTTCTTTGCCTGATATCCTGTTGACTTTAGAACCATGCAGCTGCGCTACTCGCAGCGGTTGTAACAATTGTAGGTTTCCTTTTTTTCTCTGCGGTTGGCCTGTGGCACCTTCTGCGGTTTTTTACTGCTACCATTGGATTACGTTTTCGTTTCTGTTCTAAGAACCTAATACTTTTAATAAAGTATTTCATATTTTCCAAGGTGCCTTGTATGCTGGTCCTCTTTCTTTGTCTGATATCCTGTTGACTTTAGGACCCTGCAGCTGCTGTACTCGCAGAGGTTGTAACAATTGTAGGTTTCCTTTTTTTCTCTGCGGTTGGCCTGTGGCACCATCTGCGGTTTTTACTGCTACTATTGGATTACTTTTTCGTTTGTGTTCTAAGAACCTAATACTTTTAATAAAGATTTTATATTTTCCAAGGTGCCTTGTATGCTTGTCCTCTTTCTTTGCCTGATATCCTGTTGACTTTAGGACCCTGCAGCTGCCGTACTCGCAGAGGTTGTAACAATTGTAGGTTTCCTTTTTTTCTCTGCGGTTGGCCTGTGGCACCTTCTGCGGTTTTTACTGCTACTATTGGATTACTTTTTCATTTGTGTTCTAAGAACCTAATACTTTTAATAAAGTATTTCATATTTACCAAGGTGCCTTGTATGCTGGTCCTCTTTCTTTGCCTGATATCCTGTTGACTTTAGGACCCTGCAGCTGCCGTACTCACAGAGGTTGTAACAATTGTAGGTTTCCTTTTTTTTCTCTGCGGTTGGCCTGTGGCACCTTCTGCGGTTTTTACTGCTACTATTGGATTACTTTTTCGTTTGTGTTCTAAGAACCTAATACTTTTAATAAAGTATTTCATATTTTCCAAGGTGCCTTGTATGCTGGTCCTCTTTATTTGCCTGATATCTTGTTGACTTTAGGACCCTGCAGCTGCCGTACTCGCAGAGGTTGTAAGAATTGTAGGTTTCCTTTTTTCTCTGCGGTTGGCCTGTGGCACCTTCTGCAGTTTTTACTGCTACTATTGGATTACTTTTTCGTTTGTGTTCTAAGAACCTAATACTTTTAATAAAGTATTTCATATTTTCCAAGGAGCCTTGTATGCTGGTCCTCTTTCTTTGCCTGATATCCTGTTGACTTTAGGACCCTGCAGCTGCCATACTCGCAGAGGTTGTAACAATTGTAGGTTTCCTTTTTTTCTCTGCGGTTGGCCTGTGGCACCTTCTGCGTTTTTTACTGCTACTATTGGATTACTTTTTCGTTTGTGTTCTAAGAACCTAATACTTTTAATAAAGTATTTCATATTTTCCAAGGTGCCTTGTATGCTGGTCCTCTTTATTTGCCTGATATCCTGCTGACTTTAGGACCTTGCAGGTGCCGTACTCGCAGAGGTTGTAACAATTGTAGGTTTCCTTTTTTCTCTGTGGTTGGCCTGTGGCACCTTCTGTGGTTTTTACTGCTACTATTGGATTACTTTTTCGTTTGTGTTCTAAGAACCTAATACTTTTAATAAAGTATTTCATATTTTCCAAGGTGCCTTGTATGCTGGTCCTCTTTCTTTGCCTGACTGTAATCATCCCTGAATTATGTGTACAGAGGAAAATGAGACATCGTGTACAATCTGACAACAGAGACAGGTATGAGGAAAGTGGTGTGTGCTTCTGTTTTAATGATGCAGCCACTAGTATTGGTATCTACCTTGGGATGTGCTGATCTCCTCTTTGTGGTAAGTAATGTAATTCAAAGGCATGCAGATTAGCCCATAATGATATCTTTCTTTATTGCAGATAATGTGTCTATGAATCACAAAACACAGCATTGTGTAAATAGGGCCTTTTTAATTCAGGCCCTATGGTCCCCATTGTGGCTGTCAGTGAATCCCTGTGATGGTGTTTATGATGCCTTCAGAAGTGCTGGAATATCCAAATAAGTGAGCAGAGTGACATCAAAAACACGTCTTAATGAGATTTTTCCCAGTAGTCATTGCAAAAAACGTAGTGGCCTGATGAATTGTCCAAAAAGTCACCTGTTGAAGAGGTCTCTGGTGCATCAAAATTAGTTGTAAAGATCATGGAAGTTTTCTCCCCAAAATATTCATAGTTTGGAATATGTCTTTAAATAACTGTTTCCTTTAGCCTTGTCTAGTATATAAGTACAGGTTCTAGTTTCCTGTACAGTATTGTACATCTGGAACTAAAACTAATGAAACCAGAAAAAGCTACAACTTAGGTTCATAGGTAGGTACTAGGCTATTGGCCCAAGGGCCTAAGTAAGCCTAGCCAACAAGGTTCCCTGGCTTATGCCACCCAAGAAAGTTATTTTCCTGTGTCACTATTGAGCAGAGACACAGAAGTGATCCCCGGGGTGTATTTCCTATTTCCGATCCACTCATCAAGATTTTTCTTGAAGAGTGCTAATGAAAAACTTTGCTTGACATAGATGGGTAGCCTGTTCCAGATTATGGAAAGTCTCTGGGACAGGAATCTATCCCTTCCAGCATGTCCTGTTTATTGTGATGACAATGTTTAGATCTCTAGAGCATGTAGCTTGGAGGGATTGGGATTTCTTTAGGTGTAGCATGTCCAACAGCTCTGGGTTTGACATAGATTTATATGTTAGGCAGAGATCACCTTGGAGTAGGCGATATGCTATGGAGAAAACCTGGAGTTTTTTGAGACAGTCAATGTAGGGCATCTGTTTGAGGCCAGTAATCCTCTTTGTGAGGTACTTCTGTTGCCTTTCTATCTGCTGCAGATATCTTCTGAGGTATATTCCAAAAGGGACGTTGTACTCTATAATGGGTCTAATGAGTGTCGAGTAGAGGGGAACAATTACCTCTTTTTTCCTAGATGAGGTGTGCCACGTAGAAGGACTTACTGACTACTGTGGTGATGTGACTATCAAAGGACAGACTACTGTCCACATGGGTCCCAAGGCCTCTTATCACACATTCGGTGTTAAGTAGACTGCTGCCTATGTAGTAGTTCATGGGTACAGAGTTTTTACCAAAGGGGATGACAATGCACTTTTTGGCATTAAGCTTGAGGCTATGGCTCTGACACCAAGCATCTGTCTCAGCAAGGCCCTTTCTGTAGGATTTCCACATCATTTGGGGACTCGACTATGGGTCCTTGTTTGCAGCCATTAGCGAACTTCGTTAGCAAATCTCACATCTCATTTTATATATTTATATGTCAAATACTATAGTTCTAACTTTTTCTGACTGTAACGGTGTGAGTTTTGGAGATCAGAAAGGCTATCTAGTAATTACTGAGATCTTGTTCACTGCTCTCAACTACAACTGACTGCACAGAGGAAGAAGATTTTCTTTGGATGATGAGGTGCAGTTCTGCAGCTAAAAAGGTTAGATAGTAGTAATCAAGTGCGAAGAGGACAGGGACCCTGTTAGTGAAATGGATGAATGTTTTGCAATGGAAAGATCACATAGCTGTTACTGAGATCTTGCTCAATGCTCCACATAATGTATAGAGGCACAAGGTCTTCTTAGTATAATTCAGTCAAGTTTTGAGGATAAAAATATTATGTAGCAGTTATTGATATTCTCGAAGGCCACCTTGGAAGCTACTGCAGCTATACCCCATGGAATTTGGCTGTAATTCAACCAGTAATTTTTATGAAAAGAAAAATACAGCTAACTCCAAAACAGGTTTCTCCTTTCTCTTGAGATGGAAAACCTTTTAAGTCAGGGGCTTAGGGGAAAAGCAGCCTGAATGAGAGGGTGGGGGGAGCTTTACCCTCCACAGGAAAACAACAGTGTCATCCATACTGCTGCAATCATGTTCTGACTGTGCATGCTTTCATCTTTATCATACTCACCTGACCAGCGTAGACTCATTCTTCCACTGGTTCTTCAAGGTGCAAGTGTGAACTAGGTTATGTAATGCTTTTGATGCAGGACGAGGAGAGATCAAATAATGTTTCTTGTCTATCACCTGGATTGCAAACAGGAGTAAAGCTCTTTCTGTGACTCAAATGACCTGGGATCAGAAAGTGCATTACTACAAAAGTGAAGCATAGCAAGTGCACACATCTGTGAACATGTATGTGAGCTGCCAGGGTAGAGGTAAGGGCTAGAAAATTTAAAAATCATATAAGACTGTTTCTATGATAGCTGTACTGTGACTGACTCTTGCTCCAGTGAGATAGGAATAAATGGGCACAGTCATGGTGGGAGGCTAAATGGTCAACAGCCACGAGGACAAAATCACAGAAACAAAACTGTTCCATTTCTGAGCACAAAGAGGAGATTAGGCAAGCTGATTCCTTTATTTGAGTATTCTTCTTAGGATGAAATACTGTTATAACTGTTGTGTAAACATAAGAAATATAAGAAGACTAATATTGGCAGAAAATATTAATAGCAGCTGTATTTACAGTATAGCAAAACCTTGAAAACAACTATTGAAACAGTTGATTAAGCAGTAGACTGGTACTTGCAATCATGTAAGTTCAGCAGAAGGAAAGAATTTCCTGAGTAACTGCAAGACATTAAATGAAAACTGTGGCATTGCTCTAATGAAATGGAAGGTGATAGACATTTGATCATATTTTAAAGTGAATAAAACTCTGTTTTAATGAAATGATAAAATATTCCACATCAAGCGCTTTCGCCTGGAGGCATACCAGGCTTTTTCATCTTGAAAAAGCCTGGTATGCCTCCAGGCAAAGCTTGATGAATTTTTATCATTTCATTAAAACAGAGTTTTATTTAAGTCATTTTGAATTTTTTGTTCCTGTTGAGCCTTTGGTTACATCATTTTGTTCTTGGTCTGGTTTGGATCTAATTTGGTTTTAATATTTTAAAGTGACTAATACAAATAAAGGAAGCAGAAAAATCTGAACAACTATTGCTGCTTCTTCTCAGGTCTAGTGGATATATTTGTTCTTTTGGATTAAAAAGATGCAGTTTCCAGCTCTGTTAATTGAGATATTAAGCAGTTCATATAAAAGGCAACAGTAAGATTGAAAACAGTGGCACTGGCAACAGTAAGAGTGAAAACAGTGGCACTAGCAACATTAAGAGTGAAAACAGTGGCACTGGCAACAGTAAGAGTGAAAACAGTGGCACTGGCAATAGTACGAGTGAAAACAGTGGCACTAGCAACAGTAAGAGTGAAAACAGTGGCACTGGCAACAGTAAGAGTGAAAACAGTGGCACTAGCAACATTAAGAGTGAAAACAGTGGCACTGTTATCAGAAGTGCTTAAACTGTGGAAGGGGGACACATTAGGGGTGCCTCTTGCCTTTGATTTTATTTGTACTCTGTCTAGCAAGGCTAAAAGGTTGCTGATGGGGAAGAGAGCAAATAAAAATATCATTCCTTGCTGACAATGTGAGTTTAATACTGGCTAATCCACAAAAAAGACTTGAGTGGCTGTATGAATATCTCATGGGTTTGACACAGTTGTGGGTTATAAAATGAACTCAGAAAAAACTAAAACGGGTAATTTATTATCAGTCAAGCAAACAATTAAAGGATATGTTTCTGAAAATATAACTAGTAAACAAGCTCAAATATTTTGGAGTATGGTTAATAGACTGTCTATAGTCTCTATGTGAGAGTATTGCTCCATCTTTACAGTATAACTGCATCTCTTACATATAGTATTTTTTGTTTTATGATCTGTGTGTGTTACATAACAAAGTAGTGTCCTTTATAGTGTGTATCTTCTTGATGCTATAGGCATTTATCAGATTATTTTTCTTCCTTGTTATTTGTTTTGAGCTTCTTTCTTTCTTGTTTTATTTTCTTCTATATGCTCTGAATACTCAAACTGCTGAATATTTGTATCTTGGATTCCAAAGTTGTCACCAGTAATATCTTTAATAGCGGCTGAGTGATCTTTACTGACAACAGACACATCCTTTTCTAAATGTGTTCTATTTGCACTTTGTGTAATTTTATCTCATCAGTCCAGTCATTAATATATGAAACAACAATTATTTTACGTTGTGCCAATTCCACACTTGCAATCATCAGTAAGTCCTCATTTAATACTAATAATGACCTTTTGTACCAGTTGTGCTGGAGTTCCTTTACATCAGTTTTACTTTTGCTCACAGTTGCACCTCGTTATAGTAATACAGATTAATAAATCACAAATTAACACAGACTTGTGTCAGGTAAGTAATTCCAAATGTGATATCATTCATTATACAATTAACATTCCAACTGTTAAAGTGCCAGTACATGAAGTTCACCCAACATTACTAACATATTACAATAACAGTGTATGAAGTAAAAACTATTTAAATACAATTAAATATTCAAATTGACTTCTAAGTTCATACCTCTAGTATGTCTGATACCCTTTTTGTAGCCATGACCTGTGCCTAAAGGTTAGAATACAGACTTTCAATTGACATTATAAATTTATACAAAGTACAGTTGTGCATTTAAATTAGGATCAGCATAAGGAGCAGAATTACCATCACCATAACTCCTTTTAACCTAGCAGAACATTACATTCACATAATCTAATATATAAAGTGTCAAACAAACAAAAATATATATTCACATTACCCTAACAGTATGTTCATACACTCTAAGCTAAAGTGTCTAACAACAAAAACAGAGATTAATATAAGTAATATGATGATGCTTGAGATAGAATATTGCGTAACAATTAATGCAGAAAACAAACTTAACTTGACAAGTATATCCAATATATACAGCAATCAATGATTTCTCTAGCTTTTGAGATGGGATTGAAATACTTTGTATGGTCTGGGGATTGATGACTGAGGAATATTCTTATCCATTGTTCCTGAAGCAATTACTTGATCTGTCCTTCTGAAAATCTTCTGATAAGGATGTCTTCAACCCTGGGACAGAGTCTTGCCCTTTCATCTTGGGTGGGAGTTTGTTCCTTAAGGCAGGGTCAGCCCCTTTCAGATGAGTCCTGAGACTTCTTATTAAAAGAAGCACCAGAGTGAGGAGCTGGGAATGTGAGCGGTTGTGTACCACTCCATGACTGGAGTGACTGACTGACTGGGGTGATGGAGAAAGGTGGCCCCACTGCAGAAAAACTACCTTTAAAATTAAATTAATGCTTTTAAAACTATGCAAATCAAAACTTCACATTTATAAATCCATATACATCTTCCACCGATTCTCCAGTAAAGCCTTAGTACCAAACAGGGCATGTTAATCAACAACTGCTGATTATTCTGTATAGCAGGTGTTGCTGTTTCCTTATAGACAGCATTCTAGTTTCAAAAAGTCTCCTAGTCACTGATACCAATATAATTAATTCCAGTTCTCTGTCTGATGTTAACCGATCATGAGGTCCTTTTTTTTGAGTACAACTACTAGCATCTAGTTATACCAAACCATTTTACAGTTACTGTAAGAAGTAAAGTCTGGTAGATACATGGAAGTTATAATAAGCACTGTGTTTTCCTCAGTTTGAGCCCTTAGACTAATCAGTTTATGACTTTTCACTGCAGGTGCTACTGCAATTATCTCTACTAATAGTTAGTGTCAGTGTACAATAATTTTTTGACTGTTGTTATTTAGTCATTTAGTGAAGTACAACTCTTTGTGACCTTAAGGAATTTAACATGCCAGGCCAGTCTGTCAAGAACTGCGGCTATATGTTCTTGAAAATTAATTTACATTATTTCATTGATGCTGACTATCCACCTTACCTTGTAACACACCCTTGTTTTTTGCATTGGATCTTTCCCAGCATCAGTGCCTTGTAACTATATGACCAAAGAATCTCAGTTTTAATTTTGCTATCAGGCCTTCTGGAAAATAGTCTAAATTTCCTTAAGTGTACTTTTCACCAAAGTTGCAGTTCAAAAACATTGATTTTTCAGTGCACAGCCTCCCATATAGTCTCACATGTATATTTTATAACTGGGAAAACCATAGTTTTGACTGTATGGATCTTTGTTGGCAATGCAGCATCTTCTCTATTGATAATCTTATCCAGAGTGGCTACAGGTTTCCTTCCAAAAACAAGTGCCTTTTAATTTCATCTTTGGACTCAGAACAAAAATTGTATGACTGCTTCTATTTCTTCCCCATCTGTTTGCTGATAAGACTAGATGACATATTTATTTATTTATTTATTTATTTATTTATTTATTTATTTCAGGAACAAGTCTGCTTTAGCCCTTTCAATTTCACTTTCATCAAAAGCACCTGAATTCTTCATTTTCGGCCGTCAGAGTGGTATCATCTGCATTTCTAAGCTTGTTAGTAGTCCTGACAGATTTGATTCCAGCATCTGATTCATCTTACCAGGCATTTTACATGATTTACTAAGCATTTCAGTTGAATAAACAGGATGACAATATACAGTTTTGTGCTGTTTTCCCAACACTGACCCACTCAGTTGTTCCATATGTGGTTCAGACTTCTGCTTCTTATTTTGTATGTCAATTCCTCACATGGCAAATAAAGTGGCCCAGCATCCCCATTATTCTAAAAACTTTCCATAGCTTGCTATGTTTTATGTGGTCAAAGGCTTTATAATAGTCAGTGAAGCCGTTGTAAATATTTTTCTGAAGCTCCTTTGCTTTCTCCAGTTGTGGGGATTTGATCTCTGTAGTGTCTGCCCCTTTTAAAACCATCTTGTACACCTGGCAAGTCTCAGCCTATATAGGTTCATAGGTTCATAGGTAGGTACTAGGCTATCTGCCCGAAGGCATTTATAAGTCTAGCCAGAATGTGTTGGCTTTCACCGCCCCCTTAGATTAGTTCCCTGTGCCTCTGTTCGGCAGAGCCATTGAAGTGATTCCTGTGGTAAACGTTCTGTTCCCATCCACTCGTTAAGGTTTCTCTTGAAGAGTGTTAGTGAGGAGCTCTGCTTAATGTAGAATGGAATTTTGTTCCAAAGCATGGGAAGTCTCTGGGACAGGAATCTATCCCTCCAGCATGTCCTATTTATTGTTGTGGTGAGGTTTAGATCCCTAGAGTGTGTGGCTTGAGGGGATATGGTTTTCTTTTGGTGGAGCATGTCCATCAATTCTGGGTTGGACATGGCTTTGTACGTCAGGCAGAGATCACCTCTGAGTAGGCAGTATGCAACCGAGTACAGCTGGAGTTTCTTCAGTTGAGCTGCATAGGGCATCTGTTTGAGGCCAGTGATCCTCTTGGTGAGGTACTTCTGTGGTCTTTCCCGCTGTTGCAGGTGTCTCCTAAGGTACATCTCAAATGGGGCGTTGTACTCTATGATGGGTCTGATGAGTGATGAGCAGAGGGGCACAATGATCTCTTTTGATCTGGATGCGAAACCTTTTCTGATTAGGTGACCCACATAGAAGGATTTTCTAACCACTCTGGCAATGTGATTATCAAAGCAGAGATTACTATCTACTTGGGTCCCCAGATCTCTTATTACATCTTCGGTATTTAAGGGACTACCTCCTATGTGGTAGTTTGTGGGTACTTTGTTTTTTCCAAAGGGGATGACTATGCACTTTTTGGCATTTAGCTTGAGGCCATGATTTTGACACCAGGTATTCATCTCAGTGAGACCCTTTTAGAGGATGTCTGTGTCAGCCGGAGAGTCAATTATAGCCCATGGTTTGCAGTTGTCTGCGAACTTGGACAGCCATAGTCCTCCTGTGCTTGCCTGTACCTCTGAGAAGTATATGCTGAACAGAAGGGGTCCTAGGACTGAGCCCTGGGGAACGCCACTTGTAACCAGTTTAGAGTTGGACCTAGCTCCCGCAACTCACACCATGTGGGTTCTGTCCATGAGCCAGCTGGCAACCCATCTTGTGATGTAGGGGTTTATGTTCAGGCTGGTGAGCTTGTCTATAACACCAGAATGGGGAATGGTGTCCAAGGCCTTTGTGAGGTCTAGGTAGGCTGTGTGTACCACCTTTCCCTCGCCTATAGCCTTGGTAACTGTCTCAAAGAATTCCACCAGATTTACGAGGCATGATCTGCCCTTAACAAAGCCGAACTGGGTAGGGGCCAGTGTTTGGAGGTTCCCAATGTCTCTGTTAATGAGTTCCATGATGATGCACTCCACAGCCTTGCAGACCCAGCTAGTCAGGCTTATAGGGCGATAGTTCCCGGTTCTGTTGTGGCTCCACCTTTGTGGAGCAGAATAACCTTTGCTGCGTGCCATGGGTACATAGCCTCTGGAGAGGCTGAGTTCAAACAGTGTGTTTAGGTGAAGGGTTAGTTCATCTTTGAGCTTGTGTAGAATGCAGCCTGGGACACCATCCGGTCCCATTGATGCTGTGTTTTTGGCTTTGGAGAGGGCTGTTCTAACCTGAGTGTCTGTGATTTCAGGGGCTCTTCATTCTTCTGGTATGGTTATGGGCCATTTTGCAGGTGAGAGGGGGGTGCAGTTTGCACTGAACCTGTCTGTTAGGATGTTGGTGATATCAGTCGGTTCAGTGTATTTTGTGCCATTCTGCACTAACTCCAAGCAGATCTGAGCATTGCCACTTAGATTCTTGACATAGCTAAAGAATGCCTTGTGGTTATCTATGGAGTCCCTGGCAATTTTTCTTTTGAAGCT
This sequence comes from Protopterus annectens, assembly GCF_019279795.1. Lineage (NCBI taxonomy): Eukaryota > Metazoa > Chordata > Ceratodontiformes > Protopteridae > Protopterus > Protopterus annectens. The sequence continues at coordinate 941,143,363 of NC_056729.1, forward strand.
AGCCTTGGATGATTTTATGGGGGATCATAGTTTCTTGCTGATACTGATCAGGGATGTCTTCCCTTCTTGGGATTTTACTCTTTTCTGTACTAGTTTCCTCCTTCTATTGTGTAGCTTGTTTATGGCAGGGGTCCACCAGACTGGTTTCCTTTTCTTGGAGGAGTGAGTCTTGGTTTTGCCTGGAATAGCATGATCCATGCATTCTTGTAGGCGCCCGTAGAATGCATTAGTAATGGATTTTGCAGCTTGGACAGTGTTATCATTTAGCATGGGGGCTTTGAAACTTTCCACCTTGGTCTTAAGTAACGTGAAGTTTGCTTTTGAAAAGTCTTTCACGGTGGTTTCCTTGACCGGGGGTGGGGGCGGAATGTGGATATCCAGAGTGATTTGTTTATGGTCAGATCTAACCAGCAAGGGGTTGACCTCCGGTGTGGAACACCGGTCACCCATGTTGATGATGACCAGGTCCAGTATGTTGTCAACTCTGGTGGGAGTTTTGACCAGTTGATCTAGTAACATTAAAAATGAAACCATAATCCTAGGAGATGTTAATATTAACTGGGCCCTTATACACTCTCCTACAAACCCCACTAACATCAACCTCTACAATTTCTCACAACTGATCACTCTGGTAACCCACCCTGCTAAAAACCCCTCCAATGGGAGTATATTGGATTGGATTCTAGTCTCCCACCCTCACTACTTCACCAACACTGGAACTCTTCCCGACCCACTTGGTGACCACTTACCCACCTTTACCCACCGGCTTCCCACTATCCTTCAGCATACTCACAACCACATTACAATCCGTGATCACAAAAACTTTAACCCAGTAATCTTTTCAAGCTCACTGCAAGCAATTAATTGGAACTGTCTAAAAACACTATCCCTTGATGATGCAGTCTCTTACTTTAACTCAACTTTCTTAAGAGTACTCGACTCCCAAGCCCCTTTAAGGACTAAAAGAATAAAAACTAAATCAGCTCCATGGCTCTCCAAAACTACTCTTGCTATCATGAGACATAGAGACAAAGCCTGGGGACGCTACCAAAAACACAAGACAACATCACTCCTTAACGAATATAAAATCCTCCAAAAAAAAGTAAAGAAACTCATTACTTCTGATCGTCAAAACTACTTCTCTACACTCCAAAACCAAAATAAAAACAACCCACAGAAATTCTGGAAAGGGATCTCAACTCTCCTCCACCCCAGCAAACCAGATACTCCCACCCCAGACCCAAATGCTCCAGATCATGACTTAGCCACCCAATTCAATTCCTTCTTTATTGATTCAATTTCTAAATTAACCTCCTCTTTCTCTAACACCTCTTTACTATCTAATATACCCTTACCCAGCCCCACTATTCCTATTTCTATACCACACTCCTCACCCACTGACTCCTCTACCCTCTCTTCTACATCCACCCTATCCCCAACTCCACCTACCCAAAACTCCCCCACCCTGACTGCCCCCTCTTCTCATTAAATCCTATACCAACATCTACTATTAAAAAACTTCTTCAGAAATTGAAACCATGTACCAATGCTCCTGATAATATCCCTTCCTACTTTCTCAGTATAGCCGCTGAAACCCTTGCCTACCCCATTAGCATTTTAATTAACCGCTCTCTACAAGAATACACAGTTCCCAAGTCTGGAAACAAGCCTTTATTATACCTCTACATAAAGGTGGTAACAATAATAACATTACTAATTTCCGTCCCATAGCCATCCTGTCCCCATTTCTAAACTCTTAGAAAATGTGTCCAACTTCAGCTCCTTCCTCACCTCCTAGACAACCATCTTATAACTCCCACACAGCACGGTTTCAGACCCAATCATAGCACCATGACAGCCCTCCTCTCCTTCCTTGAGGTTGTAAATAAAGCCCGTGACTCTGGAAAAATTGTTTCTACCTTACTCCTTGACCTCTCCAAAGCCTTCGATACTATCTCACATAGTCTGCTCCTAAACAAACTCTCCAAACTTCACCTGTCTTCCTCCTCTTTGAACTGGTTCTCTAACTGCCTATCTAACAGAAGCCAAGCTGTAAAATGGAAAAAAGCTACCTCCTCTTTTTTTGGTACCCCTACAGGAGTTCCCCAAGGCTCCATACTGGGTCCGCTTCTCTTCAACATCTTTATAAATGACTTCCACAAATCTATCCCTTTCTCTAGCATAATCCAATATGCGGATGACTCAACTATCATCTGTTCTGCCTCTTCTATTAATACCCTACAAAAACTTACTCAAGATGCCTTCTCTTCCACAGAACAATGGATGCTATGTAATCATCTAGCTCTCAATGCTTCCAAAACCAAATTAATGTTATTTACTCCTTCCAAAGCCATCCCTCCCGACATGGGTACCTTCTCAATTACTACTGTACAAAACTCACCTCTTGAAATAGTATCAGAAACCAAGCTTCTTGGGGTCCAAATCGATAACCAACTGAAATTTAACTCCCACCTGCAAATTAACATCAAAAAAACACACCAGAAACTTGGCATGCTATATAGACAGAACACATACCTCACATCTGCCACTAAAATCACTCTTTCTACCTCCTTCCTAATACCATCCCTTCTATATGGTGCCCCACTACTAACTAATCTTCAGTCCTGTCTAAAACAACAACTTACCTCCTGTTACAACAAAATCAAAAATTTGCAACCAGCCAAAATCCTCCACCCACCACTGCATCTCCCTCCATAAGCTAAAATGGCTAGAACTTCCCAATCAACTAACTTATACTCAACTAACTCTAGCCCATAAGCTTATTCTCAACCCTACCCTCTGTCCCTCTCTCTTCTGCCTTTAAAATGCACCTACCTAACAGAGTTCTAAGGTCAAATAATCAAAATCTACTCGAAGTACACAGACCGACTCATCCCCCAGGCAAAAACCTTCTTTCCTTCAGCCTCGCCTCTGGAACTCCCTACCTCCACTCATCCGCACCACCTCTAACAACTCTGCCTTCAAAAAGTCTCTTCACTTACATCTAGCTTCTCAGTGGGAATGCTCTTGTTCCCACCCCACATAACTAACTCTACTTATTTCACCCTCAATACCATATTCTCAATTATACTCAACTAACTCTAGCCCATAAGCTTATTCTCAACCCTACCCTCTGTCCCTCTCTCTCTTCTGCCTTTAAAATGCACCAGCCACTGGGGATGCACAAGCCAGTGCATTTCTTTGTGCCGGTCCCAAGCCCGGATAAATGGGGAGGGTTGCGTCAGGAAGGGCATCCGGCATAAAACTTCTGCCAAAAATTACTGATGCGGAGAACTTTTCATAATTGCATACCGGTTCGGTCGAGGCCCGGGTTAACAACGACCGCCACCAGTACTGTTAGCCAACAGGGTGCTGGCGGAAATTGGGCTACTGTTGGCCGAAGGAGAAAAGGAGGGCGAAGGCGTGCCCAAAGGCAGGAAGATAGGAGGAAGGTTAGGAGTGTAGCAGTGAGTGTAGGAACTTTGAATGTTGGCAGTATGACTGGTATAGGAAGAGAGCTAGCTGATATGATGGAGAGAAGGAAGGTTGATATATTGTGTGTGCAAGAGACCAGATGGAAGCGAAGTAAGGCCAGGTGTTTAGGAAACGGGTTCAAATTGTTTTATCATGGTGTGGATGGCAGGAGAAATGGGGTAGGGGTTATACTAAAGGAACAATATGCCAAGAGTGTTTTAGACGTGAAGAGAGTGTCTGACCGAGTGATGTTTATGAAGCTCGAAATTGATGGTGTAATGATGAATGTTGTTAGTGCATATGCTCCTCAAGTTGGGTGTGCGATGGAAGAGAAAGAGAAATTTTGGAGTGAGTTGGATGAAGTTGTGGTGAGTGTACCCAAGGGTGAGAGACTAGTGATTGGAGCGGACTTTAATGGGCATGTTGGTGAAGTGAACAGAGGGATGAGGAAGTGATGGGTAGGTATGGTGTTAAGGAGAGGAATGCAGAAGGTCAGATGATTGTGGATTTTGAAAAGGATGGACATGGCTGTGGTGAATACGTATTTTAAGAAGAGGGTGGAGCATAGGGTGACGTACAAGAGTGGAGGAAGATGCTCACAAGTTGATTATATACTATGTAGGAGGGCCAATCTTAAGGAGATTGGAGACTGTAAAGTGGTGGCAGGTGAAAGTGTAGTTAAGCAGCATAGATTAGTGGTATGTAGAATGACGTTGGTGATCAAGAAGAGGAGGAGGAATGTGAAAGCTGTGCCAAGGATTAAATGGTGGAAGTTAAAAAAAGGGTGATTGTGAAGTGGAGTTTAGGGAAGAGCTAAGACAGGAACTGGGAGGCAGTGGAGAGTTACCGAATAGCTGGGTAACTACAGCAGAACTAGTAAGGGTGACTGCTAGAAAGGTGCTTGGTGTGACATCTGGACAGAGGAAGGAGGACAAGGAGACCTGGTGGTGGAATGAGGAAGTACAGGAGAGTATACAGAGGAAGAGGCTGGCGAAGAAGAAGTGGGATTGTCAAAGAGATGAAGAAAGTAGACATGAGTATAAGGAGATGAGGCATGGCAAAGAGAGAGGTGGCAAAAGCTAAGGATAGGGCATATGGAGAGTTGTACGAGAGATTGGACACTAAAGAGGGAGAAAAGGACCTGTACTGATTAGCTAGACAGAGGGACAGAGCTGGGAAAGATGTGCAGCATGTAAGGGTGATAAAGGATAGTGAGGGAAAGGTACTCACAAGAGAGGAGAGTGTGTTGAGTAGATGGAAAGAGTATTTTGAGAGGCTGATGAATGAAGAGAATGAGAGAGAGAGAAGGTTGGATGATGTGGGGATAGTGAATCAGGAAGTGAAACAGATTAGCAAGGAGGAAGTAAGGGCAGCTATGAAGAGGATGAAGAATGGAAAGGCTGTTGGCCCAGATGACATACCAATGGAAGCATGGAGGTGCTTAGGAGAAATGGCAGTGGAATTTCTAACTAGATTGTTTAATGAAATTTTGGAAAGTCAGAGGATGCCTGAGGAGTGGAGAAAAAGTGTTTTGGTACCTATCTTTAAGAATAAGGGTGATGTGCAGAGCTGCAGTAACTACAGAGGGATAAAACTGATTAGTCACAGCTTGAAGTTATGGGAAAGAGTAGTGGAAGCAAGGTTAAGAAGGGAGGTGATGATTAGTGATCAGCAGTATGGTTTCATGCCAGGAAAGAGCACTACAGATGCAATGTTTGCTCTGAGAGTGTTGATGGAGAAATACAGAGAAGGTCAGAAGGAGTTGCATTGCGTCTTTGTAGACTTGGAGAAAGCATATGACAGGGTGCCTAGAGAAGAGTTGTGGTATTGTATGAGGAAGTCGGGAGTGGCAGAGAAGTACATAAGAGTGGTACAGGATATATACGAGGGTAGTGTGACAGTGGTGAGGACTGCAGTGGGAGTGACAGATCCGTTTAAGGTGGAGGTGGGATTACATCAAGGATCAGCTCTGAGTCCTTTCTTATTTGCAGTGGTGATGGACAGGTTGACAGATGAGATCAGACAGGAGGCCCGGTGGACTATGATGTTTGCAGATGACATTGTGATCTGTAGTGAGAGTAGGAATCAGGTTGAGGAGACTCTGGAGAGGTGGAGATATGCTCTAGAGAGCAGAGGAATGAGGGTCAGCAGGGCTAAGACAGAATATATGTGTGTAAATGAGAGGGAGGGTAGAGGAATGGTGAGGATGCAGGGAGTAGAGTTGGTAAAGGTGGACGAGTTTAAGTACTTGGGATCAACAGTTCAGAGTAATGGTGAATGTGGAAGAGAGGTGAAGAAGAGAGTACAGGCAGGGTGGAATGGGTGGAGAAGAGTGTCAGGAGTGATTTGTGACAGACGGGTATCCGTAAGAGTGAAAGGGAAGGTCTACAAGAGTGTAGTGAGACCAGCTATGTTATATGGGTTGGAGACAGTGGCATTGACAAAAAGGCAGGAGTCAGAGCTGGATGTGGCAGAGTTAAAGATGTTAAGATTTGCAATCGGTGTGACTAGGATGGATAGGATTAGGAATCGGTATATTAGAGGGTCAGCTCATGTTGGACAGTTTGGAGACAAAAGCAAGAGAGAGATTGCGTTGGTTTGGACATGTGCTGAGGAGGGATGATGGGTATATTGGGAAAAAGATGCTAAGGATGGAGCTGCCAGGTAAGAGGAATAGAGGAAGGCCTAAGATAAGGTTTATGGACGTGGTGAGAGAGGACATGCAGGCGGTTGGTGTGACAGAGCAAGATGCAGAGGATAGGAAGAAATGGAAAGAGATGATCCGCTGTGGCGACCCCTAACGGGAAAAGCCGAAAGAGAATGATGATGATGATGACCATATTCTACTTCTATACCTTTGACATTTATTCTCTATCAGTATTATATCACATTTATTTAATTCTAGTACATTTCTTCCTATTGTTTTAACTGTTATGACTGCTATTCTATCTGACGAGTTCTACATTTGTTTGTTTACACAATATTAATAACTCTCTGTACTAATATTGTAACGGTTAAAATGTTGTAAATACCTTCTGTTATGGAGCTTTTTAGAGTTCAGTTACAATATTGTAACTGTTAAAATGTTGTAAATACCTTCTGTTATGGAGCTTTTCTCCCCAGGACTCCATTGAAAACGGGTTCTTTATGGCCCAATGGACTATCCTGGTAAACCAACGGCAATAAATAAATAAATAAATAAATAAAGGGCATTTAAGTTTATAAATTCTAGGAAATGTTGGGCAATGTAGTTAGTACTTGAGTAGTTCTCCCAGTTAATGTTTGGGTAATTGAAATCATCCAGTATTAGGGTGCTTGGTAGGACCTTTATGTTTCCCAGTGTTTCCAGAAAGCCTTCTCCTTCTGTACAGTATAGGGGGGGGGTCTAGTGCTAAGGTTTATAAGTGCTTGCTATGAGTTTTGAGAAAGTACCGGGCTGAGAACTGAATGGTTTGAGTGCTTAAGTTGAAAGTTTGTCTAGTTCCAAGGGAAAAATTGAATAGGAAACTTTGTGGAGCTGGAAATAGTTATACCCTAGCTAACTGGTGCTGCCCAGCATGCAAAACCAGGCGAATGCGGTTTTTATAGCAGGGAAATGAAAGAAATAGAAATTAGCCCCAAATGGCCAATAAACTACTAATTTCTGGGCTGGAACCACTCCTCCAGGGACAGATAGGCTGCTCAAAGCTCCCCTCTCTCACAGGTGAACAGAGAAACTTTCTTCTATCCAAGTAAGGTATGGGCAAACACAGAGACTTATAACACAGCTCTGAATTCAGCACTAACCTGAAAACTGGACAGGAAACAAGTATATATATATATATATATATATATATATATATATATATATATATATATATATTTTTTTTTTTTTCATAAAATAAAGCAGATATAATAAAAAAAAAACACTTTAAATGCACAGAATAGGATACCTATTGTTATATATCTCAGATCAGAGTTGTAGTCAATGCCCCTAGTAATAAAGTAGGAAGAAACACAAATACATTAAAAGCAGATGAATAAAGTGCATTTTTTTTAATATATATAAAACAATAGAAAACAAACAAACTGATTTAAACAATTTACCCAATTAACCAGAAAAAAACTCAAAACTTAGCCATGTTCCAGCAGTCTTCAATCAGACAAGTTCTAACTGCACACTCATGCCACTAGGGTGCAGGGGAACCTTCTCCCAAAAAAGATGGCCTGGATCAGTGCTCAAGTTATGCAAACAAATCTAGATTCAGCAGGCCTGAATCTGTTCTATGCTACAGCAATAAGGCGCACCAATTTCAGAAAGAAACAGTTCAAATAAGCAGGCACAATAAGCCTGTGACCAGAAATTCCCAGCTCAGAAGGGCAGAATCCAGCCTCTTCTCCCACAAGAGTGCAGACCGCAAACCTTCTTAATGTAGAATAACTGGCCTGAAGCCCAAGTGCTTAAACCAGAACTAGTATACTTTTTGAATAGCAGACACTGAGCCTTCAATCAGCAATTCACAGTTTAGAAGGATGCAAGCTACCTGTCCTGCCACAACAGTGCAGACCACAAACCTTTTTAATATAAAACAACTGCTATGAAGCCCAAGTGCTTAAACCAAAAGACCTAGAATAACAGTTACAATTTAATCAGGCTACTACCAAGCATTAATAAATGCAGCAGAATAAATAAAACTGGGTACTTTTAAGAAGAGGCAAAAGCAAAATAAAGTAGCAGGAAACACAAATACAGTAAAAGCAGATGAATAAAGTGCAATTTTTTTTTATATTACTGAAGTGTAGGATCTTGAGCGCTACCTTGCTTAACAGTGAAACAAGTGCAATTGCTCAATAAGCTGACTTTTCAGCATTGTCCTTTTTGAGATTGGAATATAAATTGAACTTTTATAACCAAATGGCACAGTGTTGTTTGCCAAACTTGTTGGGAAATTCCCAGAAACACTGTAATGGCATCATTTTACAGGATTTTAAACAATTCAGCTGGAATTTCATCACTTCATGCAGCTTTGTTATTAAAAATACTTTCTAGGCCCCATGTCTCACTGTAGGTCATGCAGAATACCATCCTATGTATCGGTTGTTAGAGTTCTTCTCATATAATTCTTTTTATATTCTTTCTAGCTCTTCTTAATTTATTTTTGTTCTGTTAGGTCCCTCCAATCTTTGTCTTTCATGACCATTTCACCCAAAAGTTTCCCTTAATATCACCAGCTGTCCTAAAACAGATGCATTGTTTTTCATATTCTTTTGCCTTGTTTCACTATTTCCACTGCTTATTTAAATGCGCCTTCATATGTCCTATTGCATGTCTCTGCACCTCTGCATTCATTTTGACATATTTTCCTTCCTCCATTGCTTTTCATCCCTTGGTCACTTCTAAAGCTTTCGCAGATAGCCAATTTACATTATCAAGCTTCTTTCTATATGTAATATTTTTTATGCCACCTCCTAGACAATATCATAAATTCTGCTCATTGTTCTATAGGTAATCTATCCACAACATCTAATTCCATAAATCAGTTACCTCCACTCCATCTATCAATCCAGGATCCCCTTTCCCATTTTTGCATATGGGGTCATGGTGTCACTCTAACAGTGACAATCATCTACAGCCAATGTTTACACTGCCGGATTATTCACTTGGAATGTTGTTGACCACTTATCTCAGTGGCCTAGATGTTTTTTCTTGCTTTCTTTGATTTAATTGTAAGTTTTGCAATAAAAACCTGATGGTCTAACCCACAGTCGGCTCCAGCTCATGTTTTTGCTGATGGTATTGAACCCTTCCATCTCTGACTGCAAACTATAAAGTCATTCCAATGTTGATACTGACCATCTGATGATAGCCATGTATAACACTGTCACTTAAGCTGTTGGAAAAAAGGCTTTGGCTGTTAAAAGACTTTGTTGTGACCAGTAATTTACCTTGGTAGAACTTGACTACTGTGTGCCTGCTTCATTTCTTACTCCAAGGCATAAGCTGTCCATTATTCCAATTGGACTTTCACCTGTGATGAGTGTGTATCTGTTTTTATTTTGGTTTTGTTTCCAAATGATTCTACACATCTTTATAAAATTAGTCAACATCTTTCAGCATCAGTAGCTGAAGCATAAACTTGCATCACTGAAATGTTAAATGGTTTGCCTTGGTGTCTGATTAAGCTCATTCTGTCATTTTATTTTTGTGTGCAACCAAACACTGATTTTGACAACCTTGTATTAACTGTGAGGTCTGTTCCATTTCTTCTGCAAGATTATTGTTCATGGAAGAAGATCTGAAGATTATCTGAGGTAAAAATCATCAATTCCATTCCATCTTTATTCACTAATTCCCAAGATGCCAAAGTTTATTCCTATCTTGGCTGTTAGTAAAGATAAAACCATTTTCATTTCTGTCTTTCTGGGGATTTTCTTATTGATACTTATCAAATTTACTTACTCTGAATCTTTTATTTCGCTTTCTCATCTTCCATTGTTGTTAGGTATTGCAAGTTTGTATATTATACCAATGATAACTTTCATGCTGTACAAGAAGCACCGCTTTACAACTGGTCTTTCATCATGTTCTGAATACAACTATATGTCTATGGTTATGCAGAGCCATATACATAAACTAGCGCACAGAGTAAGACTGGTAGGCAGTATGCCTGTGTACTAAAGCCATTAGTAGTCTATAAAGATTTGTACACACTGGTATAGTATGTCATTTTCCTGCATTGTATGGCATTGCACAGACTATATATGCAAATGACCTCTCTTTCACTCTCCTGAGTACATGTGATTCAGGAGGTACTGGCTAGTATACAGGGTGTAAGCTATGGGGGAGCACCCACTTGCAATGCATTGGTGGTATACTTGGCACTGTAGCAATCCCCCTTCCTTGCTAATATGTTGCTCAACATACACTGCAAAGAAGGATATTAACACTAACAAAAAAAATGTTGTATGGTAGAAAATCCCTACTGACAACAGAGTTTCCTACTGTGCAGGCAAACCTGCTACCTTAATCAAACTTGTCCCACCCCTGTGCAATAATGTTGGTGAGCTCTCACCATGAAAACCCACATAGTACCAAATCCTCACATTTTAACATTCTGGTAATGAGCCTGTCTCCACTGTTGAGCCTAACAACTGTAATATCTTTATGAATCACAGTAAGGCACACAATGTCACAGGAGAGAAAGGCTCTAGTAGTTACCATTCCAAATTAATGTGTTAGTATTCCCCACTTCTTACCAGTTCCCACCTTTACTGTTAATCTCTCCTTCAGATCCAATACTTTCCCTGACTTATAGCAACAAGCCATCATCTCTCTAATTCCTAAAAATGCTTACACATCTTCATCACAAACTACTTTACCATGTCATACCTACCAGCCTCTGCCAAAGCACCATGTCAGCGTCTAATTAATTCCAACATCATATTTCCACTTGAGGCCTATTACGTGACAACCAACATGGTTCCCACCCAGATCATAATGCAGCCACTGCTCATCTCATTCTTACCAAAACACAGATAAAAGAAAACTTATAAAAGTAAGATTATATTTCTGACTTAACTAAAACATCTGACTTAGGCCAGAAAATCAAACCAGTCAGGTCTTATCCATTCACACTTGGTTTTTGCATATTTTTCAGCACTGTGATTTGATTATAAAGCAACTTGTCCATCTGCAGCTTCAGTATGCTGGTGAAGCCTCCACTGTTTCTCTGAATCTATGGTACATTTACTTGAGTCTAAATTGATCGATGGACCATTTCATTAAAGTAGGTTTCAGAAAACAAAATTAGAATGGATGTAGTTAATAGCGACAACATGCATCCTATACATACCATGCAGAGGACTTCACCCCTGCACTGTCTTATGTACTTCTACCTGTTCTGAGGTCACACAAACTCTGGGCAGGTGAAACCTTTCCAGTGAAAAGATCCTTTACCGAACTCAGCTTCTTCAAACTGTACAGTTCAATCCTCTACTGTTAGGGCATATAGTCAGTACTTGGATCTTCTTGTGGATGATCTGGCCTTGCTGAGTACTCACACATCTCCTGAGTTAATACTGGGGAATTTTCTTCTTTTTTTACTCACATTTGACATTTTTTCTCGGAAACTCACTGACTCAATTGTGAGTTTGCCAGCAGACATTATGATATGCATAAATCATTAATTTTCCATTTTTTCTGCTGCTCTTGAGTCTTTTTCCAGGTATTCCTTTTGGGAAAATTTCCACATTCATCACTTAAAGCACTAAAAACATAGAAGTGCATTGGCATTGTCTATTCTACCTGACAGAGAAGCATTATATGATCTTCTGCTGTGCCCATGATTCAGGCTCAGGTGTAACACTGGGAAAATCATAGCCAACACTGGATTGGAGACTCCATCACTCAGTTACAGACCTTTGCAGTTTCACTGCTAAAAAGGCAATTGTCATACTCTCCTGAGTTTTAGTCAATTCTTAAAAAGACCTTGTGGTGGTACTGTATATTGAACATATCATCAACTAGCAAAAGCTTTGGTTCATGCCTATATTCAACTTTGGGGAATGATGGACAGCCCAGTAGAGACACACCACAGCAAAAATTAAGGGGGTGCTGCAGAATAGAAGTACTGACCATCCTATGGATGACTAGCTGGATCATACCAATGATTGCCCTTGCTTTGGGGAGAACACACTTGAGTACACTGCCACCCACTAGAGTATGTTGACTGTAGTTTGGTGATAGAAGGCAGAATCAGGGAGCCCTTCTCATATGTGTTCCACTGGGTACAGGAGGGATTGATGTCCTAGCTTATGGGGGAGATGTCTCTAAATCCTCACAGTCCAGAGCCCACAGTTCAGGCTCTAGACTTTAGGCAACTATCTGACATGTCCTCACATTGAGTCAACACACCCTTAGGGAATATGGCATTATGTTAGCATTGGTACCCTGGTATCAGATACCTCCCACCTGTCTGTCACACTCTGGACCCCTCAAAGGTTGCTTGTGCATGAAACCCCCTAATCCCGACTTTTGGGATTTGGGAGGAGGCCCCTCTTCGCTGCTTCTTGTGATAAGTCTAAGGACATAATTGCCACAGTCTCTGAGACAAATAAAGATAATGATTCATCCACTCCCTACAGCTCTTTTCAAGATGCTCTCTTTTTTCAAAGCATCTTAAGGATGATGAAATCCATTATGAACTGGCCTATGCCACACACTGCTTCCATCTAGGAATTCCTCAATGACAGTATGGAAAGAAGGATTTGGAGTGTTGTCAGTGGAAAAATAAATCACAATTTGTAAGTGAACCTTTGATGCAATAAAGAGAGTGAATCAACATTAGTTAAGAGGATGGGATGGAGTGGGGCAACTGAGGTTTGAAAGTGTATTCAGTAGAGTCAGAGCAATTGGAATACTTTGGGGAAACATGTGAAGTACTGTGCTGCAAGCAGGAACTCTTCTCAGATTAATTTCTCCAAGTCTTTTAGGTTTTAATACCATGAAGGGAATGGACTCCCCCCTCATTCCTAAGTGCAATGAAACTCAACACTTCTTATACCTCACATTAACATCAATTACTCAATTAAAATAACAAAATTTTCCTCCAAAATTTTTAAAGAGACATTAGCTAAATTCACTGTTTACTTAGTCTTTTTAATTTTAACACTGGCTTGACAGAAACAGTGTTGGGTTTCATTGAATTGTTGTCTGATGAAGCGGTCTTGGATAATGGTGAAAGTGCTCACAGTTGTACAATAAAAGTTTTAAATCTTTGGAGATACATGGTCTGTTTGAAGCAATACTACTGCTTTTTCTGTGTTACCTTGCTTGTGGGTTCCTGCATTTTATCTGTACGTGGACTTTTTGTGGATATTTGGGACGTTTTAATATAATTTTATTAGACTTGTTGATCCTTCTTCTATTGGAACTGTCTGTGTTTCTTTTGTCCACATTGTTCTCTTCTCAGACTAATGAAACATATCATAACTACCAGCCTTTGCAAAAACACCATGTTATCATATAAGCAACTCTGGCATCATTGTTTCACCACTAAAGAGGCAGTTAATATATTACAAGAGTTCCGGGGGGTTGCTTTCTGAGGCATGCTGTTTGCTGTGAAAAAGGTTTGCCTTTTTCAACCTTCATCTAGTTTTTACAAGTGTTACAAAGCTAGATGTGTTCATTGTCCCAACTCTCCTAATGCATTAATATTTCATGTTAGCTCAGCCTTGCAACCTCAATGACCACTGGGGGAAAAGTGTTTTCATCTACCTGTGGAAAACATGACCTTTTCTATTTCTTAATTTAGCCTTCCCCTTAGTTTACTTCTTTTTTTTTTTTTTGCAATCCCTCAGCCTGTTGACCATCAGTGCCCATCTCCTATTAACAAATTCAATCCTCATGAAGAAAACAGCTGCCACCAGCCCATTTATTCTCTTGTAAAGTGAAAGACAATCACAGAGCCATTACCCAGACAGATATTAGGGTCTTCCCTGGCCTCGCGAGCCTCTAAAAGCCCACAGCAACTTCAAAGGGATGCTACAACTAACAGTTCATAGGGGAGGAACATGTGAACTTCTTCATGTGACTGCTCCTTGACCTATGTGGCTATACTGAGGCAGAATGTCCCTACAGCTTGGACTCTAAGGACTGTACCAGTCAGAACCCCCACTGGATGTCACCGTAGCAGTGAGCCAAGCCACATCCCTTTCCCAAACATATGCTGCTCACTGCCATCCTTCCACACTGATTCCTCCAGCTCCCATGCCCACTAATTGAACATGGGTCATATGGGTTGCAGTTAAAGGCTTTCTCCTTCTGCAGCATAGGGGGGGGGGGGTCAAACTGACCTTCCTCTTATTAATGGCATTTCAGGTGGCGAAAGTGCTGCAAAAAATAAATAAAAAAATGAGTAAATAAATAAATAAATAAAAATGTATCTGTAGATTTATTCAGTGAAAAGCCAGTTGAGAGTATAACAGACTGACTTAAAACTTGAGATAGCTGGTGTCTGGCCGTAGAAAGGGAAAGTGAGACAGTCGTCTTGCTAGTGTTCAGGGTTTCTAGTCTAAGTTATTGTTCTGACCTAGCAGACACAGTGAATACAAAGGAAGTAATGTGGTTTTCATCCCATTGTGTGTGGCGATAACTGCCTCAGACTCCACCAAAACTAGCTTCAACCCTTGACAGAGGACCTACAGTTCCTTGATAATTGCCACCTTGGGTAATCTTGTCTCAGAGGGAAGAAATATCTTTGAATTGAATGGAATCAAATAAAAGATGTAATTTTTTTCTTATCAAAAGAATAAACTATAACTGCATCAGTTGATATTGCTTCACCTAATGCCTGTGACTATTAATATTATTTACTCATAGCCTGCTAGTAGATTCCATACTTAATTTTCACTCTAACGCTCTCCTTTCTTGTTCTTGACCCCTCTCTCTCATTAATTTTCTTTAGTGTCGCCATCATTTCTCCCATTTCACTTTTCTCTTTTTCTGGTTTTTGAAGCTATTAGTTGATTAGTACAGTTAGTAATGTGAAACTGATGATGTAATTGTCATATTTTGGACATATATTTAACATAATCTACTCCATCACTGCAAAGTAATGTACTGAATGATGTTAATTCACTTTTAATTCTACATTATGCTTATCATTATGACTCTATAATCTAAAGTACACCACATATAATTCTATGTGTAATACTATGTATAAATACTATACTTACCCTACTTATGGTATTTGGCTTGCATTTTTTATTTATTTTTTTGCCTTCTATATTCTATAACAGCCTGGATAATGGCCAAACAATGATGTTTTGATCAACATTTATTTATTTATTTATTTATTTATTTATTATTTATTTATTTATTAATTTATTTGACATTTGTTTACTGTGGTGGTCTGACTGGGTCTACAGAACCCGTTTTCAGCAGAGGCCCAGGGAGAAAAGCTCCACATACAGTACAGTACAAATACAGTATAATCCAATACAATACAAATCACATTAGAAATGCTATACAAAATAAGTTGAAAGAACATAAACTACGCTACAATATATTACAATATATACTACACATCTAGACAGTTCTATAGAGTTACAACATTATAGACAATAATAGTCACTCTCACCATATAGATAGACTATGAGTAGTGTCCAAAAATAGTATGTAGGTTGTGCAAGGTATGACATCGACTTTTATAGTACATGAAAAAATAGAATGTTGTTTTCAGTTTGGAAAATAATAGCCAGATAGTTAGTGATGCAGAAAGACAGCGAGAGAGTTAAGAAGAACAGAGGCAGTACAGTCTGAGCAGTAGCTTAAGAATATGGTATAGAAACAGAGAAGGAGTTAGAAGAGCCTTAGGATCGTGCAGATTATGGGAGAGTGAAATGTGACAGAAGAGGAGGATGAGGCTAGTGTGGAAGAACAGGAAGAGCTGAGCATTAGGCAGGCTTTATGCAGGAGCAGAGCCATGTATTTTTTAAAGAGGCTTTGAAATGGCTTAGGCATAGACCTGGTACCTAGAGGTAGTGAATTCCAAAGTATAGCGACAGAGTATGAATACAGTGAGTGACCTGCTTTTCTTGTGGGTTTTGAGATAGCTAAGAGATTTTTGTCTTCTGATCGTAGGGTTCGATTTGGTGTGTAAGGTGTGACTAGACTGGCTAATGCAGGGCAGGCAGTAGGTTTGAAAGTAAGGTTGTGCAAGGTGGATAGCTGAATAAAGGCAAGTTGGTTGGGGAGTTCAAGCCAGTTTAGTTCTAGTAGCAGTTTACGGTGGTGTGCGTGATTTTTAGAGTTCGTGGAAAACGTTGCAACTTTGTTGTAGCACTGTTCCATCTTGCTTAGGATAGAAGTTTGTAAGTTAGTTAGGATAGGAGCACTGTAAAGAAGGGAGGAAATTAAAAATGTGTTTGCAAGGGTAGTTTTGGTTGCTGCAATAAAGCAATGTTTGTTTCTATATAAGCGTCCCAGTTTTTGATACTTTTTCTTTACATTTTGCTGTATTTGGGGTTCGAATTAAAGTTTATTGTCAATGATAACTCCTAGAAGTTTGGTTTCCTGCACTATTTCTATAACAGTGTTGTCAGATGCAAAGATGCTGCAATGATCAGTGACAGAGGAAGTGTTTTTGGGGTGAAAGAGTACTAGTTTCATCTTCTTTGGATTAAGAAAGAGTTGGGCATTTCTTAGCCAGGATTTGACAGCAGTATAAGACTGTTGAGTTTTTGAAAATAATTCTGGTAGTGATTGAGCAGTACAGATTCTGGTAGAATCATCAGCACACTGAAAGTGGGTTCCAGGGTGAGAGGCAGTGTGAAGGTTGTTTGTGAAAATATTGAAGAGTAGGGTTCCGAGGATGAAGCCTTGAGGGACTCCATTAGGGTTATGGAGAAAGGACAAGAGTACATTGGACCATTTCACTGCTTGTTTATGATCCTTAAGGTAGCTTTGAAACCATTTTTCTGTGTTATGTGAGAAGCCTAAGTTAGACAGTGTGTTCAATAGCAAGGGGTGAGACACAGTGTCAAAGGCCTTGCAGAGATCAAGAAAAACTGAGTCGGTATAGCATCCTGCATCGCTGGCCTTGTCCACAGTGTCTGTAAAGGATACTAGAGCTGTAGCTGTGCTACGGTTGGGTCGAAAGCCATGTTGGGTTTTGGTTAGAAGATTAGTTTGCAACAGGTATTGCATTACCTGCTGATGGATACCTTTCGAAAATTTTGGATATGGGTCACAAGATGGATATAGGATGGAAACTGGATGGTTCAAAAGAGTTGCCACCTTTATGGATGCGGTGATATGAGATTGTTTCCATACGATAAGTACTTCTGATTCAGATAAAGACCTATTTATAAGGATACTGATTGGGTAGGCGATTGAGTTGGCAGCCAGTTTGAGGTATTGTGGTGGAAGATCATCAGCTGAGGTGGAGCAGGGTTTTAGTTTTTGTAGCAGTTTCTTAATGGTGTCAGTGGATATGGGCTGAAGTAAGAATGTGGTTTGTGTAACATTTTGTTGAGTAGGGAGGTTATTAATGACAGGGTTAGAAGTAGTTGATTGTCTAGGGTTGGTGTCCAAATAGGTTGAAGGGTGGGGGACCAGCATTAGGGGTGTTAGTAAGTCTGATATTGGTTTTATGAAGTGCTTGTTAAAGTTTTGGGCTATTTGTGATGGAGGGGTAGCAGTTGATAGGGTGTGCTCTCTGTTTATTCCAGGGTTAAGTAGAGAAGATATGACTTGCCAAAATTTACTGGGGTTGCTTTTATGCTGGAGTTGAAGCTGGGAATACTATGACTTCTGATCTCTGTTGATTAATTTTGTCAATTTATGTAGTGTTTTGAAGTCAACATGATTTTGTTCATTTTTGTTTAGTTTCCAGGTCATCCAACCTAGGTCCCTTTGCTTCTTCAGGTGTTTGCATTCCTTAGAGAGCCATGGTGCTGAGTTCTTTTTGATTATTTTCAAATGAATGAGAGCTAGGGTATTAAGTATGTGAAGGAACGGAAGGTGTTATTAAAGTACAGTACAGCATCATTAAGTACTTTAAGTCGTTTGAGGAGTGTCCAGTCTATTTCATGTAGAAGATTGTTGAATGACAAAAATTAGTTGAGTTCCTAACTGATTTTACAGTTTGTACTCTTAGTTGTTGGGAGTTTGTTCTAGGGGAATAAGCTGGCAGATGATCATTCAGGGACCTAATGTACAGGAAGAGGGATAGTTGGTGGGGTGGGATACTAGGATCCAGTCTATGGTGTATTGGCAGGTAAGATCTTTGCTGTATCTTGTTGGAGTATTGATAAGCTGAGAAAAAACATAAAAATGTATACTATTCGTGGGGGAGTTGGAAGCTATGATTTGCCAATCTATGTTTACATCTCGTAAGATTATTGTTTCGAGGTTTATTGTTTGGAATGTCCAGGATACAATATTTTCCATCATTGGTATATTGTGACCTGGTGGGATACATATTACTATTATGCAAATCCTTTTTGAAGTGTTGAGGTTCAAAAAAGAGATTAGTAAAACATCATTAGAAAAGATGGATATATTACTGGTGTAGGGTGTGATGAATGTAGAGGGATATAGAAGGGCTACCCCCCCCCTTTTTAGATCTATCTCTTCTAGTTATTGCAAAGTTTGGAGGTATTATTTCAGTGTCAGTTTTACATTGAGGTGTAGCCATGTTTTGGTAAGGGCTAGTATATCAGGTTTATTTTGATCAGTCCAGGCATGCAGTGGGGCTGTTTTATTACATATACTTCCAAGGTTCAGTGTAAGTATGTTTAAATCTTTGGGGTTACTCTTGTGGTTAGGATTAGAGGATGGGCCTGGGTTAGGATGTATGTCTCCACATTTGAGAAGATAGGTAATAAGGAATGAGTACCACAGAAAGTGTTTTTTTATTAATAGGTGATGGTATCAATTGTGGTTTTCTAGGAGGTGAGGAGGCCAATCTGCTGCTTGAATAATATGGGAGGGCATAGAGGAAAAGCTGTGAGGAGATATTTGAGAAGCTGTGTTGTTTACTGGGGAGATGGTTGGAGGAGGTTGTTAATCTGTACTAGTGTGTGAGTGTATGCAAGGATATAATTGTAGCCAGGTTGAGAATTAAGAGCAAAGAGGTTAGGCAGGTTAGAAAGAGCATGTCAACTGTGATGGTGAGTTTAGAAATAGTAAAACATACTCAGTTAACAAAAAATAAAGTGACCAACCAGTGCAAACGATGGTTTGTACTTGCACCATAGGGGCAGACTGGGTGTGCACATGGAGAGGAAGACAAGAATGTGACTTCCCTGTACTTCTCCAAGCTCCATTTCCCTGATGCTAAACTTGCTGATTAGTGTTCTCTATAGGAAATCACTGCTGGTGCAGTTTCTAAGTGTGATGATTCCTTTAACTGCAACAGTCTCCCTTCCTTGTGTTTGTACAGCAATGCAGTTGTATATATGTATATATATATATATATATAGTTTGACTGTCATAATGTCGACAATCAGTTCTATTTTCAACTGAAATGTCGACTTTTTCACTTGAAATTTGACATTTACGAAAATGTAAATGCTGAAAATAACCTGGTAATGTCCATTTGACATGAATCGACATAACGTTTCCCCTGCACCTATCAAATAAGGAACACCAGTTCCTGTTGTCAGTAGTACAAATATACTGCACAACAATAAACTTTTTGTTTTTGTAGCTCCCCATCCCCTGCAAATTATATATTCTAACTCCGGGATCGCACAACAGTGAGGAAAGGGATGAATAACCATAACTGCACTGTACTGTGATCTGTGACAATGCTTCGAGTTCATATCAGTGAATGCACAGTGCATTCCCTGATATGAACTTTTGATACAGAGATGTTCAGTAAGATGGACATTCGAAAATCCAAATTTCAAGTGTTCCTTCTGCAAACATCTCAACTAGAAATTTTAATAATAAGCCATGTGTGTGTGTGTATATATGTATATATATATATATATATATATATATATATATATATATATATATATATATATATATATATATATGTGTGTGTGTGTGTGTGTGTGTATGTGTATAGGTTCATAAGTAAGTACTAGGCTAGTTCCCCTTGCCAACCATTTTAAGTCTAGCCACATTCTGTTTTAAATCTGTGAATCAAACCCTGTACTTTGTGACTGTGAGATAAACACTTTAACCATTTATACCAGCCTCCAACTCTAAAGGCAGATAGTCTCTCATATGTTCACTGGTAAATGCCAGGCAATCAGTCAACAAAGTATTACAAACCTAGCCAATAACTAGATAATGATCAGAAGTCAGACTCAAACCATGTACTTTGTGTCTGTGAGGTGAAGACCTTTACCATTATACCAACCCCACCTCTCAACTCTCAAGATTTTTTCACCCCAGATGGGACTCAAACCCACAATTGTTGGCTTAAGAGGCCAATACCTTATTCATTAGGCCACTGGGACCTGATGGATATATAAATTCAAGATGGGGGCTGCCATCACATGAGGTATTCATATTAAGGATATGAGTAAATCACTTCTAATGCTAATGCTGTCTACCTGACTGTTATCACTAATGACCTAAAATCTAGTGATTATCATAAGAAAAGAGAAAGAGAGATTTTTTTTAAGAATGATTCTGAGGTAATGAGGATATTACAATTACACCAGGAGATCCTAAACTTCAATTGATGAAGATCATTCTTAGCTCTTTATGGCAGGAAAATCTGTATTGTTACAGCCAGCACTGGCCTTTTGGATTTGGAGAAAGAGCAATATTTAGGGAGAAGATAATGGAGAATAGAGAGAGGTGGATTTAAGAGCTAGATTAAATGAGAGAAAATACATTGTGCTGAAGTGCTTATAACAAGAAGGATAAAGTGAGGAGATTTTGGGTGTGAATACACTACTGGGCGGTAGTGATAAGGTAAACGTTATTATACTGTTGTTGGTGAAGGAAGTGACAGCCTGACTGAGTCTATTGTTATAATTTAGGAAGTACCGCAGTAATGAAAAGTAAAAGAAAGCAATCAGCATTCATCGACTAACAATTAAAGAATTAGTCATGAGTAAGCAGGCTACGATGTAACTGGAAAAGGGTGTGGAAAAAACAATATGGAAACCGCAAGATATTACGGAGTGGCTAACTTAGTGGTGGATAAGGTGCAGAGCATGGAGGAGGGTAAGAAGTTTGAAAGGCAGATGTTTCCAGAGAGAAACAGTTAGCAATGTAGGAAGGCAAACATCTCAGACTTAAGCTCAGTTAGGTTAGGAAAATATAACAGATGGGGGGATGTGCTGTAGGGACCGGTTAGAGGTACACATTAGATAAGGTGGCTTCAAAACTCAGAGGGAAATCAGTGAGTGAGACTAAATACAAAGGAGCAAACTAAGCACATCATCAGTAACTAGTGTGTCTGAGTAAAGTCTGTGCACCTTCCATATGTTCACATGGGTTTTTGCCAGGTGCTCCTCTTTTTCTCCAAATTAAGTAAGTTGGAATTCCTCCATATTGGATTAAGTGTGTGTGCTGCTTGTGAATGAGTGTGCATATGGCTTAGATGCCTTGTGTCCACTGAGCTCTGCAATAAGCTGTGTATCCCCTGTGATTCTGAAAATAAATGGAAACTCAGTTAAGGATGGGAAAGGGAATTGTGTGATACCTATTTATAAGGGAGAAGGGCAGTGGATACCACATGCTTTGGGAGAGCAGGTAAACGCATATAAAAGTGGAGAGAAAAGTGTTGAGAACTAGGGCACAAGGAACAGGGTTGGTGAAGGGTGGGCAGGATGTAAAGGTACTATTGTTTCATTAAATATCCAGAATAAACGAAAGTGTCTCCAAGGTTGTAATTCACTCAATTTAATATTCGACAAGATAACCAGCCACATACAAAGCAGTTAAAACCACATGTGGTTCAGACGTTATATATATATATATATATATATATATATATATATATATATATATATATATAAAACACACACAGACATATCTATATATCTAGCTATATATATATATATATATATATATATATATAAAACACACGCTCGTGGTCTTTATTCATTTGGTTGAAAATAAAAATGAGCGACACTCAAATGAGTGTCAAAAATTCAGCAACAGCACAAATGTTTGTAATTTTTGGTCAGTCGTATATGTTACTCATGTTGATCAGGGATGATGTAATTTTATATATATATATATATATATATATATATATATATATATACAGATTGTGCGTGTTTGTGTGTGTGTGTGTGTGTGTGTGTGTGTGTGTGTGTGTGTGTGTGTGTGTGTGTGTGTGTGTGTGTGTGTGTGTGTGTGTGTGTGTGTGTGTGTGTGTGTGTGTGTGTGTGTGTGTGTGTGTGTGTGTGTGTGTGTGTGTGTGTGTGTGTGTGTGTGTGTGTGTGTGTATGTTTCTATGTGTGTTATGTGTGGGCCAGTGTAGTAAAAAACATTTGCAAACCACATTTAGTTGAATTCAAGCTTTAGATAGTCTATGCATGTAGGACTGTGCAGGAAAATTAATATTTAATAGAAAAGGTGGTAGTTGTGAGACTGCAAGATTTTCTTTTAGCAGATAGTGTGCATATGTGAGTTTTTTCAGGTTATGGTTGAAGTTATTGTTAGGCAAGGGGATAGATTTAATGTTATGCATGTTCTATGCTCTTTTGTCTTGATTAGTGGAACTGTTAGGGGAAAGGGTTTTTAGTAACATACTGTGTAGAGCTGGGGGTAGGGAAAGGGGTACGGTTAGTGTTATCAAACATTACTAAGGTGAGCTGAGAGGACAGCTACTCTCTTTATTCATTTGTGTGAGCCCTATTTCTATCCTCTGCTCCTGCCTCTGCGCCAAAACCTACACATTACATTAATTTATATAAAAACTTTTCCTAACACTATCACTATTCAGACAATGCTTAATCTGGGTTTTGTAGCTGGGAGTTACTATAGTTGAAGAGAAGTTGTCAGTATTTTTGATTCTCTTATTTTTATGTCACACATTTGTGTTGTTGCTCATTTTTTGTCACTCATTTGTTGTCAACCAATGATGATATAATTTTATATACGTGTGTGTGTGTGTGTGTGTGTGTGTGTGTGTGTGTGTGTGTGTGTGTGTGTGTGTGTGTGTGTGTGTGCAGTGAAAAATATTGACAGTTCAGTATGTCAAAAGTCAAAGCTGCAATATTAAAACATCAACAGTTCAGATTTTAGACAGCAAAAAATTTAGGCAATTCAGAATGTAGACAGAGGAAATGGGTTGTTGTAAGTAGTGAGTGTGTTTGTGCTTTAGAGATTAGGGTTACAGTAATAATTGGGTAAATGGATAGCTTTCATGATGTGGTTACTTTTTGGTATGTTTGCATATGCGCCTCTGTTTTGTAGTGATATTGTAAGAGAAAGGGTATTTCTAAGGTTACGTGATTTCTGCCTACTATTTTTGATCTTTTATACATAAAATTTGTGGTTTTCTGGCAACTCACTGATGACTGAAGTCACTAAATAATGGAAGACATTTGAGTTTCCTATTTTCTATCCTACAGAAAATGCATGATAACACAGATCCTGTTATTCTAGCAACTTCCTAAGTTTATAAGGGCAATATTTAAACCTGTCCTTATTTTTGGGCTTTTGTCCAGATTTCTTGACAGGTGTAGTGCTGAGTTTGGATTTGGGTTAGGGTTAGGGTTATCATGCATTAGTACAGTGGACAACATGCTAACCCTAACCCTAACCTTGGTCCTGCCTGTTATCTTAACACAGTACATTACTTTTGAAAAAATATTTCTGTAACATTAACACTATTCAGACAAACCATGTCCTGTGGTATTGCTATGGTTTAGTAATTTTTGTTTGTTTTATCTTATTGTATCTTATTGTATTTTAGTATAAAATGGTCAGAGATGTAGAGTGTTTGTTTTTTGTGATTTACTTCTGTTTTTTTGTCAGTATTCTGTCAGCATTTTGATGTGTCAGCATTTTTAACTGTAATCATTATATACACACATACACAGACATGCACACACACACATGCGCACGCACATGCGCCCACAAACACACACACACACACACACACACACACACACACACACACACACACACACACTGCCACGTTACAGCTGTTGCACGTTGTTCCCTAATAGAAAATAACTATTTCCTGATAGTGATGAAAATGCTACCTGCCAGGGAAAGAGCTATCATGCCATATTTACCCTTGACTATGTAGCTTTCAAATCTGCTCTTCTTTCCATCTTTCTATTCATTGTGGACAGCTGTAGTCCCATTTATAAAAATCATAGTCACTGGATATAACTGTTCTATTACAGGTCCTCAGTTTAAAAAAAAGAAAGTAGAGCAACCGAATCTTTTTTGGTGTCCTTCCACTTTGCCAACTCCTAAAGCAGACTTGTTTTCCTTACATTTTCAGTCCTTTTATGAGGAACTTGATCCAATAGCTCAATACTGCTAAATGATCGGGGGTGTTTTAGTGCTCTGTTTAAACTCCCTTATACAAATGTTATTTGCAAATTTGACATTCCTGAAAAGACCTGTCAAGGGCTGCAAAACATGGTCAAATATATAGCAACTTCTCTGCATTTAGATATGATCTCATAATCATTTATTGGGCTTCTGTTCTGCTCTACACGCCCTGCCATGCCACTTATCTTTCAAATGGTTTTAAATTATGTTGCTATAAATATTAAAAGTGTAGGATTCACATTCTTATCACCTTGTAAAAAGTCAGACTTATAAAAGCTACAATTCTTGGCAAAGGAGTGCAAAAAACAATTAATAAGACAAACTACCACTTGCCTGCCCACTGGTTTTGCTTTCAGAATGGCTCCAACATGCCTTCTTTTATAATTTCACCTCCTAGTGTCATTATAACACAGTTTTGTGACATGTTGTATTACACTGTTAATTGTACTGCAGTATGTATACCCTTTCTTAATATATGTTACATTTCACATCTATGACCTCATTCTAGTTCAGTACTGCACTCTCCTTTTTGGTCAACATGCAGTTCTAATAAATAGTTACTTATTTAAACCAATAACCAAACTAATTATCTGTGAACCCAATATATATAGTTTCTTTATTAGAACCATTTACTGTTCCCTGGTTCTTCTTTTTGATGGGCTATGCAGCCTTGTCAACTTGTTTATATTCTAAGGTACCCGTTCTTTCTATTCTTTTCGCAAAAAACATTACATATTCTTTACCCTGTCTCTCTCAGAAGGTATCCAAATTGCTAAACAGTCTAAAATATGTCGGAGGCATGCTGCAGATTATGTGACTGCACTTGTCAGACTATCCCAGACTATACCAAATTTTACTAACAATTTTGATAATCATTTTTTGTAAACCCAGCACATTTTTATGTTGATCCAGCATAGCTAAACTTGCTTGAATCAGTACACAAATTCAGTATCTCTGTCTAGTAGTTTCACTAGCCTTATAATTTGAAGACAAATAGTCATCAGTACAGCTTTCTTCTCAAAGTATCTATAAGAATTCTGCCTCTTATTTATAATGTGAATTACAAATGGCCAAACATTATACTGCTTTAGGCCTTCTAGGGGGCATAACATCATGTCATAATGTTGAAGATTTTTTGTGTATGTCAGTCATTTACATGTTCTATTTTCCCTGCTTGCTTACTTGCTGTCTCTCCACAATAGATGTCTTCTTAGAATCAGTGTTTCTGTCTATATTCTTCCTTACCAGGTGTAGATAGAGTGACGTATCCACCTATCCCTTGCCAGACTACCTCGTTCTACCATTAAGCAAGCCACTGCTGTGTGCTTCTGTGTAACAGTCTAAACCATGTCAGTGTACCTGAAGCCCCTCTCCCCTTCTCCATCAATAGCTGTTACAAAATAAATGTAGCTGCTTTACAACTGGGATAAGAGATGGAGTATACCCCAATATATATACCAATACATAATCTTTGCAAGGAGTCTCGCTTATCTTTTGGCTGAGTCTGTGCTTATGGAAATGATTTACCTGATGATATATAATATTTATGTGTAACTGTGTATGTGTAAACAGCTACTTTAATAATAGCTTTATGCCTCATAGAAAGGATATGTGCAGATTGAATTATTAAGATGCCTGTGTAAAATAGTACACTTAACGACATCTGCAACATTCAGAAGTATGAAAACAGCCTTGTTGAAGAACTTTGCAACAAGTAATGTATACTTTGTCATGTTTTTCATATATCATGTTTTCAAGTATAGTGTTCTCTTCAGAATATTTTCTATCCTACACATTTTTTAATTGCTTTAGCTATCCTGCATAATGTCTTATAGGTTTTTCATTTCTCTGCCATTATAACTCATAATGATTGCATCCTGCCTAGATGGTCTGGGCCTTGTCTGAAAAGAGTCACTGGATCAGTATACCAACCTGGTAAACAAAACCAAATAAAAGAAAAGAGAAGAATTCAAATAAAAGGCTTCCTCAGTTTCCTCCCATTGTCTGAAAGCACGGTAACTGATTGACTATGTCATATGTAGCTATCCATCTACCTATATATATATATATATATATATATATATATATATATATATATATATATGTACCTATGAATCTATAAACCTATGAAGATAGACCCAACTAAGCTAAAGTCTTCACTGTATAATACCTTTATTCTCCTGTAGAAGAGGTCATGGGACATATTCAAATGAACCCTTAAGGATATACCAGTGTGAACTTTTTACCCTTTAGTCTGGATGTTATTTGGAATATTTTTAGGCACCTTAATGTTTATAGACATTTTGCTTAGTCTTAAACTCTATATTCACAAAGTATAGCCCAAACCCCTCTTATGCTAAACTGACAAGCTCAGAGAATGAGCAAAACATGTCCTGACTACAGGTGGGGTTTAATTGTACTGGCCTGAATGCTCCCCCCCCCCAAAAGTCATTAGCACTTGAAAAACATGTAGTTGAAACACTGCTGTGTCCCCAAGGGTCATTTGCATGTATACCATGGGCCTCAACTACAGGATGTTTAAGATATTTCACAGCTGAGACTAATCTAGCTTAGCTGAGTCTTTCTTGGAGTTTTTACTGAAGTCTTTGTCTCTGTGATATTTTTACCCTTTGTTTTGGATGTTATGTTTGCAAGTATCTTAATCTTTATGGACATCAGGCTTGGCTTTAAACTCTGTGTTTCAAAAATAGCCAGTAATCCGGTTATGTTGTACTGATGAGATCAAAAAAGGAGCAAAACATATCATGGTTTTATTAGCATCATTATATTAACAATGACTAGAAAGGTGAAAACTCATGGACATTCAGAATCTTTATAGGTAAATAGCTGAAACATTGGTATGTGCTTAGGTGATTATTTGCATAAATCCCATGGGCTTGCACTACTGGAGGTTTAATGTATTACACTGCAAATATATATATATATATATATATATATATATATATATATATATATATATATATATATATATATATATATATATATATATATATATATAAATATATATATATATAAATATATGTAGCCCGCGGTGGTGCAGTGTTTTGCATAGTCGCCTCACAGCAAGAGGTTCTCCCGTTCAATTCTCGGCTGGAGCTCCTTCTGTGTGGAGTCTGCATGTCCTCCCCACAGTCGAGTGACATTTTGGTGACCCCTAACCAGGAAAAGCTGAAAGAAGAAAAATAAATATATATATATATATATATATATATATATATAGAGAGAGAGAGAGAGAGAGAGAGAGAGATATAGATAGATGTATATATATTTCTTGGAACATGTATCTAACTATAGTTTAGATACTTCTATAAGTTTAATAATGATCGAATGTATAATTTGCTTAACTGAACAGAGTCTGTAAACTGTTTTCAACATGTATTGATATTATAATTTTTCCTGTATTATTTTTTCTGCATGTTGTGTTTGGAGCTTTTCTCCCCAGGCCTCCGCTGAAAATGGACATGTATCCAGTCGGACTATCCCGGTCAACAAATGTAAAATAAATAAAATAAATAAATAAAATAAATAAATAAAGTAAACATGGGTTCCCTCCTAAAGGACACGTGTGTGTGTGTGTGTGTGTGTGTGTGTGTGTGTGTGTGTGTGTGTGTGTGTGTGTGTGTGTGGTTGACAGCTATTTAGTCAACCATTTATGATTGAGTAAGAAGGTGGCCAACAGGTGTCCAAGACTGCATTATTCCTGGGTTTGGGGAATATGCCCTTACCCACTGTTTGTGCAATCTCAAAGTTAAATGAAATAAGTCGGCATTTCCAATGCGCACTTCCAGTCTCAGATTCAGATATGTGAATGTCTTTCTTTATCCCTTTCCCCATGACAGTTCTCACCCGTTTTAACTTCTGAGTATCTATTAACCTTCGTTCTCTCCATATTCAAATGTATAAATATTTCTTGTGATGCCCTGTTGCTCTTTATCACATTTAATTGGTCACTCATTGCCCATTCCAGGCTAAAATCATGGCATTTTCTACTAACCTACATGCTCTTACAGAATGCATTTATCTTGCTTTCTCTTGCTGTTTTTCTCTTTCTGCTTTGTGTTGTGTTTCTGACAGTGAATCTTTTCTGTTCTTTGAAATCATTCATGTATCACTCCAATGGATTCGTTATTAATACCAGATTACAGAATGGTAGATAGTTAGCATTCTAAAACATAAATGGAGATTAGGTGTAGAAATCAATGTAACCATGTTAAATCTAGAATTACTTGATGTAATGAGATGAGTAGCCATACAAAAATACATAAATGCATATTGAATGAAACAAGAAACATAATGCGTGAAATATTCACTGTACAACTAACTGATGAAAATTGCACAATATTTCATTTAAAATAGATCATCCTTCCCTTCTAATTACCCGAACCAACAACAATCACTTGATTTTTAGGTGTTAAAAACTTACTGATCATGTTTGTTTAACAACAATCTGTATACAAAATAATAAAAGGAACTGGCAGAAACAACATTAAACAGGTGTAATCTGCAGCCTTCCTCATATACACAGGTATACACATGCATAAAATACAACCTTGATCCATTCATACAGAACTGCAGCAGCACACATGCAAAACAAATGGAGTTTCATCATCTAAATGTATTTTATAAAAAGTAACACATTTCTTTTTTAAATAATGCATTGTATTTTTAGTTATAACACAAATTTATCTACCAGCAAATTGCATGCTCTGTTTACGAATTTATTGAATGCTGATTTAAAAAATACAACTTAATCTAACTTTTTTTAAAGCAATAGACCTTTTCTTGTACAACACCAGCAGAGATGACTCCAAATCTGACTGACGGGCACTGACAAGCCAGGAAGACAATAGCTGCAGCAGTTATTGAAGTAGAGACCTGGGTATAAGAAGAGTTTTGTGAGACCAAGGAATTAATTTGTATAGATTCAATGAGGTTCTGGCAAACTCTCTAGTGACTCGAAAAGGGGAGGCAAGATACTGCCCAAGCTGACCTCACTTGAGGACATTACTAAGAGATACAATCACTTTGAGGAACTCCTGAATCCACTTAACATTGTTCCCTGTAAGGAGATCCTACCAGAAGCAGTTAATGGAAGTGGATCCATTCTGGTGGATGAGGTCCTTGTAGAAATTAAACCTTTCCATCGTAGCAAGACCACAGAAGTGAATAAGATCTGTCTGGAACTGCTGAATATATCTTATTGTTGGGCCATTATGTTTAATACACATTTTTAATTTTGATTGAAAGGCAATTGGAATGCAACAGTAAGTCTTGGGCTAGCATATTAGGGCAGTTATCACCATTTTCCGAAAGGAGACAGAAGTTTGTGTTCTTATTATAGATGGTATCACTCACACGGCCTTCCAGTGGAAAGAATATACCATGGTGCTAGAAAGGAGATTTTATCCAATAACTGATCTTGTAATTCCGGAGGAGCAATGTGGATTATATCCAAAGCCTGCTCCATGACATTCAATTCCTTTATATGAAGAATGGGAGTTGTGTTTGGATCCTCAGCATTAAATTCAACTAGATTAAAGTTCCTGTAGTCTTGTCTCTAATCCTGTTTGTGATTTTCATGCACATAATATCAAGGCCTAGCCAAGGTTTGGGAGTGCATGTTTGTTGTGAGACAATGATGTTTTCCTGTTAGCCTCCAATGACCATAATCGCCAGTGTGGACTGGAGCAGTTCAATGGTGAATATGAACCAGCTGGCATGAAAATCAGCACTTCCAAAAGAGTGCATTGCTTTGTCAAGTGAAGGGGAAGTGGCACCACAGATGGAGGAATTTAATTGTCTTGTTTACAAGTGAAGGCAGATTACTGACCAGTGCAGGGTACATGTGTAGTAGTGCTGTATGCATTTATTGTATTGGACTGTCATGGTTAAAGAATAAATAAGTTATAGAATAAAGCTCACAATTTACCAGCCATGCTGTGTCTCCATTTAACCTATAGTGATGAGGTTTGGCTAGTGACTATAAGGACTGTGAGGATGAAATTGCAAAAAACTGGCAGAAAGTCTGAACGTGCATAAGGTAGCTGGGCTCATTCTCTGTGATAGAGCAAGGACATTGGTAGCAAGGGAACATTTAGAAGTGCAACTTCTACTCCATTGTGTTGCGAGGAGTCATCTGACATGGCCTAGGTACCCAGTGAGGATATCCATTAAGTGTCTCCTCTGTGAGGGGTACAGGTACAGCCTACTCTGAAGAAACACCAGGGCAGACCCAGGGCATATCAGCACGATTATATCTCTTAGCTTGCCCAAGAACATCTCAAAATCCCATAGGATGAATTGGAGATAATTGCTGAGGTTACAAAGTCTTGCCTGCACTACTTCACCTGCTACATCACAGCTCTTAGCAGAACAGGCACTTTAGAAAATGAATGCATGAACCACGATCAAGGCAAGATGGAAAGGCAAAGTTATATTTTTTCCATTTGTATGACACATCACCCATCTGAGCCTTAATAAAAACATAAAGGGGCAGGCTCAGCTACAGTAGACACTGTGCAGGTGCCATCACAGACATAAGTGTACTCAGGCAGAGTATGTTGCTACCCCAACTCATTTTGCACACAGGTTTTGTTACCATTCTCATACCACACTAGCCAGAGGTGAGCCCACTATTACTCATATCCAAATATGTTTTACATTAAAGTACATGCTGGGATATCCTGCAAGTCTGAATACCTGTCTTGTGCACATATATGTGACTATAGGTAACTCATTACTAATGACAGTATGAGCAGCAATGTGTATGTATATGTATTTATATACACTGGTAGTTGAGCCAGTCCACAAGAGCCCTCTATCTGTCATGACCTAGGTATAGTAACAAATACTATAAAACATGAGTAATCAAGCCATGACTTGACACCATTAGGCTAGTTTAATGTTAAATTTAAAGAGTTCATGAGACTTAATACTGTCCTATTCTAAGATCATCTGAGAATACCAATACAAGCTTCCAGTAAATGTGAACCTGTTAGAATACAGTTGTGATTTCCTTGCATTTCTTCTAAGCATTAACACTCATCTGCTTTTGGAATAATTTAAGTTATGGAATGAATGCTGATAGCATGGCAAAGCAGGGAGGCTGTGACAGAGGAGGTCTTGTGTGTACAGGATAAGAGAGACTGGGAGACAGCAAGGGACAGATGGCTAAGGGGGACAGAAGATCTAAGCTTTCTTGTATGCTGTTTGGAGGTGATCAGGTGGTGATGAAACTTGCACTGAGGTAAGCAGCTGATAGCTCAGAATACAGATCAGCCAGTAACTCTGAGATGAATAAGCAGCATGCCTTCTTCCATGGTAGTCAGGCAGTGGTGTTGTATCTTGTTGTATCAAAATTGAAAATTGTCATCCACATAAAGGAGCTGATCTCTCTTTTCCAAGAATAAAATGAGTAAGTAGATGTATAAAGTGAATAGTAGTGGACCAAAGCCCTGAGGAACCTCATTTAATACTAGCTGAAGTGATGACTGACTCTGATCATACATTATGTTGAAATGCTTATGCTGCAGATTTGATGCATGTGCAAAATGCTACAATTTACCAGTTTTGCACAGTAAGTCATGTAATGTTCTTTTTTAGTGTTATTTTTTGTTTTGTCTCTGAGTCACTGATTCATTCTGGTTCACTTCTGCTTTGTTTTCATCAGCCATTATCTGCCATTATCAGATGGAGTTTGCTTTAATTGATTCCTTGCTTTAGTCACTGCTGGAGTCTGAAACGTTAGAGCTTTGAGAATCTACCAAACTGTTTGGGATATGTATCTCACTAATTTCCATGCTGTCCAATTGTTTTATATCGTGATTTTTTTCTTCTCTTCAGTAATACTAATTACGTTTCTCCATTTCACTCAGAATGTGTGCTGTAGTTCTTTTACCTGTGATGGTAGTTATGTTCTCTGCTAGACATCATGTAATGTTTTGCCAAGACAACAGACTCCTTTTTTGTATGTAACTTCACTACCTGAATACTGAAATGCTGCCTTGAAATACTATTGTTAAGAACTTTGTCTGAAATGTTAACACAAATTCTAACTTACCTGATTAGTTACTGGCTAACTTCCCTAACTTCTAGCACCATATCCTACTCTAAGTTCTCCATTCTGAATTTTGTAATACTGCCTGTATTTTCAAGCACATAAACATTTTCCTTTTTACACCATTCAGACACAAATTTAGCTATGTAAGTCAGACTTTTATTTGCTAGTTATCATTCAAGATTTGCAGTTTATCTAAGTTATGTTTTACAGGATTAATATTTCCCTCAAGATTTGTACAAGATTTTCAAATTAAATTGCCAGAGATCTTTTTCTGTTCCACTTGTTTTACTGATCTGTTCTATCTAATGTTTTGCTGTGTCATACACTGGGAACCTACTCTTGGTTCCCCACTTTATGCTTCCTAGGCAGGCTTTTATCATCTGCTGAAGACTGCATCCTTAAAGAGCCTGGTGGTGGCCACTTTGCCTGCCTCGGCCATGGATGTCCCAAGCAGAGGGACAGGTACTCAGTGTTATTTTTGTATAATCAAAGCATAAAGCATTCTGAATTTCCTTTGGGGGAATCTCTAGTGATTAGCAATATTTCAGTCCACTTAAAAATTACAGTCATTTGTTCTTCCTTGGTCTGTAATTTGGTGCTAAATTGTACTGCTGTGTCTGACTGTAATAACTGAGCTATTATTTCTGATTTTTCATGAGACCTTAAGTGTTAAGCAATGTACTTATTTTCAGAATTGAACCAATACTCAACTCAAGAAAAGATCAACAACAAAAAAACTTTAACTCTGTATGGCAATGGGTAAAAACCAGCAATCTTTCAATTGCTGTATGCTCTTTTGAACTAGCAAAAGAAATCAGATGCAATTACCCATAACAGACCCTCTTAAAAATAAATATAATGTCCTCAAGTACAACCAAAGCATGTGAGACTCCGGATGGATCCCTCCCTGTCATTCAAAGAACACACAGAGTGTATGGTCAATAAGGCCTCCTCTTAGCTCAATGTTTTCTATACTATCTCCATCAATCTGACACTTGAGTAAAACAAAATTCTGTATAGATAGATAAATAGATATATCAATATATACAATGGCTATACATGCTTTAATCCCTATAGCAAAAACTAGGCTACCTGCAATTGCTCTAAATCCTAGGCACAACACATAACTCATTTAAACAATCAGTAACAAAATTTGTATGCGCATATCCCTAATCCCACAAATGGAGCATTACTGCACAGCATTGCAAAATAGATAATTGGCTATCTGTGCCAACTCATATCGCCTATCAACACTCAGAGAGCCACTGCTGTTCCTTCTCTGGAACAAACTATCAAGAAAAACAACTCCTTACAACTTCTGCTCAAGCACTGGTGACCCTCTGACCCTTCAGAGACCATTTTTGTATTCAACTTAGGTACAAAAAAAAGCTTTAGAAAAATCATGCCAGGTAACTGGAACCATGTCTTAAAGGAACCCCCACTTCACAGACACATTAAAAGAACACCAAAAAGGCAGTTAGGCTTAACACTGCTTCAGAGATTTACCTTATAGAAATATACATTAAATCCTTCTGGTAGAGTATAAGTGTTCACATAATATAAAACCTCCTAAACATTAATACAATTTACTTTAAAACAGATTAGCCTTAACATACAACAGTACAACTTCTGTCTGTACTTTATGTATTAATGCACATTATCTGTGAATACTGTCTTTCTTGGCCTCACACTTCTTCCTCCTCAAACAACTGATCTGTACATCACATTCATTATACTCCCTGTAACACTGACATTTGGAATGTGTTTCATTCTTTGTATCACCCTTGAACAATCCTCCTATGGAAGAAAAACTTGTCACCTTTCTTCTCCGTCATTCTTCATTACCTCTAAGCACAAGAAATCTGTACAAAGCCAAAAATAATGGAGGACAGTGGGCCAAAATCAAGGATAGATTTTAAATATTGCCTTAAAGGCTTAGTTGCTAGAATAAAATGCATTGCATTAAGACATACTTTATGAAGGATATGAAGTCTGAAATTCAAAAATGTGTCATTATTTAGTGACTTTAGTCCTCCATGATTTGTCAGAACTTTATAAGGAACAGACCAAAAAATATGAAGCAAAAAACCTGGCCATTCTGTGACAATCTGGACAGCTGAGAGGTATGTTGTCCATCTTTACAGCAGTTATAGTATGGCTATACTTCATAAGACTTGTAAAAATGAAATGTAACTCTATGGTAAAAAAAATAAATAAATAAAATAAAATAAAACTCTTTTTATAACCTGTTACCTCTTTACAAAATTTACAAAGCAAACTGTGTGGTTGATTATACCCAAGACTGTGATGAAGAGTACGGCATATTTGAATATTTATCTTAAATGTTAAAATTGTTCAAAGTTCAGTGCCTGAAAATAAACATGATCACTGTCACATAAAGGCATTCATCGTCAACTCTGCTAACCAGCTTAGCTTTCTGTAAAACGGACATATTCTGTACACTTGAACTGTCTGTGAAATCTCTGTCTTAACATATACTTACATTGTCTAATAATTTATGTACTGCCTTGTAGCTCAGGTCATGAACAAGGGTCTTCTGAACCAGACTATCTTTACAGAAAGCACCTATTGCAGTCAGGGTCATACACTTTGTACCGAAGTGTCATAATAGTAGGTTATTACTATAAGGTTACATTTCACTGTGTCTTACTCTTATGTTTCCTAGTCTAAATTTTGTAATACTGCCAATATTGTGCCTTATAAATAAAATATATTTATGTGTGTGTGTGTGTGTGTGTGTGTGTGTGTGTGTGTGTGTGTGTGTGTGTGTGTGTGTGTGTGTGTATTAGATATAGATGATACATAGATACATTCATATATCTATGTCTATAGATCTGTACCTAGACAGACAGAAAGATAAAAATATAGCTACATACTGTAGTAGAGGCAGCAAACACCACACAAGTGGCTGCAGTCAAATAAAGATCTAAGGCAGTGTCAACAAAGTCTGGGTTATCTGAAGAAAGGGAATGAAAAACTAAAGAAAATGTGGCAAGTATGAAAGAGCTGCAGATACAGTCTAACAGCCACGGAAGGGTCGGACTGAAACAACTCAAAAGAAGAGAGGCGCTGTTTAAGTAGAGATGGAAAAGACAAATAATAATTTGAAAAAATGGTGTTACAGCTAGAAAGAAAAAAAGAGAAGGCAAGACTCAAGCTGGCATTATGTGTTGACTTAGTGATTAAAGAGAAAATCTGGCAAAAGACCCAAGTGGTGGATGATACAGTGATCTACTGCAAAGTACCAGAATTTGCAATCTGAAAATGGAGTGTTCAAAGAACAACATAAAGAGACTGAAAATAAAACTGTTTAACTATAAACCGTCTTCTACTCCCAGTGAAGTAGTTAAGGAAATCATTTCCTTTAAAGCAAAATCATCAAAGCTTGGCCAAAATCTGACAGTGCAAATAAACTGTTGCCACTAACTAGTAAAGCAGTTGAAAAGGCTGTGTGCCCTTACCTCTCAACCGTACCGAATTTCTCGTTTTTTTTTGGTTTTGAGGTCCAAATAATGGGATGCCACAGTTAACAAGTGGCACCCCTTAATTTCCGAATTTCCCAGTTACTTTAGCTATGGGTATTGCTTGAGAAATGTACTCCTATTTTAATATGGCAAAGCATTGTTTTATAAAGCTTTTATTAACTTTATATAGGGTTCTGAAAAAAAAAACATTTGCACAGGCAGTAAGTGTGCACTGCTGATTTAGAGAGTCAAAAGTATTTTTCTGTATTTATTAACTAACACCTGTCAAGTCACATCAACACTTGTGTAATCAATTAGTGCTAACATTCTTCTAATGCTACATTGTTTGCCATACACAAAATTGCTTTCTTAGTAGATCATGTGTTAGCGTTGGCAGCATGTTTTAGTTTTACAGAATATTAACATCCGCCGCATAACAGAAGCACTCAGGTTACTCCAGAACAAGTACAAATATGACTCTGTCATTGTCCATGTTGGTGTGAATGACCTGAGCTGTACCTCCCTGGACTACATGAAAAGAGACATGGAGGAGCTCTCTGATCATGTAGCCCAAGCCGGTATAACCCTGACCCTGAGTAGCATCCTGCCCTCACCAAGAATGATACCATGGTATAAAGAAAAATTTCTCCATTTCAAGAATTGGCTAAGTTTCTGGTGTCATTCAAAGGGGATCCAGTGTCTGTCCACCTGGAATGACATGCTCGACAAGCCATGCTGCTTTGATGAAATAAACTGCTTGAAACCACCACGATGTAATCCAAAAATCATTTAATATAAAAGTAGAACAGGAACGGAACAAGCGCTTTCACACAAACAAATTGTGCTTCATCAGGTTACAATCATTCATAAAATCCCATTTCCTTTTATAAGAACCCCTTTTATCATAATTAAACAATTAATTACATCAATTAAATAATTAAAATCTATTTGCAAACTTTGAGCTCGTTTATAAAGTTCCAACAAGGAAACAAAACAAAACAGTGGTATTGTTTTACCTATCTGATCTAGTTTTTTAGAACCAACATAGAGATCTATTTGATGTTTCACTTAAATTATTTAAAGCTCATCATTATAGATCTCATAAATACCGCATTGTCTATGGTGATATGTAAGAACTATTCAGATATCAGCATTGTATTTCATTGGCTCAAATCAGGAAGCGATGCCCATATTTAGTTAAAAGCAGACCAGAGTGTATCATATTAATTAACAAAATTGTGAATTAAATAGAGCTACTCAAGCTGCTCAAGTATTTTTGTTTAACATCCGTAAATTGGACCAGGAAGCCATGCCCATATTTAGAAGGGGCAGCAGTAATGTAGCTTCCATTAGAGCTTTTTATTAAACTAGCAATTCTAGCTCGTCTCTAAGTGTATTCGTTCCCACTAGATAATGTATATCTCATAAAAATACTTATACCAAGACACTTGGTTTGTATGTATCTATGCAATCATAAGAATTATTATAAAGATTATTACGTCATCTCAGCATGTTCGCCAAAGGACTTATGCAGATATGATATGTTTTTAAACAGAGCCACAATCAGATATAACAGAGTTTATGTCATAATAAATATCATAATAAGTTAACAATTACATAGGACAAAAATTGTCGTATTGTAGCAGCTAACTAAACTTTGCACAGTAGAAACGCTGCCATATTAATCACGGCAGAAATGGTATGATCACAAAAGAATATAGTTGTGATACAGGATATGTTCTATTGTCAAAGATGTTAAAAATTCATTAATCACCCAGATATTCAGAGTATATATATAACTTGAAAGGTATCTCAAATCTTATAAGTAATATATTCTTTTGAGAATAGAATCATAAACAAATAAGTCAATACCACAAACGGGACCAAATAAATAGATGAAATAAAATAGAATATAATAAAATGAGCAGTGTAGAACACTGCCTATAAAAATAGACATAAAATCTCAACTATAATATGATCTTCAAAGTTTAACATTAGAAGCTATATTATAGAATACCATTATTTATTTATAGTTTACAAATTCAACATATATCAATGTTGTAGATAGAAGCTTCATCATAGAAAATTCATGAACTCCGTGGAGTCCAGTATAAATATTTGATCATATTTATCAAAATTAATACATATAAAGAAAATTAGAGACTAAATATATATGAATGTATAAAATATAAAATAATATATGGAACATGTGAAAATAAAAATAAAAATAAACTTGTAGTACCAGTATAAAGTAACAATATATACAATGAAATACTTATATCTTATGAATTTTTGATGAAAATGACTCAGTATGCGAGGATTAATTTACGTATTTATATATTAGTTTGGACCTATCAGAGCTGGTCGAAGATTAACTACAGAGTTGAGACCTGGCAACAAATGTGCTCTGAGTCTCAATATCCATCTTAGCTCAAAGCCCTCCAGAGTATTTAGGTTATCACCTTCCCTTCTGTTAGGATCCACCACCTGTAGAACTTGAAACACAAAACTGTGTTGAGGATACATACTGCAATGTAAAGCTAAGGCATTATTGAGGTTATTCTTTCTGATGTTATATACATGTTCATAAATTCGATCTTTTAACCTCCGTGATGTTAAGCCAACATAATAAGCATCACAAAGGATGCAAGTAGCCAAGTATATTATGTTTCTAGTATTGCAGTTTGCATAGTGCATAGGTGTTATATTCCTTATCATATCTGGAGGTATAAAGCCATTATCTTTACTGATATAATGGCAATAGGAACATTTCGTACATGGGAAGGTGCCAGTTTTAATCAAAGATCTGATGTCAGTAGACCTATTTATTAATTTCTCCTTACATAATAGTCTCTTTAAATTCATACAATTCATATATCTAAAAGTTGGTTTCTTATTAATAACTTCTGAAATGGATGCATCTGACAATAGAATTTTCCAATTACCCTTTATTATACTAGTCAAATGCTGTACGTCATTAGTAAATTTAATATCATAAGACATGGTATTGAATGTCTTCCTACTAGAGTTATAATAAATATTAGACTTTTTAACATAGGACTCAGTGACATTAATTAATGGCTCTGTTATCTCATTAATCAGTTTAATCGGATATCCCCTTTTCACAAAGAATCTAGTTTGAGTTTCCATCAAGCTCAAAGAATCAGATCTATCACTGCAGATTCTAACTATCCTTCCCATTTGGTTCTTTACTATATTTGGAAAAATATGCCTTGGATGTAGACTATCATAGTGGAGGATCCCATTCCTCCAGCAAGTTTTCCTATAAAGTGTTGTAGCTAGTCCATTCTCGTTGTCCTTCTTAATAGTAATATCTAGGAAATTTATATGGTGGTAAGAAAGATCATAGCTAAACTTAAAGAATGGAGTGACACCATTCATATGGTCAATAAATGAAGTAAGGCTATCTGCATCACCATTCCATATGATTAATACATCGTCTACGAAGCGTCTGTATAATACGACGTTTGCAAACCTTGGATCACTAAATATGAATTCCTTTTCCCATTCCAAAACGACAAGGTTGGCATATGCATTGGCACAGGGGGTCCCCATGGCAACCCCCCATGTCTGTGCATATGCCACATTGTCGTAAAGGAAAACATTGTTGTTCAGGACTAGATCTAAAAGGCAACATATATTCATGACCTCATTGTTCGGAACCTTAAGTTGGGTCAAATGGCTTCTTATTGCTTCTAGGCCATAATCATGGGGGATCCTCGTAAATAAACTTTCAATATCTAGAGTCACAAAGATAGTACTATTTGTTATTTCCTTAGTTATATTATCTGACTTCAAGTCATCTAGGAGCCTATATGAGTCCAGAAGAATTGTAGGAATCTGTTTTACAAAAGCACCTAGTTTATCCTGTATGTAAAGTGATGCGTTATAAGTGACCCAATGATCACCAGAGACTATAGGTCTCAATGGTGGTGGATATGTCTTTTTGTGTAATTTCGGCAAGCCTTTGATAATGGGAATAAGGGGAAGCTCTACTAATAAAAAGTCATAGAGGGATTTTTCAATAGACCTAGTCATGAGCATATCGTAGAGGGTATCATGAACATATTGTATTAGTGTAGTTACTTGTGACTTCTCAATCCTTTTATAGGCAGTGTCACTATCTAGCATGCGAAACATTTGATCATTATAAAAAGTCGCATCCATAGCCACTATCCCCCCTCCTTTATCTGCTGGCCTATATATAATATCAGGATCATTACACATCATGTTCAATTCAGACTTTTCCTCCATGTTAAGATTGACAAAAATATTCTTTTTCAATTTACTCTCATAATAAGCATACAAATCACGTTCGCATATTCTCAAAAAGCAATCCACTATAGGTATCATAGGTGGCGTAAAAACACTTTTCTTTCTGCAGATGAATTTAGAATCGTTACCAGGGATGTTAGCAGAATCAGATGTATTACTATTTTTGAACATTAACCTCAGTGATAATTTTCTACAAAATTTGCGTAGACCTATAAGAGTGTCACTGATATTACTATGCTGAGAGGGTATGAAGGATAAGCCCTTATTTAGAACGTTCACGGCATAATTTGAAAATGTTCTGGATGATAGATTAAAGAATAAACAGTTTAAGTCATTGTTCTCCGATTTTTCTATAATGCACATTCCAGGATTTAATAAGAAGTTCAAATCTTCACTCTTCTTCGTTGCTCCTTCCTTTCTTCCGATAGTTTCCTTTTCCCCCTCCCCCGACTGTGAGATCGAGCTCGCACTACTTCTTTGTAAGGGAGGGGAAAATTCAAAGGCATAGATGTTGTCGATCTAAAGGTGGAAACTGTGGCTTTTGGTTTCGTACCTGTATTTAGCATCTGTGCCAAACCTTGCTGATTACAAGGTATCGACAGAGCTGGAGTATCTAACAATACAGAAGCTTCATTAGGTACAGTCTCTGAATGCGATTCTGTGTTGATCATATTGCTGTGTGCACTAGCGGGAACATCACTGTCCATGCCAGAAGTAATGTCTCCTGTATTGCTAGGTGAATTAGTAAAGTGGGAGGATATTCTCGGCCAAACAAAAATTCGGCCGAGCTGAAAATCCTCACAGTCACGCCTTAATTTTTTCATTTTAATCTGCTCCAATTTGTTGCTATATAAGGATAGTTGCTTATTCATGGCTTGTATTTTAGCTTTGCAAAACTCAGATTCATAAGTGGTAGTGAGTATATTGTATTGCTCTTCAACCTTAGCTAATAGCTCAGCTTCCTGTGGTGAAAAATAGTCTAAAAGGAGCTGAATATACTTAAAGCCAAAGTCAATATTCATTTTCTGCCATTGCCGAAGTAGATCTGGTTGAGAATCCCCATAAGTCGGCATGCACAAGACGCGCATGCCGCGGGGAATTACTTTAAAATGCTGACATGCTTGCAGATGCCGTCTCTGCCATACAAGTCTATGCAGACGGTAAAGATCATTCTCTAGTGTTCTCATATTCCCAAAAAATTCATGCATATTGTCAGCATTAACAGATGGACTTTTACATGTCTCACCATTTAAATCCATGAGTAGCAACGGATTTTCACGTTGGTAGAAAAGGCAATTCCAGTTGTCATGAGAAGAGTTGTTTACGGGATTGTAGTCTAGTTCAATATTCTGCACTTCCATCGCGTGATGACTGGATAGGTAAAAAAACCAAAGGAATAACTGCAAAAAAACGAATCCAATCACCCAGAGGTTTCTTGCATCAAGTAGAAGAAGCAATGATGAAATAAACTGCTTGAAACCACCACGATGTAATCCAAAAATCATTTAATATAAAAGTAGAACAGGAACGGAACAAGCGCTTTCACACAAACAAATTGTGCTTCATCAGGTTACAATCATTCATAAAATCCCATTTCCTTTTATAAGAACCCCTTTTGTCATAATTAATCAATTAATTACATCAATTAAATAATTAAAATCTATTTGCAGACTTTGAGCTCGTTTATAAAGTTCCAACAAGGAAACAAAACAAAACAGTGGTATTGTTTTACCTATCTGACATAGTTTTTTAAAACCAACATAGAGATCTATTTAATGTTTCACTTAAATCATTTAAAGCTCATCATTATAGATCTCATAAATACCGCATTATCTACGGTGATATGTAAAAACTATTCAGATATCAGCATTATATTTCATTGGCTCAGATCAGGAAACGATGCCCATATTTAGTTAAAAGCAGACCAGAGTATATCATATTAATTAACAAAATTGTGAATTGAATAGAGCTACTCAAGCTGCTCAAGTATTTTTGTTTAACATCCGTAAATTAGACCAGGAAGCCATGCCCATATTTAGAAGGGGCAACGTGTAATGTAGCTTCCATTAGAGCTTTTTATTAAACTAACAATTCTAGCTCGTCTCTAAGTGTATGCGTTCCCACTAGATAATGTATATCTCATAAAAATACTTATTCCAAGACACTTGGTTTGTATGTATCTATGCAATCATAAGAATTATTATGAAGATTATTACATCATCTCAGCATGTTCGCCAAAGGACTTATGCAGATATGATATGTTTTTAAACAGAGCCACAATCAGATATAACAGAGTTTATGTCATAATAAATATCATAATAAGTTAACAATTACATAGGACAAAAATTGTCGTATTGTAGCAGCTAACTAAACTTTGCACAGTAGAAACGCTGCCATATTAATCACGGCAGAAATGGTATGATCACAAAGAATATAGTTGTGATACAGGATATGTTCTATTGTCAAAGATGTTAAAAATTCATTAATCACCCAAATATTCAGGGTATATAAATAACTTGAAAGGTATCTCAAATCTTATAAGTAATATATTCTTTTGAGAATAGAATCATAAACAAATAAGTCAATACCACAAACGGGACCAAATAAATAGATGAAATAAAATAGAATATAATAAAATGAGCAGTGTAGAACACTGCCTATAAAATAGACATAAAACTCAACTATAATATGATCTTCAAAGTTTAACATTAGAAGCTATATTATAGAATACCATTATTTATTTATAGTTTACAAATTCAACATATATCAATGTTGTAGATAGAAGCTTCATCATAGAAAATTCATGAACTCCGTGGAGTCCAGTATAAATATTTGATCATATTTATCAAAATTAATACATATAAAGAAAATTAGAGACTAAATATATATGAATGTATAAAATATAAAATAATATATGGAACATGTGAAAATAAAAATAAAAATAAACTTGTAGTACCAGTATAAAGTAACAATATATACAATGAAATACTTATATCTTATGAATTTTTGATGAAAATGACTCAGTATGCGAGGATTAATTTACGTATTTATATATTAGTTTGGACCTATCAGAGCTGGTCGAAGATTAACTACAGAGTTGAGACCTGGCAACAAATGTGCTCTGAGTCTCAATATCCATCTTAGCTCAAAGTCCTCCAGAGTATTTAGGTTATCACCTTCCCTTCTGTTAGGATCCACCACCTGTAGAACTTGAAACACAAAACTGTGTTGAGGATACATACTGCAATGTAAAGCTAAGGCATTATTGAGGTTATTCTTTCTGATGTTATATACATGTTCATAAATTCGATCTTTTAACCTCCGTGATGTTAAGCCAACATAATAAGCATCACAAAGGACGCAAGTAGCCAAGTATATTATGTTTCTAGTATTGCAGTTTGCATAGTGCATAGGTGTTATATTCCTTATCATATCTGGAGGTATAAAGCCATTATCTTTACTGATATAATGGCAATAGGAACATTTCGTACATGGGAAGGTGCCAGTTTTAATCAAAGATCTGATGTCAGTAGACCTATTTATTAATTTCTCCTTACATAATAGTCTCTTTAAATTCATACAATTCATATATCTAAAAGTTGGTTTCTTATTAATAACTTCTGAAATGGATGCATCTGACAATAGAATTTTCCAATTACC
Organism: Protopterus annectens; assembly: GCF_019279795.1. Taxonomy (NCBI): domain Eukaryota; kingdom Metazoa; phylum Chordata; order Ceratodontiformes; family Protopteridae; genus Protopterus; species Protopterus annectens. Next base: position 941,187,332 of record NC_056729.1, read on the forward strand.
CTTTATTATACTAGTCAAATGCTGTACGTCATTAGTAAATTTAATATCATAAGACATGGTATTGAATGTCTTCCTACTAGAGTTATAATAAATATTAGACTTTTTAACATAGGACTCAGTGACATTAATTAATGGCTCTGTTATCTCATTAATCAGTTTAATCGGATATCCCCTTTTCACAAAGAATCTAGTTTGAGTTTCCATCAAGCTCAAAGAATCAGATCTATCACTGCAGATTCTAACTATCCTTCCCATTTGGTTCTTTACTATATTTGGAAAAATATGCCTTGGATGTAGACTATCATAGTGGAGGATCCCATTCCTCCAGCAAGTTTTCCTATAAAGTGTTGTAGCTAGTCCATTCTCGTTGTCCTTCTTAATAGTAATATCTAGGAAATTTATATGGTGGTAAGAAAGATCATAGCTAAACTTGCTGCTTTGCTAGAGATGGCTTGCACCTGTCACCCTTAGGCTTTCGAATACTGGCCAAGGCTCTTGCCACCTCCATAGTGCCTTTTTTAGGCAAGGCTCAAAAGACAACCCCCCCCCCCCCACCGTAAATAGCACAAGTAACAAAAAGATAAGGGTAATGCTACTCAATGCCAGAAGTCTAAACCTCAAAATGCACGCACTCAAGGCACTCCTCAGTATGGAGAAAATCGATATATGTGCAGTAACAGAAACCTGGTTTAAGGCTCCAGAGAGCACCCCAGCACTACCAGGCTACAACTTATACCATACATTTCAGCCACAGAACCCAAACCGAAATACAAAAGGCGGGGGCGTATCCATATTCATCAAGGATACCCACACCTCCAGGTTAGTGGCACAGCATGATGCTTCAGAGATAATCCACATGCAACTAACAATGGGCAAAACTGCAATTCAAATTGTAGCTTGCTACAGATCACCCACCATGTCCCAGGACCCCCATTCCATGTTTCTGGAAACACTGGGAAACATAAATGTCCTACCAAACACCCTAATATTGGGTGATTTCAATTACCCAAACATTAACTGGGAGAACTACTCAAGTACTAACTTCCTTGCCCAACATTTCCTAGAATTTATAAACTCAAATGCCCTGGTTCAACTGGTCAACACTCCCACCAGAGGTGACAACATATTGGACCTTGTCAGCACCAACACGGGTGACCGGTGTTCCACACTGGAGGTCAACCCCTCGCTGGTTAGATCTGACCATAAACAAATCACTTTGGATATCCACATTCTGCCCCCACCCCCGGACAAGAAAACCACCATGAAAAACTTTTCAAAAGCAGACTTCACATTACTTAAGACCGAGGGGGAAAGTTTCAAAGCCCCCATGCTGAAGGGTAATGCTGTCCAAGCTGCAAAATCCTTTACTAATGCACTCTATGGGCACCTACAAGAATGCATGGATCATGCCATCCCAAGCAAAACCAAGACTCACTCCTCCAAGAAAAGGAAACCAGTCTGGTGGACTCCTGCCATAAACAAGCTATACAATAGAAGGAGGAAACTAGTACAGAAAAGAGTAAAATACCAAGAAGGGAAGACATCCCTGATCAGTATCAGCAAGAAACTACAATCCCTCATAAAATCATCCAAGGCGAGCTTTGAAAGAAAAATTGCCATGGACTCCAAAGATAACCACAAGGCATTCTTTAGCTATGTCAAGAATCTAAGTGGCAATGCTCAGATCTGCTCAAAGTTAGTGCAGAATGGCACAAAATACACTGAACCAACTGATATTGCCGACATCCTGGCAGACAGGTTCAGCGCAAACTTCACCCCCCTCTCACCCCTTCAAAAGGGCCCATAACCATACCAGAAGAATGTAGAGTCCCTGAAATCACAGACACTCAGGTTAAAACAGCCCTCTCCAAAGCCAAAAACACAGCATTAATGGGAACGGATGGTGTCCCAGGCTGCATCCTACACGAGCTCAAAGAAGACCTAACCCCTCACCTAAACATACTGTTCAAACTCAGCCTCTCCACAGGCTACATACCCATAGAGTGGCACACAGCAATGATTATTCTGCTCCACAAAGTTGGAGCCAGAACAGACCCCGGGAACTATCACCCTATAAGCCTGACTAGCTTGGTCTGCAAGGCTATGGAGTGCATCATCATGGAACTCATTAACAGAGACATTGGGAACCTCCAAACACTGGACCCTACCCAGTTCGGCTTTGTTAAGGGCAGATCATGCCTCCTAAACCTGGTGGACTTCTTTGAGACAGTTACCAAGACTATAGATGAGGGAAAGGTGGTACACACAGCCTACCTAGACCTCGCTAAGGCCTTCAACACCATTCCCCATTCTGGTATTATAGACAAGCTCACCAGCCTGAACATAAACCCCTACGTCATAAGATGGGTTGCCAACTGGCTCATGGACAGAACCCACATGGTGAGAGTTGCGGGAGCTAGGTCCGACTCTAAATCGGTTACAAGTGGCATTCCCCAGGGCTCAGTCCTAGGACCCCTCCTGTTCAGCATATACTTCTCAGAGGTATAGGCAAGCACAGGAGGACTATGGCTGACTAAGTTCGCAGACGACTGCAAACTAGGGGCTATAACTGACTCTCCGGCTGACACAGACATCCTCCAAAAGGGTCTCACTGAGACGGACACCTGGTGTCAAAATCATGGCCTCAAGCTAAATGCCAAAAAGGGCATAGTCCATCCCCTTTGGAAAAAACAAAGTACCCACAAACTACCACATAGGTGGTAGTCCCCTAAATACAGAAGATGTAATAAGGGATCTGGAGACCCAAGTAGATAGTAATCTCACCTTTGATAGTCACATTGCCAAAGTGGTTAGAAAATCCTTCTACATGGCCCAGCTAATCACAAAAGGGTTCGCATCCAGATCAAAAGAGGTCATTGTGCCTCTTTACTCATCACTCATCAGACCCATCATAGAGTACAACACCCCATTTGGGATGTACCTTACAAGACACCTGCAACAGCTGGAAAGACCACAGAAGTACCTTACCAAGAGGATCACTGGCCTCAAACAGATGCCCTATGCAGCTCGACTGAAGAAACTACAGCTGTACTTGGTTGCATACCGCCTACTCAGAGGTGATCTCTGCCTGACATACAAGGCCATGTCCAACCAGAATTGATAGACATGCTCCAGCTAAAGAAAACCATGTCCCCTCGAGCCACATGCTCTAGAGATCTAAACCTCACCACAACAATAAATAGGACATGCTGGAGGGATAGATTCCTGTCCCAGATACTTCCCATGCTTTGGAACAAGATCCCAGTCTACATTAGGCAGAGCTCCTCGCTAACCCTCTTCAAGAGAAACCTTGACGAGTGGATGGGAAACAGAAAGTTTACCTCTGGGATCTCTTCAGTGGATCTGCTGGACAGAGGCACAGGGAACTAATCTAAGGGGGCGGCGAAAGCCAACACATTCTGGCTAGGCTTATAAATGCCTTCGGGCAGATAGCCTAGTACCTACCTATGAACCTATAAGACTAAAGACACTGAAGATTTTAAACTAAACATCAACAGTTACACATTTTACCATTTGCATATGCTGTATGACTGATCCTTAAACAAGATCAACTCATTTGCAATAATAAGACTTTGAACAACCCACAGCGTGCACATGGCCACTATCAGCATTATTCTGCCTGGCATACTGTGGAACCTGTCTAGGAATCTTCTTGGACACAGCTGACCAATTTCTTCAATTATTATCCATATCAAGATTATTTAACAGGGAAATTCTCTCTGGACAGCTGATCTTACTTTGCTTTTTTTTTCCCTTTGCCCCTATGTTGATTATCAGTACTTTCCTGGTCAAATGGCCCCTTCATTCCCCAGGTCAAGGGAAAACCAGGAACAGCCATTATTCAGTCAGTTATAAGGGATGTTTTTCATTCTCTTATGCTGCCCTGTGCCCAGCATGCACTCGACAAAAACACTGAGAAGAGGATATGCAATGAGCTGCAGCACAGGATATCCCCTTACTTCAGAAATAGACATTTCTTCCCAGGCAGTCCTGCCCTGCCCTAGGCAATTTATTCTTCAAGGGCAACAGGCACTTTACTTGTAGATGAAACAATGAAATATAAAGTTGTTTGATAGCAGCAACCTCTTCATTAGTTACAGATCTCTTTAATGTGGAATTATTTAGATGACTTCTGCTTCTGCAGAGATTGTGCATATTTACTAATACTGGTGGATTGTAGAAGTTTGAGTAGACTTTTATGATGGACATATTCTGAATTGGGTGGGTTTGTCATTATTGGTTCATGCATTTTGCTTTTTTGCTTATTGGAAAAAGGTTCAAAACAATAAATTTAAAACGCGCTCTAACAAGTGTGCTGTATTATACAAGGAATATAATTTAATATGGTCAGTAAAGTATATCAAACAACGCATGTATGTTTCATGTGCAAGGGGCCTATGATTTGAAAACAGCCCAAAGGTAGTTTTTATCAACCACTGGCCAGATGCATTTTCTTTGAATGTGGGTTTCAATGCTGTTTCAATGAATGTGACTTTCAATGGGAGAGAAGTTTTAATGCTAAGTGTATTTTCATTGTGAGACTGTATTGTTTTGTTTAGCAGCGGATGCCTATTAGTGTTTGTGCTATAAAATATAAAATAAAAGTTTCAAATGAAATCCAAGTAATTCATTGTAGAACTAAAGCAGAATGCACATTACAGTGTTTATGGTAAATGGGGTGAAACAGCCAAGTAATGGGACATTGGAATGGCTGCAGGGGGACTCTGGGGACATATTTTGGTTGTCTGTTCTTCAGTTTGCGTTTGGAAGTTGGTATCCCACTATTCCATTGGAGTGGCTGGGGTTACATAATTATGCATGCAAATGTTATGTTAATTAGCACACAGATTTGTACCTATTTTTCATGGGCCTTTGTCCAGATTTTTGATGTTTCCAGGTTGAGAGGTATGCTGTGTGCAAAGAAATAGTGCCATATAAATGAGAATTAAAAGCACTTAGTAAATGAAGAATCTGGAAGAAAATATAAGAATAATGAGAGCTACATTAATGCAATTCAAGAAGAGAGAAGAACATTTTTCTGTAAGGTGGAGGAACTATCCACTACATGCAAAAATCTGGCAGCTAAACATAAACCTCAAACCAAAACTCATTGGAGAAAGTAAATTCTGATCTGCAGGAAATAGATGTGCAATCACTGGTTTCTCTCAGTGAGAAGACTGAACAAAGTTTGTCTTCAAAAGAAAAAGAGGAGATACTAATTCCAGAGGTAGTGCAGAGTGTACTTGAAAGTGGAATTAAGGCAAAAACAACTATTGCATTACCTGATGGAGAAAATCAGAAAGACACTCAGGGCCTATATGGAGCAATCCAGACTAATTAATGTATTTGGTGTTGCTATGGATCAAAGCTTTGCAAGTTCCAGAGCCAGAAACAGACTTTAAGACTTTATCAACTAGGAGAGAGGTATAATGTTCAAGATACAGTATATAAGCTTAGTGAGAATAATAATGCAGCAGCTGACTCACAAGTAGAATATTCACTACCCGAGCTAAATAAAATGGCCTTGAAGAAACGTCTATAAGTGTCCAAGTGCAAACTGAAAATGGGCAAAAAGAACATAAAATGTACACTCGGGGTTACTTTGCCCTTGTGGAGCAAGAGAAAAAGTTTTTTTTCTGATGAGTACAGAACTAAGATACAAAAATAGTAGTGTGTAAGAGCCTTACTTAGTAAAAACTTTATTCTAGGCAAGGAAGGTAAGCACATGGCTGAGAACATAGCAGCTACAAAAGGTCTACATTTCAGTTGGGAGGATGGCCTAATGGTTAAGTTGCTTGCCTTACAAACACAAGGTACAGGGTTTGAATCTCACAGGGGATAATTGGCTAGGCTTAAAATGGCTCACAAGGGAAGTTAGCCTAGTATTAACTTAAGAACATAGTGAAGAAAATACAAAACTAAACTGGAAATCAGAAGACAAAAAGTTGAGAACAGATTGATGATTGAAGTTCAGCCTGAGAAAATAAATGGTGGAAGTACAGAACACACAAACTGTATGTCCACAAAACCATAATAGAAAGTATAGCGGAATATACAACAAATTCAGAAGCTATCAATAAAGGCGCTAAACCAAATTCTAAGTTGCAGAATGAGACAGTAAGGATGAAGTCTGAAGCAAAAACTGGGAACAAAAGAGCAAGAATTATGAACCTGAATTCATAGCATCTTTTTCCCAAGAGAAAGGAAAATGTCAGACAATGAAAACTGATGTAGAAGATGTTTCACATAGATTACGTGTGGATGGTCCTTGCAACAATAATAGACCAACAGAAAAAGACTTTCTTCTTTAAAATTAGTGTTACTTCATTTGGGTCATGCCCAAGTCGCTCAGCTGAAATATACCCTTCCTATGCTGTTTTGACACATTTTGGCTTGTCATATTAATATATCAATCCAAAATGTGTACAATTCTGTGAATGACCCAAATGAGGAAATACTAATTTCAAACTAGAAAGTCCTTTTTCAGAAGATGTTCAAGGAGATGGTAATATAGGCCAGCGTGAATCTAATTACATAGTCTGTCACGGACTGAGATAGTCCATGGTAGCAAAAAGGTTGTCCAGAATAAGATACTTCCACAAGACAGTTTCACTCAGTGTCCAGATGAAAGTAAACTACTACATTGTATTCTGGAAGATGCTCAGAATAATGAAGTCAGCAAAGTGACAGACAATATTCAGAGTACATTTAAACAGAAACTCGTTGAATTAAAGACATTTGTAATGCCTCTGGGCTTATTGCAAAGGAAATGCACAAATATTTAAAAGAAGTTGTCTCAGACTACAGTTCCAGAAATGGAAACTAAAGTTTAAAGGTGATGAACTGAAATTATGGGACGGAAGGAAGAGTTGACCCAGTAGAGGCAACAGAAAGAAGTAGGAATGGAGGAATCACTCAACAAAGTTTTGTGAGGCCTCAGCAGAGAAAAGTTCCAAGATAAAGCATGTAGACGATTCAGAACAGAGGACAGAATCTACATTCCTGATGCCAAATTGGCACAAATAGAAAGCAGAAATGTGACATTACATAGAAAATGTTTCATGGGAAAATGTGAGCTGGAAAAATAAGAATGTTATTTCCAGTTCCATACCAATGGGGAAATGTCTCCTGGAGAGATTGTCAAGGGGGTGTTCTGTTGATGCAGCAAGAATGCTATACAGGCCAAAGTGATGGCCATACTAAAGGGTGATAAAAACAGAATGTGGAAAGCTAGATCCAGAATCCAAGTAGTCATATTTTCTTGGACAAGAATCTTGGAGGTCTAGAGTGGCCAATCCGTGTTTGAGGAGCCAGAGGTTCTCTTGAAGTGGAGAAGATGAGGGAGCATCCCTACAAAAAAAAGTGTTTGAAATCTTTAGAGGATACTCAAGTCTGCCCTACATTATTATAAACAGTCATTCTTTTGTCGTCAGCATTTCTGCGACTGTAGCTCAACCCCGTGGTCATGCTTTGGGGGAGTATATGACGCAGTGGCACAAAATCGTACAAACATTAGATGATGCAGTAATACCACTGAGAACTACAGAGCAGTAAAGAGTTAACAGATTCTCACAAAGACATGGTAGAACCTGCATGCAAACATCCACAAGGTCCTTGGTAGAGGAACATAGGTTCATTGGTTCATAGGTTCATAGGTAGGTACTAGGCTATCTGCCTGAGGGCATTTATAAGCTTAGCCAGAGTGTGTCAGCTTTCGCCGCCCCATTGATTAATTAACTGTGCCTCTGTCAAGAAGAGCCAATGAAGTGATCCCAGGGGTGTATTTTCTGTTACCCATCCACTCATCGAGGTTTCTCTTGAAGAGTGTTAGTGAGGAGCTCTGCCTAATGTAGTTAGGAATTTTGTTCCAAAGCATGGGGAGTCTCTGTGACAGGAATCTATCCCTCCAGCATGTTCTATTTACTGTTGTGGCAAGGTTTAGCTCACTAGGGTGAGTGGCTCGCAGTGACTTGGATTTTTTTAGGTGAAGCATGTCCATCAGTTCTGAGTTGGACATGGCTTTGTAAGTCAGGCAGGGATCACCTCTGAGTAAACAATATGCCACTGAGTACAGCTGGAGTTTTTCCAGTCGGGCTGCATAGGACATATGTTTGAGGCCAGTAATCCTCTTGGTGAGGTACTTTGGTGGTCTTTCCAGCTGTTGGAAGTGTCTTGTGAAGTACATCCCAAATGGGGCATTGTACTCTATGATGGGTCTGATGAGTGACGAGTAGAGGGGCACTATAACCTCTTTATAGGTTCATAGGTTCATAGGTTCATACTAGGCTATCTGCCCGAGGGCATTTACAAGCCTAGCCCATCGTTTTGTGGCTTACGCCACCCCTTAAGTATGGGGAACTATACCCATTAATACTTTATTTCTAGATGTGAACCCTTTAGTGATTAGATGGGCTACATAGAAGGATTTTCTAACTACTTTGGCAATATGATTGTCAAAGGAGAGATTACTATCTACCTGGGTCCCCTGATCTCTTATTACCTCTTCTGTATTAAGGGGGCTGCCACCTATGCGGTAATTGATGGGTGTTTTGTTTTTCCCAAACAGGATGACTACACATTTTTCGGCATTTAGCTTGAGACCATGACTTTGACACCAGGTGTCCGTCTCAGTAAGGCCCTTTTGGAGAATGTCCATGTCAGCCGGAGAGTTATGGCTCCTGCTTTGCAGTCATCAGTGAACTTGGTTAGCCATAGTCCTCCTGTGTAAGCCTGTACTTCTGAGAAGTATATGCCGAACAGTAAGGGTCCCAGGACCGAGCCTTGTGGGACACCACTTGTGACTGGTTTAGAGTCAGACCTGGAGCCCTTTATTCTTATCGTGTGAGTTCTGCCTGTAAGCCAGTTGGAAACCCATCTCGTGACGTAGGGGTTTATGTTCAGGCTGGTGACTTTTTCTAAAATTCCCGAGTGGGGAATGGTGTCAAAAGCCTTAGCGAGGTCAAGGTAGGCTGTCTGAAATACCTTCCCCTCATCTATGGCCTTGCTGACTGTCTCGAAGAAGTCAACCAGGTTTAGTAGGCATGATCTGCCCTTAACAAAGAAGACTGGGTCGGGTTAAGTGTTTGGAGGTTCCCAATGTCTTTGTTAATGAGTTCCATGATGATGCACTCGGTAGCCTTGCAGACCAGGCTAGTCAGGCTTATGGGGCGATAGTTACCAGGGTCAGTTGTGGCCCCTCCTTTGTTGAGCAGAATAATCGTTGCTGTGCGCCATTCTATGGGCACGTAGCCTGTGGAGAGGATGAGGTTGAACAGTGTGTTTAGGTGGGGGAGGTTAGTTCATTCTGTAGTTCGTGCAAGATGCAGCCTGGGACACCATCTGGCCCCATTGATGCTGTGCTTTTGGCTTTTGAAAGGGCTGTTTTCGCCTGTGCATCTGTGATTTCTGGAACACTACACTTTTCCGATATTGTTGTGGGCCTTTTTGGGGGTGAGGGGGGTGAAGTTTGCACCGAATCTATCTGCCAGGATGTTGGCAATATCAATGGGTTCAGTATATTTTGTGCTATTTTGCATTAGCTCAGAGCATATCTGCAAGTTGCCACTTAGATTCTTGACATAGCTAAAGAAGGCTTTGGGGTTATCTTTCAAATCCTGGGCTATTTTTCTTTCGAAGTTAGCCTTGGAGGATTTTATGAGGGACCTTAGTTTCTTACTGATACTGATCAGGGATATCTTTCCTTCTTGGGATTTGCTTTTTTTCTGAACTAGTTTCCTCCTTCTATCGTATAGCCTGTTTATGGCAGGGGTCCACCAGACTGGTTTCCTTCTCTTAGGGGAGTGAGTCTTGATTTTGCTAGAGATGGCACAATCCATGCATCCTTGTAGGTACTCATAGAGTGCATTTGTAAAGGTTCCTGCATCTTGGACATTGTTATCCTTTAGCGTGGGGGCTGTGAAACTTGCCGCCTCTGTCTTAAGTAATGTGAAGTTTGCTATAGAAAAGTTTTTTACTGTGGTTTCCTTGGTTGGAGGTGGTGGTGTGGTGTGAACATCCAGAGGACTTAGTTTATGGTCTGATCTAACCAGTGACGGGTTGATCTCCGGTGTGGAACACCTGTCGCCCATGTTGGTGATGACCAGGTTCAATATGTTTTTACCTCTGGTTGGGGAGTTTGCCAGCTGATCCAGGGCATTTGAGTTGATAAATTCAAGGAAGCGCTGGACCTGGGAGTTTGTACTTGAGTAGTTTTCCCAGTTAATGGTAGGGTAATTGAAATCACCCAATATCAGGGTGTTCGGTAGGACCTTCATGTTTTCCAGTATCTCCAGAAAGGCAGAGTGGTGGTCCTGAGTCATGGAAGGTGATCTGTAGCAGGCCACAATTTGCATTGCAGATTTATTTGCCTGATGTTAGTTGCACATGGATGATCTCGGAGGTATCATGCTGCACCACTAATCTGGAGGTGTAGGTATCCTTGATGAATATGGATACACCCTCTCCTTTTGTGTTTTGGTCCATGTTCTGTGGCCGAAATGTGTGGTATGAGTTGTAGCCCAGTAGTGCTGGGGTGCTCTGTGGAGCCTTGAACCAGGTTTCAGTTACTGCACAGATGTCGATGTTCTCCATACTGAGGAGTGCTTTGAGTGCATGTATTTTGAGATTTAAACTCCTGGCATTGAGTAGCATAACCCTCATTTTTTTATTTGTGCTGTTTACGGAGGTGGGTTTGACTTTTGAGCCTTGCCTAAAAAAGGCACTATGGGGACAGCAAGAGCCTTGGCCAGTATTCGAAAGCCTAGGGGTGACAGGTGCAAGCTGTCTCTTGGGAAGCAACAAGGCTTGTCAAGCATGTCGTCCCAGGCTGACAGACACTGGATCCCCTTTGAATGACACCAGAAGCTTAGCCAATTGTTGAAAGTGATCATTTTTTCTTTATACTGAAGTATCATTCTTGGTGAGGGCAGGATGCTACTCAGGGTCAGGGTCATACCCACCTGGGCTACATGATCAGAGAGCTCTTCCATGTCTCTTTTCATATAGTCCAGGGAGGTACATCTCAGGTCATTCACACCAACATGAACAATGACAGAGTCATATTTGTACTTGTTCTGGAGTGACCCGAATGCTTGTGTTATGTGGCGGATTCTGGCTCCCGACAGGCAGCTAACAGTAACCTTCTCCTTGTCCAGCCTAGTGAGTGGGATGTCAGTGTGCCTAACTATAGAGCCGCCTATTACTAGTGTGTTAGGTATGTTATTTCGCCTTAAGGGCTGTGATTGTGCGGCACACTGATTTTGTGTTTTATGTGTTGTCTGGTTTGTGACGGGAAGTGCCGTTTTTTTGGGTGTCTGCTTTGTAGGTCTCTGATGCTTTTGCAGGTTTTTATTTAGAGCCTCCGAGTATGATTTTATGTGTATTTTTTGTCAGTGCTTGTTTAGTATGTCTATGTGAGGCTGGAAGTGTGGTGCAAGTGTTAACCTTCTCCTCATGACTGCCTGGTCCAGTCTTGGGTGGAGAGAGCTTAGCCTCCAATTTAGCTATATAATTGCATCTCTCGCATATGTTAATGTTTTGTGGTAGGAGGAGAGGGTTGTCTGTGTACATGAGTCAGTTGTAACATTGCCTCAGGATACCCAGGTTCACCAGCTGGACTGGAGAGTATACCTGAAATTGCCCTTTGGTCATGCCTGAATAGTAGGGTGAGCTGCTTAGTTGCTTGGTTGGTGAGGGGTGAATAATGAGCCTTGCCCTGCTGGGCAATCAAGTGCTGGGGTATATTAGTGCTTGCTATTAGGTCTGAGCAAGTGCTGGACTGTAGGATGCTTTTTAAGTGCTTAGGTTGAGAGTTAGACTACTTTCAAGGGAAACACTGAAGAGGAGACTTGGTGGAGCCGGGATAAATTTAGCCCTAGCTAACTGGCACTGCCCGGATGTGCAAAACCGTGCAAACACGGTTTTTACAGCAGGGAAATGAAAGAGATAGAAATTAGCCCAAAATGGCCTATAAACTACTAATGTCTGGGCTGGAACCACTCCTCCAGGGACAGATGGTTGCTCAAAACTCCCTCTCTCATAGGTGAACAGAGAAACCCCCCTCTATCCAAGAAAGGTATGGGCAACTCAGAAAATTGTAACACAGCCCTGAATTCAGCACTAGCCTGAAAACTGGACTATACTAGCTTAGAAAGGTGGGAAACAAGGAAAAAAAATTTTGAAAGATAAGGCTAAAACTGTAAAAAATACACTTAAAACAGCTTCAAACGACTACAAAGAGTAAAAAATACACTTAAAACAGCTTTAGATGACTACAAGCAATCAGAAAAGGCTTTTAAACAAATTACCCAATTAACCAGTAAAAAATCTCAAAACTGTGCCCTGTTCCTGTAGTCTTCAATCAGACAAGTTCTAACTGCACACTCCTGCCACTGGGGTGCAGGGGAACCTTCTCCAAAAAAGAAGGCCTGGATTAGTGCTCAAGTTATACAAACAAAGCTATATTCAGCAGGCCTGGATCTAGTCTATGCTACAGCAAACAAGGCACACCAATTTCAGTAAGAAACAGTTCAAATATGCAGGCACTATAACCCTTTAACCAGAAATTCCCAGCTCAGGAGGGCAGAGCCCAGCCTCTCCTCCCACAAGAGTGCAGACCACAAACCTTCTTAATGTAAAATAACTGGCCTGAAGCCCAAGTGCTTAAACCAGAACTAATACACTTTTAGAATAACAGACACTGAGCCTTCAATCAGCAGTTCCAGCTTAGAAGGATGTAAGATACCTGTCCTGCCACAACAGTGCAGACCACAAACCTTCTTAATGTAAAACAACTGGTCTGGAGCCCAAGTGCTTAAACCAAAAGGCTTAGAATGATGGTTACACCAAGCAGTAATAAATACAACTGAGTACTTTTAAGATGACACAAAAGCAAAATAAAGTAATAAAGTAGGAAAAAACACAAATACCGTAAAAGCAGATGAATAAAGTGAAATTTTTTTTTTTGAGTGAGCAAATGAGATGGGCCCAGGAGGAGTATCCAAATGCAAATTTACAAGAGGGGCGGGCAGTTTCAAAGCCAACAAGATTATGCAACACAAATAAATCAATTTAAATGCTGTATTATTTGAAAAAATGCAGATAAAGATTTACTTAAATTCACTTATATGTCCAGTTGATTGCATGTAGGTCTTAGCTGGCCAAAGCTCAGAGTTTAAGCAGAAAATAATCCAAAATGCATCACTTATATAAGGCAGAAACTGAATATCAATAAAGTGAACTACCCCACTTATCACTGGCTATGCAGAAATTCTAACAAGCACTAAATTCTAACAAGCATTAATTGAAAAAGAGCCACAACTTCCAGCTAGATAGTATTTGATGCAACACAAATAAATCGATTTAAATGCTGTATTATTTGAAAAAAGTGCAGATAAAGATTTACTTAAATTCACTTATACATCCAGTTAATTGCATGTAGGTCTTAGCTGGCCAAAGCTCAGAGTTTAAGCAGAAAATAATCCAAAATGTACCACTTATATAAGGCAGAAACCAAATATCAGTGAAGTGAACTACCCCCACTTATCACTGGCTATGCAGGAATTCTAACTTGCACTAAATTCTAACAAGCATTAACTGAAAAAACAGAGCTAAGACTTCCAGCTAGATAGTATTCAATGCAACACAAATAAATCGATTTAAATGCTGTATTGTTTGAAAAAAGTGCAGATAAAGATTTACTTAAATTCACTTATATATCCAGTTGCTTGCATGTAGGTCTTAGCTGGCCAAAGCTCAGAGTTTAAGCTTGTCGAATAGTTACTGTTTTGCCATGAATGTAGGGTAGAAGGTGCTTGAGGAAGATACTGACAAGAATTTGTAACTATGTGACTATGTGGAGGACTTCCAAACTGGAAGAAGAGTAAATTCCTTGATATAATTGCTCTTCATCTAGAGGAGCTGAAACTAGAGTCAGGGAATAAAAGTGAGTATATTGCACTGACTACTTGTTTAACCTGTGTGGTATGCTGTGGCTTGAGAATCTAAGAAACCTTCTGATTTGTCAAATTGAAGGAATTGAAACTCAGCAAAGGTTTATTGTTTTCATTTTGTTTTTCTGAAGTCAAGAAAGATCAAAAATACTATTTGTAGCCAGATCTAATTTCTATTACTGGCAATTTCTTACTCTTTATTTTAAAGTAAATATCCTATAATTTTTACCAAAATACATATTTCTGCCAATATATTGCAAAAAAACTGGCAAAATTCTTATTACTTATTTGATGCTGTAGATCTCTCAGCACTGGGTTAGTATTATATATATATATATATATATATATATATATATATATACATATGTATATATATATATATATACACACAAACACACACACACATATATATATATATATATATATATATGCACTAATTATCCCAATACATACATGACTAACTCCCTGTCTCTCTTTCTCTCCATCTCTCCACTTCCCCAGACGACAAACCATCTCATTAACTACACACCTCCTTTTACCTTCACAGTTACCTGTACCATGCTCCCACGTTTTGCTTACAGTAAACTTGCCACACTAACTGCTCATCCCCATCTGCATCAACCTTCACTTGTGCCTGCAAACCCGCTCCTATCACAAATTCCCTATGTGCTGCCTATCACATAAAAGTACCAAATAAAGCCCTATATTTTCATATCCTTCAAATCCTTTCTTTTCACTAACTCTGCTCATTTTCACACCTACCTCCCCATTACCATTATTCTAATCCCAAGCATCCCTTACCCTCAGAGACACTAACTCCACACTTATACCTAACCAATGTCTTCACACACGCACACACACACACACACGCACACACGCACACACACACACACACACACACACACACACACACACACACACACACACACACACACACACACACACACACACGCACACACGCACACACACACACACACACACACACACACACACACACACACACACACACACACGACACCCAGTCAAAAGTTAGCTCCATCCTGCTCCAATCATCTCACACACCTCTTTGCCTTCAGTTACATTTGTTACCTATACACACACTCTACCTGCCTGACTTCTTCTCTTTCACATTCCTCTCCCTCCTTTTTATACAGTCTCATTCTAAACACATTCTCTCCAATCAACAATAAACACATTTCTCTGCTTACTTTTAACTCTGCCCTCTCCACTAATCCCATCAAAATCATTTTTAGCTTTCTTCTTCTCCTGTCAAACTCATGATCAGTCCTCCAATTTACAGCTTTAACCATTCTTTCCCTTAACACCCACCTCATATACCACAGCTACTCCAGCATGCCTCCATCCTTTTACTCCAACTTGTACTCTGAGTAACTAGAAAAAAGCATAATGATAACGAAAGAAAAAAGGAGAGCTTGGAATACTTAGAAACAAATTAAACTCCAGTTTGGCATCCCAAACTATGAGTACCTCTGAAACAGATGACCAAACTTGACAAAAAACATGCTATACAAACTTTGAATACAATAAGTAAAACAGCTCCTAACATTAATGGTTCTCTCTCAACAAACGTGTACATCCTGGCCACACTAACTAACCAACTCCTTCTATTAATTACACCAATGACAACATTGCCAGCCAATTCAATCCATATTTTATTAACACAGTAACTTCTCTCTTAAATAACTCTACCACCCTTACCCCCACCCAGTCAACAAATAACCATAATGCATTTGATTTTAAACACATCCCCATATCCAAAATTAGCAAATACTTTTTCAGACTAAAGCCAACTACACTTGCCCCAGACAGTTTTCCAGCACAGTATATCAACCTTGCTGCAGTCATGCTAGGTTACCCAATCTCCATCCTAATAAACTGCTCCATCACAGAAAGCAGAGTCCCTAAAATCTGGAAAAGTCATATATCCTTCCCTACACAAAGGTGGCGCCTCTACTGATATCTCAAATTACAGACCAATAGTCAATCTGCCCGTCCATCCAAAGTCTTAGAAAAACATATAACAACAAATAGAAACACTCAAAAGAGTGTAAAACACAATAACTCAAAAAGTAAATAAATAAAAAACACCACCACCAAACGTAACAGCAGACTCAACGCTTAATACAAGTACAGGTAACCACTAAGCGCTTTCACCCAACAGTTTTCCTGGGCTTTGTCAGAGTAAAGCATTATACTCTAATAACCCATTTAAATACAATTAAGTCATGTGATCTCACAATAGTCCCAAAGAAATTTAAAAACACATAATACTGATACTATTTTCAAAACATATAATAACTCTATCAATGAAAAATTCTTCCAATGGAGAGATTTAAATAAGGTAAGATAAAATATAATAAAATGGAGATCTTATTCATAAATGAATAGATCTTTCAAAAAAATCATGCACACATATATATATATATATATATATATATATATATATATATATATGGGTCTACTTCATATGAGCTAAATTTCATATGACTGAAATTCATTTGACTGAGACCAAATGACTTAAACTTCATTTGACCTAAAATTCATTTCACTGACAATGAGCACTGGCAGTCTGTAGAGCACTGTAAGGCAAGTCAAAGGTATAGTTAGGGGGGTGTAGGGGGTGCAGCCCTCCACAGTGGGGTGGGGGTGGGGCATAGCCCCCACCTAGTTTGATTATATATTCTGTGGTTTGATTTTATATTGTTCAGTAAAACTGAACTTTGTGAGGGGCTACATCACCCACACCCCCTAACTATATATTCTAACTCCAGGATCACACTACAGTGGGTAACAGGGCATATACCTTTGACTTGCCTTACAGTGCTCTACGGACTGCCAGTGCTCATTGTCAGTGAAATGAGTTTTAGGTCGAATGAAGTTTAAGTCATATGAAGTAGACCCATATATATATATATATATATATATATATATATATATATATATATATATATATATATATATATCACATGGTGTATAACAATCAAAGATTATTATAACCCTTGCCATCCATGCCAGCCATTCATAGTAGGCTTTATATTGTCAGAATAAATCTAAACCCTACAAATTCCCAGACCTTAATTTAAGAACACTAGTTAAGGAACAATTTTCATTTATACCTGGCTTGCTAGTAGCATTCAACCTTAACTGCCATTCCAATTTTAACTTCTCTAGGAATGGTTTTACGTCTCCTCCCCTCCCCTTTGGGTAGGAATAATATGACTGATAACAAAAAAACATACATTTTCTAAAATTCTCACATACCAAGCTATGTGTAAATAGCGCATTCTCCTTTTTTTTATTTTAATGTCCCTTATATGTTCAGCTATTCTTTCCTTCAACTTCCTTGTAATTGTGTCTACATAGAAAGCCAAACATGAAGTACATGTAACAATATACACCACCATTGTCGTATTGCAATTACAATGACCTGGGCATGACATACTATGATTGTAACTGTCCGTCATCACATAAGGGCCATCACAGATGATGCACTTACAGTACCTACACATATTACATTTCGATGCATTTTCCTCTTTTATCAGTAGTTTTCTCAAGGTACATTTTAATGTTTTGCCCCTTACTGTAAGTTATTTTAGGCCCTTGACCCACTACCTTTTTTATGTCTTTATCAAAAATCAAATTGCAGTTTTTACTCAGATTTTTTCTAAGGTGTTGGGTCTCCTGATTGTAGGGAAGCACTGGGTTTCTTTCACATTGTATTCCTGCTTTCAAACCTATAGGTATCCCTATTACAGTGGTAAGAATCGAGGTAAACCTGTCTTTTCATTTTTCAGAACCTTGTATTAAACTTTGAGTCTGCTGTCACGTTCTGCGGTAGCATTTTTTTATTTATTTACTTTCTTAGAAAAACATGCCCAGTCCCAGCTACTTAATTTTGTCACCACAAACTACTTCCTAAGATCTCTACAGCATGGTTTCTAACCACACCACATCAATATAACAGTTCTTCTCAACTTTGCTACCACAATCTACAGCAACAGGAATGCAGGGAACTTAGTAGCAGCACTTTTCCTTGATTTGTCAAAAGCTTTTGGCACTATGTCTCACCAAAAACTACTCTGCAAACTCTCTTCATTAAGATTTCAACACTCATCTCTCACCTGGTTCAACAGCTATGTCAGCATAGGCTTCAAGTTATAAACTGGGAAAATGGCATCTCTCCAGTTCTGTCAGTGCACATAGGGGCCTGAAGATCTATCCTTGGTCCCTCGCTATTCAATGTTTTCATAAATGACTTACATACTGCAAGTAATTATTCTACCATTATTCAGTTTGCTGATGATTCCACACTCATCTGCATTGCGAAAAACCTACAACAACTTCAAACACAAGAAAATTTAAAGTCCACTGAAATATGGATCCATATCTCAATTGCCAATAAACCCTAAGAAGACCAAGCATATTCTGTTCAAACCTAAACAATACAGTGACAATAAATCTTTTGTCACCATTACTTCTAACCACACTAAAATTGAACTTTTTCCTCATATCAAGGTCCTAGGTGTCATCATAGCTGATGCTATGAAATTTGACCATTACTAAAGCTAGCTATCAGCAAAATGCATAAAAACCTTGGCATCCTATGTTGACCTAAACCTTATCTGAGTGTCCAGGCTAGGCAAGCCATTGCCTCTACTCTACTGTTACCCACTCTCCTATATGCTGCTGCTACATTTGTCAACCTGTAAGCTACGCAGATAACCATGCTAGTAAAATGTTACAATTAAATATATAAATAAAATAAACAATTAAGCTTAGGGGCAACCCAGTGCAGAATAAAGTCTCCAGCATCAATTCAATCGAACAAAACTTAGTTGACAAGAGTGTTGAATAGTAAAAGGTCCATAGATGACTCGTTCTTGATAAAATACAAAATGTTTTATTTCAGCACAATAAATAGGTACGTGCTTTCGCCAAAAGCACTTACCTATTTATTGTGCTCAAATAAAACATTTTGGATTTTATCTGGATCTTTAGCCAGCTTACTTTATTTATTTATTTATTTTTGTTTATTTTACATTTGTTTATGAAGGTATTACACTGATCACAACTGACCATTTCCATGTACTGCCCAGGTGAAATAATTCACAGGGAAGAAAAAGTGGAACAGAGAGAAAGTAAGTTATACAAATCAAAAACAGAACAGAGCAGAAAGTAACACTATACAACAGAAATATACCGTAACAATAAATATAGTAACAATTATGAAAGAAATGGGCATGTTCTGGTTTTAGATGCTTATAATTCAGGTTTAGATCTTGTTGAAAATGCTTTGGGATAACAGCCAGGGCTGGGAAGGTGTTGAAGGTGCAGTTAAGAGGTGTTAGTACTTGAAAGAGAGTAATGCTCTCCCATGTTGATGAGTACTAAGTCCAATATGTTTGATCCTCTGGTTGCAGTGCACAGTATTTGGGCCAGGGTGCTTGTGTTGATAGCGTCCAAGAAACATTGTGTCTGTCAGTTAGAGGCTATATACATTACCCTTTACTGTGCTGCTCTTGGTCTAAATGTGTGGAAGACACTGTAGCCTTGGCAACAGCATGAATATCTACATTCTCTAGAGTGAGGAGAGCTGGTAAGGTGTGGAGTTTTTGTTTAGGCTCCAAGCATTGAGCAGTAACACCTCAAGGTTGCTTTGATTTTTTTTTTATGGCTATGTGGTAGTTTTGTCATTTTAACATTGCCTAAAAAAGGCTCTAAGAGGTGGGTAAAGTTTTAGCTAATATCCAAAAACCAAGGGGGAGACAAGTGCAAACCATCTGTTAAACATGTCCTCCCTTGCTTATAGATATTGAATTCCCCTGGAGTGATGCCAGAAACTAAACCAGTTATTAAAATCAATCATTTTCTGTTCATACTGTGGTGCCATCCTTGGTGAAGGTAGGCATATACCTGTCTGTGACACACATACAGAGAGATCCATAATGTCTCTTTTCATATGCCCATGAGGTATGTCTAAGGTCATTTACACCCACATGGACTATGATAGAATCATATTGGTACCTGTGGTGCAGTGACTTCATTGCATGTATGATATTGCAGATCCTAGCTCCAGATAGGCAATTAATCATTAACTTCTCCTTGTCTAGCCTGGTGAAAGGGGCAGCTGTGTGTTTTGCAATAGAATCCCATATAACAACAGAACTAGGTAAATTGTTGGCTTGTCTTATGGGCTTTGTTCTTGGGGGATCATAGGCTAATGTTTTGTGTTAGGTGTTGCTTTTGGTGTGTGCTTAATGACTGCAGAGGATAGGTGTTCATTTGAAGACATTTAAAGTTTGAAGAGGTTACTTTTATACATAAGAAGGTCTATGTGTGTGGTGAGCAGTATGCATGAAGGATATATATGTGTTCCTTGACAACCTTGTATGTAAGTGAGATGTTTGCCTCCAAGGAAGTTATGCATGCATATCTTTCAAATACTACAATAATTGGTTAGAAAATTTGTGTCCTTCTAGGAGAATCCAGTATTTTATTTATTTTTTATTTATTTTGCATTTGTTGACCGGGATAGTCCAACTGGATGCATGTCCATTTTCAGCGGAGGCCCGGGGAGAAAAGCTCCAAGGGTAAGCAGATACAGCATTACATAATACCAGCATTACATATTACAAACAGATTATTTACAGAGATTACATAAATAAGCAAGTTAAACAAGTTCCACAGGTTAAAGTTAGTCCTGAGCACAAGTCAGGATTAAATTAAATTACACAGTAAACTGGTTAACAGATTTTTACACATTCGAGTTAGCCAGGCTTGATACATTGACATAGCCAGTTAAGTGACAAATGTTGTCTGAGTCTAGTTTTAAATTGACCTAAGGTGGAAAGTAAGGTAATATCAGCTGGAAGTGAGTTCCAGGATCTACTTACAGAGTTTGCAAAGAGAGGATCACCGGCTGTGCTATTAATTTTGCTAGTCTGAATTAGTAGTTTGTTAGAGGATCGAAGCGGTCTAGGATTGTTATAGGGGGTGATAATATTTTTAAGTGCAGGAGTATTGTCCGGATTATAGAGGATTTTATAGGCCATAATCAGTTGGTTATACTGGATTAGGCTAGGTAGTTCAAGCCAACCAAGCTGATTTAGATTGATGCAATGATGTGTCCTAAAAGGCAGCCCAGTGACAAACCTGGCAATGTGGTTGTAGCAAATTGAGAGTTTGTTAAGGACAGTCTTGTTCAAATTCGAGAGTAGAGGGAATGCATACAGAAGGGTTGAAAGAAGGTGAGAGCGAGCTATGGCAATTTTAGCTGGAGGGGTTAGGAAGGCTTTTATTCTGTAAAGTGACCCTAGTTTTTATTGATGGTTTTGATAGTTTGGTTAACATGTAGGTCAAATTTGAGATTATTGTCTATGATGACACCTAATAGTTTTGTAGATGGGTCAGGGGAGATTATTGTGCCATCATTTGATTTTATGGTAAAGGTGAAAGTGGTAGACCTACGTGTTGGTGAAAATAACAGCATTTTAGTTTTTTTGGGATTTAGGATCAGACAATGTTCAGAAAGCCAGTTTTCTATTGTATTAAAGGTGGTCTGGGTAGCTGACCATAACTCTACTGGAGATGTGGCTGAGAAAATCAGAGTAGAGTCATCAGCATATTGGATACAGCTGACTTTTGGGATGACAGTATAAAGGTCGTTAATGAAGATGGAGAACAGCAAGGGCCCTAGTATAGAGCCTTGTGGTACTCCGAGGGTGTTAGGTAGAAGGTTAGAGAGTTTGTTCTGCCAGAGGACAGCCTGCTGTCGACCATTCAGGTAGGATTGAAACCATTGGAGGGCTCCAGTATCTAGACAGAATGTTTGCAGGGTGTGGATTAAAAGTTGGTGATCAACCATCTCGAATGCCTTGGAAAGATCCAAAAGAGGGCTGAGGATATATAATTATTGTTGCGATTATGGTTTATGGTGTTAGTAAAAGCTAGGAGGGCTGAAGTAGTGCTGTGATGAGGATGGAAGCCATGCTGAGTGTCTGCCATAAGGCGATTTTGGATTAGGTGGTGCATGAATTGTCTATGAATACATTTTTCCATAATCTTTGCAAGTGGAGAGAGTATAGCTATTGGCCTATAATTGGAGAATTCAGTAGAGCTGCCTCCTTTGTGAAGTGGGATTACATAGGATATTTTCCAGATGGTGGGAATTTTAGCTTCTACTATGGTTCGATTGATTAGTGTTGAGACAGGGTAAGCAATAGCATCAGCTGATTTTTGTAGGTACTCTGCAGAGAGTTGATCAGCAGAAAGTGTAGTGGGTTTTAATTTTTTGATCAAGGTACGGATAAGTGAAGTGGCGACTGGTTGGAAGCTGAACGCAAGTAGGTTTCTAGGGGTGCTACTTTCAGGACCAGGGGAGCTAGGAGGTAGTTGGCTAGCTAGGGCTTGAATTGTCTCAGTAAAGAATTGGTTAAAACTATCAGAAATATCTTCAGGGGTTTTATCAATAGTAGCAGCAGGGATTGGGGTTGAAGTTTGTCCAGGATGTAGTAGATTATTTAAACCTGCCCAAAACTTCTGAGGGTTATTTTGATTTACTGTCTGTAAATTACAGTAGTATTGTTTTTTGTCTTGTAAAATTGATTTTTGGTTTCGCTCCTGGATTGCCTGTATTTAATGTGATCTTGAGGGTCTTTAGAAGAACGCCATAAAGCCCATGCTTTGTTTCTAAGGGTAATTTTGAGTTTAGACTCTATAGAAAGCCATGGTGCAGTTTTCGCCTTGGTTCTCTTTGAACGAACAGGTGCATGCAAATCAAGGATCTCAAGGAATTTGTTGTTAAAGTATGCTACTGCTTCCTCTAAGGGGAGGTGTTTTAGAATAGACCAATTACATGAGTTTAGTTCTTGTTGGAATTTGGCAGGGTCAGAGTTTTTATTGTTTCTAACCTTTCTGAGTAAGGGTTGTTGGGAATTAATGGTTTTGTGCTTAATTAGATATGTGAGAAGGTGATCGTTTAGGCCATTAAGGAGGGTACCAGAGGTGTACAGTTGGGGGTGACTGTTTATGAGTACCCAGTCAAGTTTCTTTTTGGTTGGGTTTACCTATCCTGGTAGGGGTGGATATGATTTGTGTAAATGCATGCAGGTTAATATGGGTGGTTGGGGATTCTAAGGAACAGGTGCCCCAGTCTATGTTAAAGTCTCCAAGTAGTAGGGTTTCTTGGGGGTAGTGACATGATAACCAGTGCAGGATATCTTCAGATGTAGATATATTGTTACCTGGGGGAATGTACATGCAGATGATATTAATGCATTTATTTTTATTAAGTTGCAATTTGGTGTCAAGAATCTCAGAGTTATTAATCTGAGGATGTTGTATTACATCTATGGTGACATTCAACTCAGATTTATAGAGTACAGCTACCCCACCCCCCTTCCTCGAAGCACGATCCAGCCTGCGTATGTTGTACCCAGGTGGTAACACTTCATTGTCTTTAGTGTTAGGTTTTAACCAGGTTTCAGATAAACAGAGAATCTCATGGGAGTGGACATCCAGAAGTGCATGCAATTCATGTACCTTCTTATTAATGCTTCTAATATTGAGATGACAGACTAGGAGAGAGTTAGTTGGCCTATAAATTGTAGGTTTGTAGCTTAGATTACAAGTAGAGGGGGTATGTGTATCTGAAGTGAGTGGGCCAGGGTTGGGGTGAATATCACCACCAAGTATTAGGTTGAGTCTATACTTGGTGATGAACTTCAGGAATTTGTTTATTAGTTTGTGGTAGTGTTTGGATGTAGAGCTAATGTGCCTGGGGTTGAGATGTTGATGGACTGAACAAGATGTTGGATAGGATCTGGTACTGTAAGTATGGTTGAAGGTGGAAGGATTTATAGCTGGGGTGATAGTATGGCCTTTTGGGACCTGAAATCCCGTAAGAAACTGGTATGTGGCTATATGGGATAAAATGGTAAATAGACCAACCTGCTTTGCCAGAAATGGCCTGCATTTTCACCCCTAGGTTTTTACATAGTGGAAAATACTTTTGTTAACCCACCTTCCCTTTCTAGGCAGACCTCACCTGATGGACATCTCCACATACTCATCGCCAATCTGGACAATATTAGGGTAGCACTGCTGAATGCCAGAAGCCTAAACAACAAAATCTCTAAACTTGAGGCTATCCTTGAACTTGAAGACATCAGCATCTGTGTAATTCCAGAAACCTGGCTTTATTCTAGTGATAAAACTTCCTACATTTATTTATTTATTTATTTCAGTTTGGTGACTGGGGAAGTCCACTGGGCCCATGAGTGCCCATTTTCAGTGGAGGCCCGGAGAGAAAAGCTCCAATATAACATAAAACATTAAAGATACAAAAGTAAGTAAGTTACAAAAATAAAGTACAGTTTACATGAATGAACATTCTGTATCAGGCTTAGTTGACAAAGATAATTTTGATGTATCTGGAAGGCTGTACTGTGGAGAATCATTTAGGAAATACCTTCATAACAATTGAAGTGTAGTAACATTATACATAACAATCGATTAAAGTAATGGAACAGTTTACATGCATTCATTCGACATAAGAAGCTATTTACAATATTTACAAGGTAGATATAGTATCTTCAGAAGCAATTGCAGAGAGCTAGAGACAGCTCAGGGAACTAGTTGTTGGGGTGTTAGAGTGATTAGGAGCCAAGGAGTAACACCTCCTTAGGGCAGTTGTTAGAAAGAATTAGAAAAGGTGAAAGCAGGTGCATTTCCATTTGGAGTGCAAGTAAGTGAAAAGCTGGGTTTTAAAGTTTTCTGAGTTAGCTATTGTCCTAAGAGTGGAAGGGAGAGAATTCCATTTCTTGCCTAGTGAGAAAGAGAGGAGAAGATGGCCAGCAGGCCGTTTTGGTTTGTGGATAGTAATTATATTTTGATTTTCAGATCTAAGAGGTCTATTGGGGGTGTAGGGGGGAAGGATGTTCATTAGAGCTGGACATTTATTTGGGTGAAATACAAGTCTGTGTGCTGTGGTAAGTTGGAGGTAGTCTAGATAATTAGGGGGTTCTAGCCAGTTTAGAGAATTAAGGGCATGGCAGTGATGGGTGGAGTTTTTGGATCTGGAGCAAATTTGGAGATTTTGTTATAGCAGTTTTCCAGTTTGGAGGTGTTGGTGGTGGTCAGGTTAGTTAGAAGAGGGGCTCCATATAACAGGGATGGGAGGAGGTAAGTAGTAGCTAAAGTATGTCTAGTGGAGCTTGAGAGAAAGAGGTTGTTCCTATAAAGTATACCTACCTTTTGGTGGGTTTTCTTTATATTTTGTTGGATATGGATATCGAACTTGAGGTGTTCATCAATAGTAATGCCAAGAAGTTTGCAAAGAGAACTACTTCAATGAGAGAGTTGGAAAGGCTGAGGTCTTTAAATGAACTTTTGTCAAAAGAGAAAGTCTTGGAGGGAGAAGTTTAGATTTATTTGCATTTAGAGACAGGTGATTTTGTTGCATCCAATATTCAGTAATAGAAAAGGCAGCTTGGGTTTTAGTCAGTAGTTCAGGGAGGTTTGAAGCAGAGCAGACTATTGCAGAATAATCTGCATATTGAATGATTTTGGCATCAGGAATGGCAGAGTGAAGGTTATTGATAAAGATGTTAGAAAGCATAAGTCCAAGGATGGACGCTTGAAGGACACCAGTTGGGATAGGAAGAAATGAGGAGATGGTGCTCTTCCATTTAACTGCCTGAGATCTCTCTGACAAGTAGCTAGAGAACCAGGCAACAGTGTCTGGAGTGAAATGTAGGTTAGAGAGATGATAGATAAGGTGGTTATGGGAAACAGTGTCAAAACCCTTAGAAAGGTCAAGAAGAACTGTGGAAACTAAATGTCCTGAATCTCGGGCTTGGTTGACAGTTTCTAAGAAGGAGAGAGGAGCAGTTATGGTGCTATGGCCAGGGCGGAAGCCATGCTGGGTAGATGTTAGGAGTTGGTTTTGGGTTAGAAAAGGCATAAGTTGGAGAGGGATACATTTCTCTAAGATTTTGGGGACTGGAGAGAGCAGAGCAATAGGCTGGAAGTTTGAGATGTCAGTATTTTTGCCACCTTTGTGGAGAGGAAGAATGTAAGCAGAATGCCATAGTTTGGGTGCATATGACTCCTTTATAGATCTGTTGATTATGATGCTAATTGAGATTGCAATACTGTCGGCTGCGCATTTTAGGAAGGAGGAGGGAATATTATCAGGAGCATTGGAGCAATGTTTAAGTTTGGATAGGAGTCTTTTTATGAGATTAGTAGAGACTGGCTTAAGCACTGCAACCAGAAGATCAAACATAGGGTGGTTAGGAGAAGAGGAAATGTTGTTAGGTGGATTATTGTTAGGGAAGGTCTTGGTCAGGTTGGAGATAGTTTCAATAAAAAATGAATTAAATTTGGAGCTTAGTTCAAGGTCAGATATACTTGGGTCAGGGCAGGGGTTATTCTTGGAGCCAAGGTTGAGAAGGGAGTTTATGGATATCCAGAATTGTTTGGAGTTATTGTTATTGTTGGACTGGAGTTTAAAGTAGTAGGATTTTTTGTCCTTTGTGATGCGTTGCTTTGCGAGGTTACAGAGTTGTTTGTATTTGATCAGGGTTTTGGGCAGTTTGTTGTTATGGTAAAGCTTCCAGGCTTTGTCCCTTTGAAGCATAATTTGCTTGGTTTCTTTGGAGAGCCATGGAGTGGTATTAGCTTTTATCCTTCTATTTCTTAGTGGTGCTAGGGAGAATTTAGAGTGTCGAGGAAGACAGAGTTGAAGTGTTCTATTGCTTTATCAAGAGGAAGGGTGTTTAGGATTTGCCAGTTTATTTGTTTGAAGATATTTGAGAAAGTTGAGGGGTTGAAGTTGCTAAGGTTGCAGGTGAGAATATACTGATGCTAATGGGGGGTAGAGGTAGTTGAATGATGTATGAGGGCAGGGAGGTGGTCGCTAATGGTGTCGGGAAAGGTACCAGAGTAATTTATTTTATTTGGATGGGTGACTAGGATCCAGTCTATAATGGATCCTAAGGGATTTGTTTTGTTGGGTCGAGGGGTGGACAAGATTACTTGAGTGAAGTTATAGAGGTTGATGGATAGGGAGGGAGAGGGATTATTGAATTTGTTCCAGTCGAGATTTATGTCCCCTAGAATATAAGTTTCGTAATTAATTTCAGATGAGACCCATAGGAAGATGTCTTCAAGGGTAGAGATGTTGTTCCCAGGGGAAATATAAAGGGCTATGATGCAGATATTTTTGTGCTTGTTCATTTTTAGTAGACCAACTGTTAGTTCAGTATTGTTGAATTGTGGGATAGGAATTTGGAAGGGAATTAAGGTAAGAAGATTAGAGTAGATAAGGGCAGTGCCACCGCCTTTTTTATTTAGTCGGTCAGTTCTGAGGGACTGAAATCCTTTAGGCAAGATTTCAGAGTCAGAGATATGGGGTTTGAGCCAGGTTTCTGAGATGGCTAAGATGTCAGGTTGGTTATGAGTTAGCCATGCTTGAAAGTGGTGAATTTTATTGTTGAGACTTTGGGCATTGAGAGTGAATAATGTTAGGGTATTGTGGGGAGAGGAGGGGGAAAACGGTGAAGGGTGGGTTATCAGTAAGGGGGCTTAGCTGAGGGTTGGGATGGATATCTCCTGCAAACATAAGGTTGTTGAAGGAAGGAGTTTTTAGCCATTTGGGTTTATTTTGCATAAGTTTGATAGGAAATAACATTAGTTTAGAGGTAAGTATTTTGGCTTTAGAAGTAATAGTTTTAGGATAGAATAGGTGCAAGAGGTGGGGTTGAATAAGGGAAGAGGAGATGTAGTAGTAATGAGAGAATGAATATAGGAGCAACGTGGTGAATGTGTCAGTTTGAGATGAAGGTAGGAAAGGTGGAACATGGGAGGAGTATGAGGTGGCATAACATAGGGGAATTAGGAATACAAGGAGGAAGCAGGGGGCCTGGAGGGTGTGGAGAATAAAGGGAAGCATCATGGGACCCAGGTAGTTTAATGTGTATAGTTTGAGGGGATGAAGCAGGTGAGAAATAAGAGGGGATGGCGACAGAGCAGAAGTTTAACTGAAATTAAAAAGAACCAGCGTAGGGGAGTTTAAAAAGGTGGTAGTAGAGAGAGTGTGAATATATTTATATAGGAGGAAGAGATGAGGAGTTGTAAAGAGGGAAAAGCTTTAATTGGATAATTAGGTAGGGTGTGTAGGGGCGGGGTGTAATTTGGGAGGACATTCTATTGGGTAGCTGGGATTAGTGGGTGGAGAAAGGGTGGAGAAAATGTAGAGCTGTGGGGGCGGGTGGAAATTGGGGCAGGGTAGGGGAGCGGAGTAAGACAGCAGGGTGAACGGAGCGGGTAGAGCCGAGGAAGAGGAGAAAGTGTATCAGTGAAGGTGAGAAGAGATCTGAGGTAAGGAGACTACAGTAAAGGCACTCAGTATTAGAGTTGAAGGAAGCAGATGTTTCACAAGAGCTAGGGGCTATACAGGGCAGAGAAAGTGTAAACAAGTGATTAACTAAATCTGATGCTGAGAACAGGGCAAAGTTAGGTTAAGGTAGCGTAGGCATACATAGGGGTGTAGAAAGAAGCAGGAAATGCTGCCATCTAGTGGCCAGACTGTGTAATTACAAGGATAGGCCTCGGACACAGGGGAAATGGGGAAGAGATCAGGAAGGTAGAGAGGGAGGATTACAACTAGGGTAGACTGCTAGCTTTTGCTCACCGGGTTGCTGTACTAAAGGGCAATTTTAATTTACAGTTTAGTTTATAATAGGGTACATACACTTAATATTAATTCTTGGGGAGGCAAGGATGAGTATAGAAGCACAGCAGGAGTTCTTATACGCTGACTGTTCAAGGGCGGGAAGCCAGGGATTCCAAGCAGAGAACTGGGAGGCACCTGGGGTGGTAGTGATTCAGCAAGGATACACTGTAAGGAAAAGGAATACAAAGAGCAGGTTTATACCTGGAAAACAAAACTAGTGGCAAAAGTAAGGGAGGGACAGATAAAAAGGAATAATTACATCAGTAGTAGTGAGCTATCCCAAGAGAAGGTGGGTAGAAAGAAGAGAGCAGGAGGAGAAAATATCAACACAAACAATTTAACCATGGAAATGCAGCACAGTTCTAAACATTATACTATAGTTTATGCAATACAGTTTCAGACTTTAGCCATTAGAAACAATCAGTAGACAAGTGGTAATCCATTAAGTACAGAAGACGTAATTAGGGACCTGGGGACCCAAGTTGATAGCAATCTCTCATTTGACAACCACATGGCCAGAGTGGTTAGAAAAACATGTTATATAGCCCACCTAATCATGAAGGGATTCACATCTAGATCAGGGGAGGTCATCGTGCCTCTTTACTCATCCCTCATCAGGCCCATAATTGAGTACAATGCCCCTTTTGGGATGTACCTTACCAGACACCTGCAGCAACTGGAAAGACCCCAAAAGTACCTCACCAAGAGGATCAAAGGGCTCAAACGGATGCCATATGCTGCCCAGCTAAAGAAACTCCAACTCTACTCAGTGGCATACCGCCTGCTCAGAGGCGATCTGTGCTTGACATATAAAGCCATGTCCAACCCGGAATTAATGGACATACTGCACCTCAGAAAATCCAAATCCCATCGAGATATGCGCTTGAGAGACTTGAACCTCAGCACTGAAATAAATAGGACATGCTGGAGGGACAGATTCATAACCCAGAGGCTCCCTTCACTCTGGAATAAAATCCCAGTCCCGGTTAGGCAGAGTTCCTCATTGACTCTCTTCAAGAGGAATCTTGATGAGTGGATGGGAGATCGTAGGTTTACCCCGGGTATCACTTCTGTGTCACTGTTAGACAGAGGCACAGTATACTAACCTCGAAAAAGGGCATAGCAAAATTAATTTAAAATGGGTGGTGAAAGCCAAACACACTCTGGCTAGGCTTATAAATGCCCTAGGGCAGATAGCCTAGTATGAACCTATGAACCTATGAACCTATGAACATCTAGGTACAGTATAGTTTAGAGCAGCACAGACTAGTATTTAAACTAAATATGCAGGACAAAAATCAAATCCACTAAAAACAAGGTACAGTAAGCCTAAGTCATCAACAGTTTAGTGTAGAACATATATGGAGCAGGCATCTGTAAGTTGCAATGAAAAAATAACATGTGGACAGCAATAACAGCCAGAAAACTGCTCAAAAATACCTCTGAGTAAGCCTATGGTGTCAATAGCCAAGTTCAAACATTTTATAGAGCAGTCAGTTATACTTCATAGTAAAAACAGAATTGTGAACATTAAAAACGGTCAGAAAGACCACTCTGAGTTACCTACAGGTCACCAACAGTGTCTAGGTACAAAATGTCTACACACAATAGACACTTAAGTAGTGCTGGCTAGGGTAACTCATGTTTATAACAGTTGCGGACATTTTATCTGCAGCTTAGTGGCTAAGGCAGGGCATATAGGCTGAAAAGCTATGTTTATAACAATTGCGGACGTTTTATCTGCAGCTTAGCGGCTAAGGCAGGGCACATAGGCTGACGGCTAATTTTGGAATCAGGACTACTCACTTATGCCTGTGTGGCATTAATGGGGGAGCACATAGAGAGAATTGTTTCTGGGGAGAAGCGGCAGTTGTAGCCGTATCCAGTGCACAATGCTGGTAATGTTAAAGCTGACTGAAACAGCTGATGAAAGCCGTGTCTAGTTTGAGGAGCCAATTACACAGTTACTGGCTTAATCAGCTGATAAGGTAGAGTCCAGGTTAGGAAGACGTTATGCGGCTTCAGTTAGCAATATCAGGAAATAAAACATACAGTGCCAGTATGGTTCTGGCATTGACTCGAGGCTGAATCGAAGTTCAAGTGGGGGAAAGCTAGCAGTGATGCTGCGTAAATGTACAGAATACACAGGAGCAGGTCCGGGCATATTAACCAGGTACAATCGCTCTCAGAACAGCATGTAGAACCCGCAGGACTCAAAGATTGGCCACAGATGGAGGAGGAGATTCACTGTACAGTGCAAAAGTAGAGCTGAAAGCTTGGTAATAGCCTGAGCAAGTGTATCGCTGTAGTAGTTGAGCCGGAAGGTAACCCAGAAGTATGGGCGACCAGACCCACATGCAGTTATGAAGGAGCTCCCAACTACACCATGTACGTTACAAAGGGCCAGAAATCACAGCAGAGGCACATAAGTAAGGCTATCTGAGTATTCTGTTTCTCTGAACCCACAAAAAGCACAAAACACAATGTATACAGTCTAATAATTAATTAATTAAAGCAAACACTCACCCATAAGCGGAGCCAGAAGCCTACGCAGTACAGGACCGGAGGGGATAGGAGGGTACTTAAAAATGGCGCCACAAGTCCTGGGACTGTATTATAGAGTTGAGGGTGGAGAAAGTGTAAGATGAGGGGGATGGATTGAGGCAGGGACACGAGAGTAGAGCCAAGGTATGAGGAGAAGAGGGTAAGTGTATGGGTGAGGATAAGTGAAAGTGAAAGAATTAAAGGGAACGAGACAGGGATAGAAGTGAGCAGGCTATGAGCCAAGGAGAAGGAGAAAGTGTGTCAGTGAAGGTAAGAAGAGATCTGAGGTAAGGAGACTACAGTAAAGGCACTCAGTATTAGAGTTGAAGGAAGCAGATGTTTCACAAGAGCTAGGGGCTATACAGGGTAGAGAAAGTGTAAAAGAGTTATTAACTAAATCTGGTGCTGAGAACAGGGCAGAGTTAGGTTAAGGTAGCGTAGGCATACATAGGGGTGTAGAAAGAAGCAGGACATGCTGCCATCTAGTGGCTAAACTGTGTATTTACAAAGGTAGGCCTCGGACACAGGGGAAATGGGGTAGGCCGCTAGCTTTTGCTCACTGGGTTGCTGTACTAAAGGGCAATTTTAATTTACAGTTTAGTTTGTAATAGGATTCATACAATTAATATTAATTCCTGGGGAGGCAAGGATGAGTATAGAAGCACAGCAGGAGTTCTTATACGCTGTCCATTCAAGGGTGGGAAGCCAGGGATTCCAAGCAGAGAACTGAGAGGCACCTGGGGTGGTAGTGATTCAGCAAGGATGCAACTTAATATTAATTCCTGGGGAGGCAAGGATGAGTATAGAAGCACAGCAGCAGTACTTATATGCTGCCCGTTCAAGGGCGGGAAGCCAGGGATTCCAAGCAGAGAACTGGGAGGCACCTGGGGTGTTAGTGATTCAGCAAGGATACAACTTAATATTAATCCCTGGGGAGGCAAGGATGAGTATAGAAGCACAGCAGGGGTTGTTATACACTGTCCGTTCAAGGGTGGGAAGCCAGGGATTCCAAGCAAAGTTCTGGGAGGCACCTGGGGTGTTAGTGATTCAGCAAGGATGCACCATAAGCGGAGCCAGCAGCCTACACAGTACAATACCGGCGGGTATAGGAGGGTATTTAAAAATTGCAGGGTATAATACCTATCATGCATTCAGATCCACCAGCAACTGCAGTGGAATGTCTGTATTTATTCATAACCACATTGTCTCTCACTAGATTTCACACAATAGCAATCTGGAACTGATTGTCCTACTTTAACTCTGTAGAATGAATTATTACATTGTAGCCAATTATACATTTCCTTTTCACAACATATATGCCCAGAAATGCCTGGACTTTGTAAATATGAGTAGACTTGATCAAACTATCTCTTCACCACCACAGGTGTTAATGTTCTTGAT
Organism: Protopterus annectens; assembly: GCF_019279795.1. NCBI lineage: Eukaryota > Metazoa > Chordata > Ceratodontiformes > Protopteridae > Protopterus > Protopterus annectens. The sequence continues at coordinate 941,220,005 of NC_056729.1, forward strand.
CTTGTCACAAAAATATTTCTTTCAATTGCGCCACCCCACTTACTATCCCCTCTGTAATCAAATCTGATTATCTTGATGTGATCTTATCTATGAAAACTTGCTTTCTGGCCCTTTATAATTTCAGTACATATAGGGATTACTCCAAAATAAATTATTTACAATGTATTTATTTTATTGATACTCAAAAATGGTACAGCTCTCCAGTAAATCTTATAAATTAGGCTGTTGCCTGTTCCTCTGGATTTTACTCCATGATGTTGAGATGCAGAATTTTACTTCATCTCGATAGATACATTGAGGATTTGATACCAATATCGCAAAAGCATAATGTCAAGTTTAAAACTAGTCCCATATGGTGGAGCTGCCACATCAACAAACTCTACAATAAAATGAAAGAAGTTCCCGGCCAGTGTGAAAAGATGCCCACTTTATCATTATAGAAGGGATTTAAAACTAGTAAGTACATTTCTTAAACATACCATTAGGAAATATGAACTATGAACTTAGGGTTGCAACTAATTCAAAGGATGACAATAAGGCCTTTTTCAACCATATTAGGAACTTCAGCCTGAGTCTCTCTGCTGGGTATGTCTCTAAAATGTGGAGACTGGCACTTGTGGTGTACTTACATAAAGGTGGTCCTTTTCTTGATCCTGGAAATTATAGGCATATTAGTGTCACTGCTATTATTTACAAGGCTGTAGAATATATTAGAGCTGATCTAATAAACATTTTTATAAATGACCGGGTCCCCATCAGTTGATCAGGTTTTCAGAAATTCAAACTCCATATGGTCGAAACCATATGATTGAGTTTTTGAAAACTCAAAGCTTTTGAACTGAGATCGGGGTACAACAAGGATCAGGAAATTTTACCTTTTCTTCACTGTAGTGCAGTCTCAGAGTTGGTATAAATAATTTGCAGCCCCCCCCCACACACACAAAAATGTAGATTTTGTGGGGGGGGGGTTGATGTTCAAATTTTTGGATTTCAGAAACTTGATCTTATGGTCTCTTCGATATTTTTTCAAGTTTATGAAAAGTCAATCATCTGACATATACCCAGGTGACCTTATAATTCAGTATACACACCAATTCAGCTTTGTAAAAGGCATATCATGGCTACTCAACCTGGATGAGTTCTTTGAAAGGGTCACTGAGGCCACAGATAAGGAGTATAGAGTCCATAATGTTGATCTGGACATTGCCAAGGTTTTTAATACTGTCTGATATGCTGGGATTATTAACAAACTCTCCAAATTCAACATTAACTCATGCATAGTTCCATGGATTCGTAGTTTGCTGCTTCACACAACCCATATCATTAAGGTCAGGAGTATTTGCTTTACACAGAAAAATGTCACCAGTGGTGTCCCACCAGGGCTCTGTCCTAGGTCACTTCCTCTTTGGTATATATTTCAGTGATGTAATAAACAATATCAGAAAGGACTATGGCTAACCAACTTTGCTGATGATTTCAGACTGGGAATGTTTAGCATTTGTTACTCAAATTCTCCAACAAGGGCTGGGCCAAGCAAACACTTGGTATAATAATCATGTGTTTACATTCAACAACAAAAATTATGGAACAGTTTTCTTTGGAAAATTGAGTATCACTACTACTTACCATATAGATAACATTCCACTTAATTCTGGAACATTGTTAGCCTCCCATCAGTATTAGGTGATAAAGCTGAACTTCTGGATGGTTTCCTTTGGCCATAAGCTTAGTATGAACCTACAAACCTACATTTTTATAAGAAGTTTAAATGCATATTATTTAAATAAATGCAAAGGATGAGATACTCCTTATACATACTGTAAATAGTTTATAGTTTGGCAGGATTTAGGTATTTCAGATTGTTTGATAATTGAGTAACTAGTTCATAGGTTCATAGGTTCATAGGTTCATAGGTTGGTTCTAGGCTATCGGCCCTAGGGCCTATGCAAGCCTAGCCATAACAATTCCCTGGATATTTCTTCCCACAATATTTACTTCTCTGGGCCCCTATCTAGCAGGGTGACTGATATGATCCCTGGGGTGAATTTCCTATCTCCCATCCAATCATCAAGTTTCCTTTTGAAGAGGGCCAATGAGGCGCTCTGCTTGACATGTATGGGCAGTCTATTCCAGAGTATGGGGAGTCTCTGGGTCAGGAACCTATCCCTCCAGCATGTTTTGTTCATTGCGATGACAAGGTTTAGATCCCTGGAGCGTGTGGCTCTGAGGGATTGGGATTTCTTTAAGTGGAGCATGTCCAACAGCTCAGGGTTTGACATGGCCTTGTATGTTAACATATTACATCCAAGTGACGCCTCCAGGTGCATCTGCAATTAACTCCTACTGACATCTCTAGGCGCCAAATCTTGCTTTTTCATATTTGCATTAATAATTTCAAAACCATGCTATGTACAAGGTTTTAAAATATTTCATCTTAAAGCTTACACAATGGCAAACTCAACTGCATTAATATTAGTCTGTCTAGTGCAGGTAAATAGATATTAACTGTTGTTTTTATAATATTAATTTATATAGATATAATTTTCACATTTTTCTAAATATCTCAGCAGCCAAGTAACATAGACAGAACTCCTTAGTCTCAAATGAAAGCTCTCAGCTCGATGAATAAATGCTTCTGATGGCAAGTGTGTAACTCGAGTGGTTTCTGAGATACTGTTAGTTGTTTACAAAATACTACAAATGTAACTGTTACTGTGTTTACTGTGACTTATAAAATTCTGTTTATGACTTAGAACCTACAGAATACTACCACTATAAATATAGTTTATGCTGAACAGTTTGCTATTTATACTTCTTTCATAACCCCTATGGTTCCAGAGATATGAACATTTATTTAAAATGTGACGACAATTTGATTCTGTCAAAAGGCTTAGGCTCCGCCCATTTGAAGTCACAGTGAAAACTTTCTGAGATCCATTGGAGTGAATGAGTTAAGCAGAGATCGCCTCTGAGTAGACAATATGCCACAGAGTATAGCTGGAGTTTTTTTAGATGGTCAGCATATGGCATCTGCTTTAGGCCTGTGATTCTTTTAGTGAGGTATGTCTGTGGCCTTTCCAGCTGTTGCAGATGTCTTGTGAGGTACATACCAAACGGGGCATTATACTCTATAATGGGTCTAATGAGGGATGAGTACAGTGGGACAATGACCTCCTTTTTTCTGGATGAAAAGCCCTTAGTGATGTGTGCCACATAGAAGGATTTCCTGACTGTTGTGGCAATGTGGTTATCGAAAGTGAGACCACTGTCCACCTGTGTCCCTAAGTCTCTCATCACACTTTCGATGTTTAGCGTCTTGCCACCTATGTGGTAATTCATGGGTACATGCTTTTTTCCAAAGGGGATAACTATACATTTCTTGGCATTAAGCTTGAGCCCATGGCTCTGGTACCAGGCATCTGCATCTGTAAGGCCTTTTTGTAGAATATCCACATCATTTAGGGATTCAATAATGGCTCCCAGTTTGCAGTCATCTACAAACTTTGTTAGCCAGAGTCCCTTAGTGTTGGCCTGTACTTCAGAGAAGTAGATGCCAAACAAGAGTGGTCCCAGGACTGAACCCTGAGGTACTCCACTTGTCACATGTCTGGAGCGAAGTAGATGCCAAACAAGAGTGGTCCCAGGACTGAACCCTGAGGTACTCCACTTGTCACATGTCTGGAGCTGGATTTGGAGTCGGCTACTTTTACAGTCTGGGTTCTGTCAGTAAGCCAGTTGGCAACCCATCGAGTGACGTAGGGATTTATGCCCAGCTTAATAAGTTTATCTATGATTCCAGAGTGGGGGATGGTGTTGAAGGCCTTGGCGAGGTCCAGATAGGCTCTGTGGACCACCTTACCCTTGTCCACAGCTCTGGAGACTGATTCAAAGAAGTCAATCAGATTTAGGAGACAAGATCGGCCCTTCACAAATCCAAACTGGGTGGGGTCCAGTGTTTGAAGGTTGCCAATGTCTTTGTTTATAAGTTCCATGATAATGCGTTCCATGCCCTTGCAGATCAGGCTTGTCAGGCTGATGGGATGGAAGTTCCCGTGATCCAAGGCAGATCATCCCTTGTGGAGCGGGATAACTGTAGCTGTGCGTCACTCAGTGGGCACGAAGCCTGAGGTGAGGCTATGATTAAAGATGACACTTAGGTGAGGTGTCAGTTCATTTTGTAGTTCATGTAGTACACAGCCTGGGATGTCATCTGGTCCCATGGATGCTGTATTCTTGCTTTGGAGAGTGTGGTTTCTACCTGTGTGGCCGTGATTATCGGAATTTGGAAATCTTTTGGTATTGAGATGGGCCCTTTAGGGGGTGAGAGGGGGGTGAAGTTGGCACTGAATCGATCTGCCAGGATATTGGCAATATCCTTGGGATCAGTATATTTAATGCCATTCTGTTGTAGCTCAGAGCAGATCTGCACATTGCCATTTAGATTCTTGACATAACTATAAAATGCCTTGTGGTTGTCTTTGGAATCTTTGGCAATTTTATTTTCGTAACTAGCTTTTGAGGATTTTATGAGGGATCTCAGCTTCTTACTGAGGCTGGTGAGGGAGTTTTTTGCATCCTGGGATTTTCCTCTTTTCTGCAACAGTTTCTTCCTTCTGTTGTATAGTTTGTTTATAGCAGGGGACCACCAGATTAGCTTCCTTTTTTTGGAGAAGAGCATCTTGGTTCTATTTGGGATGGCATGATTCATGCACAAGCGGATGTGCTCTTATAGTGCATTAGTGTAGGATTGTGCAGTCGAACTTCCAGATCCCATCTGCGTGGGTGCTGTGAAGTTTGTCACTTCTGACTTAAGGTTGCTTACTGCACTCACGTGACTTTGGCTGATTTAACACTATTGTAACCTAGTCCCCTAAATTCTATTAAGCATATGTTCATGTCAGGAATTTCTGATTACTTCGATACCATCCAGGTATTTTCCCCTAACACGTTACTCTTCAGTATTGCCATAAGTCAAGCATCATTATATGTTTTAATGGGAGTGCTACAGAATCCTGAAGACCAAAATCCTGAGACCAAAATCTTGAAAGTTCAAAATACTGAAAACTCAAAATACTGAAAACACACAGGATACCAACACTTACTATATTCCAGCACAAGTACATACAGAAACAAATAAAACACAAACCATATTACTCTTCACCAAGTATAAGCAGGGGGGCAAGCCCCCCTACAACCCCAGTGTGAGGGGCTGCACCCCCCCCACACCCCCTGCTACTTCAATAAATCAACTCTGAGATTGCACTTAGTGTAGGGAAGTGTGGTCTCGGCGTTGATATATTGAAGTAGCAGGGAGTGGGGGGGGGGGGTTGCAGCTCCTCACATGGGGGGGGGGTACAGAGGGGCTTGTCCCCCTGTGTATAGTTGAAGGCTAATATGTTTCTCTATGTACTTGCGCTAGACTATAGTAAGTGTTGGTATCCTGTGTGTTTTCAGTATTTTGAGTTTTCAGTATTTTGAACTTTCGAGATTTTGGTCTTCAAGATTTTGGTCTTCAGGATTTTGGTCTTTGAGGATGCTGTAGCGCTCCCGTTTTAACTTATTGTTGAGTGCATAGGAGAGAATTGTTGCTGTTGCCAAAATTATAGACTGGTAGTCACTAAAGTGTGGCTAAGCCGTGATAAAATAATTTCATTTGTAATATCACAAATATGTCAACAGCTGATCAATATGAGTAAAGGGAGGAGAAACCATCTTGAAGGACCAGAAGAAGCTGACTTGGAGTGATGATAAAAAATGAAAGTGGGATCACTAGACTGTGCTATATTGAATCCAAAACCTATAAATTAGTAAATCATATGAAAAGAACACATTGACTATAATTCATTAATAAATACTGCTTCAGATAAATCTTTGTCAGTTACAGCTCAGCAAAAAATCAGTTCATGGAAAACTCTCACCAACATCATAATAATAGTACAGAAATTAATATAACATTATTATATCTTTCTACAGGGTGACACCTCCACACATCTTTGATTATACATACTAATTCAATGGCCAAACAGTGGTGGGGAAAGGAAAAACTTCCCATTAAAATGCACAGTGGTCTCACACAAACAGCAATCAGACTGTGCGTGAGAAAATACCTTGATAAAGAGTGCACAAGCAAACTTCAACCAAAACGTTATTAAGAAACTACACTTGAAACAGGAATCTTGCACATTCATCCCACTCGCACTAAAAAAAAAAAAAAAACTGCTCCAGAATGTGTAAAACAGTAATTTGTCAATCTGATCCACAACAAAACATAACTTTCGATAGCTTTCATGAGTATTTAATGCAATTCAAAAAATTAAACCAATATTTATTATATCAACTGACTGCAAGTTAAACAAAGAAATGGAACTGCTATCATTAAAATATGACAGAAAGCGACAGTCGGAGAGATCGAGATGGCTGCCGTCCTATAAACAGTGTTGGATCATAGCTCAGCATCATATCAATAAATATTACCTTCGAGAAGCATCAGAGAATTAACTTACTTGGATAATAACCTTACTTTTGAATAAAGGAAAACTTTTTCTTACCACATACCGGATCAAGAACCAGGAAGAGCTGTAATACAGTGAGGATTGTAGCTGATTTTTTTCCTTCTCTTCCCTACATGTGTTATCCATGAGATCTGAGATTCCTCGGCCTGCAATCTCCTAATCAAATAAAACAAGAAAATCGACTATATCACAGGATTCTATACACATGGTCAAACTACAAAAGCAAAATACTCTTCAATTGCATCTCCGGAAAAAGAAACACTACCCAAAAGGGCAAGAAGAGCTAAACAACAGGAAAATACAAAACCTACTGGCAAAATGAAAACAGACCCAACTAATATGGATGAATTAAAATTGGCATTACAACCTATGCAATCTGCAATACAAAACTTTTCCACTCAACTACAAACCTTTGGGGAGTCCATTGACAGAATACTTACAAGAATTGACAAAACTGAAGCAAAGGTTATGGATAATGAAATCAAAATAGAGCAGTTACAAAAAGATCATAATTCCAATGCCAAAACTATGCTGGATATGCAACAGAAACTTTTGGACCTTGAAGCCAGATCCAGGCGCAACAATATCATAGTAAGGGGTATTCCTGAACGGATTGAACATAATACTCTTCCAGAAACCATTATCAATATCTTTGCTTTATTCCTGGACAATGCTCCCTTTATAGACCAGATAATAGTCAAAAGAGCCCAGACCATCTTCGGACCAAAAAAATCCTAGAATTGTCTATGCCAAAATTCTAAACTACCAGCACGTTAACAAAATTTTATTTGCAGCTAAAACAAAAAAATATATAGTTTGGAATGGAGCCAGAATCTACCTAGCATCAGACCTTCCTGCGCAGATAAAAACGGAGAGGCAAAAGTTGGCACCCTTCTGTGCATATTTATTTCAAAAACAAATAAAATTTCAGATGAAGTACCCAAACACTCTGATTTTTCAGCACCAAGGATGCAAATTATCCTCAGTAAACAGTAAGGAAGCCACTTCGATAGTCTTTAAAGCATTTAATGAATCTCCAGATCTAGCACAACAAAATCGCTGACTTACTTCAGTATGTTTCTCCTTTTTGTATGTTTGACCCACTCCTGAATGATGGTGCCGGACCTCGGAGGATGTTTTCAGTTCTTGTTGTGATCTGCCATAGTCTCCTGGATTTCCTCTTGTCCTGATCGCTGGCTGGAGGGCAGACTTCTCTACCTCATGGATCCGGGTTTCTATCTAGGGACTACAACTTCCACTTCCACCATGAACTTTAACTCTGTGACACTCCTTGACCCTTGCTGTCCCATAATTCCATGACGTGTTAAAGAAACAGGCACCTAAAAATTAAGATACATACCAAGGAGGAATGTCACAAATTATTTAAAGAGTCAGCGTCACTTCATCTCCCCATCATGCAAAGGGGGGGGTCTTAACAGCAATTAAGGTTTTTAGAATGTAATTACATGCCTTTTGAGGGACAGGTTTGTATACATATTACACTTCCTCTGCAGATGGGCGGAAGGGAAGCCTTCGAGAAATTTCGGCTGCAATAATAGATCCAAGAGCAACCCATTTACATTACCCGGGCAAGGCTTAGTCCTATGATGGAAAAGACTACAGGTACAGTTCATGAAGTCCTGTGTAGAAGAGGACCAACCAGTTTTTGATTCATAACACCAGCAATTTCTACATGCAGGAATTATTTGGGGGTAGCTTCTGTACAACATTTTTAAGCAATGCTTGTGATTAACGGGTAGTATCGAACTATATATTCTGGTATATATACAAACTGCCTTTTCTCTACCTTGCTTACCCATGGGTTTAATAGTTATAGTGATACCCCAGGCAACATTGTATGAATAATCATGACAGGATTTATAATGAATGTCATTTTCTCTGTGACTGTGTGGGTTTTTTTAAATAGCTGATGATATAAACTAGTTAATGGCATAGACCAAAAAGTTTTACATATATAACTAACTGTTGGTTAAACGCAATTCGCAATGTGAAGGCAGTTATTTGACTAACAACATGGGGATTGTATTAACTTTATATTTAATGAGACTGGAATTGAAAGATATATCTCTATAATGTTTTAACCTAGTTTGTACTCAAAACATTGCATGTACTCTGAACATAACACAGCATTTTTAGACTTGAGTCTTCCTGGTGCTTTGGAAAATTTAGGCTGTAGTTCTGGGTTACTGCTTCGATTTTGAGATGCCTCACATCTAATTGTTAAATATTTACACTAAAACCACCCACAAGCATCTAAGCGGAAACCCTACCTTAACACACCAATAACACTTACTTGATGGACAGGGTTATGGTTTCTTTCAAAAAAAAAAAGAGAGAGAAATAGCATACTCATGATGAAAATTTCTCTCATTTAATAGAATTTGGTGGTATGCATCACTTATGGATATAGTTAATACTTACATACATAGTAGCGTTGTCGCCTCACAGTCAGACGCTGTCCTGTTCGATTATCAGCTAGAGCGTCTTCTGTGTGGAGACATGTGTGAATGGGCGTACCTTTGTTGAAGGTTGTGCGTCAGAGCTGGTAACTCGGCACGTAAATATCTACTGCCAATCATTAGCGGACCGGAGTTCCGCTGTGGCGACCCCTAACCTGGAAAAGCCGAAAGACACAACGACAACATATATAATTAAACTCTCTGGTTAAACCTAAGTTTTCTGAGCTATGAGTTTGGTTTTCTAATCTGTTTGGGATTGTTATGCATTTTAGATTCTGCAGTTATTGTTGATTCATGTTGGGATATTTTAGTTCGCTGTAATAGTTTTGCTACAAGTTTTATGTAATTTGTATTTCTTTACTGCTGCAACACCTAATATCCCAGTCTTTTTCGGGCTAGAAGGGTGGTGGTTAGGCATAGGTTTTGAGCAGGAAGTGTTTCTTATCTTTGCCCAAACATACTTGTTTACCATTTGTCTATACTCAAATAATCCTACATTCTCCACCTATAGCCTTAAACTATAAAACAAACCATCTCCTTCTATATCAGAAATGCATTATCAGGGGATAAGGTATCAGACTACACAAGAAATATTTAAACTCTTTGAATAAATAATAAAATCACAAATGCTGAAATTAGAGTCATGGAACATTAAAGGGTTACAAGCAATTAAGAAAAGAAAACTTTTTTTATGCATCTGGTGTTTAAATCTATATCAAGCATAATTTTCATCCAAGAAATTCATCTATCTAATGATCAGTGGGAACAGGATCGAGGGAAGTGATGGATTAAAGCTATTATTGCATCAGGTGCAAAAACTAATAGTGTGGGGGTTGTTATAATTATCAAAAATTCATTCCATCAAGACATAATTAACTATGACTCTGATGAAGAGGGTAGATGGTGTTATTTCACTACTCGGTATACATACCTAGATAAACCTATCCTATTTATTAATATTTATGCTCCATGCACCAGACAACAAAACTTCCTTATGACAATTTATAAAATACTGTCATCTTTTCCTAACCATTACTACATAGTGTGAGGGGATTGGAATTCTATACAAGTTCTGATGACAGACAGGTCCAATATTAATGCTAAATATAATAAATATGCTACCTTAACTATTTCCAAACTTAAGGAGGATTTCAGTTTATTTGATCCTTACATATATCAAAATGGCCCCTCAAATAATAACAAATTCACTTTCTTTTCTAGCTGTCACAAGAGTTGGTCTAGGTTGGACTTCTTCCTAATTTCCTCAGTACTTAATAACTTTGACATCTCATTCAATACTGATCCCAGGTTTCTCTCGGACCACTCAAAAATTTCCCTCTCTATTCACTGGTCTTCCAAAACACTTTCAAATAACAAAGCCATTTGGTGGCAGGTAAATTCTAACCTTGTAAAGAAGGCAGACATACTTTCAGAAATTGAGTCCTACCTAGATCAATTCCTTCAATCTTTAAATTCTGATTCATCCTCCATAGACTATTCCTGGGCAGCCACTAAGGCAATGATAGAAGAATGCTTATAAACAAAGCATCGTACTACAAAAAACTTTACACCCCCTTCCACTCAAGATACCAGATAGACTATTAAAATTACTCAAAGTCTCACAAACTCTTACAAAGAAATACACTTAACAGGTCATGCACAAGGAGAGCTTTTCCAAGGCTTAGCTTTGTCCAACCTCATACAAAATGGAAAGGATAGAAGGACATTCAATAGATTTGGAAAAAAGATACATACTTCCTCAACTCTGGCCTTTAGGGCTATCAGTTGCAAGACCATGGCCAAATATCTTCTTTCTATTTTTTCAGATATAGAACAAATTGCTTCTGCCATGCCTACGTTGGACTCCAAACCTGTTCTCTCTTCTTTTGTTTCTTCTGCATCACGGGCCACACACATTCCACCAAGGGCTACTTGATGCAGGTAATACAGTTTCTCAAGCAGCAGTCAGAGGTTCTGTAATGCCTGACTAAGGTTACAGAGATTATCACTGCCCCTTAGAGAAAGATGTCCTGTTTAGTAGCTTTTCAACTGAAGCCCTAAAACATTTAGAGGAAAGGCGCAAGTTAATGCAGGGAATAAAGCAACTTTTTATGCCACCAGTCCCTAAACACAGCAGAAACTATCCCATCTAGCCACAGATCTTTATTTAGGAAACTATTTAATCAATGTCAGGAAATGAGATAAACATCAGTTTAAAAAGAAATGTCAAGGGGAGTCCAAGAGAAACAGGAGTACATGGCTACCTAGCCACTCTCTCCCAACTCTCCACTCCCCATACCAGTGATCTTCCCAAAATACCAGGCAAATTGTCACTTTCCCTACATTTCTAGAAAGATACAACTGACTCTTGGGTATAAAGAATAATTCAAAAGAGATGGAAATTGCAGGAGGATGACTTCCAAGATGGTTGCACACTGATAAACAGCTTAACTTCAGCTCTCCCAGTGTGAAAAAAGAAACAGAGGGATAAGGACCAATAACTCTGCCACTGTTAATAAATTCAGTTAGTGGCTAGCAAGCACACAGCCTGGATGCCAGCAAAGAAGAAACTAAGAAAGTCTGAGAGAAAACCAACTAGAAAGGTTTTACATAAAACACTGGCTGGGAAGAATCCTGCAGCTGTTCAGCAATAAGAAGTTCAAGCTCCAGCTTTGGTACAAGATATGGCTTCCAGTAATTTATAGGAAAAAATAAGTGAAATGTGTTCAGAGCTTATTAAAATAACTGAGACATTGAAGGAGTATAGCACTTCAAATAACAAAAGGCTAGAAATCCTACCAGCAGAAGGAGCTGATACTGATAAAATTGTTGCAGAAGGGTAAAGGTTTAAAAGCTGCAGACAACAGTAGAGTGTTTGTGGAAAATGATCATTCACTGTATACCAGGGAGAATTGAAGCAAATTTATTACATCAATCAAGGAATGTTTAGAGATAGATAAGAGATACATGCTGCTGTCTTCAAATATATTTTCCTGGAGGAACAAAGCAGTTTTGATGCAGAACAGGCAAAGGAGGAAATACAAAAGTTTGTTCAAGAAAAAGTGAGCCATCAAACAGAAGGGTAATCTGCCTCTAATTCTTCTCATAATAAAGTTCATAGAGAGACTTTGTCAGAAAAAAACATTCCAATGTTTCAAACAAAAATGCCTGAGAGACAGAGAAAAGCATAGGAGATGACTAGAAGAATTGGCAGTATCTTGGAAATGAACCAGAGTCTGGAGATGGGAGATGTAGATGAAGAAGATGAAGACCAGCAACACTGAAATTAGTGAATAAATATGACATTACACAGCATCAATCACACTTGTGAAACATGCTGTACAAGAAACAGTGGAGAGAATGGGCTTTTGTTGACTTTGTTAAACCTGTGGGGGAATGAAAAGCTTTTGCCATAATTTATGTCATTAATGTTTGGAAGGATACTGAAGGGAAGGAAGAGCAAAGAAAATGGCAACTGTAACATAATTTCTGCTCTTAACAGTATCTTTATAAAACTTTTTGATATAAATTACATGTTATATAGAAAGCATTTTCAGATATTGTTGTATATGATAAAGATACTAAAGTAGACAGATGGTCTTTTCTTTCTTTCTTTCTTTCTTTTTTGGTATTAAAATGTAGAAATTACAATGTCAAAGTGAAAAAGTGCTAGCCAAAAGCATATTTAAGTTAATAGGCTGTAATCCTATCATTGGTTGTTGAGGTGGGATATGGGGTGTAAAAGTGCACAGATCATAATAGATGGAGAGCTGATATGTTTTGTCTTACTTTTTCAGAGGTGAATGTCTTGATTATGACCCTTGGATTAACCTAATAACACGTTTTTTAATTGGAAATAAGCAGATAAGAGGACATTGAGCATAATGAAAAGTTTTCCTTTTGCAATAAATGTTCAGCATGACTTTAGAAGCCTATAGCTGAGGGTTACATTTTTTTCTCATGTTTTCATGGAGCTGATTATAGGACAATACAAACATAGAGCACTGGTTTCTTTGAGGCTAAAAGTTAATCTTTTCTAAAATCATGCAATTTTTTTCACATATAAAAGTCTTTCGGCTTTTCCCGGTTAGGGGTCGCTACAGTGAAACTCCCATCCGCTAATGATTGGCAGTGGATTTTGACGGTGCCGAGTTACCAGCCCGATGCCCAACTTTCAAAGAAGGCACGTCCATTCATGCATGCACTTACCATCATGTCTTTAATGTCACTCAACCATGGGGAGGACATGCAGACTCCACACAGAAGGCACTCCAGCCAAGAATCGAACAGGAGAACCTCTTACTGCGAGGCGACAACAATAATTGCTGCACCACCCCAGCATGATAATTTCTTTTTTCACATATAGGAGAGGAATAAAGATAAAACAAGAACAGACAGTAATCAGTGTAAGTAGGAGCAAAGGCAGTAACATGCATCTTAGCATAGATAACCTCACCTGTTGGTCAGATAATGCCTGTGTGTGTATGCAGTTGTCTATTTGAGACAATGATCCATATTAGGAGAGTTACATTTCATTATTTGAATATGTATATAGTTTAGTGTGTTTGTACAAAATTAATAGGTTCTGGGGTGCTCTGGGGTTGTGTTTTTTTTTTGTTTGAGAGTTTTCATTAAAACAAAAGGTATTGTAAAATGTGACATAAGTTCAAACGGAGAGTGCACAAAACAACAATATAAAAGATCAGCCTGCAAAACATTAGTGGGTGCATGTATCACAAAGCTGAAATGGACATCTAAAAAAGCTGTCATATATAATAGGTGGGAATAATAACCTCTTATCATAATGGTGATGCTTTCCATATTATCATGGAATGTGAATGGTCTCACAGGTATTGCCAGAAATGAACGAGTATTGCATTATATTAAGAAATGCAGAGTGCTAATAGCAATGCTACAGAAGACACATTTGGAAAGAAGTGAGCATATAAATTTAATAAAGAAAGGATTTTAGAATGGATATTCAGCAGAGTATCAGGGACAAAGAAATAGAACACTACTTATATTACTTTATAGATGAGCTCCAATGCTGACAGAAGAGGGAAAAAGATAATATTGGTAGATTTGTGATAGTAAGGGGCTAATGGCAAGGGAGAAGGATTAGACTGATGTGTATATTTCACCAAAAAATGGTTTTATGGAGCTTAAAAAACTTTGGGGACAAATAATCAGCTTTCAGCAAGGAATATTAGCGTGTAGGTGGGGAATGGAATTTGCTTTGCAGTACTGAGTATGTATATGGGGGCCTACAGGAGAAATATAACAAAAGAGAGTAGATTTCTAAAGAGCTTTCTGAAAATATTTAGTATGGGAGACACAGATCCAGTAGTAGGAACTCATAGACTATTTCTGCATTATTCTCTAAGGTGCAGTAACTGGACTTGACTAAACAGAAGTTATATTTCACACAAATATGTACATTTAATTGAGAGCTTTGACACACATCCAATAACTCTTTCAGATCATGCACCAATAATAGCTAAGATAAAAAGAGAAATGAAGTAAAAATGAGACACGGGTGTTTCTCTGACTATCTGTTAAAATAGAGGAATTCAAGGAATGGGTCGTGGAAATTATTCAGGAATTATTAGGGAAGTTAGAAAGCTCTTTAAAAGCTATTGCTAGTGAGTGGTATAAAATGAAAGTGGAGTTTAAAAATAGGGTAGAAATTAAAGAAAAAGAGATAAGATTTAGAAGTAACAATAATTACTTAGAGGGGCTGACAAAGTGTAAAGTATTGCAGAATAAGGGGAATCTCAGAACAACTGCAGAGTGCGAAAGAGAAAATAAGGGAGCAGCTACATAATATGCATGAGTTTACAAAGACTAATGTTAAGCAACTGTTTGTTGATAATGAGTCCAGACCATAAACACTTTTAACACAATGACTTATGCAACACAAAGTAGAAAGGACTGTTACCAAACTCAGGGAGCCTGTAACAAGAAAAACAACCAGAGATCCTGTATGGGCATTATAAGCATTTTGGAAATTTTATGAAAATTTGTATAAAACAGAGGAATGTGGAAATCAAGAAAAAACACCAATGGAAATATTTGTGGAAGACTAAAATATGCAAAGGTTAGAGGTAGATGAGGTTCAACAATTAACAGTTAAGATAGTAGGAAATAAGATAAAAACAGTGCTGTATAATCAATGTGCTGGAAAAGTATCCAGAAATAAATTGTAGTTTGGTGAAGGTATGAAAGCTAGGAGGGAAGAAAGTGATAATGATCTGAAATGTTTTGTTTAACTGTATTTTAAAAGGAGGGGAAGCACCAACATCATGAAAAAAGCCGTGAAGGCTGTAGAACTATCAGATCCAGCTTCTTACAGGCGCATTTCAATTTTAAGCCATAATTATAAAGTGTTTATGTCTATAATGGCTAAAAGAATGGCAAAAGTGTTGCCAGAATTGATGAATATGGATCAATGTGGTTTTAGGGAGGGGGAGGCCAACATTTGACAACCTTAATATAACACTGATAATCCAGATAGAAGCAGAATATAGGAAAATGCCACTGTTTTTCATGGGCTTTGATGCAGAGAAAGCATTCAACAGAGTAATCTGTGATTTTATGAGTGAGCAATGGAAGCATTTGCATTACCTGATACAATAGTAAGATTAATTAGGAGGACATATGAGGTATCAGAGGCAAAAATCATTATGCTGGAACAGAGGAAGCAAGCAGGGGTGACCGATTCCTCCTTTGTTATTTGCATGATATTTAGAACCAATGGTAAATAAATTAAGTGACTCAGAAATTCAAGGATATACTTGGTATGGTGCTCAAGAAAAGTTGCTTTTATTTGCAGATGATATTATTTTGTATATGATAAAACCAGAAAAGGGCAGCTCAATGTTATAGAAGATTCTGTTTTTTCAGGATATACAATTAATGAACATAAACCAAAAGCAATAGCTGTAAACTCTGTACCCACATATAAATTGATTCAGCAATACCCACATTTATGGGGACATGATAAAATAAAGTATTTAGGAGTATGGGTTAAAAAGGATTGTGTTATGGTAGCTAAGACTTTGTGAGAAAAGACTAACGAAAAGATGATACAAAAACTGAGAAACTGGGAGCTCTTGTTTATGGATAGCAAGATACAAGCAGTAAAATGATTTAGCCCCTTTAGTTTTATTCATAGAACAGGCATATGTTTAGCGATCAAAGGAGAAGTTTTGGATAGTAATTAATAAAGAGTTGAATGATTTTATCTGGGAGGGGAAGAGGGCAAAAGTCAAGTGGGATAAATTGATCATTCCAATAGAACAAGGTGGTTTAGGGTTACTTGATTTAAAGGGATATTTTAGAGCTGAACCATTAAGGCTGTTATATAGAACACAAGCAGAAAGCTACAATTCAAAGTGAAAACAGATAATGATGAAGCAAGAGAGGGGAAATTCAGGAAATAATGAGAGAGGGGAATTTTGGATGCAGATCCTAAAAGAAAATAACAACAGTCATGCAATATATTATATTTATAAAGTAGCAGAAAGTACTACTTCCAAGATGGATGCACATTGAGTAACAAATTAACTCTAGCTCTCCCAGTGTGAAAGCAGAAACTCAACAGAGAAGGCCAGTAGACTTTGGTTTTGTGTTTATGGGTAAATGTCAGTAACTGGCTAGTAAGTATATTGCCTGGATGTCAGGAAAAAATAAATACAGAGCACCTGGGAAAAATCAGATGCAAATAGTGAGGAAAAAACATTGACTGGGGAAAGTTCTGCAGCTGTTTAGCAACAAGCAATGCAACCACCATACATGACTTCCAATAAACTACAGGAAGACATAAGACAACTGCACACAGACCTGGTTAAAATACAAAAAACAGTGATAGAGTATATCAACATAAACAACAAAAGGCAGGAAAAATGGAAGAAGCTTTAAACAGATATTCAGATGATGTGATAAAGCTGCAAAAATCAGATGTTGAAATGAAGACGAGGCTGGCTAAACATGAGACTGCTCAGGAAGAGATGTTTCAAAATCAAGAGAATTAGAGACAAGAGCAAGTAGGGAAAACCAGAGATATTCAGCTATTCCAAAGAAGCTGAAAGGAACATACTGCATTAATTTTATGAAAGCACAAATAAGCAACTGGACTAGTATTCCATAGCAGGAGTTACTAGTTGAAAGGACACATCACGTGCATGCTCCAAGTCTGGCTATGAGAAGGCAACCTAGACCTTTAATAGTAAAGATGTAATCCTACCAGCAGAAGGAATTGATTCTGACAAAACTGTGGCAGAAAGAGAAAATACTAAAAGTGGGAGACAGCAGACTGTGGAGAATGATTACTCATTGCACACTATGCAAAAGAAGAGTAAATTCATTCCACTATTCAGGGAATGTCAAGACACAGGTGTGAGACTCAAACTGCTGTACCCAGATGTATTCAAGGTATTCTTCCCTGGAGGGAAAAATCATTTTTTGATGAAGTACATGCTAAGGAGGAAATACAAAAGTTTGTCCAACAAAAAGTGAGCTGTGAGACAGAAGGAGATTCTCTTTCTGGTTCTTCTAGTAATAAAAACCATAGAGAGACTGTACCTGTGAAACCCTCTCCACTGTATCAATGAAAAACATTGAAGAGAAGGAATGGATCATGAAAGTTGACTCGAAGAATTGAGAGTATGTTGGAAATGAAGCAGAGACAGGATATGGGAGAAGGACATGAACAGTAATAAAACCAGTAGCTTAATGTGTGATTACAATGTAATAATTATATTTGTGAAACATGACTGAACAAGAAAATCTAGACATATTGGACTTTTTTTGAATTTGTTGGACTTGTGGGGACTCTAAAGTATATGCCCTACATCATGCTCTTAATGTTTGGAAAAATGCTCTGGGGAGGAGAAGACAGGAGAGAAAATTAACTGTAAGTAAAGAAAAAAGTTTTTTTTCTTAATAATACTGTTTGTAGTCTATGGTTTTCTTTGCATGCTATAAAGTTAAGTTTTCTCAGTTATTTTTAAGTGTAATGGGGATTAAAAACAGCTGCTGCTGTTCTTTTTTCCCATCTTTCTTCTTTCTCTCTTTTTTCTTTTTCAGTGTTAAGAAATGTAGGCAATGCAATGTAAAAATAGCAGTAAGCAAGAATATAGGGAATCTCCAAACTCTGGTTCCCACACAGTTTGGTATTGTGAAGGGTAGATCATGCCTGCTCAACTTGGTCGACTTCATGAGTCAGTCACCAGAGCTGTGGATGAAGGCAAGGTGGTTCATACAGCCTACCTTGATCTGGGCAAGGCCTTTGATACCATTCCCACTCAGGAATCAAAGGAAAACTCACTAAGCTAGGCATCAACCCCTATATCCCTAGGTGGGTTGCAAACTGACTCACAGATAGAACCCACAGTGTGAAAGTAGCTGACTCCAAGTCACTGCCGACCAGTCATGAGTGGAGTCCAACAGGGATCGGTCCTGCATCCTCTCCTGTTTGGTATCTACTTCTCAGAAGTCCAGTACAACATGGAGGGACTCTGGCTGACAAAGTTCACAGACAATTGCAAGTTGGGAGCCATTATTAACTCCCCAAGTGATGTTGACATCCTACAGAAAGGCCTCACTGAGACCAATGACTGATGTCAGAACCATGGCCTTAAGCTTAATGCCAAAAATGTGTTGTCATCCCCTTTGGGAAAAACCCATTTCCCATGAACTAACACATTGATGGTAGTCCACTGAACACAGAAGGTGTTATAAGACATCAGGGAACACAGGTTGACAGCAACCTCTCTTTTGACCACCACACTGCCACTGTGGTCAGAAAGTCCTTCTAAGTGGCACATCTCATTACTAAGGGTTTTGCATCCAGGAAGAAAGAGGTCATTGTCTCCCTCTACTCTTCCCTCATTCGGCCGATCATCGAGTACAATGCCCCATTTGACATGTACCTCAGTAGACACCTGCAACAACTGGAGAGGCCACAAAAGTACCTCACAAGGAGGATCCTAGGCCTTAACAACTTGTCCTATATGGACAGAGTCAAAAAACTCCAACTATTCTTTGTCTCATATCGCCTACTTAGAGGTGATCTCTGCTTGACTTATAAAGCCATGTCTGACCCAGCTCTGTTAGAAATGCTACATCTAAAGAATTCCCAATATCTCCACACCACATGCTCCAGAGACCTCAACCTCATTACCACAGTCCACAGAACATGCTGGAGGAACAGGTTCATAACCCAGAGACTGCTCATGCTATGGAATAGACTTCCCATATATGTCAATTAGAGCACCTCACTGGCCCTCTTCAAGAGAAATCTTGATGAGTGGATGGGAAATAGAAAATTCACCCCGGGGATCACTCCAGTGGCTCTACTTGACAGAGGCACTGGAAACTAAGGTTGAATGTCATGATGCCAGAGTAATCTTATGTGCTAGATAAGTAAAAAGAGAAGCACAATGGTTCCACACAGCACACCTTTAATTCCAATTCAACAGGGTAAGCTCTTTCACGGATGTTCTCCGCTTCATCAGACCGTACAATACTAAAATATCATTATAATGATACAACTATTTAAACACCTTTAATTCCAATTCGACAGGGTAAGCCCTTTCACGGATGTTCTCCGCTTCATCAGACCGTACAATACTAAAATGTCATTATAATGGTACAACTATTTAAACACCTTTAATTCCAGTTTGGCAGGGTAAGCACTTTCACAGATGTTCTCTGCTTCATCAGACCGTACAATACTAAAATATCATTATAATGATACAACTATTTAAACACCTTTAATTCCAATTCGACAGGGTAAGCGCTTTCATGGATGTTCTCCGCTTCATCAGACCGTACAATACTAAAATATCATTACAATGATACAACTATTTAAACACCTTTAATTCCAGTTCGATAGGGTAAACGCTTTCACAGATGTTCTCTGCTTCATCAGACCGTACAATACTAAAATATCATTATAATGATACAACTATTTAAACACTTTTAATTCCAATTCGACAGGGTAAGCGCTTTCACGGATGTTCTCTGCTGCATCAGACCATACAATACTAAAATATCATTATAATGATACAACTATTTTGACAGGGTAAGTGCTGCGCTTTCACGAATGTTCTCCACTTCATCAGACCATACAATACTAAAATATCATTATAATGATACAACTATTTAAACACCTTTAATTCCAATTCGACAGGGTAAGCGCTTTCACAAATGTTTTCTACTTCATCAGACCATACAATACTAAAATATCATTATAATGATACAACTATTTAAATGCTGGACAACCAATGGGACATGCTGGCTAACAACTAACCTCAAAATTAACCCATTAATCTCAGAGTATCTATGAACAGCTTACCTATGTATAATAGAACTACAACACATCTTAAAAAATACAAACAACTACCACAGTACTATATTACAATCAGAATAATATCATATAAGTTATATAATAATAAAAATATATAAATATACTTCAATAAGAGATGAACATACTGGCAAGTTGGTTCTTATTTGCACTCTCCTTGAGATTATTCTTGAAAATAATGCCTTCATTTTTGGTAAAAGATATTACATACCGAAGGTTGGCGTGGCTATGGGCACTGCGTGTGGAAATAGCTATGCCAACCTATCTGTTGTTAATTGGGAGACTAAGTATGTCCTTTGCAACAATGTATATTGTGCCTCAGTTAAATGGTACAAGTGTTTTGTGAATGACATTTTTTTGTTGTGGCAAGGTACAGAGGAACGGTTAAAGGAATTTTTGCAATACATAAATTACTTGAACTGTTTTTTGAAATTTACATACAAATATTCACCTGAAGAGATTGAGTTTTTTAGATGTGAAGGTGACCAAGGATGATCTGCATTTTGTTTCTATCACTATGTACAGGAAGAGTGTAAGGAGGAATAATGTACTACATAATGGTAGCATGCACCCTAACCATACCAAGCTTAATGTATTAAGAGGGCAAATATTCTGCACTATGCACTTGTACAGTAATGACGCTATGTTAACAAAAGCTTTGGCTACACCTAGGAAAGAATTTATGGAGAGGGGCTATAAGTGCAAAGTTATTGATTTTCAGATTAATGAAGCCTGGAAAGAGAGACAGGGGAGATGTAGACCTTATTTTGTCACTACTCCCCCTAATACTCAGACTACTGATGTAATTGGTGCTACTACACCAACCGGTAGTAGAACTGATAATAATGAGAAGATCAGGATGCCTTTGACTTTTGCAAGTAATATTCACATGGTTTGTGATGTAATAAGAAATAATTGGGATATCCTTTCTACAGCTGAAGAACTGGAAGGAGTGATAGGTCATCAACCCAGTTTTACATTTAGAAACAACAGGTCTCTCAAGAGCCAGCTATGTTATAGGCCTCTCTGCCCCCAGAATTATGTTCAGTCTGAAAGATTAGGGACTTATGCTTGTACAAGATGTATGGCTTGTGTATGCGTACATGTTGGTGGATTTTTTTTACATCCACAGCTATGATCAAGGTAGATGGAACTTTTTATGTTGATTGTCAGACTAAAAATGTTTATTTCTGCTATTGTACTGAGTGTTTCTCATTCTACGTAGGTAAGACCAATAGAGTATTCAAAGATAGAATCCTTGAACACCTTAGAGACATTAGGAATGCTAAAGAGACTAGTGCTCTGGCCATGCACGTGGCCAAAGAAGGATCCAGACACAAGTTTAAGTTTTTAGTTCTGGAGATTCTATATAATAACATGAGAGGTGGGGATCTCAGTAATAAAACTGAAGCTGTGGAGCAGAAATGGATCATACGTTTTCAAGCTGATAAGCCCCCAGGTTAAAACAGTAAACTTTCTTTGAAATCTTTTTTAAAAGCTAGAGTTCTTAAACATTGAAATTAATTAAATATCACTGCTGATTCTATGTGTGTACATATATGTTTAGATAAATTATTATAGTAACTTATTTATGTTCATCTCCTATTGAAGTATATTTATATGTTTTTATTATTATATAATATAGTATTGTGGTAGTGGTTTGTATTTTTTAAGATGTGTTGTAGTTCTATTATACATAGGTAAGCTGTTCATAGATACTCTGAGATTAATGGGTTAATTTTGATGTTAGTTGTTAGCCAGCATGTCCCATTGGTTGTCTAGCATTTAAATAGTTGTATTATTATAATGATATTTTAGTATTGTACGGTCTGATGAAGTGGAGAACATCTGTCAAAGCGCTTACCCTGTCGAATTGGAATTAAAGGTGTTTAAATAGTTGTATCATTATAATGATATTTTAGTATTGTACAGTCTGATGAAGCGAAGAACATCCGTGAAAGCGCTTACCCTGTCGAATTGGAATTAAAGGTGTTTAAATAGTTGTATCATTATAATGATATTTTAGTATTGTACAGTCTGATGAAGCGGAGAACATCCATGAAAGCGCTTACCCTGTCGAATTGGAATTAAAGGTGTTTAAATAGTTGTATCATTATAATGATATTTTAGTATTGTACGGTCTGATGAAGCGGAGAACATCCGTGAAAGCGCTTACCCTGTCGAATTGGAATTAAAGGTGTGCTGTGTGGAACCACTCTGCTTCTCTTTTTACTTATTTACCAGTTTTTGTTGTCCCTGGTTCCTTCATCGGCTTAGAGGTTTGGAATTTCTTCTTATATAATCCTGTGGGCTAGGCTTGTAAAGGTTCCAGGGCCATTAGCCTAGTACACACCTATGAACCTATAAATGTTTACACAGATATTAAATAATGTATGTTATGTTGCTTAGGTTATATGATATATAGCAATATATGTGTAGTATAAAGTTTGTAAATGTGAACTTGTTAATACAGTTTGATTACTTTTATATAAATCTAAATTTGCCTTTGTCACAAGTGATAATTCAATAAATGTGTTTAAAAAAGTAGCAGGAGGTATTCTAAGAACTAAGCCAACAAGGAAACAGAAAAAGGATATTCTGCTGATAGAAATGACTGCAATTAAACAATAAGGGGCTGGAATTTACTGGAAAGAAACTGGCATAGGAAGAGTCTGAGAACAAAGGATTACTTAGGAAAAGGAAATAGAATGGGAAGAGGCCAAGAAGACATTTGGACTGCAGGCTAGAGACTGCCTTCCCTATCAGGGACTGATATCAGAATGTAGGCAAATAGAAAGGGATAGGGGAATCATACATGAAAGACCTTAACTGGTAGAGTTTTTAATTGAATCTAGAACAGAAGCTGTTGTTAAAAAACGGATAATTAGTAGGGAGCATGAAATATTGCATGATAACTACAGGAATAAATCTGAGGAGGTTATAAAAAATTGGGAAGAGGGATTGGATAAGCAGTTCACAAAAAAAAAGCAATGGGAAGACATATGTATGGCTCCAAAACATGCAATAAATTCTAGAAGATTTAGGATTTTTACGTGATGTTTGTATAGGTATTCATGTACCCCGGGCAGACTCAAAAGAATTTTTCCTCAGGTGGATTTACAAATGGTGGAGGTGTGATGAAGATGAAAGAGGTAACTGGGAAAACATGTTTGACAGTGTAATGAGTTGGCAGAGGCAGACTTTATAAATTCCATACAGACTACCCTATCGGAAATATTGGGTGAGCAAATGGGTCTAACTAAGGAAATGATTTTTTTGTGTTGGTATACAGGATCTGAATTGCCTAGACACAGTAGGAACTTGTTGAGTTTACTTCTGGTGGCTGCCAAAAAAGCAATTACTAGAAAATGGAAATCAAAGTCTAAAGCAACTACATTTGAAGAAGTGAATATTGTAACAGAGATAAAAGAAGTGCAGGTGGGATCTTTAAAAAAGGTAGGAACAAACATAGAAAAAATGGAAATTGTGGGAATAATACATACAGAAAAATGTTCTGATGAAGGAATGAGGAAGGGGAAGGCAGAAATTGACCATCCTACGTAATGCTGGATTGATTATATTGTACATAAGAATATATGTGATGTATAATGTTTGTTTACATGTTAATATAGCTTATTTTCTTTTATACAAATGTTAAGTTTGCCTATGTCACAAGTGATAATTCAATAAAGGTGTTTAAAAAAAGGAAAGCAATTGCAGTGGGAATTTGTATCCCCAAAGTCAGGAATTCCCCTGCGTCAAAAATAAAAAATCCTCAGCTCCTTCAGAAATGCTAGGCAATGGTTTATAGGACATTTTCTCTCCCCCAGCAGAGAAAAGAATTCTATTCTTGGATTTTTCTTTCACCCAAGAAAGAAGCCACATGCAGACCAGTATTAGATCATTCACTTATGAATGCATTTCTAATAATTCCAAAGTTCAGTATGTTAACCCTACAATCTCCATTTCTTAGTCTTCCATCCCAGTACTTTTCTGTAAAACTAGTCCTCAGTAATGCATATCAGCATACTCCAGTTCACAAAGACTTCAGGTACTGCTTAAATGTCTTGATTATATTTTAATTTATATGGTTACCCTTTTGGCTTTCTGCAATTCCAGGGATATTTACAAAATGCCTAGATCCAATCCTTACCTACTGAAGACTTCACAGAATCTGCATTTACCCTTACCTTGATGATTGCCTCATCTTAGCAGAGTCCCCTCAAGACACTCAGGCATAACGTTTTGCTGGGAACTTCTTCCAATAACTGAGATTCAAATTAAACCTTTAGAAATCCTTTATAGTTCTATCTCACAGGTTAACATTTCTGGGATGCCTTTTGGATACCTCTCTCAGGATGACTTTTTCCCTCCAGAGGGCATTTCTTTTTATCGTCTTCATCATCTACAGTTTTTGGATCTGCTCGCCAGTCCAAGTCCTCAGCAAGTGACTTCCTTAGAATTCTAGACTGCATGACATCAGCTATTCTCATGGTCACTTTAGCAAGACTTCATATGAGGAAGATTCATTATGATTCCTCTAAATTGGTTTGACTCAACACCATCATCCTCTGTCCTCTTCTGTACCAGTTATGGGTTTCATCAAGAAAGAACTCCTATGTTAGGCAAATGATGTTCAACTAAATACAGATATCCGTCTTCCCCCTCCCATTCCAAGTTAAGCTGTAATGACAGATATCCCAGAATTTAACAGGGGAATGACTTCCAAGGGGATAAAAGTTCAGGGAATATAGGATTTCTATTTCAGGAAAAACACTTCAAATAACTGATGCACCCGATTAAAGTATTGAAAGCCTTGAGTTAACTGTGGGCCACATTTGATGATAACAGACAAAATCAGAGTAATGCGGTACATAAACGGGGGGGGGGGTCTAGGTCTTACTCCCTGTACAAAGTAGTCATTATTGTCTGGAAGATAGCATCTCAGCACAGTCTCTTCATTCAGGTAACATGTGTCTTATCAGATCAGAACAGTTGCAGACTCACTGAGTAGATCCAGGACAGACCCTAAAGAATGGATGTTACCCCTAGAGGTGTCCCAGCAGACTGTCCACCTGTGGGGAAATCCCCAAGTGCATCTGTTTGCCTCCATTTACGGAACACAGTTACAGAAGTTCTGTATCATGACCACTTACAAACAGGCCTGGAAAACAGATGCCATTTCTTTCCCATAAATAGGAGTGTTCATCTATGCCTTCCCACTTTCTGCTGATTGTCAAAGTCCTACTAAAGATCAAGAAGGACTGCTCCCAAGATTCTCCTGTTAACTCCATTTTGGCCCAGACAATATTGGTTCTCCCTTCTCAGGTATCTGGCCAGGGACAGTTGCCAAAAACTTCCTCACAGAGTGGACTTGTTCATACAGGGCAAGGAATCTCTCATCCACCCCAACATTCTGAACATATACCTTATTGTTTGTATGACTAATGTTTGATCCCACTCAGACAGCTTTTTAGAGAGGACATGCAGCAGGTATTAAAGGAGATTTCCTAGTTGGTGCTGTAGCAGAAACCAGGAGCCAGCCCACACAAGGGCTCCTCTGATACTTCAGTACCTGTGTGAATTATTCAAATCTTCCCTTTATTTCTCCACTGTTGTGTGATTTTGGAGTTTGTATATTTAAAGGACAACAACAGGATTCTGTTATTAAATGCTCAACTTCTCTGTCCTTTCTCTCCCTATTTACTGTCCCTGCTATGAAAAAACAACAGTACAGCTTTTAAAATACTTTAAATCATCTGTTTCTCTCCACTAGAACAGTACCTTACTGTACTGTGGTGGTTTCACTTTCAAAAAACTTTTATCCTGCCCTGGAAAAGCTTGTTGTAGCCTCCAATTCATTGATGTCATCAAGGCCACTGAATACAGGTAGTTTTTTGACCAATTCCCTACCCAAACTGACATCACCATGACTGTCCTAAAAACCCACCCATGCTGTGTTGTCACATCTCCCTGGCCTTTCCCCTACCCATACAGAAAGTAAAGGCTAAAACAAGGAAACAGTACATGTGTCAAGTCTCCTGCTGTGAGCTGTCAATCACAGCAGGTAACAGCTCAAATTACCCTTAGCACTTTGACACCTAGGGAAGTTAGGTGTGAAGGGTGTTGGAACATGAGTCAAAGTAGTACAATTCAGGCTTCACAAAAGACTGCAGTTTACCCATTTTAAAAAGAAGCAACAGTAAAAAGCACGTTGAAAGTCTGTTGTGTGGCATTTGCACTGTTTGTGTTTTAAGTAGTCATTGAACGGCATGAAATTTTACTTAAAACTGACTAAAAGACAGCAATGTATGCATGTAAAATCAAGCAGTGACAGGAACTTTAGGAAAAAAGAGGCCTGCATGATGTAATTTTGTACAGATAAGCACTACATTGTGGGATACCTAGAGGCAGACCAAACAATCAGAATTACTTCAAGATGCCAGACCCCATGCGGTTAGACTCAGAAATTATGTATAAAAATAATTAAAAAACTGTAAATACTCCCAAAGTGGTGTTAACATGTAGAAAACACCAAACCATGATGAAATAAACATATTTTTTGTGTCAATGAGTGCGGATGGGGGGTAAAGCCACCCATGTAAAAGCAAAGTCTGTGTTTATATTAGCTGACTACAAATGTAAAGCATTTGTTTCATTTGTGATTACTTTAATTTGATTTTTTTTAGATTTTAATGATTGCTGATGAACTGGTTCAGTGTATTTACTGTCAATCACTATTCATTGGAAAACTAAAGTAATATAATCATATAGATAGATAAGTAGACAGATAGATCAATAGATAGACCCACATATAGATATATACATAGATAGATAAAGATAGTTAGATACATTTATTCAGTGGTCTTGGCTACTTTTCCCTGGCTGAGGAGGGATCCCAATCATTCTGTCCCCTGTTTCTGTCATGATATAAGATAAAGCATTTTCACTTTTTATATTTTAATGTCTGTACATAATTTTTTATACCATGCATCAATGGATGAATGGTATGTTAGGAAGACACCCACCCAGGAGCTTTTGTATTCTGGTCAGATGTCAGATATCCTTGGCAGGATATGCCTCATATAGCTTTATACACCTACAACAGTGATCTATTTGAACATCTACTGTTATGGTAAGTCAGCTTATACAATTGTACTTTCTATACTTCAGGTCCAGTCAAACACAACCCACAAAAATCTCTAAAAAATATATGATTCCAACTGACCAGGTTGTAGATGCCAACATGATTGCTGAGAGCATTTATATAAAAACATCATTTTGGCTTATTTGTCAAATTGCATTCTTTTGCAGAGTGGTTGCCCTCTCAGGACTGGGTCCTGCTGAATCCTCCTATACGCCCTGTAAAATTGTAGTAAGACAGCTTAGATTTTAAGGTCATATACACAGAGGGCAATTCCATTTGTTATTAAACTGTCATACAGAATGATGGCATTTTTGTGTCTGCATATGTTTAGTAGTCAGTATTAGTTCCTTTAAATATGAGCAAAGATGAAACAGGATTGGCTTGGTATGACCAGCAACTTATATTTGCACTATGATCCATTTTTTCACAAAGCTGTTGATTAGTGTTTTCATGACAGACATGAGTTTGCAATAGCATACTTCTAACAATAAGACAATAACTGGGCAAGTCTGGGCCAGCCCAGTCACTTCTACAGACTAAGTAGTTGTGTAGTAACTAGCAGCAGAAAGTGGGAATCAATAGTTTGGGGCAGGCTGATGGCAAGCATGCCTAGGTTATGCAACTGTGCTCAAGTTTTCATTTGTTCTGCTCTTTTAGTTAAGCTGACGACATTTATATGCATAACTTTAAGCTATGTTTCAAGAATCTAACTGAAGGGAGAAAGAAGCTACTGGTACCTTCCAGGTTTCTTGGAGTGTAAGGCTTGGCATTTGTGTCCCAAAAATGTAGGATTATAAACATAACAAGATTCCACGGTGCAAGCCAATGCATTTGCTTGAGTGCTCTGGGAGAAATGCGAACAAGGTAATTAGGAAGCAGTTACATATAATCCATTTTGAAGTGGAATAGAGACTAGAGTTTAAAGATGTGCCATCACTTCCATCAGAGATAGGGAGGCTAATGGGTCATCGGTAACTGATATTATAGTATTTATTGTGAGTTTATCCAGATACAAGCAGGAAGAAACTACCTAATGCTAATAAGAATTCACATTCTACTAACCTTAAGAGCAAAGATAAGCAAGCAGGGATCTGAAAAACACCATCATGAAGCTTAAAGCTGAATATGAATTTAAAATAATCACTGAAGCTAAAACTATAAATCCTTTTTTACCTACATCAGGAAAATAAGAGTTAACACTAATAATGTTTTGATCTTGTCCATAACAATATTGTTCATTCAGACTAAAACAGCTGATATTCTAACTTAAAAGGTAACAGATGTTATGGTCAGTGGTCAGTCTGTGCACACTGCTTATACTGACCCAACCAAGACTCTTGACACTATCCCCCATGCTGAAATAATTGAAAAATTATGCAAACTTAATATAAACCTCTACATCAGCCACTTCATTGCAAACTAGTTACTCAGCATATCCATATTGTGAAAATAGACGGCACCATCTTTGAACATAAAATTGCAACTAGTGGGATACCACAGGGATCTGTGTTGGGCCCTCTCCTGTTTGACATTTATTTTGCAGATATCTAAACCAATATCCCTGAAATGTGGCTAATCATGTTTGCCGATAACTGAAAACTAGACATTGTTATATGTTAATCCAGTAATACTAAACTGCTCTGAAAATGGCTGGAATATACATACACTTGGTGCACAGAATGCAGTTTCCAGCTAAATCTGAAAATGTGCATTGTAGCATCTTATAAGAGATCTGGTTACTTATGTGGACACCTGTCTCTCATTCAAAAATCATTTTTCTGCCATTGTCTGGAAATCCTTCTGTCTGGCCCAGTTAGCTTCCAAGGGAATATGTTTGTGATCGAAGGAAATCATCTTACCACTGTACTCTTCCCTTAGTTTCTTCCTTGAATACAATGCCTCCTTTAGTAGGAACAAATCCAAGCATATTGCCTAACTGGAAAGGCCCCATTGATTTTTAACTCAAATAACTTAAGGACTTCAATCTTTCAACTATCCTAATAGAGTTGCACAACTCATCTTATACTCACTAGTCTTCTGGCTGCTCTGAGATGACCTGTGTCTACCTCTTTGAGCCATGAACGAGTAGGTCTAAAAACACCCATAGTATGGGCTTAAATTTATATCAAACAAATAAACAATCCTCACTGGAGCGGCAGGTTCCTAGCTCAATATACTCCCAGCCAATGGAATGAGTTCCCACTACAGGCTAAGCAAAGTGCTACTTTGTTGAAAGACTGGATGGGTACATATATTTACAGTAGAATTATTATGTGCAGCCTTGCTTGATTTGTGAGGTGGGCATTGTTAAGTACTCATAAAGGGTGACAAGAACTTGTATGTGTGCCTTCTTAAAGGTGTATATGGCTAGGCCTCTTATAGTCCCCGGTATCATTTCTATGTTCTTATATATCTGTAAGGATAGTCTAACCACTATCCATGGTAATTTTAGTCCCATGTGTCTTACTAGCCTTATATGCAAAGCTATATTTAGTATCCTAGCTTTGCATATAAGGGAAATTTATGTTTATTATTATCTCTGATCACATTACTCTGGACATGAAAAATATCTCAATCCAGGACCCACATCAATTTGTCTTCCTAACCACATTAATTCCTTTGAAATGGCTGTGAAGTAGTGGATAGTGACTATGCAGTATGCACAGCTAACAAATAAATGATTTACAATTACATTCCCCAAATTACTTTGGTCGACCAGTCAGAATGTCGACCCAGAAAGACGAATCCATATCGTGAGATAGGCAGCAAACTCGAAATGGAATACATCAACTCCCGGAGTTCGATATAGCCGACATAACAGGAGGTGACGTCAGTCACCCATGCGATGCAGCTTACTGTACCATGACTTTCCACAGTGAACGGTATGTGTATTTTACTATTTTTCAGGGGGAAAGCCCCTCTACGCCCCCTTGTGGTGGGCTACACTCCCGACACCCCCTGCAAATTATATATACCAACTCCGAGATCGCACTACAGTGAGGAAATGGGTTAATTCCGATTGTTCCTCACTGAACCCTGATCTCCATACACAATTCCAAACTCAGAAAATCAAACTGCACATTCGCTGTAATGTAGTCAATGTTTTCTACTTCAGCATTCTGCCCACGTAAAAACTTCCTTTTGACCACATGCTAGTCGACCAAAGCAGTTTCAGAAATCTAATAGTATATCCAAATAAACATTGTATAAATCAGTTGTCCACATCCAAGTTAGGAAGACATTTTACCTGGCCCGAATTGATATCTGAGCAGCTCTTCTACATTCAGAGAAGTCTCACTTTCCTTTTACTCATCTTTCATTAGAGCTATAATTGAATATAATTCACTCATCTTGAGAGATCTCAGAGATTCCTAACTAAAGAGGTCACTGGACTCAGGACTCCTAGTGACCCTGATGGACTGGCACTCTCCCTTTTCTTTGTGTCATCCGGATTCCTTCATGAAGATCAGTTTTTAGCCTGCTGATCACTGAAGTACTACATCCTCCTTGATCTCCTATACTTTTGCATAATAAATACTTCCTCAAATACCAACACAAAGGACTTAAATCATCATCAACAAAGTAATAAGACTCATTGGAGTGACAGATTTATATTCCAGTGCACACCCATCCTCTAGAGTAAACTCCCACTACATATCAAGCAGAACAATAGCTATGTCACTTTCAAGGTGAACCTCCACAAATGGATGGCTGTAGAGTGTGATAAATAGTCTTCTAGAATGATTGAAACTGCATTCTGTCACTGTACTATTGTTAAGCTAATTTACTAAAATGTCTTAATTGATGGCAAATAATTGCAAGGGGTGTTAGACAGGCTGTATAGTAATACATAAAATGGCAGTATGTATATAGGAGGAAACTACTACTACAAAACAGTAGAAGTGGCATACCTTCATGGTGATAAGGAACAGTATCCTATTACTCAGACAGAAGGTGCAAATTAGGTTTGGAAAGGTAGTCCAGTTGAACACATGACATGATAACAAAGACAGATTATACCTACTTTAAACAGTTATGGGGGCAAAAGGAAGAAGGTGGATCTTTTGAAAGATCACCCTGTCAGTGTGGAGAGGGAATCCAACAAGTGAATAAGCCTACAAATGTGCTTCTAGAAAAAGGAGGGGCCACTTGTCACACTCATTGGAGACTAAGAGTATAAGAATCCAAGAAAGGCCATGGTGTAGCTTTAGAAAGCCCTAAAGGTACACAACTTTACCTAAGAATAGAAAGAAAGAAAAACGTATGCAAGTTTAAGAGGGGATGTCATAACAGACCTTTAAAGGAACAGCCTGCAGACAGTTAAAGAACAAGAAGAAGGAAGGAACTTAAACCATAAAATATTATAGCATGGAAGTGTTGTAAGGCAGGGAGTAAAGATGTCAGTGTGGCCTGAAAATGTTGCAAAGCAAGGAACTAAAGTGCTTAACACATGTGAAGAGAAGGGAATGCCAATAGAAAGCATGTATTCTAATGAAACCAAATTAAGAAATATGGAAAATGCTAAAAGAGAATATCACAGAAATACAGAACTCTAAGCAGCAAGAGGGTTTTAAGAAGAAAAAAATTAATCAATAATAAGTATTTTACCAAGGCAGCTAGTGGGACATGCAGTACCTTGTCAGAGTTCTAAACAATTTTCTGTTTGTATAAAAATAAAATAATGCAAAACACAAGACAACAGTTTTGTAAATAAAAAACGAGTAAAATTGGAAACAATTTTTTAGAAGGAAAGCAACCTGGAGAAAAAAACAGCAATACAATTCCATTTTTTTATGAACCTGATGCACAGAACCCCTTCCATTTGGAACATAAGATCATGTAGGCGGTTACTAGGCTATCGGCCTGGAGGTCATTTCAAGTCTAGCCATTTCATCCTAATATAATAAAATACATACTCTAGGCAATACTCAGGACTGTATTTATTAATGACTGCCCACGTCCAAGAGGGTTGTGGACACTATTCCTGGTAAGAATTCCAGTCCCATTCCAGGTTTCTTTTTTTTACAGTGTCCTAGAGATGCTCTGCTTGACATGAATTGGCAGTCTATTCCAAAGACCCAGCAGTCAGTGGGAGACAATTTTAGATTTGGGTCGGAGATTGCTCTGTAAGCCAGGCATAAGCCTCCCCTGAGAAGTCTATACAATACTGACTATAGTGACAAGGACTTTAGTCAGTCTGTGTAAGGCACATGATGGAGTCCCTTGATCTTCTTAGCTAAAAACCTCTGAGGTATCTCCAGTTGCTGCATGTGCTTTGTACAGCACATGCCAAAAGGAGCATTATACTCAATTATGGGCCTGATTAATAACAGATATAGAGGGTTATAACCTCCTATGCTCTAGTGGTGTTGCCTTTGCTAATCAAGTGTGCTACATAGAAAGTCTTCCTTACTACAGTAGACACATGGTGGTCAAAGTTAAGGTGGTAGTCTGCTTGTGATCCCAGATTTCTTACCACTCTAGGTATGGAGGTTACTGTTGTTAATTTGAAAGAGTGAAGGGACATTGTTTTTACTGAAGTGAATGATGATGTATTTCTTTGCATTCTGTTTGAGACCATGATTAAGACCTCAGTCGTTGGTCTGCATAAGAACCTCCTGAAGTATACTGG
Source organism: Protopterus annectens (assembly GCF_019279795.1). Taxonomy (NCBI): domain Eukaryota; kingdom Metazoa; phylum Chordata; order Ceratodontiformes; family Protopteridae; genus Protopterus; species Protopterus annectens. The sequence goes on from NC_056729.1 coordinate 941,253,144, forward strand.
CATAATTTGGGGATTCAATAATTACTTTGCAGTTGTCCACAAACATCGTCAGCCACAGCCCCTTAGTTTTGGCCTGAATTTCCGAGAAGTATATGCTGAACAGTAGGGGGCCCAGCACTGACCATTGTGGCACCCCCGCTGGTGACAGGTCTGTTGCTTGATGTGGAGTCACCCACTTTGATAGTGTGTGACCGGTTTGTTTAGAGTTTAGAGTTCCTGTATTTGGCTCAAAAGGAATATCCTTAGGGAAAAAAAGAGGTACTTGAGAACATATTTTCTGGGAGTGTGGTGGGTTGGCAGATTTTAAGGATTCCCTGCAGGATGCACTGTCGGAGATGCTGGGTGGGCAGATTGGCTTGATGAGGGAGATGATTTTTCTGAGCTATGATACAGAATCAGAATTGCCTAGACGTGGTAAGGCCTTGCTGTGTCTAATTATTCTGGCTGCCAAAAAAGCAATTACTAGAAAATGGAAATCAAAATCTAAACCAACTATATTAGAGGCAGTGAATATAGTAACAGAGATAAAACAACTAGAATTGAAATCTTTAGAAAAGGGTAGGAGCAAACAACATAGGAAAAAATCGGAACTGTGGGAACAATACACACAGAGGAAGAATGAAGTTTAAAAGAAGGCAAGAATTAGACGAGCTATGTAATGTTTGACTGAAAAAGATTGGGTAGATTATAAGGAATGTATAATGTTTGCAACTGGGAGTGTGTCAGTATGGTTTGTGATGTAAAATGCTTGCAACTAGGACTGTTTCAGTGTGGTTTGTTTTTATTTATATAAATGTATGATTGCCTACGTTGTAAGTGATGGTTTAATAAAGATGTTTCTTGTTTAAAAAGGGGGGGCAGGAATTGAATAATTTATTTAATGTTGATTAGGTTATATGATATGTAGCAATATATGTGAAATATAATGTTTGTTAATATTAATTTGTTGATATAGTTTGGTTTCTTTTGTATAAATGTAAAATTGTGTATGTGACAAGTGATAATTCAATAAAGATATGTTTAAAAAACGGAACCTCCTTAGGGCTGTTTTTAAGGTTATATTCTTCCTTTGTATGCATCACCTTCTTTCTCTGCTTTTTCTTGTCCTCCCTGAGTGAGAGCAGCACAGAGACAATAGGAACTCTAAGCAAAAGGAAGGGGGTTCTGTGCATCAGGTTCCTAACGAAATTATACTAGCAAATTCTTCTGACATCTGAGCCTAAGGAAATAACAGGTTTTTCAATGCCAGAGAACTTATTCCAGTATAACGTTCTCTCTGTTGGATATACTGCTCCAGAAACCTCCCAAAGACTAATGTAAAAAGTCTTGAAACCCCACAGCAGCAATATCGTAGCTTACTTAGATGATGTTATTATACATTCTGTGGGCTGGGACTCCTCACATCTGGCTAAGGTACACAATGTACTAGACTCCCTAAGGCAAACAAGACTAAGTGTGAATGTCTCCAAGAACAAGGCAGACAGGACAGAGATAAAATACTTGGGTATGTCATTGGAAAGGCAACGGTTAAACCCCAAGAAGAGAAGGTAGCAACAGAAATAAAATGGGCTATCCCACAAGCTTTGTGCCTGGAAGGGTATTATTGGACGTTTGTACCCCATTTTTAATGATAGCATGCCCCCTCACAGGCCTGACCATGTAAAACATGCCCTCTAAATAAAGTGAACCATAGAAGTACATACTACATCTAGGACATTAAAAAACATTATGCTCAGAATTTTTGTTAGCACATCCTGACTTTAATAAACCATATATTGTCTATGCATATGCATTAAAGGTGAAGTTAGGAGTAGCATCCTAACAAACATTTAATTTGTTTCTTTAATAAAAAAATCTAAGCAGAGATGAAGCATTCTGCATTCAAATGAGAATGCCTAACCAGAAGTGGGCACCTTGCTCCCTATGATATTATCTACTAGGGAGAGAATTTATTCTTGTAAAGGACCATGCCCTCCAACATGGTTATACCAACAATAGGTTGAGAAAACAAAGCTCTATAGGTGATATTTAACTTTGCAGCCATTTAAAAGTTCAACACAGGCCAGATTTGACCCCAGACAAGAAGGCTGGCCTGTCTCAGGCATGTAGCCCATCAATTAGAATGAAACCAATGGTTTCAGGCTAGAGGGTTAATTGTAGCATAGTATGGTGATTCTCAGCAAAGAGAAGAATAAAAGTAATTTGAAACATGTAAATAAAGCTCATTGCAGTGTTCTAAATAACTCACTGTAAATTGAGTTGTTTTTTTTTTTTTAAATCCATCTACAATCCCTTTTTCCCATTTTTGCACATGGGGCTGGGGTGTCATTTCAACTGTGACAATCACCTACAGCCAAGGTTTAACACCACCAGGTGGCTAACCTTGCCACAGTACGTCATCCACACCACACACTCTCATACCCATGGCCAATTTAGAGTGTCCAATCCACCTACTGTATGTCTTTGAAATGTGGGAGGAAACCAGAGCACCAGGAGACCCACACAAGCACAGGAAGGACATGCAGACTCCACACAGAAAGTACCCCAGCTGAGAATCGAACCACGGAACCTCATGCTGTGAGGTGACAGTGCTGTCCACTGTACCATGGTGCCATGAAGTAAGTTCTTTTTTTTTTTTTGTTTGTTTGTGGGGGGTTTTTAAGTTGTACCTATTGCTTTAAGAATGCGAAGATGCCTGATTTGTCTTAGCAAGAGCTGGTTTGTTTAAAGAGCTACTGAATGCAATGCAAAAAGAGGACTAAGAGAAGCCCAGCCAGTGAGCATTTACTCTGTGAAATGGAACTGGCTTTCCAGAGCAGCATCTATGGAACAGAGGGAGAATCAACCACAGTAATGGAAAACATTGAAAATGGAAATTGTTCCTGCCTAAGGAGTCCTGAGACAGCTACCGACAGAAACTGTTTTCACCACTATAAGACTGAATTAAATATATTTACTGTGCATTTAGTTAAATCGCAAGACTGTTCTTGCTTGGAAGAACCTTTCTTATTTTCCTTGGTATTTATTAAATTGCACTACTTTTATAAAAAAACTGGTGATCTCATTTGCTTTAATCTTACACAATGCGTATTCTTTTTCATGTAAAGTTTCACAGCCAACTTCCATGCCTTTTAGGAATTTATATTGCTCACCTGCCAGAAATACTGTTTAACTGTTTAGATCACCCTCATACGTTTATGCTTACCAAAAATCTTTAAACAACACAACCTATCTTATTGTATGGGACTCCAGTTGTTTTTTTTTTAACATACTTTCCTAGTAATTTTAGTAAATAGTTCAGCATGGAAAAGTGTTAATAAAAAGTTTACTCCATGAATTCATATTTAAACTGTCTATAGCAAATAAATGTATTAAAAGACATTATTATTCTGGCATCAGTCTTGCAAGATCTATAATTTTCAGTCTATGAAATAATCTTGAGATTTATAAATATATATATATATATATATATATATATATATATATATATATCTGGTGCTGTGAGCATTTAAATTTCTCCAGTTCATTTTCAGATTAAATCCTATCAGATGCATCAACAACACATTTGTACTTTTCATATACGATATGAAATTTTTAAAAAGGGGGTGGACACTTGCTTACACCACTGTTTATATCATTACTAAAATGGTGCACATGCTCTGTCTCTCTCTTCTCATGTTCATTTCCAACGTGTGCTATGTTTGTTTACTCAGATATTTTATATGTTCCATATAATACATTAATATCAGAAGTCAGCTGTATAACTTTGTTGTTTTTTTAGTAAAGAATGAAAGAAAACTCATGCATGAACAAACATTAATAATATTTATTATGGGGCAATATCAGTCAATTTATAGTTCCTCAGTCATTTCCACAGTTTACAGTCATATGCTTTAGGAAACTGAATTGCAATTCAAAGTCCCACACGGACCCTTTTTTATAGCACTTTGCTTAATAAAGGAAAATAATGTGTCCATAGTTTTCAATTTGTATAACAAATTACCATTCTCAATATACTTGTGTAGAATCATAGGGGAATACTAGGCTAATGACCCTAAAGGACCTTTTTAAGACAAGCCATTTTTCCCAGATATATTAAGATGGCATTGATCCCATGTTATGCTGGGGGTGTAAAAACATGGGCATGAGTGGTTAAACATTTACACGCTTCCTCTCTCTCTCTTATAAAGACAAAGGTGCCAAACCAGAGGAAAACTTGCAATTCCCCATCCACTGATCCAGATTTTACTCTAGTAAGTGATGGGAAGAATTTTACTTCACATGGATGGGAAGCCTGTTCCAAAGAAAGGTCAGCCTCTGAGACACATACCTGCCCCTTCAGCAGGTTTAGGTCCCTGGAATGGGTGTTTCTGGTGCTGTTTGTTTTGTGGATTTGACATTATAGGCCAGGCATAGACACCTTTCAACAGCCTGTAGGGGACTGAATATAAGGACAAGGCTTTTAGGCAGTCAGCATAGGACTTGTTTTCTATACCATGTATTGTTTTTATGAGGAATCTCTGTGGCTGCTCCAGCTGTTGCATATATCTATTCAGGTACATGCTGAAGCGTGCATTATAATTGATGGTTGAAACTCTGAATAAACCATGTGAAACTGAATAAAATAGACAGTAGTGAAATAAATCAAAGTTGAGACCTCGCCACAAATTTAGCACTTTTGTTCTTTTAATCTGTTATAGAACTTCTTCAAAAGAATAAGCTTCTTCTTCTAGCTTTTGCCCGGTTAGGGATCACCACAGCAGATCACCTGTCCGCTCATGATTGGCAGTGGAGTTTTATGGTGCCGAGTTGCTAGCCCGGCACCCAACCTTCCATAGAAGGCACACACATGCATGCACTCACACCTAGGGCCAACTTAGTGTGTCCAATCCACCTACAGCATGTCTTTGGGATGTGGTAGGAAACCGGAGTACCCAGAGGAAACCCATGCGAGGACATGCAGACTCCACACAGAAGGCACCCAGCCAAGGATCAAACCAGAGAACCTCTTGCTGTGAAGCAGCAACGCTAACTGCTGCACCACCACGGCCGCCCTCCAAATTCAAGAGCACTATTTACAGTTTAACGACTTTCAAAACAAGAAAATTATTTTCTACACCTTCTAGTAAGACAAAAAAAGAGGAGAACCTTTGGTACACAAGCAGATATGTCTGACAAATGAGTTTTAAAAAAGAATTTTCTAAGCACGAGATGAGCAGCTCACACATATGCAAGGGGAGTAGAGTTGCCCATTTGATAAGCGGTCTTTGTCCTTTCATTTGACATCAAATTGAAAACCTTTTCTGCTTGGAAATGTGAAGATTTGCTACTGGCAGATGTTCTAGCTTTCTATAAAATATGTAGTATTTCCTCAGAAGAAAGATAGTGCAAATGGTATCAAAAGCCTATTATGCAAACGGTAAAGTTTAGAGTTTGCATGTCTGGATAAATGAGAGACAACTCTTATGTTGTGCAAGTCTATCCCGAGGAAAAACCTGGGGTGATAACTCTTGGACAGCTGTTACAGAAAGGGAACCAATGCTGACAGGGTGAAAACTGGGGTCATCAACATTTCTTGTACTTGTCTTTCTTGACTGTTGAGAAGGACTTTCAGAATTAGGGAGAGTGGGGGAAATGCATAAAGGAATTTCCCCTTCCAAGATTTTGACAGGGTGTCAGTTCTGCATGTTTCTTTCTGTGAATAGTACTTGGGAGCAAAACAGCCTTAGCTGCCTGCTCACAATGGAGGTAAACAGGACTATTTGGGAAGTTCCCACCGATAGGTAATCTGAAGGAAACTTGTCTTTGCTCAACTGACCCTATTCAAGCTCAACCTTGATAAATGGGTGGGAGACCACAAATTCACCCCGGGGATGGCACTCATGTCCCTCATGGACAAGGGGATTCAGTGTTGACCATGGACTAGCTCTGCAAAATACATTCACTTAAGGACAGATGGGGCAACTTGGGATTAACATAGCTAGGCTTGTATGGACTCTAGGGCAGCTAACCTAGTAACCTCCTAAAAAAGGTTGAGCATACATTTGCAAATGTCTACCATGAATCTGCCAAACAGTTTGCCAGAGTTCTCCAATGGTATGATGATTGGTTGAAGGAACATGTGATGCACAGCAATCTTCTATGCAGAGGTGCTAGAAATTTTGTTCCACTTTATATGATTGTGTACCATTTTAAAGTGATACTGTCATATTAGCACTTGAAGGTTCCCTTATGAAAGGATTATTTAGTTCCTTTGAAATCAGTTTTGAGTTTTCTTGAGATTTGTGGTACTTGTGGAAAAAGGGTCCCATCTTTGAGGGATATTTCCCCTGCAATTTCAGCAAAGGGGAGAGAGAGAGAAAGCGGCTTAAAATCCTTTATTAGTTTCTGACTCTCTCGGAGATTTCTGAAAATCTCAGCAGCAGATGGATCACTATCTTTGTCCAAGGGAGGATCAAGCCACTGATCTTTGAAACTGACAGGCAAAGACTGTAAATGCAACCATGAAAATTGTAACACAGACCTAGTTGCTGCAGCATTCGAAGATGCATCAGCAGCACCTTAATCACACTTCATTGAATGCTTTGCTACCTTATCAATGACAAAAGAGAGGATCGATCGTCTGCATCATGAAAATTTGAAATTATATATTATCAAAAATGGACAAAAAGATACCCAGCCATATGAATCTGGTAGTTAATGACATGGACAGAAAATGTAGCTTTAAACAACAGAGAGAGGATTTGGATTACTCATACAGGGTCTCTATACCACCCACATCATACACATTTATTATTCCTTCCCCTCTTCCTTTTCTCCCTCTTCCACTTCTTTTATTAATCTGATTTTTTTATTTATTTAATATGCTTTTATTTGACTGCACTTTGTTTCATGTATGCTATAATAAATAAGAAGTGCTTTAGTCATAAGTATCAGTAAGCAAAAATCCTAAATCATCTGGACTTCGTTGCATACTTGGAAGCCATACATATCCACCAATTGCTCCTTTGTATAATGCTTTTCAAGTCTCTCTTCCCAATCTTTTCTGACCTCCTCTGATTGATTCTTATAGTTGTAATGCAATAGCTCATATTTCCTATTCCCTTTTTAACAGTGTCTTTTGTTCTATATTCAACTGAAAACTCTACCAAACCTGGTCTTTCACTTAGGACACACCTATCACTTTCCCCTTGCCTATACTCTGATGTCAGTCCATGGTAGAGAAGGCAGTGCAAACTTCTGTTTGTCCCTACCCCTCTATGTTACCTTTCCCTTAATAGTTATTTGTTCCCAATACTTTAGTTCCTTTGCTGGTTTTCTCCAGTAGATTCCACATCCCTCTTGCCTATTTTCTATACATCTACTTGCAGTCATCTCAATTGGTAAAATCTCCTTTCTCCATTTCTCATGTTGGTTTGGTTCCTATAATACTCTCTGCAACTTTTTTTTTAATTTTATTTAACATGTGTTAACTGGGAAAGTCTGATTTGGAGTGAAGCCAATTTTCAGCAGACGCCCAGGGAGAAACAGTCCTGATGCATGTCTTTCTAACATGGGAGGAAACCCACACAAATGCAGGGAAGACATGCAAACTCCACACACAAGGCACCCCAGCCAAGAATCAAACTGGAACACCTCTTGCTGTGAGGCAACAACACAACCACTGCACCACTGCACCATCCTTTATGAATAAAATATTCTGTACTACTGCATTTTCTATTTTTGGCTAACATTTTCTTCCTTTTGTTATGCAATCTGCTGATGCTGGGATTCACCCAGGGTGTATTTTGTTTTCAGCTTGTCGTGAATTTATTTTGGGTAGGTACAACAGCTTCTATATAGCTGTATACATGACTGTAGAGGATTACTGTAAATGGCTCAGTGTAGGCAGCTGTGCTCCCTGGGTTGGGGGGCTTTTAAATTTTGCCAGGGTGTCACTTTCAAGTAGGAAGTTTGATTAGAAATATTTCTAAGAGCTCCAGGGTTACCTGGTGTCCCAAATTGTATTTTTATTTCAAAGGATACTGCTTTATGTTCTGACCTGATTAGTGCGAACAATACATTAGGGAGAGTGCAATCTTCCTCCATGTTGATGAGGACTAGGTCTATACACAGCACCACTATCTGCTGCTGTATGATTAGCAGAATCAAACAAACCACAACAACTTTATACAGGCAGACAACACCAACAAACAAGCAAGCTTGTCCTCTAGCCAATAGCAAACACATGAACTTTGAGGTCACATTCCCAGCTCAGAAGAGAACTGACTGCCCTGTCATGCCACTAGAGTGAAGACCAGATATTTTTTAGTGTACAATAAACTACTTGGGGCTCCCAAAATACAGAAACTAACCAAGTTACAACTATAAAACCAAATAGAAGTGCAGCAACTCCCAGTAAACAACTGTGGCAGAAATCCAGGGCATGAAATTAGAAGAAAGAGTAAAAAGACAACAAACAATGCACAGATATTGAAGCATCACTAGTATTTAAAAGATAAAGTCCAATTCTGCAACACAAAGTAAATAAGGTTGGGAGGTGGGCATAACAGGTTGGGAGATTGGCATAATGGTTAAAGTGTTTACCTTGCAGACACAAGATGTAGGGTTTGATTCTCACATGGGGTAACTGGCTAGGGTTAAAATGACCCACAAGGGCAGTTAGCCTAGTACTAATTTATGAACCTGCACCTATATCCAGATGAAGATGGATCTGTAATCAGCACAGCAGTCAAATGCAGTGGTAAAAGCAATAATCCTTAAATGAGGTTTTAAAATGCAGTAAGTCTATAACAATGCACACATATAACAACAGTTCTAGTACATATAAATATAGAGTGAAAAACAACACTTTAAAGTACATATCTAGTAATGATGGATCAGGATACAGCAAAAAGCCTCTGCAGTCAATGACATGGTTACCAGACAAGTGGAATCTCTGACTTTATTCAGGCAAAGAAAACCAACAAAAAACAAGATAGTACTCTGGCCAATTGCAAACATACAAGTCTGAGGTCGCAAACAGTGATTCCCAGCTTGAAAGAAACATAGCTACCCTCTCTACCCACTACTGTGCAGATCAAAGACTTCTTAATGTAAAAGTGTTGTCCAGGGCCCCCAAAATACAGAAACTAACCAAGCTACAACTATAAAACCAAACAGAAGTGCAAGAAGTTGAAGTAAATAGCTCTGGCAATAATCCAGGGCACTATAAGTTAGAACAAATAACAAGGGTGCAACAAATAATGCAAGATATTACAGCAGCCCTAGTAATTTACAAGATAAAATGCAATTCAGCAATTTAGTGTAAATATTCACATCTGGGTTGATCTGGATTCAGCACAAAATTCAAATGCTGTGGTAAAAACAATAATCCTTAAATGCAGTTTTAAAGTGCAAAAGCTCTTTAAAATGCACCACTATAACAGCAGTTCTAGTATTATATATCAAAACAGAGTGCAAATCAGCACTTTAAAGTACATATCTGACAGTGGATGGATTGGGATTCAGCAAAAAGACACCACAATCAATGGCATGGTTGCCAAGTGAGTGGAAATTCTAACTTTATTCAGACAGTGAAAAATCAAAAAACAAACAAGCTAGTCTTCCAGCCAATAGCAAAAACACATACTGTGAGGTCACAAACAGTGATTCCCAGCTCAGAAGACACCTGGCTACCCTCCCCTGCCACTAGAGTGCAGACCAAATACTTCTTAAAGTAAATGCACTTTATGGGATTCTCAAAATGCAGACACTAAACAGGTTACAACTATAAAGCCAAACAAAAGTGCAGGAAGTTGCAGCAAAAGGCATTAAAAATGAGAACAGAGAGGAAGGACAAAGCAAATAATGTGCAAATATCAAAACAGTAAAAGCCATTTGGAAGATAGACTGCAATTCAGCAACATAGAATAAATATTCACATCTGGGTGGATCTAGATTCAACACATCTGCCAAATGCAGTAATAAAACAATAATCCTTAAGTGTACTTTTAAAGTACAAAAACTTTGTAAAAACACAAAAATGTAACAACAGTTCTACTATATATATCAAGATAAAGTGCAAAGCAGCATTTGAAAGTGCTTATCTAGCAGTAGATGAATCAAGATTCAGCAAAAAGCCTCTGTAATCAATAGCATGGTTCCCAAGTAGTTGGAAACTATGACTTCATTCAGGCTGAGAAAACCAACAAACTAGCTAGCCTTCTGACCAATAGGAAAAAACCTCACACACTTTACAAGAGCTGATTTTCAATCATTTCAGTCAGTTACAGGAACAAACAACTAGACTTGAGTAAAACAGTATTAATATAGCTGCTAAATATGCCATAAAAAATAAAAAACAGACACTGGAAGCACAGCAAGGGAACTAAAACCAAAGATTTTAATTGTAAACAATAGGGTAAGCTCTTTCACGATAAAATATATTGCCTCATCAGACCATAGTCCAATGTTAAGCTCCACATAAATATATATTGAACGCAAACTAATTAGATCACAGTAATTCAAACATTTCTATTAAACCCAATTAAGAAAAGTAACAAACATCGCAATGCCAAATCCAATCAAATAACAATATAATAATGCTGTTGTATCTTTCGGCTTTTCCTGGTTAGGGGTCGCCACAGCGGAACTCCGGTCCGCTAATGATTAGCAGTAGATTTTTACGTGTCGAGTTGCCGGCCCTGACGCACAACCTTCAACGAAGGTATGCCCATTCACGCATGTCTCCACACAGAAGATGCTCTAGCTGAGAATCGAACAGGACAACGTCTTACTGTGAGGCAACAATGTTTCCGCAGCACCACCACAATATAATAATAACAAATATATATATATATATATATATATATATATATATATATACATATATATATATATATATATATATATATATATATATATATATATATATATATATACACACACACACACACACACACAAGAAATTTACATAACTATGTCAATAGCTAAGAATCACTTATTTCGTAAACCCTCGAGATCTCAAAACATTCCTTTTATGTTGCAAAGATGAACCGTAGTTTCAAGGAACATATGAGGGGAACATCCTTATTACATTAGGGTCCAGAATAATTACAATGCTTTAGCTAGGCATGTAGCTGAGAAAGGGGTTTCTCATAAATTCAGATTTCTGGTGATTGATAGGATCATTAGGAGCCCACGACTTGGTGATTTGAGAAATAAAATTGAGAAATCTGAATTAGAATGGATTCTTAGGATGAAATCTGATAGTGGCTCTGAACTTAATGGGCATCTCTCTTTAAAACCTGATTTATATTTTGAGGGTTATAAAAGAAGTGATTTTTAGCTATTAACATATTTTGTATATTTCTTTTTTATACGTATTTTTGTTGTTTTATTTTGTTATTATTATATTGTTATTTGGTTGGATTTGACGTGATGTTTGTTAATTTTCCTAACTGATTTTAATGGGAGGGTTTGAATTACTGTGATTAGATTGGTTTGATGTGAAGCTTAACATTGGACTATGGTCTGATGAAGCAATATATTTTATTGTGAAAGTGCTTTTCCTACTCTTTACAATTAAAATCTTTGGTTTTAGTTCCCTTGTCGTGCTACCAGTGTTTTTATTTTTTTATTTTTTACAGGATTTCAGGCAGGTAGATAAATACACATTTTCCACCATTACAAGCCTCCCACTGAGCATATGCAGATTCTTCCTTTTCCATCCTGGCCACCATCCCCATCCCGCTCTTTTTCCACATTCAATTGTCTCAAAGAATTAATTATCTTAGAAGAACTAAACTATTCCACTTCTTCAATATCTTTATCAGTCAACTAAGACAAGTATTTCAGTTTAGCTAGTGGCATCATTGCACTGGCAAACACCTGCATGCCCTCTGGGGAAAAATCTTTAGTACATCTAGGAAAGGAGGTCTATACTTAATTTTCGTTTTTCTATATTCCATGATCACGTCTATAAAATTTAACTTATACAGGAGTGGAACTTGTTAGAAATCACAGACTATAAAACTCCCACTGTACATCTCTTTTCTAGCTGCCACAATTGTCATAAAACACTTTCCTTTTCCTACCATGATACAGATTGTACAAGAATTTACCTTGGCCTAACCATACTTTTGTTCAACTAAAGGTAAGGGCAACAAGTAGATTCTGAGTCCCAAATGACTTTCTGTAAACTCAGTGCCATCTTAATTTTAATGAAGTCCAATCAGTCCAGCACCTCTGCTCCTTCAGTTAATCTGCTTAGTCTCAGATTCTTCCTTTATCCTCTGACTTCCAGTTTTATCAACTGGTGATAATGCACTCAACTGACTTTTTACTGGCACATAAAATCATGCTGTTCATGCAAAAATGAAAACAAAAAGAAAGAAGAAGAAGCAACTTCACAGATTCTCTGTCTTTAAATATCTCCACTAAGCAGCCCTGAACACTGTCTCATATTTGTGCAAATTTCCTTTGAATGCTATTCCATTCTCCTTTGTATTAAGCTATACTAATTCATTCTCATCATAATCAGTATCATCATCATTACTTTCAGGTTGGACCACAGTCTCCTGCTCTTTCTCATTCAATTGTTCATACAAACCCATCTCTACTTTCCATTGTCTTCAATTCCTCTGCCATGTTAGTATGTGCAATGGTTCTCCACAGCAGTGCTTTCAAATTAATTTTTAAATGAACAATTGAAAACACAAAAATAGCTATTTTAGTCTTAAAAATGGAACGACAGTAGGAGATATCCAACACATGAAGCACAGTAAGTCTTTAAATTATAGTTACTCTCTTGACCAGTGTGACTAAGTGTCCTCAAATCTTTCACATCAAACCCCAAAGATTGTATCACCTGCTTCCAAAGGACCTGTCAGAAGAGGGTCATGTTTCCATCAAAAACTTCATTCTTACATTTTCTCTAGTTGTATGAATTATTCTATTATTACTTTTACAGTTTCTAAAAATGTATTATTTACTGCTGTTGCCATCCTTATATCTGTCCAACTCTGCTTCTGGCACCCGAAGTCATTACCAGGCATCTCCTGTCTCACCATAGCAACATTCATTATATTATCTGTTTCAGCCATGTTGTATAGCACACTAAACATCACCAGAGGCTCTCGCAAAACCTCCACTATCACTTCTTCTATAGATCTTACAAAACCTGTCTGAAGAATCATCTAATTTATTTTAGTATCATTTATTTTTTAGAATCACTTCTAGTGATGTACAGCTTTTCTCCTTTCTTCAGACAAATTTATTTATTGTCACCACATTTTCTCTCCCTTCCACATGCTCATACATTATGCTAAGCTTACTTCTTGATTCCATATCATGTGATCTAGAATTCTAATTATGCAGTTGTTAGTATATACAGTTTGACAGTTTGAAGTGGGTAGATGTATTATGTAGTCTATAGCAGAGTTCAACATAGAAATGAAGCACAATCAATCAATCTGACAATAAATCAACAAATAAATGTAGTTATATTCAAGTAAATTAGAAGAGAATAAAATTCCTTGCAAATTCTATAATGCGGTTTATTATCCCATGGTAGACAATTATGAAAGAATACTCTGTTCTATATAGTATATACTGTCTTTTCAAACTACTGCTAGCATGATTATTAGCTTGAATAAAAGCTGCAAGAATAATATGAAATATAAAGGGTTAATTTAGAAATAGAATAAAATGCTAAAAAATAAGAAATAGTAAATGTGCTGGCATCACATAGTTAAGATTTTGGCATCCATGTGAAGGAGTGCTTTATTGAGAAACAAAGTCTGTAATAACTATGTAGATGGCAGCTGCAAGGACATCCATGAAGTAAAGCTGAAACATCAAGCAAGAAACACAGATAAGCTCTGGAACACTGCGTTTCAGATAACTGAGTTTCCTTGGACCACCGAGCATAAAGAAGGACAAATCATAAATTAGAAGAACAAAGAAAAACTGTTATACAAAGAAAGAACTGTTTTACATCAGACTCTGGAAAAATACCAGATCTTCTGGTATAAATGTAACTATGCATAAACAGACTTTGGAAATTTGCTATAGAGAGCTGACAGCATATGTGTTGCGTGTTTGTAGAACCAAAAGTCAAATATAACAGAAATGTCGTACTAACTAAAGCAGTTTACTGAAGCAGTCTGCCTCCATGTATTTATTGTACTTAGTACAATCCAGTATCTAAAAGTAACTGTTCATACTAAGAGTTAATATACTGTGGTGTGTGTGCATGTAAATGCAACTAACAGCAAGATAAACAGAAAGACGTGCATAGAATTCACAGAATTCTTCAAATTATTAATGATACACCTATGGTAGTATACTGTTTTTAATCATTATACATTTATTTGTATATACTAACAATTGCATCATTAGAATTCTAGATCTACCTATGAAAACAGAATTGCAGCAAATAGTAAAGACAACCACAAGGCCTTCTATATTTATGTAAAGAATCTCCACGGCAATACCCAGATTTGCTGTGAGCTACTGCACAATGGTACCTCTTATACCGAGCCATCAGATATTGCCAATGTACAAGCAGACAGATTCAGTGCCAACTTTACCTCGCCACCCCCAAAGGACCATTCACAATACCAGTAGATTGTCAGGCACCCATTATTACTGTTGCACAGGTTAAAACAGCACTGTCCAAGGCCACAAATACAGCTTCTATGGGACCTGACAATATCCCTAGCTGTGTTCTACATGAACTACAGAGTGAACTGGTACCTAACCTGTGTGCCCTGTTTAATCACAGCCTCACCTCAGGCTTTGTCCCTACCAAATGGTGCACTGCTACAGTCATCCCTGTCCACAAAGGAGGAGTGACTATTGCCCCACTAGCCTGACACGTCTGATATGCAAAGCTATGGACCTAATAAACAAGGATATAGGGAATCTCCAAACTCTGGATCCCACACAGTTTGGTTTTGTGAAGGGTAGATCATGCCTGCTCAATTTGGTCAACTTCTTTGAGTCAGTCACCAGAGCCGTGGATGAAGGCAAGGTGGTTCATACAGCCTACATTGATCTGGCCAAGACCTTTGATACCATTCCCTGCTCAGGAATCATAGAAAAACTCACTATGCTAGGCATCAACCCCTATATCATTAAATGGGTTGCAAACTGGCTCACAGATAGAACCCACAGTGTGAAAGTAGCTGACTCCAAGTCAGACTGCCGACCAGTCATGAGTGGGGTACCACAGGGTTCGGTCCTGGGTCCTCTCCTGTTTGGTATCTGTTTCTCTGAAGTCCAGGCCAACATGAAGGGACTCTGGCTGACAAAGTTTGCAGACAATTTCAAGTTGGGAGCTATTATTAACTCCCCAAGTGATGTTGACATCCTACAGAAAGGCCTCACTGAGACCAACGACTGGTGTCAGAACCATGACATTAAGCTCAATGCCAAAAAGTGTGTCGTCTTTCTGACAGCAAACTCTCTTTTGACCACCACATTGCCACTGTGGTCAGAAAGTTCTTCTATGTGGCATATCCCTAAGCTCAATGCCAAAAAATGTGTCATCATCCCCTTTGGGAAAATCCCAGTTCCCATGAATTACCACATTGATGGTAGTCCACTGAACACAGAAGTCATTATAAGAGATCTGGGAGCACAGGTTGACAGCAACCTTTCTTTTGACTACCACATTGCTACTGTGGTCAGAAAGTCCTTCTATGTGGCACATCTCATTACTAAGAGTTTTGCATCCAGGAAGAAAGAGGTCATTGTCTCCCTCTACTCTTCCCTCATTAGGCCAAAAATTGAGTACAATGCCCCATTTGGCATGTACCTCACTAAACACCTGCAACAACTGGAGAGGCTGTGAAAGCACCTCACATAGAGGTTCTTAGGCTTTAAATATTTGTCCTGTATGGACAGACTCAAAAAACTCCATAGGTTCATAGGTTTATAGGAAAGTACTAGGCTATCTGCCCAAGGGCATTTATAAGCCTAGCCAGAATGTGTTGGCTTTCGCCACCCCCTTAGATTAGTTCCCTGTGCCTCTGTCCAGCAGAGCCATTAGTTCCCTGTGCCACTGTCCAGCAGAGCCACTGCAGTGATCCCCGGGGTACATTTTCTGTTTCCCATCCACCCGTCAAGGTTTTTCTTGAAGAGTGTTAGTGAGGAGCTCTGCCTGATGTATATTGGAATCCTGTTCCAAAGCATGGGGAGTTTCTGGGACAGGAATCTATCCCTCCAGCATGTCCTATCTATCGTTGTGGTGAGGTTTTTATCTGTAGAGCATGTGGCTCTCCGGGATTTTTTTTTTTTAGGTGGAGCATGTCCATCAATTCTGGGTTGGACATGGCCTTGTATGTCAGGCAGAGATCACCTCTGAGTAAGAGGTATGCAACCGAGTACAGCTGTAGTTTCTTGAGTCAGGCTGCATAGGGCATCTGGTTGAGGCCAGTAATCCTCTTGGTGAGGTACTTTTGTGGTCTTTCCAGCTATTGCAGGTGTCTTGTAAGGTACATCCCAAATGGGGCATTGTATTCTATGATGGGTCTAATGAGTGATGAGTAGAGAGGCGCAATAACCTCTTTTGTTCTAGATGCGAACCCTTTTGTGATTAGGTGGGCCACATAGAAGGATTTTCTAACCACCTTGGCAATATGATTATCAAAGGAGAGATACTATCCCCAGATCCCTTATTACATTTTCTGTATTTAGGGGACTACCACCTATGTGGTAGTTCATGGGTACTTTATTTTTTCCAAAGGTAATGACTATGCACTTTTTGGCATTTAGCTTGAGGCCATGATTTTGACACCAGGTATCCGTCTCAGTGAGACCCTTCTGCAGGGTGCCTGTATCAGCCAGAGAATCAATTATGGCCCCTAGTTTCCAGTCGTCTGCGAACTTGGTCAGCCATAGTCCTCCTATGCTTGCCTGTACCTCTGAGAAGTATATACCGAACAAGTGGGGTCCTAGGACTGAGCCCTGGGGGATGCCACTTGTAACCGGTTTAGAGTCAGATGTAGAGCCTGCAACTCTCACCATGTGGGTTCTATTCATGAGCCAGTTGGCAACCCATCTCATGACGTAGAGGTGTATGTTCAAGCTGATTAGCTTGTCTATAATACTAGAATGGGGAATGGTGTCAAAAGCCTTTGTGAGGTCTAGGTAGGTTGTGTGGACCTCCTTTCCCTCATCTAATCCCTTGGTAACTGTCTCAAAGAAGTCCACCAGGTTTAGGAGGCATGATCAGCCCTTAATAAAGCCAAACTGGGGAGGGTCCAAGGTTTTGAGGTTCCCAATGTCTCTGTTAAGGAGTTCCATAATAATGTGCTCCATAGCCTTGCAGACCAGGCTAGTCAGGCTTATAGGGTGATAGTTCCTGGGGTCCATTGTGGCTCCACTTTTATGGAGCGGGATAACTGTTGCTGTGCACCACTCTGTGGGTACATAGCCTGTAGAGAGGCTGAGTTTGAACAGTGTGTTTAGGTGAGGGGTTAGTTCATTTTGGAGCTCTTGTAAGACACAGTCCGGTCCCATTGAAGTTGGGCTTTTGGCTTTGGATAGGGCTGTTTTAACCTGTGTGTCAGTGATTGATAGGACCCTACATTCTTCTGGTATGGTTATGGGCCCTTTAGAGGGTGAGATGGGGGAGTGAAGATTGCACTAAACCTGTCTTCTAGAATGTTGACAATATCAGTTGGGTCAGTGTATTTTGTGCAATTCTGCACTAACTCAGAGCAGATCTGAGAGCTTCCACTTAGGTTCCAAATATTCTTTGTCTCATATCACCTACTTAGAGGTGATCTCTGCTTGACATACAAAGCCATGTCTGACCCAGCTCTGTTAGAAATGCTACATCTAAAGAAATCCCAATACATCCACACCACACACTCAAGAGTCCTCAACCTCATTACCACAATCAACAGAACATGCTGGAGGGACAGGTTCATAACCCAGAGATTGCCCATGCTGTGGAATAGACTTCCCATACATGTCAAGCAGAGCACTTCACTGGCCCTCTTCAAATGAAATCTTGATGAGTGGATGAGAAAAAGAAAATTCACCCCAGGGATCACTCCAGTGGCTTTACTCGACAGAGGCACTGGGAACTAAGGTCAGGTGGCATGATGTCAGGGTAATCCTATGGACTCAGCTTGTAAAGTCTCCAGGGCCATTAGCCTAGTACACTCACACCTACAAACCTATGAACATGATTAGGGTTACCACCCATCCCACTTTGCGAGGGACAGTCCCTCTTTGGGCAGTTGTGTCCTGACAAAAAATTTAAAACATGGGAAATGTCCTGAGATTCTAGGACAGAATTATTTCCTATATTTTATGTAATAGTTGCATGAAACAGTTAGTCTGTATCTAAAATCCCTAAATGTTATAAGAAACAGAATAAGCAACTAAAATGCTACAAGAATAAGCTTTTATTTAGGCAAAAAAGTTAAGTTATATCCTTTGTACTGACCGTGGGTATGTGTCGGCCTGTAAAATCTGATGTTTGTACCAAAAATGTCCCACTTTGACCATTTGAAAAGGTGGCAACCCTAAACATGATATGGAAACAGAAAACAACTGGACAGCTGCTAAGCCTACAGAAACTACAAACACACGTTTACTTTATTTAATAAGCATAGTTCCACTGAAGTAACTAATGTAAAAAGTGTTTATTTTATAACCCGAAAGGCCACTTTACAGAGCATAATTACAGCAAAAAGGAACGGTAACAAAAACTTTGTACATGATCTTTAACCTTGTGTCTCCCAGAAAATAGGTCACAGGCCTAGTAGCCTCACCCCAGCTAACAAAAGAAAATAAATTACAGCTTGAATGCCCATTTGTTTGCGGTGTATTACAAACACTCAGGATGGTAGACACTGAGGTACAGGGCTTGTTATTAGACACTTGGAATCAGGAATGCGGTATTCACAGAACATTCAGTCCAAAACCTTCTTGTCATCTGCAAGAGCTAAGAATTAAGTCTGAACAAGAAATCTAGTAAGGGAAGGACTGCCATCACAGATTGGTTCTTTGAAAGGAAAACCTCACTTGTTGAAAAAGACTGCCAAAAAATGAAAGGGTGATCTGAGAAGCTAAACCAGAGGATTCTCAGATGGCTTATGGTATTGCAGATGTTATATCTACCATGTCTAGTCATGCAGAAAAAGAATATTTAGTTCCATAAATCTATTTCTACCATCGCCCAAAATGCAAATCTGCACAAAATGAATTGTGTATAATGCCCATGCCCTACTAAATTAATTATGCTACACTCATAATACTCATACTGTTACAAAGCCATTCATCTTCGTCCTTAACAAGTTTTCCATTATCTTCCTCAGAAATCAAGAACTGACATTTATGTGACTCTGTCAAGGATTTGTACTGGGCAGCAGATGAAACAGCACCCTAAACACCTTGTATGAGCCACATTCCCCAGTCCCTCCAGGATAGTCAGTTTGCCTGATATCTAAACCAGCAGCAGTCCAGAATAACTATGCATCTCAAGTGAAATAATATTTATATGTACTACTGGAAAGAGCTGGTGGCTGGTAAATTCCACAGCTGGCAAGTGAACTTGTGTGTGTGTGTGTGTGTGTGTGTGTGTGTGTGTGTGTGTGTGTGTGTGTGTGTGTGTTATACCTAATCATTCATTTCCTTTTAGTTCTGCTTCAATTAAAACTTAAATTGCCTCCAAGGCCATCATTTTGTATTCATATTACTTCATGCTCTCTGCCTCCACCCTAGTATTTCTCAGTTTTCTTAAGGCTGAATAATGCTAGCACCCCAAAGACAATGATAACAAATATACTAGAAATGGTGAACATGGACCTCCCTTTATGAGTCTTGTACAGAACCACTTTATCTAAACAAATGTTACTAGAAAATGCATCATGCATGCTAGCAGAATATACGTTCTATAAATAAATACACTTAAGAAAAATAAAATCGAGAATGCCTTGTATTGCACTTGACAAAATACAGTACAGTTAACTGCAGCAATATCTAATATTATTCTGTCTTTGCTTAACCGCCTATTATAAATTGAAGGCATTCAAGCTGATCACCATGCTGAGAAAAACAAAACACCTACACAATGTCAGTTTGTCTCTGACTTTGTTTCATTACATCTGTATTTCTAAAACCCTGCAGTTACTTGCTGCAAATAATACATGCTTTTCGGTTTTAAATAAGATATACATGCTCTTCAGTTTTAAATAACGTACTGGAATTTCTTACATTAATTTTAGAAATCAAGCCATTCACAATATACTACAAAATCACGAGCATCATATTTTGTACATTTTTTTCTGAAATGATGGCATTGTAATTGCATAAAATAAAAAGAAGACTTGACAAAAATAAATACGCCATAGAAATTGTTTAATGCATTTCAGTTCATCCATAGATAACCCTGTTTGTATCTGGTCACAAAATACACAGTATGCCATATAATAGTATTTTTAGTGGCAAATCTAAACACATATACTGCAAGATAGTGTGTTGCAGTGCTGCACACAGCAAAAACACACAATAACACACACACACACACACACACACACACACACACACACACACACACACACACACACACACACACACACATTTATGCCTGGACACACTAAGGGTGCTTGCTGCAAATAAACTTCAATCAGTAGTCATGGGTTTGATTCCATTAGTATATACTTGAATACTGTCTAGCAGATGTACTATTAATAAATGAATAAAACATCATGAAAAAAATTGTATAAAATGCAGTTGATACGATAAACAAAACTTCTTATAGTTTCATCTGTAAACAGGTCAAAACACAGAAAAGTACAGAGAATGCGTGGAAGAAGGGGAAAAGGAAGGATTAAGGAAAAAGCAGACTGAGACTCAAAGTCAGGGGGCATGTGATTTACAGTTGAAAGTAGTACTTCAAATACACTTGTACTGCTTAAAGTTTGTTTTGAGGTAACAAGACTGGATGGAGGTAAATGTTATTCCAGACCCTAAACATAGCTGCATGCACAACATTACCATGAAGGTCAGTGTGTGCAAACACCCAATAGTAAACCCCCTCCCCCAATTTATTTGCTCTATAAGTTTAAACTTCAACAATGACCTTCTTAACTGGATAATCAGCTATGTTTAAAAAAATTCTATAATATTAAGGTATAATCTACAGCATCCATGGCTCTCAGGGTAAACACTGGAGTACAGGGATTAAGTTTGGGGTCTGTACTAATGTCCATGATCATAAAGTCTCTTCAGTCCATCATTTCTCTTCCATTTAGTTATTCATTTTCTATCCTCCTCATTCTGGTGAGGGATGCAGTGATAACAAGCTGAGCGGGGAAGAGCAGACTTCCTTATCACTAGGAACAGTCTGCAACACATTCTGTCAGATCCTCAGACATTCCCAGGGGAGCTGAAATATATAATATCTCTGTATTTGCTGGGAATGCCCTGGGACATTTTGCCAGTGGACTGTGCCTAGTACACTGCCCATCAGAGACATCCAGGAGACATTCTCAGAGAATGTCCAGACCACATCAACTGACCCATCTAAGCACCAAATGAGTAGTGGCTGTACTCTGAGATTTTCCTGTATTGCTGAGCTCCTCACTTTATTGCGGGAGTGAACCCACCTATCCTGTGAATAAAACTCATGTGCGTCACTTGTATCTGTGATCACATCCTCTTGGCTACAACACAAAGCTCATAACATAGATGAGGATAAAGATAGGCTGGTAGACTATGAACTTTGTCCTGTGAATGAGTTCTTGCTTCACCATCAGACTCTACTATAACACCTTAAATACTGATGAGTCACTCTTTTGCTGGTCAAGCTGTGGAGTGGAGGTGGTAATCATCTCTTGTCTGGGAGAGAACTATGATCTCTGATTTGCTGATGATGACCTTTATCCCATTTGGTTCACAATAAGGAGTAAAGTACTGCAGAACATGAGGGAGATTATTCTCACTTGGGTTGAAATAGGATAAATATCATCTGTAAACAACAAACATGCCACTCTGTCATCTCGGGATTGCATACTCTCCAGACCTTGGCTGTCCCTTGCTCTCCTGGCCTTGAAAATCACAAATAAAAAGACAGAGAAGGCAGCCTTGGCTGAGTCTTGCATTTGTCTTAAATGAATTTTACTTAATACAAGGAATGCAGGCACAGTTCTACCATATGAAAGGCAGTGACTGACTGGTCACCTCAGCAGCCCTGGGACCCCATACCACTACAATAATTTTGCAAAACAGTTTGGGGTACACTGCTGTTTGTGTTTGCCAAGTTCACAAAACATTAGCAAATGATACTGGCAAACTCTGGTGATGCCTTTTAATATCTATGCAAAGACAAAGAGTTGCTCCATTATTCCTTGGGAAGGAAGGAGTTAACCTTGTCCTTTTTGAATCAGAGGATTAACTTTTGGATGAAGTCTCCTTTCCATCACCCTGACACAAGCTTTCTAAGGAGCAAGAAGAATGTGATTGCTGTATAAGTGCAACACACTTTCTTCTTCCTCCTTTTAAAATGAGGGCTGTTACCCCATCTTGCCAATTCAGAGACAGCATACCTGCTTTCCATGCAAAACTGAAAAGGTGTGTTAGCCATAATACCCCAAAAATGTCTAGCGTCTTCCACATTTCCAGCTATACCACATTCTCTCCTGCAGGCTTTCCATAATAGAACAGCTTATTTAATTTCTGCAATGAGCTCAACTACTAAAATGGAACCAGTTCCATCATCTGCTAGAGGCACTGCCTCCTCAGAGGAAGACATGTCCACAAGATTCAGTAGACCCTGAAAGAATTCTCTTGATAATATCCCCCAGTGTTTGCCATCCTTGCTAGGAACAGCCTGGACAGTATCTCTTCACCACTGCTGAGACATCTGATAGTTGCGAGAACTTCTAGGAAGCCACTCAAATTTCATTTGCTATGGCCACACCAAATTCTAGCACTCCTGGGCCTTTGCATTGATGACTGCCACAGCTTCTACCTTCTTGGTTTGTCAGTAACTCTCAGTCATCCTGAGAATCCTGGTAATATTGCAAAGATGGCCACTCAGTTGTACCTGTTTTGTTATTTTGGAGGCACATAGCTATTTTCAGGCTTGATTCACTCCTTCATATGATGTACTTACCATTGGAAATGCATTCTTATTTACAGGCTTAATTTACCCATTCACATGATTTTCCCAATTCCCCCGTCACAATGTGATTTTGAAGCTCAGTACACAGGAAAACAGACTATATGACCTGCCTACTGATGGAACTGCTGATGGAACCAATAACTTAAAGAAAGAGGGCTCAGTTGTTACAACTCCCTTTTTTCAAAAGCAAAAATGGCTCTTTGAATTAGCTTTCACAATATAATTAATTAAATTTTATCAGATTTTACACTGCATTTTGATGATATGCTTATATTTTTGCATTATTTTTGATCTTTGTTTAAACCTGTGTTTCTGAGTAGTATCCCATAATACAATTGGAAATGGGAAGACTTACTTACTATTAGATATTCAAATTTTATACTAATTAGATGTCCAGATGTTTTGTTAGATGTACCTAAGTTTCAAGAGCCTTTGGACCTATATTCAATGTCTACAGATTGATGGATAATGTTTTACAAAGGCCTCTTCTTTAATCTAATGGCTTCCCTCAGCACTGGCATGTACCAGTGGGTCCTAGGATTACTGCCACAAGTGAAGACCACCATGTGGCCACAACTCCTACTGAGATCATTAATAGTGTACATGCTGACTCCACTTCCCCTCACTTCCATAAATACAAGAGTGTTTCCCTGCAGCCAAAGCAAATCTAAAGGCATTTATGTTAAGTAGATAACTTAACTATGGGGTGTCATCTTCACTATTCAGTATCACTTAAAACTAGCCTACAAGACAGCTTTGCATATCTTTAAAAAAATCTACAGTAAAAAGAGTTAATACTCATCAGCATTAAAACTGACTGCATGCTAACTGCAACAAGTAAGTGTCTGCGTATTGTCCAGAGGACTGGTATATTCAGCACACTGACGGGTCACTTAACAGATACAGTAGTGGCCAAGTAGCATGCTTGAGAAAAAGCAATAGTATCCAGAGAGATTATGCATGACTATAACATACTATTTGCAGCTCAGACAGAAAGCATACCACACATATCTGACAACAACAGACCAAGATCTAATGGATAGATGTGAAACTCTGCATATCACTTTTGGACATGTAACAGAATACAATAAGAACACTGAACATCCAGAAAGCTCTGAAAAACAGATCTGCATAGCAATATGCTTCCATCGCCTATCATGAGACATGAATCTGAAGATAAAACTTTGGCATTCAATCAGTGGTTAAGGACATGGTGTCACACAGAGGGGATTCAGTGTCTTCTCCACATGAAGTGTAATATGCAACCAGATGGACTGGTTTGCATGTGATGGAGTTCACAGGTCCCCAGAGTCCTACGAATACTGAGCAGGAAATTTTCCATCAGCATAGTATTTTTTAAGATATTCCCCAGGATTCATGAAGCTTGCACCAGGCGCAGGTGTAGCGTAGGCGGAATAATGCCAAATATGGCCGTCGAGCGATTCAGGTACGATCCAATACCACGTGCACTACTGGCGTACGTCAGAACTGCGCATCCCTCGGCATAGGTATGCTAATCACCCCATGTGCAGTGTCGCACCATGCAAATGAAGGCAGATAGTGATTCATGAAGTGGTGCAGGTGTAGCGTAAGCCCACAGAAATGTAAACCAAAAAACATGGTTTACATTTTCCCAAACAGAACATCGGAGCTTTGGAAGCGGACCAAACTCATGTATTACAAAGTTAACATATGCCAATGGCTAAATACACAGCCAATGGCATAAGAAAAGATGCACAACACCTAAAAAACAAGATTTAATGTCATGTCCACAGTAACGCACAGTACAACTGCAGGGCATGTGTGCACAAATTGGAACATAAAGAAAATATATAAAAATGTCATAAAATCACAATGTAATACAAATCAGGTTTACACCATAATACACAATGGTAGGCATGGAACACCACAACCAAGGTGCAAGGGTTGCTAAGGGCCTGCGACAGTGTTCGGCATGGTAACTATGAATTAGCAGTCAATGCCATGCAAATGCGGCAGATAATACTGAATCGCAAATGTCCCGCCGGATGAAGGTTGAACCATACGGTGCAGCGCTATAATACCGAGGAGTGGCTCAGAGGAGATACATGACATCAGCAGAGGGGTGTGCCACCGTAGCAGCAAGCACATTGGAGCAATGCAAACTGGCCTGGCGTTGCTAAGCAAAGCTGCAGGACAGGGGTGGGGAGGAAGGTATAGAACCATTTAGTTGAGAGCACATATGGTGCCCAAAAGCGCATGTGTACGGGGATGAAATCGTGCCCGAAACCCAGTAAGCGGATGCACGCGGCATGAACAATAGCACAGACAGGAAGGTCAGGGGAAGAAAAGAAGGAAATGCTGAAGTAGGGTAATTGGCGTACTAATGAGCAATCAACACCAATCAACTCACGGCGGCCAATCGACGGCAGCTGTCAAGTCTGCTCGCAGAAACCTGCAAAACAGGATAGGGGAGGCATCAGAATGCAAAGAAAGGAGGGGAGGCATTGGATTGCAAAGACAGCAGATCTGTCATAGCAGAGCAAAGCAAACCGACAGTAGACCGACAATAGCAAACATTACGCAAGATACGCCAGGTCTAGGAAAGTACAAATGAAAGCAGGCTGCTGGATGCATGCCAGAAAATGGTAGGTGGAACATGCAGAAATTTAAAGGGAAGGTCAAGAGGTAATCCATGGCAGCCAAATGTAATTCAACACCAAAGGCACCACAATAGTAGTTCCGGTAGTAAAACACATAAGATACCCTGTAGCTACGATCATACATACACACCCTATGACATCATCGGTGTTCACAGCACAATAGTATAAAGTGTGAAAGCACCCTACACACACCTGTGAATTCCCAAACACTGCACCATAGGTGTAAACACACGGGAACTTTTAAAATGTACATGTTGGGAGCTGCCATAGCTGTGATTCATCAGCATGTGTTAGAGACTGACGGTGTTGTGGAGGATGATGCCAACAACCACCGCAGGCCCCGGAGGAGGAGAAGAGTGTTCAGACCAAGGGTAACATACCAGGGGCTACATGATCTGGAGATAGTAGAGTGTTACAGGGTGGACAGGGACATCTTACAGCAAATAGTGGAGCTGTGCCGGCCATGCCTGAGAACCAGAAATAACAGAGGGGAACCCATCCCAGTGGACACGAAGGTATGTGTAAGCATGCAAATACTAGCCACAGGTACCTTTCAAAGGCCAACTGGAGATATAATGGGGATCTCACAGGCATCAGCATCCAGGGTACTACACCAGTTCCTGGATGCCATGTTACCACATGCCAATGAGCATATATACTTCCCCCGAACTCAGGAGGAGTTGGCCAGCAATATGCGTCACTTCCACCATGTGGCACACTTCCAGGAGGTACTGGGTGCGATAGACTGCACGCATATACAAATAAAGTCACCACCCAGTGAGCATGGTAGGCACTACATAAACCACAAGGGATTCCACTCCATCAACTGCCAGGTCATGTACAATGCCCAGGGCATTATCATGGATGTGTGTGCTGGCAGCCCTGGCTACCATGACTCCCATATCTGGCATGCCTCACAGCTGTATCAGGTATTTGTCAGGGGGGACATCCCACATGGCCACCTTGTGGGGGATGCTGGCTATGCACTGGAGCCGTGGATGATTACTCCCATCAGAAATGCACACACACCCATGCAAGAACGCCATAATGAGGCACACGCACAAACCAGAATCATCATGGAGCGTGTGTTCGGGATGCTGAAACCACGGTTCTGGTGCTTGGACACATCTGGTGGAGCCGTGCAGTACTCTCCAGGCACGTGTGCCCACATTGTCATAGTATGTGCCATGCTACATAATATGATCCTGCGGAAACAGCTGCAGCAGGGACAAAATGGTGAAGGCCCTCATAGCCCACCGCAATTGCCAAGGCCATCACAGGCACAGAGGGATTCAGACCACGAACACACTGTGCCAGCCCCAGTAGGCAGACGGAGGCATGCCCAATATGCCTATGCCTTGGCAAAGAGGGAATGCATAGCACATACTCTGACAGTGTAGGCTCCTACGGACTGACACACCTCTCCACCTGCACACACAGTAAAATGGATGGCACACAAGCACGACCACCTGTAAATTGTAATGTATAGGTGGCCCACTGTGTGAATCCTACATAGGCAACCCTCAAACATTGTACATACAACAGCTATAGGATCAAGGAATGTCAACACCTGAACAGTACATGCGCCTATCACCATATGGTGGTGCTGTGTGTATAGGTTCCCAGGTACAACGGTAGGTTCACGGCCAACTGTCAGAGGCCATACACCAAATGGGGCAAACAGTGTCCGCTGTCACCACAACATTGAGTAACCAACTGTCGCATAGAGGAGTAGAGTCAATCGTGGGAGCACATGTGTGTAAGCACTGTTCTGCACACACTCAGCACAGAGTCCCTGCTGCGTTAATGAGGGGCTCCACATAATATAATCATGGATGTTGTGTCAAGGCATGGGGTGTACCCATGACAGGTATTTGTCACCCCAGCATGCTCCACCCACGGTCATTTGAAGGTGTAGCACAGTATCATATGTGGCTCACTGAGATATACATACCCAATGCCGGAGCACATCCAGTAAACATCACATGGACATACCATTAACTGGACTCATCAATATGCAAACTAACTGAGTTACCCATGTGAGTGCAGTATGGAGTAACAGCCATAGTATACTCCACGTACAAAACGACATAACACGTGTACAAATCCCAGATGGCCATATGTTAAATGCAGTGACCGTCGTGCATGTTCCCGGTCCCATGTCCTGCAAGGGATGTAACATAATCCCGAAGGCACGAGTAATGCATGTCGGATGCAGGTCAGCAGATCATGTTTAGCACACATTACTGGGAATATGCATTGCCCACTGCTGGTAAGCGACGTTTAAATATGACTATATGGATATGTGCGAAACAGGGATAAGCTACACCGAATATCGCGCAGATCACGGTCAATGATGTTCAGAACAAGTGAAACCAGCATTATTCACCCTTGTACTAATAGAGCCTGCTCTGAAGGGTAAAACAACCACTGCCAGGTGTAGAACACACAATCATGTATAGAATCACCTAACACTATTGCTAGGCAAGATGTACCTATGGTAGGGTTGCCAACTCTTCAAATGACCAATGTGGGACATACGCCAGATGTCTGCAGGCCGACACATACACCCAGCCAGTACGAAATGCAGAACTTCACTGTTTTGCCTAGATAAAAGCTCATTCTTGTAATGTTTACTTACTTATTCTGTTTCTAGAACATATAGGTGGTTCAGATACAGAATAACTGTTTTATGCAACTATTACATAAACTATAGGAAATAAGTATGTTCTAAAATCCCAGGACATTTGCCATATTCACAAATATTTTGCAGGACACAACTGCCCAAAGTGGGACTGTCCCTCGCAGAGTGGGACAGCTGGTAAGCCTAACCTACGGCAGGTGTGTAATGTGACAGGTACAGACACAAACGTGCGGAGTCCAGGAAGAAGTATACACCAAGTACACAATGAAAGGTGTGGCTTGCCTGTCACTTTCCCCGTCAGATATATATATATATATATATATATATATATATATATATATATATATATATATATATATATATGGGTTCCTATGAGTTCATCGACATTTCAGAACACCGACACTCACCTCTTCGACACCAAACCATTGACTTTCATATCATCGACATTTCAGGTAAGCGATCTTCCCCCTTGCAGGACCCATGGTAGCGCTTCTTTCTCTGGTACGAAGTAAATAACAACACTGTCAAGGTAAATTGTACAGAGTCACGTAAACCCTACTCGTTGTAACACAGAAACAAGCGCTACCATGGGTCCTGCAAGGGGGAAGATCGCTTACCTGAAATGTCGATGATATGAAAGTCGATGGTTTGGTGTCGAAGAGGTGAGTGTCGGTGTTCTGAAATGTCGATGAACTCATAGGAACCCATATATATATATATATATATATATATATATATATATATATATATATATATATATATATATATATATATATATATATATATATATATATATATATATATGTACACATATATACATATATATAATACAGATAGAAAGGG
Source organism: Protopterus annectens (assembly GCF_019279795.1). NCBI lineage: Eukaryota > Metazoa > Chordata > Ceratodontiformes > Protopteridae > Protopterus > Protopterus annectens. The sequence continues at coordinate 941,282,401 of NC_056729.1, forward strand.
CGATAGAGTGATATATGTTGATATATACGGAGTCAGCGATATCTACAAATATATATAATAAGTCAATGACATTCAGAACACCTCGGAGGTACAAATAAATAGGATACCGCCAACTATGGAATGTGTAACATACCGACATGCGTAACCACGAGGCTGAAAGACCGAAAGAACACAGTACCAGAACAGTACAACCATGAGTAATACTATGATGATATGAAGGGACATTTAGTTACCGCTGCCGGTATTGCGGTCCACGTAGGTACTGTGTTCAACTGTGTTTGTGAGCGCTGTTGTCTGTGTATGTGTGTGTTGAGGGTGCCGTGGGCGTCTCCGTGTGACTGTAATGTGTGTGTGTGTGTGTCCGCATCATGTGTCTGTTAGTGCCAATTCGGAGGTAGATCATTATGGTAGGTGTGGGTATAGCTAGCCATAGGCATATGGTTACCACCTGTCCCACATTAGGAGGGACAGCCCCTCCCTGGGCAGGTGTGTCCTGACATAAAACATTACAAAGGGCAAATGTCCAGGATTGTAGGACATTAATATGTCCCATATATAATGTAATAGTTGCATTAAATAGTTATGCCTGTATGTAAGAAACGTAAATGTTACATGCAATATGATAAGTAGCCAAAGTCCCACAATAGGTATGTATTGAGGATAAAAGTATGTGCTAACCTGTGTACTGACCATGGCTATGTGTTGGCCTGTAAACACCGCTGTGCATCCCACAAGTGTCCAACAATGGCCATATGAAAAGGTGGCAACCCATGGCAAAGAGGTTCTGTTACCAACACAACCGCAATGACTGCAAATATCTGGGACAGAAATTCACGGGATAGCTGTCAGTTAGACATATCCCTTTACATATCACTGCAATTCCGGAAGTATGGAAGTATCAACCTCACCTGCATACTATATAGAAACCAATTAACAATGGCCCAGTGTCCAATCCCGTAACATAAGTCTACTAACTGATAGCTCTTTAATTAGGGATGGAGCCCACACACATATATATGGAATATGTAGAAATGCAAGCCCCACAAACCTGTATATGTTACGTACACCCACTGACATCCCCCACACTAGAAACTATAGCAATACAGACTGCAATAACAGCACAAACATCCAGTTAGTCAATTACATCTGCAGAACCGTCAACATACCTTGTGAGAGATACAATTAAAGGCGCCATGCAAAATTGCAGCCGTTATATAATGGAACAAACAGCGATGTTACAGGTTTTGTTTGCAATAGTCTGTTATCAGACGTTGGGATGACAAGAACACCCACATGTTGAACCACATACTCTAGCTGTCACACACAATCCACGGGGGACATGAATCCAAAGTATAATTGTTTCTATGCATAGCAGTTGCAATTACATATAACAAAACACAATACAGGCCGTCTCCTCAAAGGTAGGGCAAATGGGCAACGCCCAAGTGGAGAATTAAATTATATCCCACTGTTGGCACGCAATTGGCGAATGGATTAGCTGCACAGCTGATATGCAAGTAATTAGTCACTCAGGAACACCAATTGGCGGGAGGAAACCACATGTTACAGGTATCGACGTATATAAGGATGACTTGCTAGACATTCAAACCATATGCTCATACAAAATACCTGTTTAAGCAGTGTGAGAGAGATAGAGACAAACGTCCATAACGATAACAAGGTATGTAGAACACTCGGTATGTAAGTTTATGTATAGCATGTTTTTTATTAATTATTTACTGTATGTATAGCCTGGTTTGCATTAATTAAAAGTGTCCACAATGCATAAAGTGGGAAAAGGTATTTATGTAGTGATGTCTTGCTGAGCATACTAACACATGTAGAAACTGTGCGTCCAGCAGTGGGCCACAAGGTACACATCACAGACACCACAAGGGATGCTACATGAGGGCTTTAAACAGAACTTTTCCATACAACCCGCCGTCAGTGGTAGGGTATGTCCAACAAGCATGTGCCATAGCAGGGGATAGTATATGTTGATATACTGTCACAGTAGGCATGTGTATGGGCATATAACGACAATGACATGTCTAAGGTGGTCCTGCTGTGCAAGTATGCTGTGCATTATGGGATACTATGTGAAATATGTGTAATGTACAGTATTGTAGGTAGATATGTCAGATATTCTACACAGCATAACAGGCATATCATGCATACCAAAGGTATCATCTATTGGCATGTACAATAACAGGATAAATATGGCTTGTAGGCATGGGACATTGCAATAGCATGATAGCTAATCTAAATGGAAGGGCTACCAAGTAACCATGCACACAGGACATGTAATAGCTTCACAGGTTCATAGTGGGGTACTATGCAGTCTGGCAAGTCTATGTGTAAGCACAACTACAGTGTTCACACCAGTGGCACCTCTCTAGGGTAGTGTCCTGTGAACAGCAGAGCCATGTGTTACCTGCACCTCTGCACAGTACAGCCACTGCAGTGATCCCTGGCGTACATGTGTCTCCCAACCACCAAGGGAGGTATCACATGAACAGTGCTACTGAGTGTCCCTGCGTGATGTACATAGGACTCATGTTCCAAAGCATGGTGAGTGACTGGTTTGGGAATGTAACCCTCAAGCACATCACACTCATTGTTGCATGTGTGCACATATCCATGAGCATGTTGCTCACAGTGGCTTTTGCTTATGTCGTGTATGTGGAGTATATCCATTAATATTGTTGTGGACATGGGCCCTGTCTGATGAGCAGAGGTCACCCCTGAGTATGTAGTATGCAAATGTGTACAGACGTGGTGTCCGTAGTTCAGCCGCATACTTTAACTGTCAGAGCTCAATAAACGTCATGGCATGTTAATGGTGTGGTATGTAAAGCTGTAGCCGTTGTGTAAGGTACACCCTAAATGGGGTGGTGTACCCTTGAATGTGTGTAGAAGTCTTGAGTTCAGAGGTACAATGGGTGCCTATGTACCAGCTACACACCCAGTACAGATACGTGTGGCCACATAGAAGGATATCCATGCCACAGTGGCAATACGGTAACCACAGGAGTGGGTGCGACATACGTGTGTACTACAAACATGTACAATGTGACATGTATGCAGGGGACTGCCACCTATGTGATAGTCAGTGGTTGAATGGTGTAATGCAAAGGTGATGTTCATGCACCTTGTGTCATGCAGATTGAGGCCATGATATTCATATCAGGTATCTGTCACAGTGACACCCATATGGATGGAGTCAGTATCAGCTGGTGGATCCATCATGGCACTTTGTATGCAGGGGTTTGTAAAGCTAGGCAGGGAAAGTCCCTCTGTGCTAGCCTGTACCTCAGGGAAGCATATACTGAACACGAGGGGCCCAATGACTGAGGACTGTGGTATGGCAAATGTAACTGAAATGCAGTAGGTACTATGGTATGCTACCCTCATTGTGTGTGTCCTGTCCATGAGCCACGTTGCATAATATCCTGAGACATAGGGTATGATGTGCAGGTGGATGTGAATGTTGTCAATACCAGAATGCAGAACGGTGCTGAAAGGCAATGAGAGGACAATGTAGGATGTGTGGACACCCGTATCATCATCAACTACCCTGGTAACTGTATGAAAGGAGTCCACCAGGTGTAGGGGCCATGCTCTGGCCCTAACAAGTCCAACCCAGGTGGCATCAAAGGACCAGAGCCCAACAATGTCTCTGTGAATGACGTCCTTGATGATGTGCCCCATAGCCGTGCAGAACAGTCCATTCAGGTGTGTAGGACTATAGTCTCACTCGTGCATTGTGGTGCCACCTGTGTGGAGTGTGATAAATGTTGCTGTGTGCCATTCAGGGGCCACAATGTCTGATACAAGGCTATTACTGAATATGGTGGCCTAGTGGGGAGACATGTCGTTCAAAGGTTTGTGGACATCACAGCCTGGGACTTTGGAAGGTGACATGGAGCCAGTATCCCAGGACATATAGAGTGCAGGTTAGTACTGTGTAGGTGTGACCGCAGGGACACCGCAATGTTCCTGCATGGATTGTGGCCCTGTAGTGAGTGAGAGGGTGTAATGTTAGCATTGAATCCATCCGCCAGCATGTTGCCAACATCACCTGGGTCTGTAATGTTCCTGAGTGACTGTTGTATGTGAGAGCAGATGTGGGTGTTGCGAATGACTACTGACATACCACCATAATGCCTTGTGGTACACCCCGGAAAGTGTTGCAGTAATGTTTAAGTAGCTAGTCTTGGAGTATGTGATGAGGGATCCCATGGCCCTACTGAGGCTGACCAGTGAGCTACCCCACCCATGGGATTATACACCACTGTGCAACAGCCTCCACCTGTTGTTGTACAGTATGTCCATGGAACGTAACCACCAGAGTGGCGTCTATCTGGTGTGTGCCATCATGGCTCTGTGTGGAATAGCATGATCCATGCAGTCATGTATGTGCTAATGAAGTGCACTGGGGTATGTTTCAGCATTTGTAAGTGCAGTGTCCATCTGCACGGGTGTCATGACGTTAACAACCGCTGTCATAAGACGTCTGTAGTAGGTGTTGTAGTACTCATGTACTGTGTATGCCGTGAAGGGTGTGGTGCCGGGATGTGGCTAACAAGGTTGATTAGCATATGTTTAGAATCCACAAATGAGGGGATAACCCCAGGTGTGGAACACCTGTCACAAGTTGGTAGTGTTCATGTCAAGGTTAATGTTGGTCTTGGAGGTGGTGTGCATGGGTTGATCCAGCCGAGTGGAGGTTATGACTCATGGATGTGTCACTACATGAGTGGCTATCCTAGTTAAGTTTGGGGTAGTGTCAGACACACATCAGTAGTAGCTGTCTGAGCCCTACTGTCCAGTACACCAACAAATGAGGTCTGGTAACCATGGGGTATGTTGTTGAATCTGTAGCTTGTTACAATGTGTATAGTGGTTCCAGTCACAGTTAGTTGCACGTGAAGCACCTCTGATGCATTGTGCTAAGTAACTAGCCAGGATGTGTGTACAACATAGTGGGATATGGGAACACCTCAGCTGTGGGTGTGCTGGTCCAGGTATGTGCCTGAAAGGTATGGTCTGTCTATAACCTGTCATTGCAGGTGTGCTCTGCAGAGCCTAGAGGCAGGTCCCAGTCACTGCAGAGATATTGGAGTGGTGCATTATAAGGTGTGCCTCGCCTGCGTGCATCACAGAGGAAGATGCAAGCAATGTGTCACATGACCCCATGTCCTGCTTGCCAGTTCCCGTTCTGCCAGTGACTGTTATTGGAAACTGTGCAAGACAGGCAGTATAGAAGCAGCAAGAGCCTTATATGTGATCTGCACTCCCAGGGCTGACAGGTGCATTGTGTTTGACCAGGTCAGTCAAAGCAGACAGATACCAGATGCTTGTGGAATGACAGCAGAAGCATAGGCAACAGTTGAAGTGACACAGTCAGTCATTGTACAGTGGTATCGGGTCCGGATGAATGCATAATGCTCCCCAGGGCTAGGCCCACACCTTCAGGGCTACAACACTGGTGAGCTATTGCATGTCCCTGCACATGTAGTCTGTGAAGTGGTATCTCAGGGCAGTCACACTAACATGGAGAATGACAGTCACATCATACCTGGTGAGGTGTGGCATGGGTGCATAGGTTATGTTGCAGAACCAGTTACCCGACAGCAAGATGTAAGTGACTATCGCCTTGTGTAGCCTGCTGTGTGGAGCTGCAGTGTGACCGCCTACAGACTCACCTATGACTGGTGTGTTGTGTATGTTATAACACCCTATTGGCTGTATGGGATGGGCACACATGAGTCTGTGGGCTATAAGTTGGTGATGTTGTGTTCCGTGATGGGGGCTGCCTCTGGTGCCTACACAGAGTATGGAGAGGTACTGCACAAGTTGTCCTCGTATGTGTGGCCTGTGGTGGAGATCATGTGAGACTATGTGATGAGTGGGGTGTGTTGCGAATGTGACACATCCCCACATGACTGTCAGGTGCAGCCAGGGTTGGTGACAGCATTACCCCCAGCAGGGCTGCATAAGTGCATCCCCCACAGGCTGTAGTGTTGTATGTTGGGAGGTGAGCATTGAATGTGTACAAGAGACAATTGCTGTATTGCCACATGTACGACATATCCATCATATAGACAGGTAATAGCACTGGTACTTGACAGTCGGACATGCCTGTATATACAACCATGTCTCACAGGATATGTGCATTATGTGTGTACAACAGCTGTTGTACCATAAGCAAGCTGGAAATTTTAGGACAGCCACTGTACCTGTGGGAAATGGTGTGGAATGGGTGCTATATTAATCAGTAGCTCATGACATGCTCAAGTTCTGAACAAGTGCCTAGCATGACCATACAATACAGATAGGGTGTTGGATAATATCAACCCACAACTGGTGACGACAGTCATAATGGGTGGCACCGCACTATAACCCTGCTGAGTATGGTGTGCATGTCCATGAACCATTATCACTGTAGATGTTAACAGTACAGATGTACAAAATAGTACGGATGTTTGATTACAAATACCTTTGTATGTCACAGGAGTGTTCTACCAGTGGCCCGTTGACAGACTCACAACTACAAAAAGTGCCAGAGTGACATGTGCATATCACACCACTGCCAGCTACAGTAGAACAGGGTTAATGTGTTGTACTCCACCCTCATTGTAGCTCATACCACACAGACAAATGTTAGGTATCTGTGTATGTAAGGATGTGAATGGCCATGACCTATGAGGAATAGCTGTGTCAGTGTTGTGAACAACATACAGAATGGGCTGTGTGGGTGAGGTGTGTGACATATGTGCACATTCTGATGGATGATATCAGCATTGTCACCACTAGGTGAACATCCCTGTACCCATTAACTACCACCTAGGCTGTGGTCAACATTATGGACACTGTGTAAGGGATGGTGCTGTGCAGTACACCTCCCTGCCTTGGTGATGTCTCCAGGCCCCTTGGGTAGACATATGAGGTACCGATGTCATGACAGGGTGCCATCCATGAGCATGGAGATCATTGGACAGGCATATACAGCACTGGGGTGACCAATATTGGATCACATATCACCTTTAAGGGGTAATGGCCATGCGTGGATGGGCGATACCAGTCTTCACAATCCTCACCTCCACTACGCAGCATGCTGTCTACCTTGCATAAAGACATTTGCTACACCATGATGATGGACATGCTACATGTCCATATCCTGATCTGTAAGACATACGTCATGGACAGCCACCATCCTAATACTAGGATTGCCACATGCTGGACAGATCACTGTGCCATACATGTGACATACTCCCGCCAAACCATGCAACCCTGTCCATCCTAGCTGCACATGTCATCCCAGTCATACATGGTGTGATGGCCGCATGGTAGATGTAGTATCAACTGTCCGGATCAGTAATGTGGCACTGATGCACCTCGCAGTGGCATACTGGCTGTCTGTTACAGCTGGGAAACCTTGCCCATACATGCTATGGTTGATAACCATCCCTGCGAATGACGTCCAATTAGCCATTGTCCCATGTCTATCACATGTGCAACACAGGTGATGCGTGGCACGATGTTGAACAGCTGTACAGTGCTGTGTAGATGTATATGGCAAAACACATACATATACAGGTGTCCATGCGTATGTGTGCATTGTCACTGCTCAAGTCCATTAAGGCTGTGTCTGTGTTGATATGTGACATATACACAGCATCAAGGTCAAGAGCAGTACCGTGGACACATCCAAGCATGTGCAGATAGGTAAGAACACCAGTGCAGGCAAATAGACATGCCCACATCAAGACAGCATTCACATGGAGTATGAACACTGTAATGAGGTGACACACATATATGGTGATGATATCCAATGCATACCGGGTGTTACATGTGTGTGATACAAACACGTCAGTCATGTCAGTGTCATGATGATTTGCAAAGATTAATGTGCAGATGTACTAGATGTCATAGAAATGTATGTGCAGCAGTATCTCTGTACATCTCTGAAACTGTGACCTGTCACCATCATTATGTCTTACAGATAATGCTTCGTACACGCCTTCCAGTGTACAGCCACCAGGAGGATGATGTCCTCATCCCGTACCTCCATGAGAACTATGAGGTGTTGTTCAGCCATGTGCCACAGCATGCCCAGCAGCAGGACGACCTGTGGCAGGATCTACGCAGGAGGATGAACGATGTGGGTGGCCATAACCGCACCTACCAGCAGGTGCGCAGACACTGCATGGACTTGATACGACATGCAAAACAGCGTGCCACTGCAATCTCCAGGGAACAAGGTGGAACAGGTGGTGGGCCACCAACCCAGCCCCCACTCATACACACAGAGGAGCTACTGGCCAGTCTGCGGACACCCTCAGAACAGCATCCACAAACACTAGCTGCCATTGTGGAGGTGGGTGTCTCCCAACCAATGAGAATGGAGTTGCCTGGTAAGTCAGTACTGCACATATGGCTATTATATCCCATTTAGTTGCATGTGTCACTGTACATTATGTAAAGTAACAACATATGCAAGGTATGTGGACACACATGCTGCATACTACAGTATGCTACCCTGTGTATGCACACATGTGCATACAATATGCTATTATACAGGCAAATGTGTTAACATGCACAGTGCACCCTGTGGCTGTCAGACAGTCAAGGATAATGTTCATACTGATGTGTCACCCCTATACAGGTACCTCTGGCGTGCCGCACAGACATGAGTCCGTTGCAGGTGAGACTGTCATCAGTATCAGGCATGTTAAAGCATAGATTTATTTGCCATGTGACCAGTTAACAGTTGCACACTTGATGTTTGTTCCAGTCACGATATACAGGTTGCATCACCCATTCACACAGGCCACCCATGTGCAATATATACAAATGAAATGTTCTCAGTATGGAGAACATCGATGTCTGTGCTGTGACTGAAACCTGATTCAAGGCTCCTGAGAGAACCCCAGCACTATCAGGTTATACCTCATATCATGCGTTCCGGCCCCAAAATCCGGACCGAACCACAAAAGGAGGGGGAGTATCCATATTCATAAAGGATACCCACACCTCCAGGTTAGTGGCAACGCACGAAGCATCGGAGACCATCCAGGTGCAATTAACCATAGGTAAAACTGCCCTACAGTTTGTAGCATGCTACAGACCACATTCTCAAACTCAGGAAACCCACACAGACTTCCTGAAGACACTGGAGAGTATGAATGTCTCTCCAAACACCATCATATTGGGTGACTTCAACTACCCAAACATAGACTGGGAACATTACTCAAGCCCCAACACACTAGCCCAAAGGTTCCTGGAGTTCATAAACTCAAATGCTATGGAACAACTAGTCACCATTCCCACAAGAGGAGAAAATATACTAGACCTGATCATCGCAAACATGGGGACAAAATGCTCCACACCGGAAGTATATCCCTCATTGGTGAGATCAGACCATAAATTAATCTCATTGGAGATCCACATCCCGCCCCAACCCCCAGCAAAAAAGACCACAGTGAAGAACTTCTCAAAAGCAAACTTCACACTTCCTAAGACTGGAGTGGTATCCTTCAAGGCCCCCGAGCCAGTGGAAACCACAACCCACGCTGCTGAAACCCTTACAAATGCCTTCTACGAACACCTCCAGGAATGTATGGATCAAGCAATCCCTAATAAAATCAAGACCCTTTCCACCAAAGGCAGGCGCCCGGTCTGGTGGACCCCAGCCATAAACAAACTCTACAACAAGAGGAGAAAGCTACTACATGACAGAGCAAAATCCCTAAAAGGGAAGGCATCTCTGATCAATACTAGCAAAAAACTACGATCACTCATAAAATCATGCAAGGCCAACTTTGAGAGAAAAATCGCTAATGACACAAAAGACAATCATAAGGCCTTCTTTAGCTATGTTAGAAACCTGGGTGGAAACTCCCAGATATGCTCAGAATTAGTCCAAAATGATAAAAAAATCACTGAACCCACAGACATTGCCAACATACTGGCAGACAGGTTCAGTGCAAATTTCTCCCCTCCCTCCCCCCCAAAAGGAGAAATATCTATCCCACCAGAGTCTAGCCTTCCAAACATCTCAGATGCCCAGGTGAGAGCTGCTCTCTAAAGCAAAAACACAGCATCAATGGGACCGGACGGTGTCCCCGGCTGTGTGCTACGAACTCAATGAGGAACTAAACCCACACATAAGGCTGCTGTTTAATCTTAGCCTTACTACAGGATACGCCAAAGAATTGCGTGTGGCAACTGTGGTCCCACTCCACAAAGGCGGTGCTTCTACGGACCCTGGAAATTACCACCCCATAAGCTTGACGAGCCTTGTCTGCAAAGCTATGGAGAGGATCATAATGGAACTCATAAATCAAGACATTGGGGACCTACAGACACTGGATCCTACCCAATTTGGCTTTGTCAAGGGCAGATCCTGCCTCTTGAACTTGGTCGACTTTTTCGAAACAGTCACTAAGGCCATTGATGAGGGTAAGGCAGTTCACACAGCCTACCTTGACCTAACAAAGTGTTCGACACAATACCCCACTCGGGCATCATAGAAAAGCTCACCAGCTTAGATGTAAACCCATATGTCACAAGATGGGTTGCAAACTGGCTCAAGGACAGAACACACAGGGTTAGAGTTGCTGGTGCCATGTCAGACTCTAAGCCGGTCACGAGCGGTGTCCCACAGGGCTCAGTCCTGGGCCCCTCTTGTTCGGCATTTATTTTTCTGAAGTGCAGGCAAACATAGGGGGATTGTGGCTGACAAAATTTGCAGATGACTGCAAACTGGGCACCATAATTGACACTCCATCAGACACAGACATCCTCCAGAGAGGTCTCATAGAAATGGATAACTGGTGCCAGAGCCATGGCCTTAAGCTAAATGCCAAAAAATGTATAGTCATACCCTTTGGGAAAAACAAGGTAACCCCTTATTACCACATAGGTGGTAATCCATTAAACACAGAAGAAGTTATCAGGGACCTGGGGACCCAAGTTGACAGTAACCTCTCTTTTGACACTCACATTGCCAAAGTGGTTAGGAAGACCTTCTACATTGCCCACCTGATCATGAAGGGATTCACATCCAGATCAGGAGAGGTCATTGTACCCCTGTACTCTTCACTTATCAGACCAATGATTGAGTACAACGCCCATTCGAATGTACCTTACCCGACACCTGCAGCAGTTGGAAAGACCCCAAAAGTTCCTCACCAAAAGGATAAAGGGGCTCAAACACATGTCATACGATGCCCAACTGAAGAAACTCCAGCTCTATTCAGTCGCATGCCATCTGCTCAGAGGTGATCTGTGCCTGACATACAAGGCCATGTCCAACCCGGAATTAATGGACATGCTCCACCTCAAAAAATCCAAATCCACCAGAGCCACGAGAGCAAGAGACTTAAACCTCAACACAGATATAAATAGGATGTGCTGGAGGGACAGATTCATCACCCAGAGACTCCCTACACTATGGAACAGAATCCCAGTCCATGTGAGGCAGAGCCCCTCACTGACTCTGTTCAAGAGAAATCTTGACGAGTGGATGGGAGATCGTAGGTTTACCCCGGGAATCATCTCTGTGTCACTGCTGGACAGAGGCACAGCAAACTAATGGGTATAGTATTACCATCCTAAGGGGTGGTGAAAGCCACACACACTCTGGCTAGGCTTATAAATGCCCTAGGGCAGATAGCCTAGTATGAACCTATGAACCTATGAAACCACAGTAGCTGTCATTGCTACATGTGTGGTCAGCTGTGCATACAACAGTGGAGATGTTCTACAATGGAGGCATATGTAGTATGCAGTGGAACAACTTGTGTGGTACGCAAACAGTACCACACAGTGAGCTGTGATATGGGCATCCCACAGGTGTCACCATTGTGTTATATGCCCCTGCATTGGGTGCACATATTGTGATGTGCCATCTGACATGTCCCAGACACGTAGTGTTCTGGCTGCAATATTGTCACACTATCCCATGACCCATACCCCACATACCAAACATACAACCCGTTGTCTGCATAGCTCTGTGGATGGTGACATATCTGACATCTATGGGTGTATGTCTTATGGGACAACACAGACATGTGTGATGGCCATCACACACATTTGGTCAACGCATGTGCACACATGGCCATGGGGGATGGCCAGAGACATGTAGCCATACAGTAGATGTGATGTGTACACACCCTGTTGCACATTGTCCACACATGGTCCAATTATAGCCTTAGTTGACTGATTATACAGTTGATGTGGTACACTGGACATCCTAAAAGCCTGTGTACAGCTAGTGGAGGTGTCACTGACGTCTACCATATAAGATCTGTTGAACATCACAACTGTGTCATAGCATGGCAGTAGTCACCTGTACAGCTTCCACAGACATTGACACCAAATCAGGCCACAGATACTGTACATTTCCCTTGCTGCTGTAGGACATCACCGTTAGCTGTGCACCTCATGTGTGTGGTACATCAATGTCATGTGGGAAATGGTGAATTGACATGTCCACTATGTGTGGACATGGTTGCCAGGCAGCTAAGACCCTGTAGTTGTTGTACAGGGGTGTCAACTGTAGGTCCTCCACTAACCTGTCACTTGACACAGCATGGTTTGGTGTGTATACACCTCAGCATCGTGGGTCACAATCCACAGTTATGTCATGGGTATGCATGCAGTTATGGCTATGCAATGTGTACATATTATGTATTGTACAGCAATATAGATGCCTCATGATACCATGCAATGGCACAGTGTCTGTACTTCACACTGTATAGCAATGTAGACGGCTCACACTACCCTTCCATGCTCATGCACATTTGCTAAACATGCATTCTATCTGTAGGGCATACAGACAACACCGCAATGTGATGCCTATTATGATGCTGTACATGTGTCAGGACACCATTGTGTCAGACATGTATGCATGTTAATGCACACGTCAGCAGATTACATGTCAAGGTCATGTCAGCCATGTGTACTGTTATCCTGTTCTGGTCCACATGGTGTATCACGGGGATGCATGCATACTACCATGATTGTGTGAACTGCATGGCTACTGATATGACACCCGCTTGCTGTAGTGTGCATCCCAGGGAGGTATGCTTACTAACACTATTAATGTCTGAGCTGCATGCCCTCTGCCGTATCACAGGCATGCTGCATGCCATCTGTCAAATCACATGCATGGTGTGTCTGTGTGTGTGTCTGTGTGTGTGTGTCTGTGTGTGTGTGTGTGTGTGTGTGTGTGTGTGTGTGTGTGTGTGTGTGTGTGTGTGTGTGTGTATTGTAATTTAGAGTCTTTCTTTGCATTCACAGGTGATGTAGGTGTGTTACCCTCCTGCGGTCCATCTGATGTTAGTGTCCCCACAGATACTAGCAGTGATGAACATATGCATGAGGTACAGGCAGGGTTGTCAGGGGCTGAATCTGTGCCAATGGTTGCCATCCCAGCTATGTCCCCCTCTTCGCCGCACACAGTTCTGCTGCCAACACATACCGCATCACCAGTGGCCATAGAGGAAGGACAGTCAGCGTCTGTTAGCGTGGAACAGGAACATGTGGTGGCTACAGAAGGTGTATCTACACACCATGGTGTCAGTGTAATGACTGCAGATGTGCCATACAGGCATGTGGCTGGTGCTGCTTGTAGGAGGACCTCTGGCAGACATGCACCTGCAGGACAGAGTGCAGCAGCTGGTATCACCAGACGCATGTCCCAGACTGTAATGGTGGCACAGGCATGTGCTGAACATCAAAATAGAGAAGGGCAGAGGCTGCAGAGGGCTGCCATCCGTACCCTAAATGCCAACATCCAGGCATTGGCAAATGCTCAACAGCAGATTGCTGATGTTCTGGACAGGCGACTGGGTGACATGATCAGAATTCTTGACCGTGACATGGCAATCCGCGAGCGTGATTTGTCTGTGTTGGAACATCTGGTAGGAGTGAGGCGTAGGCCACATGGATGTAGGCCAGCTACACCACCTAGTGCAGGTCAACGTGAGCGTGCCACCTCACATGCCCGCTCCCATAGTGCTGGTAGCAGTAGCAGTGCAGCTGGTGCTGCGCTGTCCACATCAGAACACAGCAGGCCACGTGGATGTGGCCCTGGATGTTCCCAGCAGGGACACGGTTCCAGTGGACATGTGTCGTCGGACAGTAATCAAGCTGTACCTCCACCTGGTAGTGCCCGTGCAACCCCTGGCAGGCACAGGTCATGTGGCCGTGGCCGGACACAGTGAGCTGTACAACCTGGTCTGTACAATCTGGAGCTGTCAATAATACCCTGTGTAGGCCTCACAAAAGGCATACACGCACACAGCAAAGAAATCTGTAGGGCACCACAACACCCACATGCATACTGAACAGACATGTCTAATCATATCACTGGCCCTTACCCACACACAAGATGTCATCCATTGGTGCAGCCTATGCCCCTGGCAAACATTATCACCCTGTGCATATGATGAAGCCTGTGCAGCATCCCTGTCATCCACACCATTGGTGCAGGGACATGCTCAAATGGTCTGATGCACAGGGTGAACAGAATAGTGAGAAGTGTATATTACATTAGTTGTGTAAGAATAGTGAGAGAAGTGTATATTACATTAGTTGTGTGTGAATAGTGAGAGACATGTATATTACATTAGCTGTGTACTGTTGACACGCACCAGACATACCATGTAGTACAGGTTTAGCATGCATTTTTATATGTTCACAGTATGTGTCTCGGTAACAAAAGTAACAGTATGTTGGTAATGATGCCCTGGTTCCCTCCTTATGGTCTACTTGCATGTGCCTACAGGTAGCACTGTTTCCAGTCTCCCATGTGTAACTGTGGAGTACTCACAGGCACATATGGCAATATCAGCATGTTATACACAGCCTCAGGCTGACTGTTGGAAAGTCTAATATAACACGGATGTCCACACATATACTGATTAAGAAGCATGTGGGCAGTTTAATAGGCTACAGTGGCTAGAGATGTGACATCCATACCAGGTCACATCACAGGTATGTTGACATGGTGCAGGGGTTGTACACAGCGGTCTGGTCAATGATAATATTAGAGGCCACTTGATACATGAGACCTCACTGTGTAGCAGTAATACCCTGTCACATTACAGGAACATGCTCACACTCATGGGGTCAACAACACTATAACGCACACCCCATAGTGTTGAGGTGAGGACCTTCCCTATGTGATCATCACCGGCACAGTACTGTGAACCCACACGATGCGACACAGAGAAAGAACATGTACAGGTAGCCAGTGTGGCTGAGACCGATGGCATCAACAGGGTAGTGGACTGCATCACCATGAGGCGTTAGGGATCCTGTGTGTTCTGTATCATAGCATACACTCTCACTCCATGCACCAGACAGCCATACATACCTGCATACACACACACACTGTGGAGACCACAAATGTCATACACATATGGATAGCTGATGTGTGTGATACACACACCACACCTGCCTACATCATGCTTTCCACACTGCAGTATGTACAGATCTCTACAACAGTGTACAGGGGTGTGTAACAATTGGGATGTATTCCCCACCATATGTGGCATATATGGTCACACAAGCAAACACACATGGCAGTACTGTGAATGATACACCTGCTATATGATGATACGTCTGACAGACATGCAGCAGTATTGGCCGCATTATGTGTACCAACGCTACCTTTGGCAATTGTGCTGCTATATGCACACGGGAGGATGTAAGTGTTACAGGTGTCAAGTGACATACTGTCGGTGACACCTGACCGCTGTATAGGTTTTATGTCTCCACCATCAAGTAACGGTAACATAGCGTACTGTTTGCACATGTAATGGTAGGATGGCGTGTGACACACCTGTGAGCCGTCCCCGGCAAACATCCATCTACACAGGTGGATCATCACTTTATGTACACACATCCATCCATACCTGCTGTACATCCTACCATACTGTCAGTATGTCACCATATACAGGTGTCAATGATGGGGCTGCATTGCAACTGCATGTTGTAGTTAGACACAGATTAGTTACTTACATCAGCTACTGCACATGCATGGTAGCTGCATGCACACTACAGATTGTACATGTGTGTTGGTCCTACATGCCTGTCATGTAGCCATGCTTGTATGCATTGCAATTGGTGGACATGTGTGTTGACGTACATAACACATGGACTGTTGTATGATATGATGGGTGTCATGGGTAACTAGTACAGAGGGAATGTGTCCTCGGTCAACATTGCTGCCTCATGTACTGTTAGCATTCAACAGCCATGGACCCACCTTCCATTTGCATGCGTATGATTGCTGTAGCCACTTGTCTGCACGGAGGACAGCAAAAGCTATGCTATGTACATATGTGTCGTGTGTGTGGTCCATGCACATATCCACTGCAATTACATGTATGACATAGCCTAACATGTGTGTTCGTTGGTGTACAGCAACAGTCATCTGTCACAGCTGTGTAAGACCCAGGGCCCCTGGTATGTGTAGAGCTGACCCGGTTATGTACAGTGGTATCATTGCAATGCATAACACATGATGGAACCCTGTCAGTACATGTGTAGTCTGCACAGTTGCTGTTGAACTATGTACAGTGCACTGGTCATGAGTCACACGGTGTTGTGTTAATGTATGGCTGTGTATTGCTGGTCCAATGACATGGTGATGTCGGAGGGCTACATTGTAGATTGTGGTGTGTACCTCTGTGATATGCAGCTGAGACATCTGTGATAGCTCCTGAGTGTGTACTAGTCAATACATGTGAGTGGCCTTCATGTACGTGGGGACAGTAATACCATACTGTGCCCTTCCGTGTTTAGAATCTGTGTGCATGCAAGACGGCCCTTTGCAACTGCTAAGTGTGTGAGCATGCCCAGTATGCCATTGTGTAGATGGACACACAGTACATTCCAAACTGCACCCTTCTGTGTTTAGAATCCATGTACATGCATGCAAGACGGCCCTTTGCAACTGCTAAGTGTGTGAGCATGCCCAGTACACCATTGTGTAGATGGACACACAGTACTTTCCTAACAGACGTGTGATACTAAACATGTGGGCATGGCCATTGACATCCTGTATAGCAATGGTGGTCATCCAGGCAACAGGTGTCCATTTTCAATGTCACGATGGATACCTACATTGAACACACTGGTTGCTGTCTTGAAGGGTGTACTGTCTGTGGCGTGTCCCATATCTATGTACTGTTGTTGTAGTGCTCCGTAGATATTTGGTTGCCCCGATCACACCACTGCCGTGTGTTTGTCTATGTCTACCTTGGGACAGTAATATGCTTTTAGACTGCTCACTCTCTATACATTCCCTAATGGCATCCTTGCCTTTGCGGATGATGTCACCCACCTAGAAGTATGCCTCTGGGAGTGCTATGTTCAGTAATATCGGTAGCGCGTTCTGTAAATGCGTCATGCTGTAGTGTGTTAGGGTAGTTAGGTGTATGTTCGACTCCCAGCCCTGCCAAGTGTGTGTGTGTGTTTGCGCACATGCTCCCATCCGCCTTGGGACTCAGTCTTGCTTTTAGACGGCGCACACCACAGCAGTTTGCTACCGATGCCTTTGCCTTTGCGGATGATGTCACCCACCTAGAAGTATGCCTCTGGGAGTTCTATGTTCAGTAATCTCGGTAGCGCATTCTGTAAATGTGTCATGCTGTAGTGTGTTAGGGTAGTTAGGTGTATGTTCGACTCCCAGCCCTGCCAAGTGTGTGTGTGTGTGTGTGTGTGTGTGTGTGTGTGTGTGTGTGTGTGTGTGTGTGTGTGTGCTCCAATCCGCCTGGGGACTCAGTCTTGCTTTTAGATGGCGCACACCACAGCAGTTTGCTACCGACATCTTTGCCTTTGCAGATGATGTCACCCACCTAGAAGTATGCCTCTGGGAGTGCTGTGTTCAGTAATCTCAGTAGCACATTCTGTAAATACGTCATGCTGTAGTGTGTTAGGGTAGTTAGGTGTATTTTCGACTCCCAGCCCTGCCAAGTGTGTGCGTGTGTGTGTGTGTGTGTGTTTGCGCGCATGCTCCCGTCTGCCTGGGGACTCAGTCTTGCTTTTAGACGCCACACACCACAGCAGTTTGCTACCGACGTCTTTGCCTTTGCGGATGATGTCACCCACCTAGAAGTATGCCTCTGGGAGTGCTGTGTTCAGTAATCTCGGTAGCACGTTCTGTAAATGCATCATGCTGTAGTGTGTTAGGGTAGGTAGGTGTATGTCTGACTCCCAGCCCTGCCAAGTGTGTGTGTGCGTGTTTGCATGCATGCTCCTGTCCGCCTGGGGACTCAGTCTTGCTTTTAGACGCCGCACACCACAGCAGTTTGCTACCGACGTCTTTGCCTTTGCGGATGATGTCACCCACCTAGAAGTATGCCTCTGGGAGTGCTGTGTTCAGTAATCTCGGTAGCACGTTCTGTAAATGCATCATGCTGTAGTGTGTTAGGGTAGGTAGGTGTATGTCTGACTCCCAGCCCTGCCAAGTGTGTGTGTGCGTGTTTGCATGCATGCTCCTGTCCGCCTGGGGACTCAGTCTTGCTTTTAGACGCCGCACACCACAGCAGTTTGCTACCAACGTCTTTGCCTTTGTGGATGATGTCACCCACCTAGAAGCTGTGTTCAGTAATCTCAGTAGCGCGTTCTGTAAATGCATTATGCTGTAGTGTGTTAGGGTAGTAAGGTGTATGTTCGACTCCCAGCCCTGCCAAGTGTGTGTGTGTGTGTGTGTGTGTGTGTGTGTGTGTGTGTGTGTTTGCGCACATGCTCCCGTCTGCCTGGGGACTCAGTCTTGCTTTTAGACACCGCACACCACAGCAGTTTGCTACCGACGTCTTTGCCTTTGCGGATGATGTCACCCACCTATAAGTATGCCTCTGGGAGTGCTGTGTTCAGTTATCTCGGTAGCGCGTTCTGTAAATGCGTCATGGTGTAGTGTGTTAGGGTAGTTAGGTGTATGTTCGACTCCCAGCCCTGCCAAGTGTGTGTGTGTGTGTGTGTGTGTGTGTGTGTGTGTGTGTGTGTGTGTGTGTGTGTGTGTGTGTTTGTGCGCATGCTCCCGTCCGCCTGGGGACTCAGTCTTGCTTTTAGATGCCGCACACCACAGCAGTTTGCTACCGATGTCTTTGCCTTTGCGGATGATGTCACCCACCTAGAAGTATGCCTCTGGGAGTGCTGTGTTCAGTAATCTTGGTAGTGCGTTCTGTAAATGCGTCATGCTGTAGTGTGTTAGGGTAGTTAGGTGTATGTTCAACTCCCAGCCCTGCCAAGTGTGTGTGTGTGTGTGTGTGTGTGTGTGTGTATATGTATATATCTACATATATATATATATATATGTGTATATATATATATATATATATATATATATATACATACATACCGATATATATGTGTAGATATATGTATATATATCTATATATATATATGTATAGATATATGTATATATATCTGTATATGTATATATATATATATATATATATATATATATATATATATATATATATATATATATATATATATTGTATATTGTATATAGATATGTATGTTGGGATTATCACTCTTGACTGTGCTGCATTGTCTGTACGTGAACACCTTGGATGTATGTACATCTGCTATGGCTCTGTGATAGTGCACATACTGTGTGCTGTAGTGATCGTGGGTTATACATGTGTAGTGACTGGTTATTGTGTTGCTGGGTATTACACGGGCATTGGAAACAATGTTAGTGCAGCACCTTTGAGTGGTCGTATGCAGATCTCAGAAATGGTCAGTGGTGGTTATTACATTGGAGTGTGAGTATGGCTCATATCCGTCTGTAGTAACTGTTAAGTCTATGCACCCTAGGTTAACATTACAGACACATGTTTATCCACAGGTTGTGGTACAGATCCCAGGACTGTATGTGTAGACATTGACAGGTGCAGGACTGGGTTGTGTTGGATGCATGGAGGGGTGTCCATGGCCAGTAATGGGGATCTCTACAGCCTGGCAGGTACGGTCTGTGACTGTCCCACAACCTCCTGTATATGGCTGACACATGCTGTACCTGTGTATATGCAGACACACACACTTACCACAAACAGCTACGGCTATCACATACACACACCCATTGCACCACCATTGGGCCATGCAATAACCATTGTCCCTCACACACACACACCTTCATGTACATTGGATGGCTCTATGGCAGCTCTGGACATGTTAACACCACACCCTGTACATATGATGTCACCTGTGCCACCACCTGTGATGTGTAACATTGATGCAGGATCTGACTAACCTGGTACTGCTGCACACAGTGGCTTTATTCCACTGTATTGATGTTAGCATGCTGTTAACACACAGTGTGTTACTTCCAGGTGTACTTCAGCAGGCGTGATGCATTGCAGCTATGACCGTCACTGTAGTATAGTTTACAGCACTGTTACCTCTGATGATGTAGTCTCCATCCATGTGCCATTTCACTGATGTGTGTAGTATTGGCAGCATGCGTGTCTGTGTGTGCAGTACGTATGTGATGTGTGTAGTACACATGTATACCTGCTTACAAATGCATACACGACATTACACGGGCTTCACCATTCGTACACTAGCTTACTCATTCTTCCACATGCGCACACAGGCTAACACGCATGCATACATACTTACTCGGGCTTACTGGCACGCACGGGTGCAGACACACTGTGGGCAGGTTTGCAGATCACATTGGTGGTATCCATGGTGTACGCCGTCTGTCTCCTGACGTTCCCTGGGATAGCTCATGACACTCCTCTTCCACTGAGTACTGACAGCACACATGTGACACTGCTCCGGTGAGGTTACAGTGTTTTGTACATACACACTCCTGTTGTCACCTATCTTCTACTCTAATAGTCCCCTTAACCTACACTACACTGTAGAGGCTTGGCCCATATGGCATGACATGTTGTGATTCACTATCCTCAGCCTCACTTGCCTCACATTGCCTACAAATGCTTTGTTACATCTCTGACAGAGCGCTTCTACACATAGGTACTAATACGCAGTAGCCATGTTGTCTCCGGCTTGCCATTCATCTGCATGGCATACTAACATCTAACTAAACCTACATTTTGTATGTATATTATCTATATGTCTTGTGTTGAAGCGCAGCGCGTTCTCGTGGCACTGCGCTACGCTTCCACACCAGGGATCGGGGAGGGCAACTACTGGTTCATTGATATCCAATGGACAAAGCCGCCGCTGGCCTTGGACTTGGACATTGGCATGCTTCTTCGACTGTATTCATACTGTATTTGCAGCTGTCATTGCTCCGTTTAGCAACGTGCAAAACGTTAGTCGCATAACATCCGGGTACATTTCTGCACATAACTCTGCTCTTGCATGGACAACTTACTGTTTCATGTATCACGTAGTTACGTAGGGTTACCACCTGTCCCACTTTGTGAGGGACAGTCCTTCTTTGGGCAGTTGTGTCCTGCAAAATATTGTGAGGAAATGGCAAATGTCCTGAGATTTTAGGACAAAATTATTTTCTATATTGTATGTAATAGTTGCATAAAACAGTTATTCTGTATCTGAAACACCTAAATGTTATACGAAACAGAATAAGGAACAAAAATGCTACAAGAATAAACTTGTATTCAGGCAAATGACTGAAGTTCTGTCCTTTGTACTGGCCATGGGTATGTTTTGCCCGGCAGAATCTGATGTTTGTAGCACAAATGTCCCACTTTGGCCATTTGGAAAGGTGGCAATACTATAATTACACCATTTGCATAGCTTACACATACAAATGGGGTATGTTGCAAATCCCAACATTGTCCATGCAATGTTCGTGTTACGGGTGGTCTTGCACGCCCCTGCGGGTGTTTGCCGAATAGCCTGGTAGTCATCTTTCCTTGCTGTACTCTCACTCAATCCATAAATGCCGAAGGCGTCGTGTATCATGGCCTAGGCTTTGCTGTGTGCTATGTCTATCTGTGGTGTATGCATGGCTATGGGTATGTCCCACTGTCATCATTGGTAAAGGTGACACCCTATAGGTACTTCCTGTAGACTGCTGTGTCATTTGACATGTCAGCACATACCTGCGGATGAACTTCCTACTTCAGCGCTTTTCACACCTTCTGAGTTATCTTGCAGTTGATAATGCTGTTTCCTCAGACATGTATCTGTTTCAGATCAAACCTATCAACCTCCTAGTGCAAAACATCTGTACAAAGCCTAACATGATGGGGGGACAGATAGGGGCAGATTCTACATATTGTTCTTACAAACGTAGATAGTTGACAGTATTATAGGTTTTGCATTAGTATGACCTTTCTGAGGGATTTGGGGTCTTAAACACATACGTTTATCATTATTTAATGACGTCAGTTCTCAGGTATTTGGCAGACAGGTACAGATTGTGAGAGGAACACACCACACATATGAGGCATACATCTGCACAGGTATGAGCCAGGTATGAGCAGATTACACACTTGCAGGCGCACTTGCATATCCTTATTGTGGGTTACATGTGTTTCATAGATAATTGTGCTTCCGTGAACTTTCATAATTCTGACCGTAACAGTTACATATCTGTATTCCAGTTTACGGACTACTGAGAAACACACGTTCACCTTTACATATTTAAATGTGTGTACTGCACGAACGCTTTCATTACACTTTCAAGTTATATGTGCAGTGGTCGTAGGTCAACCGGGACTGCATTCAGGTTGGCCGGATACCGGAACCACTATTCTATTGGTGTTCTCCCTCATTGATATGCATACCCATAGTACTTAGCTACATCAACATACACCTCACCGCTTCACCTACGACACAGGCATCCATTCTTCTGCTGGGAAGAGGGCGGTACTACATATTACACATTCCCTATCGCCTACTGCTTTGGACTCTGACTGCATTGTTAATCACTCCGAGGATATGCAGAACACCAAGGCATATAGTCCAGCCACATACAGGTCTTTGATTGTCAGGGTGTTCATGTAGTGATCTGGATTTAGGCTTGTCCACCTGGTGAATGGAACTTCCCTGGCCAAGGTCAAATGTCAGACAAAGCATATGGACAGGGATTATCTCCCTATTTTGAAGTGTTACCTGTGTTTATAGACACAGGTGTTTGGGCACCTGTCAGCAGCTTATTCTGTTGGCATTACATATTATGGGTGGGGTTGTTATAGTCCATACTCCACCATGAGGGGTGTTCCCATTCACTTTTGACTATTACCTGTATAAAGTCATATGGGGATTATTATTTTTGGACATCAAGTGACTACAGGTATGCAGTTGTACATTACACAAGTGTGAAGGGCTGTTCCTGTAAATATGTATGGACCATACCTCTCAACCTGTTAGAGCACCGAACCTGCGCAAAACCTACATGATGGGGGGACAATTAGGGTCACATTTTAACGATTGCTCTTACAAGCTTAGAACGTTGATAGAATGCTAGGTTTTGCATTAGCATGACTTTTCTGCAGGTTGTGGAGTCTTATACTCAGGATATTTCTCATTATTTAGTGACATCAATCCTCAGCTATTTATTGTTCTACTCATTGGTAGGATGGCACCTTTTCCTATGTCCAAGCTATTCCTTACACATCTCCGACTGTTGTGGACATTGCCTCCCCACAATCAATGGTTGTGTTTCCACCTTTTCAATTGTCCACAGTGTGACATAGGGTTACCACCTGTCCCACTTTGCGAGGGACAGTCCCTCTTTGAGCAGTTGTGTCCTGACATGTAATTGTCAACATGGCAAATGTCCTGGGATTTTAGGACAAACATATTTCTTATATTTTATGTGATAGTTGCATTAAACAGTTAATTCTGTATCTAAAATACCTGACTGTTATGAGAAACAGACTAAGCAACTAAAATGCTACAGGAATACGCTTTTCTGTAGGCAAAACAGTTATGTTCTGTCCTTTGTACTGGCCATGGGTATGTGTCGGCCTGTATAGTCTGATGTCTGGACCAAACATGTCCCACTTTGGCCATTTGTAAGGGTGGCAACCCTACTGTGACAGTTGCGGTGAACACAGCATATTTTACAGGCCGACACATACCCACGGTCAGTTCGGCAGATAGAACTTACAATTCTTGCCTATATCTAAGCTTATTCTTGTAGCATTTCGGTATCTTATTCTGTTTGTTATGACATTTCTGTATTATACTTCCAGTGAAATATGTTTAATGCAACTAATGCATGACGTCTACGGAGGAATTATGTCCTATATTCTCTGGATATTTGCCAGTTTTACATGTTTGTGTCAGGACACATCTGCCCACAGAGGGAATGTCGCTCGCAAAGTGGGACAGGTGGTAATCT
Source organism: Protopterus annectens (assembly GCF_019279795.1). Lineage (NCBI taxonomy): Eukaryota > Metazoa > Chordata > Ceratodontiformes > Protopteridae > Protopterus > Protopterus annectens. The sequence goes on from NC_056729.1 coordinate 941,306,723, forward strand.
TGGTCGACGGTACGGATCATACTGTTCCTTTCGGCCTACATGTGTCCATGTTGTTATGGCTCGTTTATATGCTCCTTCTGTTTCGTTTACATGCGTATGCTAATTCCTATCACATTTGGTATGTGAAATACAGACATACCTTTTGTATGTGACTATTACATGGCTTGTGGGATATGATTCAGACATACAGTCACTACCTATATCTACATTTCTCCTCATGTATTTTGTTATGGACACATCTGCACAGCTATGTTCCCACCCTCAAATTATGGGGCGGCTGGTGACCCTCTCCGTTGGACTGGACGTACCTACTGGCGGCGCGCTAACATCTGATACATTTCACTTCTACATGGTATAGCTATCTACACTACATTGGACTACAGGCACATGGTTTTCCTGTCATTTGTTCATGGGTAGGGACCCGTTATTCCCTACCGTGATTTGTGTTTGAGTCTTCATTTTCTGTTCGCAGGGACTCTGCTTTGCATACGTTTCAGTCTCCACGGACATTGATAGGTACGATTACTATTGCTGGCGGAATATAATATTCATCAGTTTAGGTTGCTCCTCGGAAGCCGACATTGATACGCCCCCCCTGCGCAACTTCGATACGCCCCTTGCACTCGCGCACGTTTCCTATGCACATGGCTGTGGTGGCTGCACGCCTTCATTAATATGCATATGGTGCGACTACTCCACATCTACGCCGCACGGCCGGCGCAAGCCTTATGCCGGCCTTGCACCGAGCTTCATGAATCCAGGGGATTGTTAAATTGCAAAACAAAGAAAAATAAAATTGAAGGTGAAGATGATTTTGTTAATGCTAGATATGTTAACAAGACAATGGATAATTTAGGTTTCTTCCTCTTCTTGGTGGATGTCATTACCTATGCCATTATTAAAATATGATTTAAAGTTTAAAACTGCATATCACAAATTCCAGTGTATACCTCATTTTGTTACAAATCCGATAAGACAAGTAGCAGTGTCTCAGTATTTTCTAAACAGCACCAGATACTGAAGTCAAAAAACAAACCGCCACCCGAAATTTCTCATAAAATAATTATTTAGCAATGTTATTGAATTTATTATTATAAGAATCAACTGTATACAATCTATGTACCCTAATGAGCATAAGGATTTACTAACCAAACTCAAGAACGCAAAAATCAATGAAAATAAAATCCTTATGAAGGATTTTACCTACCTATACACAATAGGTCAAGTACTCAACATCAGATATGTCTAAAATATTAACTATGTTGAAACAGTTTGGAACAGACAGCATGAAATACAGGTAGGGATGGTAATATCTAACTAGGAACAGTATCATATTAGATATTACAGTGGCACACCTAGGATCTTCCTCCTCCCTACTCGTGGATATACTACTCCAATTAATATAGTTCATATTAGCAACACCCTCATCTCTTAAGAGTGAAATCAAAGTCATAAGCATACAATACTTTGACTTTGGTTGTGCACGTTAGAATGCAGCACATTCATATTATTCAATAATTTCAACCTGGCAGCATTAAGATGTATTGCAAATGTGCCTGTGTTCTCAGTGTTCAATATTTTTGTCTTCTTGTCTGTATTAATAAGTATTCTAAATGTATATTACCACGTTTGTTCTTGAAGATTGTTGTTGTATGAACTCACTTTGCATCAATTGTTTCCTCCACCTTAAATGCACAAGTTTTAATTTGTCTTGAAACTGAATTCCCATGCAAAGCCAGAAAATAGTGCTTGAGATTAGTGCTGTACCCCAGATAACACACTGAAATAAAAGCACACATATATACATTCATAAATAGAAAAACAGGCTATGATACTATCCACGCTACCTGAGATAATTCTGCCCAGGATGCTGTTAATGAGTTATTTGATATTATGCACTAATGAAAACATACTGATAGGGCATAACATACAGGTAAATTCTGCAAAATTGCCCTTTGGCAGAACATGAATATGATATACAACAAATCAAGATGAGCTACTACTTAGCTTTTAAAAATTACCCTACTTAGAAAAATAAGAATAGATTACATAGAGACTAGAAATTACTTTTCTTACAGAATTCTTACAGATTTGAATATTACCTTGGCTTGTCCTCAGACTTTGAAAGCAAAAATTGTTTATTCTTTAATTATGCAGGAAAACCGAAAAGGAAAATTGTGAGTGCAATGCATGATCAGTAAAAAAGATAGCTTGGTCACCTGGCCACACGACATAATAAAACTACTTCCAGAAAACTTTTGTGCAGACTTCAGAGAAAGCAAAGATATTTGCCAGAGTGCTGTAGAGAAAAGTAGGCTTTCCTTATATAACTATGAATGTGAAAACTGCAACCACAATTAAGATTAAAAATATTACAAAATAGAGGAGGGGTTACATTAGACCAAAAAAATTTACACCCATCAAACTGACCGGAACTGCATGTAAATTATGGAAAGAATCATTGTAGAGCTTATTCAGGACACATGGGTCCTGCTTCTGCTAGATAAGAAACAGTATAGGATTGTTAAGAGGAGACATTGCCTTTTGAAACTTGTAACATTCTCTGAAGAGGTAACAGAAACACCTGATGAAAGGTTAACAGTGCAAACTGTTTATCCTGACTTGTTATGGCATTAAACATTATCCCACAAAAAATAATAGACAAATTCATTAACACAAAATATGAATAATGTTTGTGAAGTGACATTAGAAAGCTTTAATTTCGTGGAAAACTTTATGACTGCGGCTGAAAAAAAGACAGTATCACCACTGAAAGACTATTTATTTCAGAACTTGGGACTGCAACTAAAAAATAAAATAAATATGCAGTTCAGGACTTCAGATACAGATGAACATGAGTTAAAGCTGTTTTTCTACATAGCTGTGTGAATTAGATTGTCTGTGGCAAGGTGTAATATACATATACATAGTAGAAATTTAACCATTTTTCAGAAGCAATTGTATTGTTTAGATTGACCAAGTTGGTAAGGTTGGCAAATACTGACTTTCTGAATTCCTCTAAAATGGTTATTATTGTAATTTCATTGGGTAAATGATTCCTTAATAGAATAATCATTGGGTTGAAAAACTATTTATTTAGCTATAATTTTTTGACTGAGTTAGCCCATTAGTCTAATGACCACTTTAGAAGGGAGACACAATGTTATATTCTTATTAGCTAGGAGAAATTTGGCAAGGACACTAGGGAACTTCCACAACTCATTATTGTTGTGAGTGGGAACCATTTCAGAGGAGCACTTTCTGTTTCTGTACTAGGTGCAAAGGTAACCTGGAGAAACAGGAGGCAGATGGAGAGAGAAAGAGATGATGGCGTAGAGAAAGAAATGAAGGAGAAAGACTGAGACCATAGAATATATGCAGGATTCTGAAGATATGTTTCAAAGAAAACTGTTTAATGGAGATGAAGCATGATGGATGTATAACTACAACCCTCCAGTCGGGAGTGTTGCTGTTTGATTTATTTAAAGAAATGGTGATGCAGAGTGAACCTCAAAATGAAGGAGATGTTTCTTGGGAGGACATTTTGGAAAAATACAGAAGGAGAATGCAGAGACAATCCTGAAGAATTGTGGTGAGATGAAAAATAAAACATGCAGAGACAATAAAATAAGGCAAAAGTGGAGTAGCAGAAAAGAAGACAGAAGAAACTGAAAAATGGAAGTATGTGGTAAGGATTCAAAGTAAAGAAGACAAAGAAATGGACAGGTATGAAGTGTGGGACAATTTGATAGCTCATTTGGGTGTATAGGTGAGGTAAGAGCCTTTATTATTATTAACAAAGAGACATTTTTTGACATTATGTTTGAGACTGCTTTTTTAATGGAAATTTTTCTTGGGGAATATGAGAAAAAGAAAGACTAACCCATGGAATCTGTATGTGGTAAAAGCATTTAACAGGGAAGCAAAATAGAAGATTCCTATGCAATTTTGAATAGAGATAGAAAGAGAGACTTTGGAAGGGCATTTGAAAGTTTTGTCTAAAGAAGTACTAGACATTGCAGAAGTTTATGGCAAAAGGGTTTATGGACTAGTGGCTGGGATTGAAATACTGTGTTAAAAATAAAAAGAGAAAAATTATATATATACCAAGCATGATAAATGTGGAGCCTTGTAATTAGTTTGAACTTATGAAACCATGAATCTAAGGAAAAGGGAAAAATGAAAATTTCAGAGTGCTTTCTGTAAATGTGAATAGTACTAAGAATATAGTAAGAAAAATAGGAATTTTAGAGTGGTGCAATACACGTGATGGGGATGTAATTAAATTAAAAGACACAAGATTTTTTACAAATGAAGAAAAATGACAGAGAAACTATGGGCAGGAAAGATAATCTGGAATTTGGGAAATGAGAAATGTTCTGGAATGGCCATATTATTTAGAAATACAGTAAAGACATTTGATGTAACTAGCAAATGTGGGAAGATTAACCATTATAGATTTAAAATGAAAAGAGCAAGTGCGTAGAATTATAACATTATATGCTTATACTAACTGTAAAGAAAGGGAAAACTTATTTCATCAGATTTTAGACTATGTCGTGATAAATATGAACATTGTAGTAACAGGAGACTTTAATTGTGATTTTAAGTGGCAAGCATAAAAAGGAAGGAAATTATACAAGAAACATGTTAGAAGTTACAAGATGTGGTAAATTTAAAACTTTGGAATAAAAATTCATGGACTTACAAAAGGGGTATGTATAGATTATTTTATAGCATCAGAATGTTTATTTATAGGAGAAGGAAAGGTAGCTGAAACAGGATTTTCTGATCATCTTGCAATGTGTCTAGAGATAAAAGAAAACAATGAATATATAAAATAAGTAAAGGAATAAAAAGGATAAATGTGAAAGCATGGAATGAAGAAGGAAAGAGATTAGTAATGCAGTTATGGAAAGATCATATTACTATGAGAACATTTTATAAAAATTGGTCTGAATAGTGGATGATATTTAAGGAAAATATAAAAACAATGATTTTTATAGTCTCAATACGATGTGAGAAAAGTAGAGAAAGAAAAATATAAAATCATATGACAATGCATTTGAAGATTTAGAACATATGATAGAAAATACTTTGACAAAGAAAAAATATATGAAAGAAATCAAGAAGAAATACAGGAATTGTTATATAAGCAAATATATGTTTTACAAGGAAAAAGAAGTATCAAGTTACTTAAATAGATTAGTAAAAGAAGGTGGTAGTGTAATAAGAGAAATAAAAAAATGTAAAAGGAGAAATATAACGAACTCAGCAAAATATTATGGTGCATATTCAATTAACCCTACATGGGCTGCTAAAACTGGGTGTGCGTCATGGTGTGATGCACACATGATAGTGCACAGTTTTGTATTCGGTAAGCAGCTCTACACAGTTTGTAGAGGCATGCAAACACAACAAACACTCTGGCATGCTAAGTACAGCATAAGCAGCTGAATTGTATGCTAATCAACCAATCCAAGATGGAGGAGCTGTTCAACAAGCTATAAAGCAACCATGTGGACTCAGTGCTGGTTTTCCCTGTGAATTCCAAAACCTATAGGAATACAGCCATGGAAACTAAGCTACATGCAAAGAATATTAGGGGCTGCTGTTGCTTTTATTCATGTGTATGTGCAGCAGGCCCTTGACTAAGCTGCTGCTGCTGGTGATAGACCACAGCCAAGAAGGAGAAGGGTTTTTAGACCTCATTTGACTTTTCATAATCTGCATGAAGTGGAAATTGTAGAGCAATACAGGGTGGATAGAGGCACACTATAGGAACTCTGCAACTTCTGTTCTCCTCAACTGAGAGCAAGGGCAAACCGAGGAGAGCCAATGCTAGTGGAGACTAAGGTATGTATAGCACTTAGAACTTTAGTTACAGGAACCTTCCAGAAACAAACAGGGGACATGCTGGGGGTGTCACAGGCATCAGCATCCAGGATCCTCCATCAATTCCTGAATGCTATGCTGCAACATGTCAGTGAGTACATATATTTTCCCTGTACAGCCATGGACAGAGCCACAACTATGCAGTAGTCCTATCCTGTAGCACACTACCCTGAAGTCCTGAGTGCCATAGACTATACATATGTAGATATCAAAGCACCACCTGGGGAATAGGGAAGAGTGCACTAAAACAGAAATAGCTACCACTCTATTAACTGCCAGGTTGCATATAATGCTAACGGAATCATCCTGAATGTGTGTGCTGGTAAACCAAGCAGTTATCATGGCTCACATATCTGGCACAACTCTGGACTGTATGAGATGCTTACTATGGGGATATCTCACAGGGTCATTTACTGGGGGATGCAGGTTATGCACTGGAACTGTAGCTGATAACACCCATCAGAAATGCACACATACCAAATGAAGAATGCTATAATGAGGCACACACTCAAATGAGAAATATCATAGAACGTGTGTTTGGGCTGCTGAAGTCGCAGTTTCAGTGCCTAGATACATGTGGGAAAGCCCTTCAATTCAATCTCCATACATGTGCTGAAATATTCACAATCTGTGCCATGCTTCACAGCATTATCCTGAGAAAACAGCTTCAGCAGGAACAGCAAGAGGAAGGGCCATATATCCCATCACCACTGGCAAGGTCACCACAGCCATACACAGGTGAGGAGTCAGAGATGGAACCAGCAGCCACTGTGGGTGTAGGCAGATGTAGGCATGGTCAATATACCATTGCATTGCTTAAGAGGCAACAGATAGTATGCACGCTCATCACCTAAGGGGCTAAAACCTTCCTCCTACACACACACACACACACACACACACACACACACACACACACACACACACACACACACATATATAGTAATATTGATACCAGACAATGCTCACAACCTTTAATTACCCAAGTTACTAAAGTTCTTACAAATGCTCGATTTATAAGGTAAGTGTCGAACCTGGAATAGAAAACTAAATGTTAAGAATACAAATAAATGGCATATCTTTGCATACTGTCTAATGCAAGTAAATATAAGGTGGGTGATTTTTACAGTAATTACATCAAGATGTGACAGCACTGACATAATGTGAATACATGTATCCTCTATCAAGTACATTTAAAATATACAGATTTCCAATGAATGTCCACATTTTGGAGTCATGTGTTTGTAATGGAAAATCATTAAAGAAAAAGTTGGAAAATAATTACACATTTTAGTTTCAGACTTCATATCCCTCAGAACAAACAGAAAAATAGTAATGCAAAACCTGTTATTCTATCAACTATCTATGTTTGTAAGACCACAGTGTTTAAAAACAATCCCCCATTGTTGGGCCTTTGTCACACTTTTATTTATGGCTTGGTCCAGCTTTGTTGGTCTAGTAGTTTGGCAGGGATGTACACATTACAAAAAGTCTGTAAGAAAGCAATAGAATTTGCAAAACAGCATCACAAAATCAGAAATACTAAGCACTAAGTCAGCTGTGCACCCTGAGTATCAGACAAAAGACTTATGTATCCCTGAAACGAAAAGATAGAAAACAAGGATATGGCAGTTATCATCATTTGCACAGGGTGTTGTGGGGTGGGGGAGGTCAGGAGGTCTCGGCTGTCACAAGAGTGAGTGAGTAAGAGGAAACAGGCAGACATTTAGATAAAGTATCAAATGCCACTGAGAAAAAATGAGCTTTAAGACTCACTACTGACACATTTAACTGTTATATGTGTGTGTTTCTATAGGCACTCCAGGTGAAATTGGTGTGTGAGTGTCTGCAAGAATATAACCAAGCTCTGTGAGAGCTCTACATCCTGGTGTATTGGACAGGTGTGAGTGATGCATGGTAGAGGTGGCAGTTCAATGTCATTATCCCCGACACCAAGAAATGACTCTGCCAGGAGTTGCACTGGCACATCTATGCCCACATTTAGATGCACTACTGCTGGCTGAATGTGACTGATATCTGCTGGATGAGCTCTCCTCATGAGTACCCTCAGGACCACGAGCAGTGGAAGTAGTGCCACTATGGGAGCTTGATTGGATATGGCCATATCAGCTAACATCAGATGATATGGCCAACCTATGCCCACATGGATGTTGTCCCCCTCCCAGCAGACATTCCGTCACACACATCACCCATTCCAAAGTGCCATTCATCCAATCCCTACAACTGGTAACACAGTGGAGTCAGTCATGCATGTCAGTCTGTGCCACATCTACAACACTAAGCATTTCCTCAGTGGCCCTATCAAAATATGCTAGCACCTCCATGATGGCCCTAAACATACATCGAGTGACACAGAAAGATACCCCTGAATCAGGTGGAGGATGGACTGCAGGCCTCCTCTGAACAACCTGAACATGTGTGGCACCTTGTTCACACTGTGGCTATGGCCAGAGTCAACAGGCACTGAAGCCGGTAACCACACTACCCTGATCAAGTGTCTCACCCTCAGCCTGTCCAATATCTGAGGGCTCACTGGAATGGTGGTTGCAAAGGCCTACTGGGTGTGTCCAGTGGAATTACAGGGGAAGGCTGAATGTCAACCTCAGTGTCAAATTCAACCTCTGCACCCCCCTCGCCGGCTGTGCCTGTGCTTGTCCACCATCATTATCAGAGTCTGCCAATACTCTGACATCAGGTGGTAAGAGTCCTACACTTCCACTGTCAGGATCACCTGTGATAATAAGCAACAAACACAAGAAAGAAAGAAATTGCAGCACTATTACAGTTTAATATGTGCTAACAAACTAATACTGGTGCCATTATCACAGATGGTACAGGAATACACACAGTCCTGACACCCACCACACTCATACAGATAAATGAATACTTCTGTGAAATGCTCATCAGTACTGAAATACAAATGTTTGGCTTACCATGTGCAGATAGCTCCACCCTTGCTAGAGAGGATGGTCTTGGAAGAAGTTAAGCAACATATAAAGACACCATCGTGTGTGTGTGTGTGTGTGTGTGTGTGTGTGTGTGTGTGTGTGTGTGTGTGTGTGTGTGTGTCTGTCTGTCTAGTCAGAAGAGCATAATTGTATATCTTGCAGTCATTACTACAATCCCATGGAGTGCCAATATTTGGACAGTTGGGTAGGCCTACACATCCATTTCATTTGGGCCTTCCAACATCTTCTATCCAACTTCCAATGATGATATTATCCTCTGTAAATCATCCTGCAGCCTTGCAAAACTCAGACATGTCCTGTGGTGCTTGTATTAAATACAAAGATCTCTGAATGGTGCACTTAGATAGGTAGGGGTTCTGTTCTCACTGCAGTCAACTGGTGTGCTTGTGCTTGACAATAGAGAGAACATTTTACACCAGTATGTGGAATACTCCCATTACCATCTTCTTCTCACCAGACACTGCTGATGTCATCACTTATAATCTGTTGTCTGACACTCTCCCAGACTTGTCATTGTCTTGTGGTGCTTGCAGTAAATACAGAGGTCTCTGAGTGGTGCGCTTAGATAGGTAGGGGTTCTATTCTCACTGCAGTCAACTGGTGTGTTTGTGCTTGACAATAGAAAGAACATTTTACACTAGTAGGTGGGATAGCCCTATTACCATCTTCTTCTCGCCAGACACTTCTGATGTCATCACTTATAAAGTATAAAGTGTTGTCTGACACTCCCCCAGACTTGTCCTGTGGTGCTTGTGATAAGTACAGAGATTTCTAGTCAACTTACTTCAATAGGCAGGGAGTCTGTTCTCACTGCAGTCAACTGGTACGTACGTATGTGTTTATACACTTGCTTGACATTAGAGAGAGCATTTTACACCAGCATGTGGGATGCTGCTATTATCATCTTCCTCTCACCAGACACTGTTGATGTCATCACTTATAAAGTGTTGTCTAACAGTCTCTAAGTCAGACTTGTGCTATGGCACTTGTGTTAAATACAGAGGTCTCTATTCCATATGCTTAAATAGTCATGGGTTCTGTTCTCACTGCAGTCAACTGGTGTATAGGTGTGTATTTGTGCACTTGGTTGACATTTGACAGAGCTTTTTACACAAGCATGAGGGATACTGATATTATCATCTTCCTCTCACCAGACTCTGCTGATGTTATCAGCTGTAAAGTTTTCTCTGACAATGTAAAATCTAGAATTGTGCTTTAGCACTTGTGTTTAGTACTGTGATCTGTAAATAGGTAGGCTAAGAATAATATGTGAGTCCACAGCTATTTCCAACACTCCACAAAACATCTTGTTGTAACATACAATAATAATGTTATCCTGTGTAACATGCACTCTGACAGTATTCAAGGCAAACCTGTGCTGTGGCAGTAACATTAACTACTGTATTTGCCATGTACTTTAACTACACATATAGGTATTCTAATCTGACAGCAAGTTACTTGTGTGTCTATACATGCAGCTATCACTTATAAGACAATTTTACACAGGGATGTGTCTTCACATCCATGCCCTACAGTGCTTGCAACATGTTTTTCTCAGCATACAATGATGCTATCTTACTCTATATACTGCAACATGACAGTGTTACAGTTAGACATATGTGCTTTTGCTACTGTGACGTTATATGGCATTCATATTCTATACCTGGCTTACTATCAAAATGTGGAACGGCACTTATGAGAAACTGGGATGGCCAAATGCATGTTTTCCAGTTTCCGTTATGCCAGTCTGGAAATGTTTGAATCCTCATTAATGAATGGTTGTGTGCACTGTTAATGTGGGATTGATGTTCTGATAGCAGATCACACTACAATATGGATCGGGAAATTTACCCTTTTCTTCACTGTATTGCAATCTTGGAGTTGGACTATATAATATTCAGGGGGTGTGGGGGTACAGGGGGCTTGCCCCACTGCAATAATGTTACTGGTAACATGAAATTTCGACATTGGAACTTCCAGTGATCAAATGCCAATTCTGTGGTTACCTTTTCCAACATTTTGGTAATTCTACATTATAAAATTTGCATAATTAATTCAATCAAAAAGTGGAAAACTGTTTTGATTTTCCACATTTTGATAGTAAACCCTATGCCTACACAGGTGTAATGTACATATTAGGCCCAGTGTACTGCTGTGTGTTTGGCTGCTGGTTCTTTATGGTCGTTGTGTGATCTTTGGAATAGCTCTTCATTACACTACCAGTTGGGATACCATTCACGAAACCCCACACATCCTCCTTTATCCTCTGGCCACATGGCATCCTTTCTACAGTGAAGTGAAGCATGTCTTCATGTCAAATATGCATACACACATCATGAAGCAGAGTCCTTCCATGAGTCTATACAAGACATCCCCAGACCACTGCATGTGTGATAGCTAATTCTGACATGGTGTAGTGCACGTCACATATGGACAGTGGCAGAATCTAATGCAATCCAACAAATACACACATACACACAATAGTCTTACTATCTTCCATAATATACATATAGACATATTTACATTCATTTTATAATAATAAATAGGATTTCATGTGATATTGGACATCAGACTAATAGAGTCTATGACACTATGATCACCTGATATGTCAATGTTACTGCCATTGGATGTATAGTATGGCTACAAGAGGGTATTACAATCTGTTATGTGAGCTAATGTATTGATGGCAATTGCTGCTATTACATTGCATGTTCCTTCTATAACAACTGTAGTAATATACCCTCTGAGAATTGTTGACATAGGTTCATAGTTTCATAGGAGGTTACTAGGCTAACAGTCCTATAGCCCTTACAAGCTTAGCCATGTTTATCACAAGCAGCACCAATTGTCCTTATTAGGTGGACATAATTCACAGAGTGATTATATGGTAAAAAACAACTACCCCTGTCCATGAGCGACATGGGAACCACCCCCAGGGTGAATTTGCAGTCTCCCATCCATTTGTCTATGCTGCACTTGAATAGGGTCAGTGAGGAGTTCTGCTTCACATGATTTGGAAGTTTATTCCAGAGGAGTAACAGTCTCTGGGAGATATATCTGTCTCTGAAACATGTTTTGTTAATGTCACATGCTAGATTAAGATCCCTACATCAAGTGACTATTGTGCCAGTAGATTTGCAGATGTGCAGCATTTCCATCAGTGCAGGGTCAGTGCCTGCCCTGTAGGCCTGGCACAAGTCATGTGTCAGAAGCCAGTATGATACAGAGTGCAGTGACAGGGCTTTCAGTCTATCCACATACATCAGGGCATGGTTTGGATTCCTTGTATTTCTTAGGAGGCAAGAGTCTTTGCCAGTATCTGACAGCCTAGAGGGCACACTTGCAGACCATCTCTGGCAAAGCAATGTGGCATGTCAGCCATCTCATTCCAGGCTGAGTAATACTGGAACCCCCTGGATTGATACCAGAAGCTAAGCCAATTTTTGATATCACTCATTTCTTGTTTATTTTGTGGCATCAAATAAAGTGATCACTTCCTCACCTATATACTCAGGTAAAAAATATGATATCCCTCAACTACCTACCTTCAAAACTATAAGGAGCAATAAGAACTTTAATCAAAATAAATTCCAAAATGAACTTAAGTCATGTGACTGGTCTGTTTTAAAACTACTTCCAGTAGATGAAGCAGTTTCGTACTTTAACTCTACATTTCTTGCTATCCTTGGTCACCACACTCCTACTCATACCATCAGAATCAATAAAAAAGTAGCACCATGGCTGTGAAAAGATACCAGACAAAAAATCTTATGTAGAAATAAAGCTTGGGCCTCTTGGAGAACCAATAAATCCCTAAAGGTCCAACTTATATATAAACATCTACGAAATGATACAAAGACGTCCATTATGCTAGACAAAAAAACTATCACTGTCATCTGCAACAGAAACACCAAAATCATCCACAAAAATTTTGGTCTAGTATAAACAACCTTCTCCACAGAGGACATTTGTCTAGCCCTTTCGCTCGTCTACCCTCCAAAAACCTCGGGCAAATGTTGCTAACACCTTTAACACTTTTTTTTACAGAAACTATTCAATCCCTTGCCACCAAACTAGCCTTCAGTAACCCAAGTCTTACCAACCCCACACCCAATACTCATCTCCTCTTCAACTCTCAACCAGTACCAACATCTCTTATCAGGTCACTAATGAAGAAAATGAAACCCAACATGCTATCAGCAGACCTCCTCCCTGCAGAGTATCTTCAAAAAGCTGTAGATGAAGTAGCATATCCCATTTCAATACTAATCAACAGAACTATTGTTGAAGCTTATATCTCCTCCATCTGGAAGATTTCCCATGTTATTCCTCTCCATAAAGGGGGTAGTTCCACTGAACTTTTAAATTACAGGCCTATAGCCATCCTGTCACCCATGGCTAAAATTATGGAAAAATGTATCCATAAACAAGTCCTACCCTATCTCAATCAGAACAATCTCGTAGCCCCCTCCCAGCATGGATTTAGACCATACCATAGTACAACCTCAGCCCTTCTTTCCTTCCTTCTCTCTTACAATAAATCAAAACAATAACAAGCTTCCCTCTGCCCTCTTTCTAGACCTATCCAAGGCGTTCGACATGGTAAATCACCAGCTCTTCTTATGGACACTAAAAACACTCTCCATTGATAACCAGGCAATTTGCTGGTTTCAATCCTATCTAAGTGGCAGACAAGAAGATGTACTATGGAAGAATAACTTGTCCTCCCTATTACCAATCACCCTTGGAGGCCCTCAATGGTCTATATTAGGTCCCCTCCTATTCTCCATCTTCATTAATGATCTGTATACAGTCATCCAAATGCAACTTGTATTTAGTATGCGGCTGACTCTACTCTGTTCTGCTACCTTCCTGACAGGCTTACAGATTCTATCTCAAAACACCTTTAACAAAGTAGAAAACTGGCTCACTGATCAGTGTCTCCTTTTAAATCCAAATAAAGCAAAGTTGTTACTCTTCACCCCCACTTGTAAGGTCCCTTTGTCATCATTTACCATAAAATCTAACAATGGCACCATAATTTCCCCAGAACCAAGTACTAAACTATTAGGTATAATAATCAACAATAATCTTAAGTTTGATGCTCACATCGACCAAACTATTAAAATAGTTAATAAAAATCTCAGCTCTTTATATAAGATTAAACCATTCCTAATCCCATCTGTTAGGACTGTGATTGCCCGTACAGATTTGCTATCAACCCTTCTTTATGCCTCTCCTATTTTCATGAACCTAAGCAAATCTGTCCTCAATAAACTCACTAGCTGTTATAATAATATTGCCAGATTCGCCGCAGGTTCAGCATATAGAACATATCATTGTCTTAACCTTGAATCGCTAGGCTGGCTAGAACTACCCTGCCAACTTCAGTATAACCAATTAATAGTTGCTCACGAAGTTCTCTACCAACCAGAAAGCACGCCCATACTCAAAAATATTATCATCCCCTACAGTAACCTAAAAACACTCCGCTCTTCCAACAGAATGCTAGTACAAACTGTTAAATCCAACAACTTAGCTGGTGAATCATTATTTACCAACTCTGTTGGCAAAACATGGAACTCACTTCCTGTTGAACTTCCTGCAATTCCTTCCTTAACTAAATTTAAAATATCTCTTAAAAAACACCTAAAAATGCATTGGTTATGCCCCTGTACAAACCCTGACTAACCCCTTCTCAATTACTACATATCACTGATAACCTAGGCTATATGCAGAAACTTTCACTATCATAACTCTGACACATCAGCTGTTTTAGAAGACTGATTTCATGTCTCCTATGTATTACAATGTATGACTGAATTATATGATAACTTGCACAACTATGTACTACTAAAAATGAATGTGTTCTCGCATATTAGTTAATAATTTTAAAGTTTTCCTGTATGTATTCCAGCATATCTGGAATATGTATGCATGTATGTCTTCATGTATAAAAGTCTAGAACTGCAAAGTTTCACTGAATGTCTGTATGTCTGGAGCTTTTCTCCCGGGCCTCTGCTGAAAATGGATCTATATCAAGTCAGAATTTCCTGGTTAACAAATGTAAAGTAAATAAATCATCTTGGGTGATGGTACATGCTACATATACATTCACTGTGTAGTCCATACTGTGTCATGTTATGTGATTATTGTTCATGCTTCAGCTGTCTTCATTGACATGCCCTCATCTACAGTACATTACCATGTTTAACCTGTCTGCTTTTTCTGTGTTCATTCCTACAAGTCATCTGTGTGTCTCTATTCAATACACACACTTCCACTGACTGTTTATTTATAATGCAGTCTATGTGCCCTTACTGATCATTTACACAGCCTTTTGTTCAGAATGCCTGAAACAGGTGCCCGTCATACTCTGCACTGTATACACTGTCATGTAATGTGTTGGAAATATATACATTGCTGGATTAATAACACTGGCAATCACTGTGGCATTTTGCGCTAGCGTTGCCACCCCTCCGTTTTTTTACCGGACTATCCGAAAATCAAACTGATTCTCCGGTAGTTTGGAAAACATTGTACAAACTCCGGTATTCTGCTTCAAAAAGGAAACAGACTATCGAAGTTTGTAAATCGGCTGATTTACTATGCTTTTTTTACAGAAAAGCATAGTAAATCAACCGAAAGCAGGCAGCAGGAATGAAAAAAGAGGGCATTCCCTGCAGAGTGATGTCATTGTAACATCAGAAAAGGGGCGGAATGTGGGCAGGGAAGGGGTGGGGTGGGCGAGGTTACTGGTGACGTGAGGAGTGTGGCTTTACTCTGGTTTTCACCACGAAGGAAGGTGGTAACCCTATTTTGCGCAAACACTCTGACATACTTTGCCTGCTGGTAAACATATTTACATGTCTGCTGCTGTCCATGTTGCTTTACATGGTTTTCTGGCCAGCAACACTGTTGCTAGCCATGAAGCCACATTTGTTTACTTATGTATTTATTTATTTACATTTAGTACCCAGGAAGTCCACTGGGGCAGAGACCCATTTTCATTGGAGGCCTAGGGAAAAAAGCTCCAAATACATTTAGAAAAATTTGTATAACATGGTATTAAACAGTATTAATAAAGTATAGAGCTAGATTTAACATTAATGTGAAAAAGCATTTATACAAGACATCACAGCATTTAATTCAAAACATTCATTTCCAATGGGTTTTTATAGTCATAAAGTAAAACAAATAACAATAAAAGTGTAATTTCTCTATGAAGCTAGTAATGCAGTCAAATGACAAGAAGTGGGATAAATATCTAGAGCAAAACAAAAACATAGGGGTAGTTAAAAGAGGTGGAAGGATGTTAAGAAGTACTAGTTAGTAGTGACTAGTGAGAGTAACTTATTTAAGGTGGCTTAGGCAAGTGGTTGCAGGAATACATTTGATTATTGAGGTAATGAGACTTAAGTGAAATTTTGAATGCTTTTATTGAAGTTATTTGGGTCATAAAGGAGAGCAGAGCATTCCAAAGTTTGGTAGTGGTGAAGGAATAAAGCCTTTGTCCAGCCCGTTTGTTGGGTTTTGAAATGCTTAGGAGATGTTTATTTGAAGACCTAAGGTTTTGGTTTGGAGTGTATGTTTGTAGCATAGGCTAAAGTGAGGGGTAGTAATTAGGGTTATATAGTAATCTGTTTGTGAGAGTTAGTTGGGGATACTGTACATAGTGGGAAAATTCAAGCCAGTTTTAAGGTTTTTATGGCTTGTCAATGTGGGTCCAAGTTGGCATGTTGGTAGCAAATTTTGCTGTTTTGTAGTAATAAGATTGTAATTTATTCCTGAGAGATGCATGTAGGTTAGGGAAAATAGGGCTACCATAGAGGAGAGAAGGGAGAAGTAGACTGCTGGCCAGTTTTGACTTGGTGGGTGTATCCAAATAAAGTTTATGTCTATAGAGCTTACCAAGTTTAAAATGCTTTTTTAATTGTGTTGTGAACATGGTTTTCAAAGGAGAGTTTGTCATCAGTTATGATGCCTAGAAGTTTTGATGTTTTTACTAGTTCAATTTCAGTATTGTTTTATGAGAAAATCTTAAAAGTCCTGTGTTAGAGGTTTGGAAGAAAATATTAAGAGTTGTGAATTCTTTGGATTAAGTAGAAGCTGTGCATTATTTAGCCAGGATTTGATAGATGTAAAGGCTTTTTGTGTTAAGTTTTGGAGATCTAACAGGTTGTGAGCAGAAGTGATTATCGTACAATCATCAATGTATTGAATGAGAGTACTGTGATGGGATGCTTTATGGAGATTGTTGATGAATATATTAAAACGTAGTGGTCCCAAAATGGACCCCTGGGGAACTCCAGTTTTATTTGTGAGATATTTGGATTGAGTGTTTTGCCATTTGACAGATTGTTTCCTGTCATAGAGGTAGTTAGAAAACCAAGCCAGTGTGTGTGGAGAACAGTTTAAGAATTCAAGTGGTAATAATAGTTTAGGGTGTGATACTGAATCAAAAGCCTTAGATAGGTTCAGTAAGATAACTGAGGTTAATAGTCCAGCATCCAAGGCTTTGTTAACAGTGCCAGTAAAGGAAAGTAAGGCTGTTGTTATGCTGTGTGCTGGGTGAAAACCATGTTGGGTGGGAGCAAGTAAGTTATTATTTGAGAGATGTTTTAGCAATTGAGCATGTATACACTTTTCTAGGATTGTAGATAGAGGAGAGAGTCTGGAGATGTTCCGGTATTTTGAGAGGTCATTGGTGTTGCCACCTTTATGTAAGGGAGTTATAATGGAGTTTTTCCAGAGTTGTGAAACATGTGATTCAGAGATAAATTGGTTGATAAGAATGCTGACAGGGTATGCTATAGCATCAGCAGCAAGTTTTAGGTATTCTGCTGGTAGTCTATCTAGGGAGGTGGGCACTAGTTGTGTAGAAAAAGTTGGAGTGGATTGAATATTATATGAGTTGTCATTCTCAAAGGGGTTGCTTTCTAAACTATTTGAGGTATTATTATGTTTTATGTGTTTGAGGTATTATTACATTTAAACATGGTGCACAACATGAATATGTAATTAGCACGCAAACATATAAACTCCAATAAATCTACATGGAGTTTACTGAATCCACACCTGTAAGTAATATAGTACAATAGGTACAATAACATTTAAATAAAAAAAGAAGGTAGTGAAAAAACATGGAAAGTAAAAAAGTTGACAGAAAAATAGAATAACAAGTTGGAAAATGAGATTTCTTTAAATGAGGTAGATAAGGTACCAGGACAAGTAAATATAGCTTTGGCTGCAGCCGTAGATGTAATAGGGTATGAAATATATAAGAAATTTAAGGGATTAGCAAAAAAAATGAATAGTTAAATGAAGGTTTTATGTATAACAAATTATGTAATGGAATACTTCAATTCCTTTGGAAGAAAGAAGAGAAGGGATTTAAAAAATTGGAGACCAATAGTACTGAATAATAATAATTATAAAATCTTTATGAAATTAATACAACAGAGATTGGAAATTAAAATGGAAAATATTATGGAAGATAGCATGTGCAGTATAAAGGGGAAGGGCTGACAATTATTAATGATAGAGAAATTGTGGATAACATTGTGAGCAGAAAAGAAGAAGCAAAGCTCATGATAGGAGACTTTAATAAAGCATTTGATACAATTGGACATGAAATCTTATGGGTAATCAATAATAAAAAAATATATTATAAGTGTGAAGGCAGCCAGCCTAGCCAGATAGAATTGTGCAGATAATTATGTCATTTGTAAATATGAATGCAAACTACAGGCTTGTTGTCTTAAATGTAAAGAAATACTGTTACATGTGGAACTGGAAATAAATGTGACAACAGTGCACTCTACTGACCAAAGTAAAACATGTGGTGACCCTTTGATGTAGACAGTGGTGCTGAGGGGTCTAGATGAAGAAATTCTTTCTATTGTTTTAACCAAGAGTTAAATTGCTAGATTTAAACATGCAAATGTATTTTTATTGCTCTGTTCCTGACCAGCTGCAAGATAACAAAAGGGAGATGTTAAAAATGTAAATGTAGTTAATGTGTAGCCTGGGAACACCAGGAAAGTGTAAAAAGATGATGTAATGTTTATCAGAACTGCAATAGCAATTTAAACAGAGAGAATCAGAAGGCATTAAGCATTTTTTCTTGATCATCCAACTCACAGCACTGCCTCTTGCTCACATGTAAGTTATCTTAGACTTGTGTTTCTTTTAGAGATAGCTAGAACTAGAAAGATTAGACTAAGTGTTTTTCTGTGATGTTAGAACTGTACTACTGAATTATTTTAAGTATTTGCATGTGCTCTCTGAAATTTTGACTAGCACTGTATAGTAGAAATTATTGTCTTGTGGTTTTAATTGTTTATTATTAAATATTTTAAAACTTTTTAACTGTGGCTGATTTGTGTAGAGATAAGTTAAGCTCTAGAGTAAATTACATGTATATAAGGATCCTGCACCAAGTCACTCTAATAAGCCTTGAGACTGTTTAGTTATACTACTAATTGGATAATAATATTGCACAGTAATAATTGGACACCCTTTTATGGGCTTTTGAGTAGCTGATAATTATTAGCTGGGTGGTGGCAAGGTACTACCATACAGTCTGGGTAAAAGGGGCACAGCTGGAGAACCTGTGCCAGCCTTCCCCAGAAGTGGCTGTGCAGTTGTATAAACTCTTATCTCAAAGTGTGTGTGTGTCAGCTACTTGGGCAGGGACATGAAGCACTGGTAGGACAGAGAGGGTGCTGGAGATTTTAGCTTGCCCAGCTAGGCTGAGATCTGGACCCTATAGCTGTGCCAGTGGGGAGTCTTACTGGGGACCTGGAGAGCAAGGGAGCAACCAGCCCTGGACTGACTGTGATCTCTGTGTGCTCTTAAGGGAAATTGCACTTTACTGTGTGTATTTGTTATCCTTTCCTCATATATGAGATGCCTTCTCTGGCATTAGCGGTGAGGATTGAGGCTCCTTGATTGCTGGGCCCGGGCACAGGCATTACAATAAGCATGAAATTTAGGAAATTATGTATGTCAACATATAGCAATAATAAAATAAAATACTTGCAAATGGCTGGTTAAGCCAAGAGGTACATATGAAGAGTGGTGCAAGACAAGCATGTCCAATGAGTTGTATACTCTTTGCATTAGTTATGCATGTGATAATATGTGAAATAAATAAAAAAAATGGAGGGGGCAGGGTATGTAACAGCTGAAGGGTTACAAATTCCAGTTTCAGTTAATAACTGCAAAAACAAAATTTGGATAAAAGAAGTAATAATTTGTAGTGTCTACAGATGATAAGGATGGCTTTAAATAAAAAGAAAAGTATAGGTTTAGGTGATGTAGTAAAGATCAGGGATATATATTTTACAATGAAAGAAATTTCTGTTTTAGGTATAAATTTTGGGACTAAAGATATAAGTAGAATTCAATGGGAAAAAGAGAATAAATAAATCAAACATATTTTCTAGAGAACATATAAATTATCATTCAGAAAAAAGGCGTATTTGATAAAATTCAGTACTGATGAGAAAAATAGCATACTTAGCAAATGCATTTATGTTGCCAACAGTATTTGAAAAGGAATTGTTGCATATATTTTTCATTTATATGTAGTCCTAGATTAAACACAGTAAAAGAGGAGTTTTATGTGTAAATATGTGCTGTTTCATTAAATTTGAACAAAGTGTTAAAGTGGATAAATGAAAAAGATGCTTGATTAGTAGTAAAACTGTATAAACATAAGAATGATAATTTTGGGTTATAGTAAAATAGCATAAAAGAGAAAAATGGTGTACAAATAAAGAAATAAAATACTACAAAGAAAAAAATATTTTTGTGGAAAATAAAACTTGATATAGAAAAAGATAGAACAGTATGGTATAAAAATGTAATAATAAAACATTACAATGTAAAACCATGGGAAAATCTAATATATGAAAAAATTAAAGCTATAAAAATAAGAAGCAAATGGTATAATCAGTAAAAAGAAATATGCCATATAAAAAGAAGAGTGTCAAGAAGAAGAAACTATTTTTTAAATGTAAAAGAGTAAAAAAAAGTTTAGGGGAAAACTATGTAAAGAAGATTTTTTAAGATATAAAAGAAGTGGATAAAATAAACATGGATATGATTAAATATGGCTATTGTAAGAGCAGACATAAAGAATATGTTAAAAAATAGCTAAAAAGTTATTTTATGTTGCATGGGTTATATGAAATAAAAAAAAATAAATTAAATTATGTTTAATGGTAAATGGATTTTAGCAACAATATTCAGTAAAATCAGATGGTGGTTATGGAAAAAATGAGTAGGGATCTAATAGGGATGAAAATTTAGCATGATTGTAAAGGGAATTATAAATGTGTAAACAGATTTGTATATTTATATATTTTTACATATGTAAATATTTGTAAATATGTAGATGGTTTGTAAATAAAACAGCACTGATGAGAAAAATATACATGGAGATGGTAAGCAAAAACAAGTTAAGAAACACAAATGAAGTGAAGAATCCTGAGGTAAGAAACAAAATAAACATACTGTAACAGCATTAAGACAAAAGAAAAAATGGACAGATAAAAGGTAAGGTACAATGTTATTTTTCCTATGGGGTTAAACCAGAGGATGTAAGAGCATTCATTTACATTAGCAAAGAGGCATTTTGTGACATTATATTTGAAAATGCAACTATAATGGAGAAAAGTTTAGGGGAGTATGAAAAAGAGAAGACTGTTCCCCCTGGAACTTGTATGTATTTAAAGTATTTAATAGGGAGACTAAAAAAGATTTGAATTCAATTCAGAATCAGGAGGAAAAAGAGATGTTATGGACATTACTAAAGTCTATAATAATAGAGGACAATGGACTGGGAGCTGGCATTGCAATCTTGTTTTGAAAATGAAAAAAAACAATGCTATCGTTCACATTCCAAGTATTATAAATATTGAAGGGGATAAAGGCATTGTAAAGTATTGGCATCAACCTAAGATATTCTTTTTTTTTTTTTTTTGTGGAAAATCAGATCACTTGATTATTAACTATGATAAGCAAAAATGTTATATTTGTGGAAAAAACAGACAATGAAAAATGTGAAATAAAATGTTATAGATGTAATAAAAACAGTGCATTTATGGATGGATTTTAAAGAAGAAGAAAAGGAAATGGAAGGTGAAATTAGTGATGCATAGCAAGAATATATATTAGTATGGATGAAAGAAAATTTTGAAAATATTACAAAGGAGAAAGATAGAGAGCAGAGAGAGGAAGGTGAGGGAGGAATAAAAACTAAGGAGATGTAGAAGTATCAAAGTAAGTGATGCAGAAGATATCACATGGAGTAAAGTAAAAGAAAGAAAAAACTTGATAGGTAAAAGAGTAAGAAAGGAAAAGAAAATTTATAGGAATAAATATAAAACATGAAGGGGGAAAGGATGAATGAGAAGAATAGGAAAATTAAAACCTAGTATAAGTATTTTTCAAAAGCAAAGGGATAACCGTAGAACAGTAGTAGTAAATGTAATAATCTGAAAAGCTTAACAAGAATGTTAAGTATTATAGAATGGTATATAAAGCTTACTGCAATAGTACTACAGGATATAAGATGTTTGAATACAATAGAAAGATTACAGACTAAAAAATTATGGGGGATATTATGTGCAATTTAGGAAAATATATGTGTTCAGGAGTGGCAATGTTATTGAGAGAAACAGCAAAGATATTATATATTAAACCAGAGAATGTAAGTGCATTTATTCACATTAGCAAAGTTAATGGGAAGAATAACAATTCTGGATATAAGCTGGAAATAACATGTATATAGAATGATAGCAATTTATGCATATGTGAGTAGTAAAGAAAGAGAGAATATGTTTTAGAAAATGACGGATTATGCAGTTATAATCATGGACAGAATAATAGACTAACTGTAATTTAAGAAAGAAAAAAAGGAAATGATTTATTTAAAATGTTAAAGGCAATAAAGTGTGGTAAATTTAGTTTATGGAAATCTAATAGTCAGACTTATGGAAAAGGAGATCATAGAACAGAAGTACATTATTTTTTGATATCACAAAAGGTTGAAATAATTAAGCAAGCAGTGTTAGAAACAGGGTTTTCAGACCATTTGGCTAATTGTATAGAAATAAGAGTCAATGGAGGAATACATAATTGGTTCATAGGTTCATAGGTTGGTACTAGGCTATCGGCCCTAGGGCCTGTACAAGCCTAGCCATAACAATTCCCTAGATATTTCTTCCCACAATATTTACTTCCCTGGACCCCTGTCTAGCAGGGTGACTGATGTAATCCCTGGGGTGAATTTCTTATCTCCCATCCAATCATCAAGGTTCCTTTTGAAGAGGGCCAAGGAGGTGCACTGCTTGGCATGTATGGGTAGTCTATTTCAGAGTATGGGGAGTCTCTGGGTCAGGAACCTATCCCTCCAGTATGTTTTGTTCATTGTGATGACAAGGTTTAGATCCCTGGAGTGTGTGGCTCTGAGGGATTGGGATTTCTTTAAGTGGAGCATGTCCAACAGCTCAGAGTTTGACATGGCCTTGTATGTTAAGCAGAGATCACCTCTGAGTAGACGATATGCCACAGAGTATAGTTGGAGTTTTCTTAGATGGTCAGCATAAAGCATTTGCTTTAGGCCTGTGATTCTTTTAGTGAGGTATTGCTGCAGCCTTTCCAGCTGTTGCAGATGTCTTGTGAGGTACATACCAAATGGGGCTTTGTACTCTATAATGGGTCTAATGAGGGATAAGTACAGTGGGACAATGACCTCCTTTTTTCTGGATGAAAAGCCCATAGTGACGAGATGTGCCACATAGAAGGATTTCCTGACTGTTGTGGTGATGTGGGTATAGAAGGTGAGACCACTGTCCACCTGTGTCCCTAGGTCTCTCCTCACACTTTCAGTGTTTAGTGTACTGCCATCTATGTGGTCATTCATGGGTACATGTTTTTTTCCCAAAGGGGATAACAATACATTTCTTGGCATTAAGCTTGAGCCCATGGCTCTGGCACCAAGCATCTGTTTCTGTAAGGCCCTTTTCTAGAATATCCACATTTGGGGATTCAATAATGGCTCCCAGTTTGCAGTCATCTGCGAACTTTGTTAGCCAGAGTCCCTTAGTGTTGGCCTGTACTTCAGAGAAGTAAATGCTAAACAAGAGTGATCCCAGGACTGAATCCTGAGGCACTCCACTTGCCACTTGTCTGGAGCTGGATTTGGAGTCGGCCACTTTTACAGTCTGGGTTCTGTCAGTAAGCCAGTTGATAGGAAAATGAATAAAAAGAATAAATGAAAAGAAATGAGATGAGGAAGGGAAATTAATAATAAAATAATTTTAGAAAGATCATACTGGTATGCAGCATTTCTTTCAAAATTGGTAAGAATGGTGGATTCCTTTTCATAAAAATACAAGAAATGCTATTTGGAATAGGAGACAGAAAAAAGAAGAGAAGCTAAGAAAAACTATAGAAAGAAAAGTAGGGAAGTATTTATTAATCTTGAAAGAAATTATAGAAACTATTTTAGTAAAGAAAGAAGTTATATGACTTGAATCAAGAAAAAAATAAGCATTTGTTATATAATCAAATATATTTCTTACAAGAAAAAAAGGAAGAGGTTGCACCATATTTAAGTAAGTTAGTAAAAGAAGATTACACAATAATGACAGAGATAAAAGCTAGATTAGGTTTAATACACAGAATACAAGAAAAATAATGGGAATAATAGATTATGTATATGAGGGGCTTGTCGAGAGATGGACATTTAAAAAGAAGTTGTGGAAGGTAAAAAAGTTTTCAAAATGGGATAATAAAGAGTTAGTAAAAGAAATTGTTTTAGAAGAAATTGACAGAACACTTAAACAGTTAATGTGAAGTCAGTACTACATAGCCCACCTTATAAGTAAAGGTACTTCACCCAGGAACAAGAAGGGCATATCATGCATGAACTCTTCCCTTCTCAGATCCATTATGGAGTACAATGCCCCCTTCAGCATGTACCTTGCCAAGCACATGCAGCAGTTGGAGAGACCACAGAGGTTCCTGACCAGAAAAATCCAGGGTCTCAAACACCTATCCTATACAGATAGGCTAAAAGCCCTGTCCCTCTACTCAGTCTTGTACAGGCTGCTCAGAGGTGACCTGTATCAACCATACAAGGCTATCTCAGACTCAGCCTTGATGGAGTTGCTGCATATCCGTAAACCAACACACAAGGTCTTAACCTGGTCTCTGACATTGATAGAACTTGCTGGCAGGATAGATTTGTGTTCCAACAACTCCTCCATCTGTGGAATAGACTTCCTCTCCATGTCAAGCAGAGTACTTCACTAGCCCTCTTTAAGAGGAACCTGGATGACTGGATGCAAAACAGAAAATATACTCCTGGGATCCCACCTGTGTCCCTGCTGGACAGGGAAAACAGGTGCTGACTTTCTGGGAACATGGGCAAAATTCTTGGCTAGGCTTATAAGGGCCTCTGGGCCAATAGCTTAGTATCATCCTATGAACCTATGAACCTAGCAACAGGGCCTGATGGGATAGAATACTAAATGTATAAAGATTTGACAGAATGGCAAAATAAATGTTTTCTACGAGTAGTAAATGAATGGTAAAAGAAGGATTCAAGTAAAAAGATTTATGTAGAGGAGTAATTAAATTTATATGGAAGAAAGGGGATAGATATGTTATGGAAACCAGTGGTAATAAATAATGCAGACTATAAAATATTTATGAAAATAATTCAGAAAATACTGAAAGTTAAAATTAATAAGGTAATAGAGGATATAATATACAGTGTTAAGGTAGAGGAAGTCATGAGTTACTAATGATAATCAGTGAATTGGTAGATGATATGATAAATGGGAAGGAACAAGTAAAGATGCTATACCATATGAAAAACTACAGGATATATTTCAATCATATAGGTGAAAAGATGAAAAGTGTGTATATTACTCCATATAAAAAATACACCAAATGTTTTACTGAAGGGTATGGTAAGTAAGGATATAGCTATATAAAGTGGTATAAAACAAGATTGTCCATTAAGGAACATGATATTTATATTAGTAATGAATGTGTTAATAAGTTATATAAATCAAAAGATGAAGGATATATTCTACATAAAGAAGGTATAGAAATAGCTATAATGTTATCTAATGCAGATGATATTATAATTGTCAAGAAAGATGTAGAAGGAATGGATAACCTAAACAAACATACAAGAAATATTTTTTACAGAATGTAGATAATCAAGATAATGGCAGATATAATAAAGAAGAGAATTTTTATTGTACCCCAATAAGGAAACATTATGAAAGACAAGATAATAATGGTAACAGAGAAAATTTATATAATTTGGATGTGAATGGCTCTTTAGAATTTCCCCCACTGAGAAAGCTGGAAAGAATAAAAGGCATACCTGTGACCTATTACAATTACAACAGGGGAAGGGGACAACTACAGGACAGGTAGAAGGTAAAGAAATGGGAATACTAGGAAAGGGGTGGGGAAGAGCAGATAGTACGGAAGGATAATGTGTTTACATACAAGAACTATAATATTTTAACTATAGCAATATTAAGTTAAATGAAACTTATTTTCATTTGTTTATGAAGGGATTAAAATTTTTGCCTAATAAAAAATGGATTTGACTAAATTGTTAATATATCTTAAATTATTTATTAGGAAGAAAAACTTAGATCTTATATTCACAAATGACAAGGAAGAGAATAATAAAAGCTTTAGAAGAAATAGTACATGTTATCCTCCTGTAAACCCTCAATCAAAAAACTTTTAGTCAATGAGTGAATAGGAATTATGGAATACCCTCAGAAAGTTAAAGTTGGTCCTAACCTCCCCCTAGAAGAAAAGCAATTATTTTAAGTATTAAGTAAAAATAAGGATATTCGAGT
Source organism: Protopterus annectens (assembly GCF_019279795.1). Classification (NCBI taxonomy): domain Eukaryota; kingdom Metazoa; phylum Chordata; order Ceratodontiformes; family Protopteridae; genus Protopterus; species Protopterus annectens. The sequence goes on from NC_056729.1 coordinate 941,333,514, forward strand.
AATGAGGCCAGAAAAAGGAGGAGGTATGGTAATAATGGATACCATAATATATATTGGAAAAATGCAAAAAATATTAGGTGGAGAATAAACTTACTATAGAGTCTCAAAAATGAAATAAATATTGCTTATTCCAAGATAGATTTTCCTCTCAAATAATTACTTTTTGAAAATATGATAGATGCCGACACCTTTAATTTTTTATTTACAAACAACCCTATTATACCATCAATTTTCAGAATTCCAAAAGTGCACAAAGGTTTTAATGCTCCTCCACTAAGGCCCACTGTAGCAGCAAATGGGTCCAAAACACATTCAATAGCTAAGTACATAGATTTAGAAATAAAAGCTTATTGGACAGGACAGAAGGAATTCTAAATGATTCCTGGAATTTTCTGAAATCCATTCAGAGTAAATTATACAATAAGGATTTAATATTTGTTACCGTTGATATAGTAGATCTATTTTTGGTTATTCCTCACAGTATAGATTTGGAATGGTTTGAGGAGGCAATGATTGATTTAGATAATTTTAGTTTTAGAGATTTCAGAGTAATTTTAGCATTATTAGAACTAGTGCTTAAAAACAATTGTATATATTTTGAGGGATAATTTTTTTAAACAAGAAAATGTTGTGCCCCAAGCTATGCTAATGTAGTACGAAATACATGGGAGAAAAAATTTGTATTTAATTCTCCATATGTTAAATGTTGAAACATGTACAGGAGATACATAGATGACATTTGCATCTTTTTGGTTGATACAGAACAAAAGTTTAAGGAATTCCTGAGGTATATTAATAAGACTACAGAGTTTTTTAGATTTATATATAATACTAATAAAGAGTTAGTTAACTATTTAGATGTGACAATAAAGAAAGTTTTTTTCTACTGAAGAGATTAAGTCTATGTATATAGAAAAAATACATTCTCTGATTTGTATTTATACTTCAGCAGCACACATCCTTACATCCTTACAAACAAAAAAGAAGTATTCTGAAGGGTCACTTTATTAGAATATCTATAATGGCTTCAAACAAAGTGGATTTTAGAAGAGAGTGTGAGAATTTATGAACAATGTTCATTGAAAGGAAATATCCAGCGACCCTTATAAAGGATGTAATAAACAAAGTAATGACAGGGAGAAAAGATCAATATAGTCCTCTTTTAGGTAAATCGGTTGCTTGTTTAAAAAAACAAAGGTGGTAGCATTGAAACGATATAAGAAAATAGTGAAATGCACAAAGGGCTTTTATTATGAAATTTAATAAAGAGGCAAACATTATTAAAAATATTAATTCCAAAAACTGGAATATGTTTGCCAATTTTTCTGACTTGGACAGGAATTTTAAACAATCACTAAAATTTGCATTTAGGAGTTGGAATATTACAGAATTATTTGGATAGGTACCAATATAAAGGAGAAGATAAGAATATAAGGAGAAAAGGTACCAATGGCTTTATATCAGTAATTCAGAAAGTATATACCTATCTATCTATCTATCTATCTATCTATCTATATATAAAATATATACTCACACACACACACACACACACACATATATATATATATATATATATATATATATATATATATATATATGTCCACTTTTAAATGCCAAAATGCCGTAATCTCGAGTTTTAAAATAATGAACCCAAAACATTGAGATTTCGGTATCTCGACATTTAAAAGTGGGAAAAAAAAGACAGACAGCTAAAATAAAGTGTTTGTAAGGGGGCAAGCCCCCATGCACCCCCACATCTCCCCTACTTAAATATACCAACTCAGAGATTGCGCTACAGTGAAGAGAATGGTAATGCTCCTGTTGCTTTTACTGTTCTCATCACTGTAGCATGATCTTGGAGTTGATATATTTAAGTAGGGGGTTTAGGGGGCACAGCCCCCCATGTGGGGGGGTGCAGAGGGGCTTGGCCCCTGCAAACACTTTGTTTTAGTTCATTTGTGTTTTTTTTTTTCACTTTTAAATGTCGAGATACCAAAATCTCTGTGTTTTGGGTTCGTTAATTTAAAACTCAAGATTTTGGCATTTCGGCATTTAAAAGTGGTCCCATATATATATATATATATATATATATATATATATATATATATATATATATATATATATAGTTCACCTTGAAAACATCGACATTCTAAAACATCGAAATTCATATGGTCAAGACCATATCATCAAGTGTTTAGAACATCGATGTTGTCAAGGGGAAGAAAAAGGTAAGTAAAAAAGGGAAAAAGCTAGTGTTTCTACGAGGCAGCAAGGAGCCCTGCACACTGTGTCTGTGAATGTGCCATTTCTGTGATGGCACTGCAGACAGGGTATAGGAAATCTCCCATTTAGCGCTTCTGCATATTGTGCTAAAACGGAGATTTCCCTTTACCCCACTGTAGTGCGATCTCAGAGTTGGTATATTAAAGTAGAAGGGGGTGTGGGGGCACAGCCTCCCACATGGAGGGTGCAGGGGGGCTTGCATACACTTGTCTTAAAAGTTTTTTTTTTTTTGTTTCACTTGAAAGCTTTGATGTTCCAAAATATTGATTATATGGTCTTGACCATATGACATTCGATGTTTTGGAATTTCGATGTTTTTATATATATATATATATATATATATATATATATATATATATATATATATACAGAGTAGAGATAGATATATTCAAGCTACTAGGTATACTAACTGTTACAGTAAGGGATTGGTATATTTGGTACAGTGTATACACTGCACAGCTTTTTATGTGGGAAGGACAGAAAGAGCACTCAAAAAGAGAATTTATGAACATCTTTATGACATTTGAAAAAAGATAGAAAGAATGCATTATATAAGCATACTTTAATATGTAGCAAAGCTAGTTTTGTATTCTTCGTGTTGGAAGCAATCCTGCAAGATGTTAGAGGCAGCTTATTTTAGAAGCCAATAAATATCTAGGGTTAAATGAGAATATTTCCCTGGTTCTAGTTTTAAACTTAGGTCTGCTAGATTATAAGAAAACATTAAAGTTTATGAAAGGATGTTTGGGCATGACATTATTTTTTCTCGTTTTAGCATAGTTGACCTATTTGAATGCGTTTTAGAGGTAGTTTTATTATGTATATTTGCATATTGTTATTTGCGTTTTAGAGGTAGTTTTATTATGTATATTTGCATATTGTTATTTTACAAACTTATTTTCCTACTGTTTATAATTTTATGTATGCAACATAGGTTTTTAGTAGCGATGTACAAAATGATCCATAGAGGGTGCTGGAAATATATTTTTTATAATTTTATAGTATAAATGTATACAATATGCAGATGACTCTACATTGGTATGCTCAGCCAATTCCCTTTCAGAACTCCAATCCCTGACCCAGAAAACATTTAACTTAGTAAAAAACTGGTTTTCTAGCAGACATCTTCTACTAAATGCTAATAAAGCCAAGCTATTGCTGTTCTCCCCAACCTGTTGTTCATCTCAGGTCACTTTCAGTATCACATCCAACAACAGTACCATGATATCCCCTGATAGCCACACCAAACTACTTGGGGTACTAATTGGCAACAATCTGAAATTTGACCTACATGTTAACCAAATAATTAAAAACGCCAGTAAAAAACTGGGCTGTCTCTACAGAAGCAAACTTTTCTTAACCCCTTTAGCCAAAACCAATACAACACACACCCACTTACTCTCTTCTCTCTTATATGCCTCCCCATTCTCACTAACCTTTCAAAAACCGAACTAAATAAGTTAACCGTCTGCTACAACCATATTGCTAGATTTGCTGTAGGATCTACCTATCATACACATCACTGTCAAAATCTAAAACTACTAAAATGGCTCGAGTTCCCCAATCTACTTCTCTATAATCAGCTTATTTTAGCCCATATAATACTTTACCAAACAGACAGAGTACCAGGAATACAACCCTTAGTTATCTCTCACACCAGTACCAGACCACTGAGATCTAATGACAAATTAATGTTAAAGACCTCTAAATCCTGTAATCATGCCGGTGATTCAGTATTCTCCAACTACATAGCAAAAACTTGGAACTCACTCCCTCCTGCCATAACCCTAGAACCCTCTCTATCAATGTTTAAAATTGCAGCAAAACATTATTACACCAACCACTGGTTATATACCTGCATTTGCCCTAGTTAATCTCCCTCAGCATACCTCTCTAAGCAGCTCCTTACTTATATATATATATATATATATATATATATATATATATTTTTCTTTTTCGTTTCTCTCCTTATTTCTACTGACATCTCTACCCGCATAATTTTTACTTCTTTTTCCTTACTTTCTAACTTAATGCAATTTTTCTCTTAATAGCTCTTGTTATGTTTGTATATATTCTTTAATATTTGCGCTGTTGGTATTATACTTATTAATTGTATTTGTTTAATACTGTATTTCTGGAGCTTTTCTCCTCGGGCCTCCACTGAAAATGGATATGTATCCAGTTGGACTTTCCCGGTTAACAAACGTAAAAAAAAAAAATAATAATAATAATAATAAACAGTATAATGTTATAGCATTTCCAGGTTTATGTATGCATTATATATTTATTGTTCAGTTATTCACATACACATCTGAATATACAGCTCTGTTAAGAGCATGTAGGAATAGTTTACAGTTTATTTAGCATTGCTAAAAATGTTAAATGAATGTATAATTATTTGTTTCATTTTAGGTAGTAATTAGTCAGCAGCTCTTGAGTGATAATTTGATTGTTAATTAAGAGCAATTTATTTTGAATTTACAGGATGATATATATTGAGTATGAAGTGGGTGTGAGCTAATACAGATCTGAAAAAGTCCCGAGCAGGGACAAAAATACAGTGGTCTTTTTAAGCGTTTGTGATCTTATTATTTTATGTGGATTATTTTACTTTATTGTACTTTTTTATCATGTGGATCCCTGAACTCTGTTATTTTTTCTGTAGTACACCTCTACGGTGCCTGTTGCTGATTGTATTTGGTGGAAACAAGTCTTGCTTGTTGATCCAGGCACTTGTGGCTTCCTTGTATTGGTGATCAATATTATAATTGTCATGAAAGATGTAGAACAAATGGATAAAGTAATAGATTATTTAAATGTGAATCTAACTGTAATAGGTTTGTACTTAAATAATGAAAACAGTAAAGACTTAGAACATAATAGGAGACATTGAATTCAATATGCATGAAGCAACAGTTTTAGGAATACGTTTGGATGACAAGAAAAAAAAAGAATTACAATGGCAAGAGATGATAGAGAAAATACGAAATATGAGTAAGTTTTGGAGATCTTTCAAATTATTATTCAATAAAAATATACTTGATAAATTTAATTTTAATGTCTAAAATGATGTATATAACAAGAATGTTTAGTTTCCTTTAAAATATGAAAATGAGTTATACATTTTTTCATTTATCAAGGCTTAACCCTGTAAAAGGGGTTATACTGCATGTTACAAAAGAAGAAGGCAGTTTAGGTTTAATCATCCCAGTAGTTTAAGAAGCTTCATTGAATCTGTGTAAAGTATTGAAATGGATGAGCAAAAACAAGGAAGTTTTAATAAATGGAATATTAAGATATAAGTATGGAAAGGAATGGGAAGCAATGCAAAAACTTAAAAGGAAAAGACAAGATATACATTTAAGAGTTTAAGATTTATCAAGAAAAGACATTAATTTGGAAAATAAATGTTAATGATATTGAAGATGAAAGAAAAGTATGGCACAACAAAAGCATGATAAGTAACCATTTCTATGTATATTTTTGGATAGATTTAGAGGAAAGCAAGATCATGGAAATAAAAGCAAGATTGTAAAGATGCCCAAATATTATTGAATGTAGGACATTTTCTGGAGACTGATAATTATGAAATTAGCAATTAAAGCAAACATGCCATATAGAAGAAGAGATGATCATGTATATAATTATTGTAAGGGGACTGAAATGGCTGAGCATGTATTTTAAGAGGTAAAATAATTGGAAGATTGTGAAAGAAATTAAGACAGCTGAATTATTTTGAAGACATAATGGGAACAGAAAATGTGGTAATGGACATTACTGAATATGTTTTTTTACAAAGATAAGAACAAATAATATGTAAACAAAATGGATAAAATATTTAATGTATATGGGTTGCATGCAATCAGAGAGTAAAAGAAATAATGTTCAGTGAAAAATTGGATTTAGAAAAAAATATTAGAAAAAATAAGATTTTGGTTATAGAAAATGAAGTGGGGGTCCCAAAGTAAAAAATGAAACTAAATTTGTAGAACATGAAGAAATGTGTCGAGTTAAAAATATTTTAAATAATGTAAACAGTGTATATATTGTAAATATTGTATGATGAATAAATATTTCAAATAAAGGACCCCTACTATTTGGAGGAGAGGAAGAGGAGCACTCTTTGGAGCTCATAGGTGTCACTAGACAGCTGTGAATGCAGTTCTGGGAATTGCAAGATAGAGGAGATTGCAGTAGAGATGGAGAAAGGCTAGGATGAGGAGAAGGAGATGAAATAATTGCTACAGAGATGGAAATTGGAGGACTAGAGATACCAGTCCTGGTAGATATGATGAACCAGTCAGACCCAAAGGAAGAAGAGAAAGTAAAATGGACTGCCATGAAGGAGAGAGTATTACAGGAGAAAGAAATTGAGAGGCTGGAAATAGAAATAACAGCTGTTGAAGGAAAAACACTAGAGATATTTTCAGCTGGATGAGTAGCCAGTTTTAAGGGTTTACCTTTGTAACAGGGTTTTTGTTACAAGAAAGAAGTTAGGGAGATGCAGCAAAGCAATGAAAAATGGAAGAAGGAGATGAGAGGGGCAAAGTTTCTCAACAGCTACAGTGAAGATGTCCAGTTGTAAGAATAAAAAGTAAAAACAATGACAGTTTAAACAGGTATGGCATTATGGAAGATATTATTTTGCCACTACAATTTGACATTAATTTCATAAGAGCATTAAATCATAAAACAGTTTTTCCCTTTCACTATGTAGTAAAGTACATGAAGTTAAAAAAACAATGATGAAATAATGTATGGACTGGGGATTGGGAAGTGTAGGTAACAATGGATGTTAAGGGCAGAAAATTCAATATATTTCAAATAAATAATTGTGAAGGGCAAAAGAGATAATTTGCTAGGCACTGAGGACAACATAAAACATATTATTTTTGTGGGGATGAAAATCATTTAGCAAACAACTGTGACAAACAAAGGGGAGGCCAATGTGGGGAAATATAACACGTTTGAACTCTTATGGTTTGACTGCCCCATATTAGGAAAGGGAAGAGTAAATGCAGAGGAAAGCTCAGATAAAAGGAAAATATTACAAAATATTACTACAGAAGATGTTGAAAGAAAATATAGTACAGTGAAGGGGATACTGAAAAAGAAAGATTAAAGAATAAAGAGGTACTTATAGAAAAATAATAATTTAAAGCAGTGTTATTAATATACAGGAAGAAAACAGATTTGCAATTTTAGAAAGTGAAGTGTAAGAAGAGGTAGAAATTGAGACAGTAGAAGAACAAGAGCAAGCTAGTGAAAAAAAAAACATTTGTTGGGAGATTAAAGAGAAGAAAGAGAAAAATAAGATCTGGACATAAACCCTTAGAAAAAGGGAAAAGGATGATATAGGAATTTTAGCATTAAATATAAATAGCATTAAAACTGCTGTAAGAGGTTTGGTGATAGTGGGACAGTGTGAAAAAAAAATAAAACTAGATATTTTTTGCTTGCTAGATACCAGATGTAACAAATAATTAAAACAGGAAAAGAGTACAGGGAGGATGGGTGGGGTTCTAATTGGTTGACAGAAAATGATGCATTTTCTGGAATAAACATTCTTATAAAAATTAAATAAATAATAATTATAGATGTAACAACAGTAGTACCAGGAAATATAGAGATATGTGGAATGAGAATGAGACAAAAATGTATAACATTAATAGTAATTTATATGCATACTGTTATGATGGTGAGAAACAGTTGTTTGAACGAATTACAAAAATTATGTTGGTAAATGTGTCAGTTGTGATGGTAGGAGATTTTAACTGTAACCTGAGGAAATGAAAGGGAAATAACACTAGATATTAACATGTTAAGGGAATTAATAAAATGTGGAGATTTTAAAGTAGTATAGAAGAGAGAACAATCATAGAAAATGAGAATTTTTAAGACCATGACTGATTATGTAGTTTACTCTAAAGACATGAAAGAAAAAACGGGAATACAGATGGCAGAGTTTTTAGATCGTGGAGCAATATGGGCTAGAATAGGAGAAGGCAGATAAAAAATAAAGGATGGAAAAGTGTTAAGGAGATTAACTGCAGAGTTTAGAAAACAGGAAGAAATGACAGGACAGAAAGAAATATAATGGAAAGACCATATGACATTGAGACCATGTCATAAAAGCTGGACACAGTGATGGGTAATGTATAAGCAGAAATATTAAAAATATACCTACAAGTGGAAAGAAGAACAAACAATGGAATAAGATAAAATATACAAAAATTGTAAGAATGATGAAAAAGAGTTAGAACAAGGAAGTGACAAAATAAAGGAAACATAAAAATGTATGAAAAGAATAGAGAAAAAAAATGTTTTATGTAGGCAAAGACCTTTTCTGAAAGGAAAGAAAGAGGACCCCCCCCCCCCCATTTAGGAAAAGAAGTAAAATGAGAGAAGAAAGGATGGATGCTGTCTTAAATGGCAAAGGAGATATAAAATACAAACAGTAAGGTATTATGGAGGGTTTTTTGAATCTGGCCACACACTGATCAACAGCTTAATTTCAACATTCCCAGTGTGAAAAAAGAAAATAATAGATAAGAGTCACTAATTCTGTCAGTTTTAGTAAAATTCAATTACTGGCTAGTAAGTACACTGTCTGGTACCAGCAAAGAAGAAATTTAGACAGCCTGAAATAAAATTGACTAGAAAAGGTGAAGAGAAAACACTGACTAGGAAGACTCCTGCAGTTGTTCAACAACCAGCTGTGGTACAAGAGATGATTAACTGCAATTTAGAAGAAAATAATAAGTCAAATGTGATCAGAGCTGATTAAAATAAATGAGAAATTAAAGGAGTATATCATTTCAAATAACAAAAGGCTTTGAAATGGAAGAAACTTTAAAAAGATATTTAGATGAACTGATAAAAATGAAAAAAATCAGAGGTCAAAATGAAGAAAAGGCTAGCCGAGTATGAGACTGCTCAAGAAGAGCTGTTTCAAAAAATTGTAGAGTTAACGGACAGAGCACATAGAGGAAACCTAAGATTTACAAGAGAAACAGGAAGGAACAGATTGTACTGACTTTATGAAAGCGCACATAAGAAACTGGACTGGTATTCTACAGCAGGATTTCTTAAATGAAAGGACTTGTGTGTATGTTTCAAACCTGGTTATAAGAAAGCAGCCAAAACTCATATTAGTAAAGATGCACACATACCAACAGAAAGATTCTGACAAAAATGTGGCAGAAGGGCAAAATATTAAAAATTGGGGACAGTATAGTGTTTGTGGAAAATTATTCAATGTACACTAAGCAGAAAAGCACATTTATCCAATCAATCAGGGAATGTTGAGAGACAGGTGAGAGATTCAAACGGCTGTGCCCAGTTATCTTTAGAATATTTTTTTTCCTGAGGATCAAAGTCATTTTTGATACAGAACAGGCTGAGGGGAAAATACAAAAGTTTGACCTAACAAAAAGTGAGCCATCCAACAGAAGGGAACCCTGCTTCTCATTCTTCTGATAATATAGCTCACAGAGAGACTCTGCCAGTGAAACCTTTTCCATTGTTCGAGTGTAAAATGCACAAGAGACAGGAAAAAAAGCAAGGGAGATGACTAGAAGAATCAGGAGTACCTTGGACATGAACAGGAGTCTGGGGTTATTAGATGGAGATGAACAGGAAGAAGACCAGAAACACTAACATTAGTGAATAAATGTGAGACTATGGAGCATTAATCGCACTTGTGAAATATGGCTTTATAAGAAAAAAAAGGCTGAGAAAGTTTGGATTTTTGTTGACTGCTAAACGTGTGGAGGGACTGACAGGCATATACCGCATTTCATATCATTAATGTTCAAAAGGTCGCTAAAAGGGAAAAAAAAATATTATGGAGGTTGTAGAGAATTTTTTAAAAACAATGTAGGAAAAAGAGGAATGGATGAGCAAGAAGAATAAGTGGAAAACTGCCTAAAAAGTAACAGCACGTTTAGAAAATGATACAACAATAGAAGAAACAGAGACATTAATAAAAGAAGGTAAGAATGAATCAGCACCAGGATTGGATGATATAAGCTATGAGCATTATACAGAAATGAATGAAGGTAAAAGAGAAGTTTTTAAAATATTAAATGAATGATGAAGGAAGGTATAATGGAAGAAGACACGGTGGACCGATGCAATTTATACCAATAATTGCTAAATCACACTTGTTAAATTATTCCTATTGATCGTTACCGTTTCCTGATTTTATGTCAGCATTTCACTGTAAAAAAATGCTTTTCCTGTTACTGTTACTGCCTTAAAATCACCTTCAGCAAGGCATTTCCAGCTAGCTATTTAATTGGTTTGTGGTAACATTGCACTTGTGGGTCTCTTCTACAGTGTTTTTACATTAAGAGGACTGAGTTTATCCATCTTGTGGCAAGAGGTGTTTGACTGATCTATATGAGTTGGGAAATACACAAAAGGAATTGGTATACAAAACAAGAACACAATCACTGATACGTTTGATGAAACTCTTTTAATTCTGGTACCTCGGCCTTCGCCTTCTCCTGGAATACATTTTACAAAATCAAACACCACCCTTTTTATATTACATCTAATTACATTGTTAGTGCACCAACCTTTATTCAATAATTTAATTAACTTGAATTGTTAACCCAACCATATAATTACATCTAAGAAAATTTTCTGACTTCACTTACTTTCATGATTTCTGACTTCATTAAATGTATATAAACATTTTTATACAAATATGTTTGCATTCTTGTACATAACCTTTTATGTTTTTAAATAAATACTTTTATGTAAATAATATTAATAAATCATTACATGTATAAATGTTATTATTTTGTTATTAAAACAAATGTTATTATTACAAAATTCACACTACATATATTTATCACTGAATTCTTTCTATGACATTCATTATTTCTGAGAAATATATGGAAACACTGGATTTAAATTTCCATGTTCATTCCATTAGGAAACAAGGTTTTGTAATTAAGAATAAACCTAGATTCCATTTGAAACAATTTTTCACGAAATACAGTTTCATTTCCAAATACATTAGGCCTGCCCAATACACAAAATACAAATCCCTCTGGGACCCCCTTATGTTCTTCACAAAAATGTTTCGCTACAGGGCTTTCCATTCTTTTATGTTTTATATCACCTAGATGTTCAAGAATCCTAAGCTTCACCTTTCTTGTTGTTTGACCTATGTACCACTTCTGTTTCACACATCCACATCCTATGATATATACCACCCCTGTGGAGTTGCAATCATAATATTCAAGGGCCCTATACATAACATCATTGATTTTAATACCATCCAAACTTTTGACCCGACTACAAATCTTGCAACTTCCACATCTGAATGTTCCCTTTCTAATATTCTTTCTAAATGTACTGATGTTTCTAAAATTCAATATTTCCTTTAAATTTGGATACCTACTATATGAAAAGGTAACTCTTGATGGAAAAAGTTTTCCTATTTTGTCATCTCCACTGATAATGGGCCAAAATCTCATCACTGCCTCCCTTATTACGTCAGAAAATTGTGAGTATCTGGTGACAAAAAATATATTATCACCAGACCTCACTTCCCCTAGATCTGCAAAGCGGAAATCCAAATTTTCATTCATTTCATTCTGAAACTTTCTCCTTATTTCAGATGACTTCCCAAGGCCTAGCTCACATTCTACCCTACCTCTGGCCAATCTAATATTTTCTTCAGAATATCCCCTTCCTTTAAGTCTTTCTTCAAACTTATTAAATTCACTAAAAATCCTTTTGCTATCTGAAGTGTTTATTCCAATACGTTTAAATTCACCAAATGGTAAGGACTTAAGCAGATAATCACTATGCATACTGGATGCATGTAAAAAATTCTCAGCTGCTGTCTTCTTCTGAAATGGTTTATATTGTATTTTATTGTCTAAACTCAAATAAATCTCCACATCCAAGTACTGGATGCTTTTTCCCCCAATAGTGTAGGTGAAATCTAACCCCCAAGGATTTTCTTTGATCCCTGAGACAAATTTCCCAAAATCTTCTGGATTACCCCTACACAAGAACAACAAATCATCAATAAATCTCACATATTTTACCACCTTGTTCTTATAAAATTCTGAGGGATAAATGAAACAATTCTCAAAATGGGCCATAAACAAAATGCATATGAGGCGCAAATGCTGCCCCATCGCTGTGCCCTCCTTTTGCAAAAAATGTCTCCCTTCAAATTCAAAACAATTATGAGTTAGACAAAAATCCAACAAACTGAGAATAAAATAAGTTTTGGGTCCATCCCCCAACATTTTTTCCACTGCTTTTAAACCCTGGTGTCTATTAATGCTAGTGTATAAAGATTTTACATCCACACTAGTCCAATAAAAGTCATGTTCCCATTTGATGTCTCTTACTTTCATACACACTTCATTAGTATTTTTACATGTGACTGTACCCTTTCCAAATAACACTTTAACAAGGAATCCAAGAATATTCCAACATTTTGCAAATAACCTCCTTTGCCCGAAACAATGGGACGTCCCGGTGGGTTCCTAATGTCCTTATGTGTTTTGGGAATAATGAAAAATCTAGCAATCTTGGGATTTTTTACATACAATTTTCTAACATCAGCAGATGACAGGAAACCTAACCTCTCCTCTTTCAAGTAGTTCCAATAATTGTGAATTATATTCCTTAAACAAATTGGAAGACAATTCTATATATGTGTTTGTATCCATCAATAAATCCAAGGCTATAGAGTTGTATTTGTCCCTCGATAGAATCACCCAGTTCCCTCCCTTATCAGCCTGAGTGAACACATACTGATTATTTGCATTCTTTAAATCTAATAAAGCCTTCCACTCATTCCTACTTAAATTATATTTTTTCTTCCTTCTACAAAATTTTTTATGTTCCTCTTCCACAGTTTTTAACAGTGTTTTTTCAAACACATTAATAACCATGCTTCTCTTGGGTGGCATAAATTCACTTTTATATGGAGCAGTGGGCAGTTCGGATCAGTCGTCGGTACAGCAGAAGGGAAGAGGGCGCCGCTTTCAAAACAAGGGGAGAAGAAGATGATAACGTGGCAAGAGCAATTGAGTGTGAAAGAAGCGTTTCAAACCCAGACTGTGTGAATGTGGGCGAGTTGCAGCCCGTTTGTGGACCCAATATAATTTCTTATACAGACATTTGTGAAGGTGAGAGTTATAATATTTTGAATATCTCGGATATTGATATTTCCGAGTGCGCAAAACAAGTGTTGTTTAAAGGCATAAAATTTGTACCAGTATGTTTCCCTTCTTTGGCTGATGTTTCTTTAGAAATTAGGGAGTTTTGCAGGAAATTACATTTAAGAGAGTTTTTTTCTAATAATGATAGCATTTTTAATGTTGTTAATATGGAAGAGAATGACAATGATCTTGAAAATTTAGATTGTTTAGACAATTCTCTATTGAATATGACATTACATGAAAACGAATTGATAGACATTTATGCACAAGAAGAAGCGTGTGAAAATGAAGTGAGTTTTGCATTTAACACTGGTTATGGAAGACTGACAGTTCCTAAAGTACCATATAAAAGTGAATTTATGCCACCCAAGAGAAGCATGGTTATTAATGTGTTTGTAAAAACACTGTTAAAAACTGTGGAAGAGGAACATAAAAAATTTTGTAGAAGGAAGAAAAAATATAATTTAAGTAGGAATGAGTGGAAGGCTTTATTAGATTTAAAGAATGCAAATAATCAGTATGTGTTCACTCAGGCTGATAAGGGAGGGAACTGGGTGATTCTATCGAGGGACAAATACAACTCTATAGCCTTGGATTTATTGATGGATACAAACACATATATAGAATTGTCTTCCAATTTGTTTAAGGAATATAATTCACAATTATTGGAACTACTTGAAAGAGGAGAGAGGTTAGGTTTCCTGTCATCTGCTGATGTTAGAAAATTGTATGTAAAAAATCCCAAGATTGCTAGATTTTTCATTATTCCCAAAACTCATAAGGACATTAGGAACCCACCGGGACGTCCCATTGTTTCGGGCAAAGGAGGTTATTTGCAAAATGTTGGAATATTCTTGGATTCCTTGTTAAAGTGTTATTTGGAAAGGGTACAGTCACATGTAAAAAATACTAATGAAGTGTGTATGAAAGTAAGAGACATCAAATGGGAACATGACTTTTATTGGACTAGTGTGGATGTAAAATCTTTATACACTAGCATTAATAGACATCAGGGTTTAAAAGCAGTGGAAAAAATGTTGGGGGATGGACCCAAAACTTATTTTATTCTCAGTTTGTTGGATTTTTGTCTAACTCATAATTGTTTTGAATTTGAAGGGAGACATTTTTTGCAAAAGGAGGGCACAGCGATGGGGGCAGCATTTGCGCCCTCATATGCGATTTTGTTTATGGCCCATTTTGAGAATTGTTTCATTTATCCCTCAGAATTTTATAAGAACAAGGTGGTAAAATATGTGAGATTTATTGATGATTTGTTGTTCTTGTGTAGGGGTAATCCAGAAGATTTTGGGAAATTTGTCTCAGGGATCAAAGAAAATCCTTGGGGGTTAGATTTCACCTACACTATTGGGGGAAAAAGCATCCAGTACTTGGATGTGGAGATTTATTTGAGTTTAGACAATAAAATACAATATAAACCATTTCAGAAGAAGACAGCAGCTGAGAATTTTTTACATGCATCCAGTATGCATAGTGATTATCTGCTTAAGTCCTTACCATTTGGTGAATTTAAACGTATTGGAATAAACACTTCAGATAGCAAAAGGATTTTTAGTGAATTTAATAAGGTTGAAGAAAGACTTAAAGGATGGGGATATTCTGAAGAAAATATTAGATTGGCCAGAGGTAGGGTAGAATGTGAGCTAGGCCTTGGAAAGTCATCTGAAATAAGGAAAAAGTTTCGGAATGAAATGAATGAAAATTTGGATTTCCGCTTTGCAGATCTAGGGGAAGTGAGGTCTGGTGATAATATATTTTTTGTCACCAGATACTCACAATTTTCTGACGTAATAAGGGAGGCAGTGACGAGATTTTGGCCCATTATCAGTGGAGATAACAAAATAGGAAAACTTTTTCCATCAAGAGTTACCTTTTCATATAGTAGGTATCCAAATTTAAAGGAAATATTGAATTTTAGAAACATCAGTACATTTAGAAAGAATATTAGAAAGGGAACATTCAGATGTGGAAGTTGCAAGATTTGTAGTCGGGTCAAAAGTTTGGATGGTATTAAAATCAATGATGTTATGTATAGGGCCCTTGAATATTATGATTGCAACTCCACAGGGGTGGTATATATCATAGGATGTGGATGTGTGAAACAGAAGTGGTACATAGGTCAAACAACAAGAAAGGTGAAGCTTAGGATTCTTGAACATCTAGGTGATATAAAACATAAAAGAATGGAAAGCCCTGTAGCAAAACATTTTTGTGAAGAACATAAGGGGGTCCCAGAGGGATTTGTATTTTGTGTATTGGGCAGGCCTAATGTATTTGGAAATGAAACTGTATTTCGTGAAAAATTGTTTCAAATGGAATCTAGGTTTATTCTTAATTACAAAACCTTGTTTCCTAATGGAATGAACATGGAAATTTAAATCCAGTGTTTCCATATATTTCTCAGAAATAATGAATGTCATAGAAAGAATTCAGTGATAAATATATGTAGTGTGAATTTTGTAATAATAACATTTGTTTTAATAACAAAATAATAACATTTATAAATGTAATGATTTATTAATATTATTTACATAAAAGTATTTATTTAAAAACATAAAAGGTTATGTACAAGAATGCAAACATATTTGTATAAAAATGTTCATATACATTTAATGAAGTCAGAAATCATGAAAGTAAGTGAAGTCAGAAAATTTTCTTAGATGTAATTATATGGTTGGGTTAACAATTCAAGTTAATTAAATTATTGAATAAAGGTTGGTGCACTAACAATGTAATTAGATGTAATATAAAAAGGGTGGTGTTTGATTTTGTAAAATGTATTCCAGGAGAAGGCGAAGGCCGAGGTACCAGAATTAAAAGAGTTTCATCAAACGTATCAGTGATTGTGTTCCTGTTTTGTATACCAAGTGATTTTTGGAGTATTGAAGGAGTGGAGGTGTTGTATTCAGAAATACACAAAAGGACTCATAGTGTAGTCATTTAATTGGCCAGAGGGCTCATTAGATAGTTTTCTATTTTTTTTCTCCTGTGCCACTATAACGTTTGCACATTTGTGTGGGTTAGCGGTTCCTTGTACAGTAGCAAACATGTAGAAAGCAGATTTTTCACTGTAGAATGGTCCATAAAACTGCAACTTGTAAAGCAACAATACAGAGCAAATACCTTGAATGCCAACAAGCTTAGAACAGCTTAGAGACTGTAGCTATTGACCCGAGAGGTGCACCATGGGAAACAAGGGTTGAATATAGAGTTGTACTGGTAAGTAATACTGGAAGCTTGTAAAAACCCTGGGTTAAATTATATGATTTCCATTATGCCTGTATTAAAGCTTAGATCTGCTAAGTTATAGATAGGGCTTCAATTGTAAATATGTTCCACTATAAAAGTTAAAAGAACATTTATTTGAACAAAAAAGAAAAATGGTCTTTAATTGTTTTTTAAAAAAAAATTTTTAGAAAGTCTTTTAAAAGACTTTTTTATAATTGTCAACTAGATGGTGCTATTTACTTATATATTAACATATTTTAAAGTCAATTTTCTAGTTTGTTTGTTTGTTTGTGTCTTTTGGCTTTTCCCGGTTAGGGGTCACCACAGCGGAACTCCTGTCCGCTAATGATTGGTAATTGATTTTTACGTGCCGAGTTACCAGCCCTAATGCACAACCTTCAAAGAAGGTACGCCCATTCACGCATGTCTCCACGCAGAAGACGCTCTAGCTGAGAATCGAACCGGACAGAGTATGTGTATTAAATATATGTATAGGTTTTATAAGTAAGAGTTTTATATATGTGTGAATTTTTTTATAGTTTATATACATATTTATATGATATGTATTGAATATATTTATAAATGTAATGCACATTGCACTTTATATTACTATTAGGTGGGACTGTGTTAGGGAAGTTTGATGTTTGAGGCAAATTATATTGGATTACAATTATAATTATTAATTGGGATTTATTGTGTGCATTCATTGGGTGGAATCAACTGTAGAATTGATATTTAAATGAAGGTGGTGCTGTGTTTAGCTTATCTGAAGAAGTTGGTAATGAAAACGCATCTGATTTTAACGTTAATGTGTATTTTGTGTTTCACTGGCCCAATGCTTCCTGGAATTCATCAATTTCAATGCCCTGCACCAGCTCATTCTTATCCCCACTAGTGGAAGCAATATCCTTGAACTTGTTATTACTAACAGGGGTAATCGCTGCACTACACCAATAGTCATTTCCTCCCTGGTTAAATCTGACCACAATCTAATCACCATGGAAATACACATCTCACCCACACCCTCCGCAAAACTAGCCACCATGAAAAACTTTGCCAAAGCTGACTTTGGGCTTCTAAAAACAGAGGTGGCTAACTTCATGGCACACATGTCAATGGAAAATAAGTGCATGACTGCCAAATCATACACCAATGCACTGTACGAATATGCACATAAATGCATGGAACTAGCCATAGCCAACAGGACCAAAACACTCTCCTCCAAAAAAAAAGGAAGCCAATCTGGTGGTCTCCTGCCATTAATAAACTGTACAACAGAAGGAAGAAACTGTTGCAGAAAAAGGTGAAGTCCCAAGATTGGAAAAAAAATCCTTATTAGCCTCAACAAAAAGTTGAGATCCCTCATAAAAAGTTGAGATCCCTCATCAAAACCTCTAAAGCCAGCTATGAAGACAGAATTGCAGCAGACACTAAAAACAATCTCAAAGTCTTCTATAGTTATATCAAGGATCTCCATGGCAATACCAAGGTTTGCTCTGAGTTACTGCACAATGGTACCTCTTATACTGAGCCAACAGATATTGCCAACATACTGGTCGACAGATTCTGTGCCAACTTTGCTCCTCTCTTGCCCCCAAAGGACCAATCACAATACAGGAGGAATGCCAGGCACTCAGCATTACTGCAGCACAGGTTAAAGCTGCATTGCCTAAGGCCAAGAATGCAGCTTCCATGGGATCTGACAATATTCCTGGATGTGTTCTACAGGAACTACAAAGTGAACTGGCATCACAGCTGTGTGCCCTGTTCAGCCACAGCCTCACCTCAAGTTTTGTCCCTGCCAAGTGGCACACTGCTACAGTCATCCTTCTCCATAAAGGGGGGAGTGACTACAGACCCTGGGAATTATAGCCCCATTAGCTTGATGAGTGTGATATGTAAGGCTATGGTGTGCATCATCATGGACCTAATTAACAAGGATATAGGGAATCTCCAAACTCTTGCTCCCATGCAATTTGGTTTTGTGAAAGGTAGATCATGCCTGCTCAGCCTGGTTGACTTCTTTGAGTCAGTCATCAGAGCTGCGGATGAGGGCAAGGCAGTTCATACAGCCTACCTTGATCTGGCCAAGGCCTTTGATACCATTCCCCACTCAGGAATTATTGATAAACTCACCAAACTAGGCATTAACCCCTATATCACTAGGTGAGTTGCAAATTGGCTCACAAATAGAACCCACAGTGTGAAAGTGGCAGACTCCAAGTCAGCCTGCCAACCAGTCACGAGTGAAGTCCCACAGGGATCGGTCCTGGATCCTCTCCTGTTTTCCATCTACTTCTCAGAAGTCCAGGCCAACATGGAGGGACTCTGGCTGACCATGTTTACAGATGACTGCAAGCCGGGAGCCATAATTAACTCCCCAAGTGATGTAGACATCCTACAGAAAGGCTTCACTGAGACCAATGACTGGTATTGAAAACATGGCCTTAAGCCTAATGCCAAAAAATGCATCAGCACCCCCTTTGGGAAAAACTCAGTTCCCACTAATTACCACATTGATGGGAGCCCACTGAACACTGAAGGCATTATAAGAGACCTGGGGACACCGGTTGACAGCAACCTCTCCTTCGACCACCACATTGCCACTGTGGTCAGGAAGTCCTTCTATGTGGCACATCTCATTACCAAGAGTTTTACATCCAGGAAGAAAGGTCATCATCGCTCTCTCTACTCTTCCCTCATTAGACCAATCATTGAGTATAATGCCCCATTTGGCATGTACCTCACTAGACACATGCAACAGCTGGAAAGGCCACAAAAGTATCTCACAAAGAGGATCGTAGGCCTTAAACACATGTCCTACATGGACAGACTCAAAAAACTCCAGCTATTCTCTGTCTCATATCGACTACTAAGAGGCGATCTCTGCTTGACTTACAAAGCCATGTCTGACTCAGCTCTGCTAGAAATGCTACAACCAAAGAAATCCCAATCCCTCTGCACCACACACTCCAGAGACCTCAACCTCATTACCACAATCAACAGAACATGCTGGAGGGACAGGTTCATAACCCAGAGACTTCCCATGCTCTGGAATAGACTCCCCATACATGTCAAGCAGATCATCTCACTGGCCCTCTTCAAGAGAAATCTTGATGAGTGGATGGGAAATAGAAAGTTCACCCCGGGGATCACTGCAGTGGCTCTGCTTGATAGAGGCACTGGGAACTAACGTCAGGCAGCATGATGCCAGGGCACTTCTATGGGCTAGGCTTGTAAAGGCTCCAGGGCCATTAGCCTAGTACACACCTATGAACCTATGAACCTATAATGGGGCTAATTAGGTCAAGAAATGCCAACTTTGAGGTTAATATAGCCACCCAGGTGAAAGATAACCATGAAGCCTTCTTCAGCTATGTCATATTCCTCAAGGACAGCACACAGCAATGTGCTGAACTGGTGGTTAATGGGTTGTTAATAATGCCACATTCACCTGTCCTGGCAATATAGTCAACCTGTTAGTGGGCAAGTTCATTTCCAACTACCCCCCCCTCACCCCAACCATCCCCCCAAAAAATACTCTCAGACATAACCACTCCAAAATAACCCCTCCAACTATAACTAGGGAGCATGTACTAGCTGTGCTCACTACAGCCAAGAACACAGTCAGAATGAGCCCTTATAACATCTCAGGATACCTCCTGAATGATTTATCAGGAATCATTATTTGACAATAGTCTTAAAACAGGCTTTGTGCTATGTGATTGGAGGACTGCGACAGTCATCCCCTTCATAAGGGATGACCTTCATCAGATCCTGGAAACTACAGGCCCATTAGTCTAACTAGTCGCATTTGCAAAGCCATAGAAAAAATTATCATGGAAATTATCAACATGGACATGAGACCTCTAGACACTGGAGGCATCCTAGTTTGGCTTTGTCAAAAGAAGGCAAGCTTACTGAATCTGGTGGACTTCTTTGAAAAGGTCACTATAGCAATGAATGAGAGGGAAACAGCGCATACTGCCTACCTAGATCTGGTATAGCATTCGGTATAATACCATACTCAGGCATTGTTAACAAACTTCTGGCACTCAGTATAAACCCTTTATAACATACTGAGTAGCTAGCTACCTTACTGATAGGGCCCAGGAGGTTAGAATTGGTGAGATCATCTCCACAAAGAGGCTGGTCACTAGTGGAGTCTGATTGGGCTCTTTGCTAGGCCCACTCCTCATTGGCTTCTACTTCTCAAATGTCAAAGTGCATGTCAAAGGCCTTTAGCTAACCAAGTTTGCAGATGGTTACAAATTGGGAGCAGTCACTGAATACCCTCGAGATGAGACTATCCTCCAGGAAAGTCTACCACAGACAAACACTTGGTGCCTGAGCCATGACTTAAAGCTCAATACCAAGTAATGCATTATCGTACCTTTTAGAAAGTCAGCAACCCCAGGTAACTATGTCATCCAAAAATCATCCGTAAAAGGTGATTCACTAGTCAGGAATCTGGGACCTCCTGTAGATAATAAACTAACGTTTGACCAACATGTGTACAAGATAGTAAGAAAATCCTTCCATATTGCTCAACTTATAAGCAAGGGTATGGCATGTAGGTCCAGACAGGTCATCATACTACTATACTCGGCCCTCTTCAGACCCATCATAGAGTATAATACCCCTTTCAGTATGTACCTGACCAGGCAGATGCAGCAACTGGAATGTCCACAAAGGTTCATTACAAAAAGAATTCTTCTTTTGGCTTTTCCCAGTTAGGGGTCACCACAGCGGAACATCTGTCTGCTCATGATTGGCAGTGGAGTATTACAGTGTCGAGTTGCCAGCCCAGCACCCAACCTTCCACAGAAGGCACACACTCAGGGTCAATTTAGAGTGTCGAATCTATGTCTTTGGGAGGAAACCAGAGTACCCGGAGAAAACCCACACGACCACAGGGAGGACATGCAGACTCCACACAGAAGGCACCCCAGCCAGGGATCAAACCAGAGAACCTCTTGCTGTGAGGCAACAACGCTAACCTCTGCACCACCGTAGCCACCCTTCATTACTAAAGGAATACAGGGAATAAACACAATGTCCTACACTGATTGCCTCAAAGCCTTGTCTCTTTACTCGGTATCATACAGACTTCTCAGAGGTGATCTTTACATGGCATACAAGGCATCCATGAACTCTGTTTTAATGAACCTCTTGTACATCCACAAAACAAACAACCTCAGAACTACTAGATTAAAAGAACTAAATCTTGCTTGCGATATAAATAGGACATAGAGAGACAGATAGCTTTCTCAGAACCTATAAAAAAGGATAAAAGAAAAGATCTGATAAATTGGAGGCCTATAACACTGTCAAATGTCAAGTGTAAAATATGTATGATAATGCTACAAAGGAGCAAAGGAAGTAATGTATGCGGTAGTAGGAGAAGGGATTAGTGGTATAAATGGAAGGGGATGAAAGAAATCTTAATTATAGTGAAAGAATAGTAAAGATTATACTGAAAGAAAATAAAGAAGTAAGACTGATAGCCTGTGACATCGCTAAAGTCTTAGATAAGGTGAGCCATGAAGCAATGTGACAGATTTTAGAGGCATATGTTATAGGAGATATTAATGTAATAAAGAAATGTTATCAAACGTCATACATTCAAGTTGTGATAAATGGATAGAAAAATAACTATCAAGAGGGGAACAAACTGTATTTGTATTAGTAATGAATGCAGTACTAGAGATATGTATGAACAAAATGACGAGGGCAAAATGGGAGACGGTAGGAAACATTATATTACCAACCTATATGACATCTGCTGATGATTTAGTTCTAATAACAAAAGGAAGGGATTGATAAGTGAGGTTGTACTAAGGATCAGGAAGCTGTTTAAAAAGCTGGCCTGCAGTTAAACAAAATGAAGTGCAAGGGATCCGGTGAAATAAAAAAGTAAATGGAATATATTTCACAAGAACGGAAATAAAGATTCTAGGAGTGGGTAGGTGTGAAAGTGTACAAGTAAATGGAAGGAGACAGATAATGGAACAAATAAAAATGTTAGCTTGATGGAAAAGTTTTTATTTATCATTTCAGAAAAAGACATATGTAGCATATGTGGGGTAATATGTATTTTTCCCCATTGAAATAGAAAAATAGTTATTAGAGATTTGTTAGCTTCTTTAGGGGCTCAAGGCTGAACCCAGTGAGAAGAGGGCTCATTTATAAAAATAAATAAATAAATAAATACAATTAAAAAAAATCCAGTGGTGCATTTATCATCTATGTATTTATTTTGGATAGTGAGAAAGGTAAAAGAAAGGAATAAGATGTTATATGAAAGTACAAAAATATATAGGAAGAAACCACACCAACCATGGGTAAAACCTGATATACCTACACCTAGTCATGTTTTATTGCTTAATGAATAAAGGTTGTAATTTGAGGCTATTGATGTATATCCTTTACACATGTACATTACTACACTTACAGATATTATTCATAGGACACAGCAGGATTGCTGCACATCAATGAATTTTATATAACTGCATGTAACTGAATGTAAACTCGTGTTTGTTTTTAATGTTGATAAGTATTTTTAAATGTTATAAACTATTACACAATTGCTTTTTATCCAAAAAGCATTTGTATTGTTGTATTTTGCACGTTCCACTGTAAGTCTACTTTTTATGATATATGCTTACTATGTTTGTTTGTGTCTTTCGGCTTTTCCCGGTTAGGGGTCGCCACAGCGGAACTCCGGTCCGCTAATGATTGGCAGTAGAGTTTTGCTTACTATACTGTATAAAATTATTTGCAGTGTACATTTTGTTATTTTTCTCAGCTGTAGCAGAAGAAAAAAGGCCTTGTTAAGAAACAAACATAAATATAAAGCATAGCTGCATCTTTCTGATTCACAATCATTGGTCTTCGTGTATTCTTGAGCTAGTTTGAACCAATGTGTTGAAGCATTTTTTCCACAAGAAAACTGCACAATAATGTCGATATAGCATGCAGGGGCATTATAAATATCATTATACTATATGCATCAAGAACAGGACTTATGAATTACATTGTATTCTTTATTTTAGGCTCTTTACTGCAGATGTCATATCTACCAATCAGGCAAAGCCGAGTTACAGTCAGGAGATACAAATTATGCGAAGAGAATGGTATTTGCAATAAGGAAATGTAGTTGTTCAGCATTACCATGGTTGTCTGTGATTTTGCATGTTACACTAATGCCATCTGGTGTTTAACTGTGTGACTACATAATCTGCATACCAAGCTAATCTGAAATGAGATTTATACACTCCATAAAAAGATGACAATATATTTTATTGGACAGATGTAGAGGCAAGAGAAAGAAAACAAATAACGGATAGTTTGTGCTTTAAATACCATGAAGTCCCATCATCAGTCTAAGTTCTGGTAAAGGAATCTGCTTCTGTTTTCTTTCGCAAAATTGGTAAGGACAATTCAGCCACAATTCCAGATGCACAGATATCCATTCTGGACCATGACACTAGTGTGCAAATGTTTCATGAACAGAACTGCTCATGCTGCAGTACATAATTTGTAGTTAGCTCTGGGAAATGTACAGCATACGGACATGTACAATATATATTGTACATTCCTATGGCACACAGCATGCTTTTAGATGTGGACCATCAGCTGAATAGGATGTGTGAACAGCCGGGCAGCCTGTGTGCCCAGCATAAAGGCAGATTGTGCAGTGCATGTTGTGGAAGGGTGAAACTTAAATATTCAGTAGGGAAGTAGTGAAAGCCCATGGAACTGAGTGTAGGATGCACAGAATGTCAGTCAGTGCTTGCAGAGTTTGCAAATGCATGTGATAATTGGGGTTATGATCAGAACACAAAACACATACACGAGCACGTGCATGCACACACATACACACTCACACACGGAATGAAGTTTTCACACATAGATGGTAGTGAAAGCCCATGGAACTGAGTGTAGGATGCACAGAATATCAGTCCGCAGTTACAGAGTCTGCAAATACACATGATAATTGGGATTATGATCAGATCACAAAACACTATGAAGATATGAAGGTAGAATTACAACAGACACTAAAAACAACCACAAAGCCTTCTATAGTTATATCAAGAATCTCCACAGCAATACCCAGATTTGCTCTGAGTTACTGCACAATGGTACCTCCTATACTAAGCCAACAGATATTGCCAACATACTGGCAGACAGAATCAGTGCCAACTTTACTCCCCCCCCCTCCTAAAGGACCAATCACAATACCAGACGAATGCCAGGCACTCAGCATTACTGCAGCACAGGTTAAAGCTGCACTGTCCAAGGCCAAGAATACAGCTTCCATGGGACCCGACAATATCCCTGGCTGTGTTCTACATGAATTACAAAGTGAACTGGCACCACATCTGTGTGCCCTGTTCAATCACAGCCTCACCTCAGGCTTTGTCCCTACAGAATGGCGCACTGCTACAGTCATCCCTCTCCAGAAAGGAGGAGCAACTACAGACCTTCGAAATTATCACCCCATTAGCCTGATAAGTCTGACATGTAAAGCTATGGAGCGCATCATCATGGACCTATTTAACAAGGATACAGGGAATCTCTAAACTCTAGATCGCACTCAATTTGGTTTCGTGAAAGGTAGATTATGCCTGCTCAACCTGGTTGACTTCCTTGAGTCAGTCACCTGAGCTGTGGATGAGGGTAAGGCAGTTCATACAGCCTACCTCGATCTGGCCAAAGCCTTTGATACCATTCCTCACTCAGGAATTATTGATAAACTCACCAAACTAGGCATCAACCCCTATATCATTAGGTGGGTTGCAAACTGGCACACAGATAGAACCACAATGTGAATGTAGCGGAATCCAAGTCAGACTGCTGACCAGTCATGAGTGGAGTCCCACAGAGATCGGTCCCGGGTCCACTCCTGTTTAGGCACCTATTTCTCAGAAGTCCAGGCCAACACAGAGGGACTTTGGCCGACCAAGTCCACAGACCGCAGACGACTGCAAGCTGGGAGCCATTATTAACTCCCCAAGCAATGCAGACATCCTACAGAAAGGCCTCACTGAGACCAATGACCGGTGTCAAAACCATGGCCTTAAGCTTAATGCCAAAAAATGCGTCGTCATCCCCTTTGGGAAAAACTCAGGTCCTACTAATTACCACACACTAAATACTGAAGGTGTTATAAGAGATCTGGGGACACAGGTTACTAGCAACCTCTCCTTCAACCACCACATTGCCACTGTGGTGAGAAAGTCCTTCTATGTAGCACATCTCATTACCAAGGGTTTTGCATCCAGGAAGAAAGGTCATCATTCCTCTCTACTCTTCCCTCATTAGACCATTCATAGAATATAATGCCCCATTTTGCATGTACCTCACTAGACACCTGTAACAGCTAGAGAGGCCACAAAAGTACCTCACATAGAGGATCCTAGGCCTTAAACCCATGTCCACATGGACAGACTCAAAAAACTCCAGCTATTATCTGCTTCATATCGTCTACTAAGAGGCAATCACTGCTTGACTTACAAAGCCCTGTCTGACCCAGGTCTGTTAGAAATGCTACATCTAAAGAAATCCCAATCCCTCCACACCACATGCTCCAGAGACCTCAACCTCATTACCACAATCAGCAGAACATGCTGGAGAGACAAATTCATAACCCAGAGACTGCCCATGCTCTGGAATAGACTTCTCATACATGTCAAGCAGAGCACCTCACTGGCCCTCTTCAAGAGAAATCTTGATGAGTGGATGAGAAATAGAAAGTTCACCCCGAGGATCACTCCAGTGGCTGTAATTGGTAGAGGCACTGGGAACTAATGTCAGGCGGCACAATGCCAGGGCACTTCTATGGGCTAGGCTTGTAAAGGCTCCAAGGCCATTAGCCTAGTACACATCTATGAACCTATGAACATACACATGCATGTGCATGCACACACATACACACTCACACACACAGACCTAAGATCTCACATGTGTGAATGGCTGTATGCCCTTGCATGTCCTGCAATGTTTGTGTTTGCTAATGCAGAAAAAGTTACACCATTATGCCATACATAGTACACAGCAGATGGCTACCCATTTCATAAAATGTGATATGACTTACAACTTATTATCGATTCATACATACTAGGGGCTGTTTTGCATCTCATTAGGTACTGGTTCTCCAAGTGCCTAATCATGGCATTATTATTTTACAAGGCCCTGTTCATAGCTTTATAGATGATTACTAGGCTAATGGCACAAGAGCCTTTACAAGCCTAGCCAGTGATACCCAGGATATGACAATATTATATCTTGATTCCCCAGATATAGGATGGGGTAGTGTCAGGGTAGTGGGCCTTTGGGTTTTGGAACCCTGAGTCATTTTATGAACTGCTTCTGTTCATAAGGGACAAGGGCAGTTCCCCAGGAATGACTTTACAGTTCCCTATCCATTTGTACAAATTGTTTTTGAAGAGAGGACAGGCTTCATTTTACGAAGATAGGAAGTTTATTCCATTAACAAGGTAGCCTTTAGGATATGAATCTCTCTCTCTCTCTCTCCCCAGCAATTCTGTTGCAGTCGCAAATAAGGTTCAGATCCATGGAATGCATAACCCTCGTATAATTTTTCTTGCAAATATGTATCATTTTCATCAGGGCTGGATCGGAGAATACTTTGTAGGTCAGGCATAAGTCACCTCTCAATAAATGATACGAGAAGGAGTAAAGTGATAAGGCCTTTAATTGGTCCATATAAGCCATGTGTCATGTTTTGAATTTTTTTTTTGAGAAACATCTGGGGCCACTTCAGTTGGTGTAAGTGCCTGGTTAAGTACATGCAGAAGGGAGTACTGTACTCAGTGATGGCCTGATGAAGGATGACTACAATGACACTATGACTTCCTTTGACCTTGATGTCATGCCTTTACTTATAAGGTAAGCCACACAGAATGATTTCCTCTGTAATGTATATGTTTAGGTTACAATCTATCACTGTTCCTAGGTCCCTCATTACTGAGTCTACTTTTAGGGATGTGCTATCGATGTTATAATTTGCAAGGATATCTGATTTACCAAAGAGTGCAATTATGCATTTTTGTAGCATAGACCATGGTTTTGGCACCTGTCATTTGTCAATTTTAGGCCTGTTTGTAGGATGTAAGCATCATTTGGGGATTCGATTATTGCTCCCAGCTTACAGTCATTGGCAAACTTGGTGAGTCAGTGGCCTCCAACATTGGCCTTCACTTCAGAGAAGTATATGCCAAATAAGAGGAGCCATAACACTGATCCCTGTGAGACACTGCTAGTAACAGGTATCTCATTGGAAGTGGATTTGCCTATCTGGACAACATGTGTCCTGTCAGTGAGCCAGTTTGTTGTCCACCTGATGATGATGTAGATTTTATGCCTAACATAGTAAGTTTATCTATGATTCCCAAGTGGGAGATTGAGTCAAAAGCTTTGGCCAGATCTAGATAAGCAGTATGTACTATTTTACTCTCATTCATTGTCCTGGTGGCTTTCTCGAAGAAGTCCACCAGACTGACCAGTTAAGCTCTCCCTTTGACAAAGACAAATGGGATCTGGTCCAGTGTTTGGAGATTAGCTATCTCATTATTGATCAGGTCCATGATAATTTTCTCTGTGGCCTTGCAGATAAGACTGGTCAAGCTTATGGGTCTGTAGTTCCCTGGGTCAGTTGATGCCCCCCCCCCCCTTGTACAGAGGGATGACTGTTGCAGTCCTCCATTCCTCTGGGACAAAGCCTGTCTGTAGGCTGTGGTTAAAGAGGATTTCTAGTGGCCCTGTTGTTGGTACCCATAGAGGCTGTGTTTCTGGTTTTAGTGAGAACAGTAAGGACCTGTTCCCTCATAATGACTGGTAGGGGATGGTTGCAGGTATTACTTTGGTTGTTGTAAGAGGTGATGGGGTGAGAAGGTTGAACTGAACTTGTTAGCCAGCAGGTTTGTTATAGTTAGAGGCTAGCTGTAAGCATTGCTATTCATGATTAACTCTGCACATTGTTGAGTGTTTCACCTGAGGTTATGAACATAACTAAAAAAGCATTCTGGTTATCTTTCACCTGGGAGGCTATCTTTGCCTAGTAGTTTGCTTTGGCAGATTTGACATGCTCTCTGATTTGTTTGTTTAGACTAGTGAGAGTCTTTTTGAACTGTTTTGTCTGTTCCTTTTTTACTTTAAAGAGGATTCTTTTCCTTTTGTTGAATAACCTGTTTATGCTAGGGGTCCATCAGGGTGGTTTATTTTTGCCAGTAATCATAGGTTTGACTCAGACAGGTACTGCCTCCTCTATGCTGCTATGAATGTGATTCTACAGTGTCTTTTTGTACAGCACAGAGTAAACCTCAGTGCCATCCAGGTTTGAAGGGGCTTAATTGGCCTAGTTCTTAACAATTTTGGAGTTTGATGGAGGTTCTAGGCTAGTTGTAATGCAAAAGGAGATAATTTGTGGTCAGATCTTAACAGGGAGGAGTTTGTGAGTACCAAATCTGGGATATTTGTACCCCTATCTGGGAAGCTTACTCATTGCTCCAGGGTGTTTGTGCCAATTAAGTCTCTGAGCCTCTAAGCAAATGAATTAAGGGTTGTATAAGACTCACAGTTTATGCAGGGGTGGTTGAGGTCACCCATAAGTATGGTGTTAGGCTGAATGTTAAGAGATTCCAATAGGTTTAGGTAGGATACATGGTTTTCCAGACTCATGTTAGGGGATCTGTAGCTAGCAAGGATATGATATGGTGTTGCACCTATAGTTAGTTAGGCATGGAGCAGCTCAAATTAGTCATGTTGTTGGACCAGTCTAGAGTAGTACTTGTCCTTTATAAACACTAAGACACCTCCTCCCTTTGTTGTATCCTGAGCTGAGGGGGATCAAAATGTATGAAAGGCGTTATAGCCTTTGGTAGCTGGGATGCGTTTCATGGACCATGAAGCACATTTCCATGACTGCACATATGTCTGCATTCTTCAGGGTGAGTAGTGCTTCCAGGGAGTGCATTTCTTTTACTTAAACTCCTAGCATTGAGCAGCAGTACCTTTAGGTGGTCATGAGTGATTTTTCTTATGTTGAAGGGTTTACCAATTTGGCACAGCCTAAGAAAGGCACTATGGAGACAGATAAAGTTTATGCGAATATCCAGAAGCCAAGTGGTAACAAGTGCAAACCATCGGGTCTGTTGATCATGTCTACCCAGGCTGACAGGTATTGGATCCCATTGTTCTGACACCAGAAACTAAGCCAGTTGTTGAAGGCATCATCATTGGTGAAGGTAGGATGCTACTTGCGGCTAGATTCATACCCACCTGGAAGACATATTTACAGAGCTCCATAATGTCTCTCTTCATAAAGTCCGATGAGGTATGTGAAAAAACAAAATGCTGCCAGTCTAGCTAGATGGAATTTTGTACATAATTCTGTGTCATTTGTGAATATTAATATGATTTTCATAGAAATGTAACAGAAGGAAATACTGCCAGCCCAGCTATCTGGAATTTTGTAAATAATCATATGTCATTTGTGAATATCAACATGATTTATATGCTTGCCTTACAAATGTAAGGGAACTATATGTTATTTGTATATTAAACTACTGGTACAGAAGTGTGTGTTGAACAGGGTTTTTACAGTACTCAGCTTCAAGGATGTGTCCACAGCATACCCTGTTGGAACATAGAAGATTAACTTACAAAACTTCAAGATTATAAATTGAAATTAAGTGATTTACGATTGTGCTATAAAAGTTTGTTTCAATGCAGCAAGCAGACTCAATGTCTAATGCTAGAAGTTTTTCTATTGTCTTAAAAGAAAAGTAATTACTAGGATTAAAATGTAAAATGTTTTATTGCTTTATGACTTCCTAGCAACAGCAAAGTTCTGAGAGATATGTGTTTCTCACATAGAAATGTTAAAATTCTTTTAGTTTCTGTTTTAGCCTGGGAACTGATGTCAGGTGAAAAAGAGTGATGTCATCCAAGCTAACCCAGTAATAATGTTTGATATTAATTTAAGAACTCTTTGAGAGAGAAACTGAGCATTTTGTATTTGTCTTTGGATGTGACAACATCCACTCATCATCATCATCACCATCTGCACTTGCTTTGCTCTGTAAGTAATATTTATAGCATGTTATCTCATTTAGATATAGATTGAAATATAGTAATGTTAAATAAAATCAAGAATTCAATACACAGGAGGTTCAGATTCAAAAGTTTACTAGTGTACACCAGAAGGCAAAAAACGTACAAGTACAGAATTTTGTCTAACATGAAAGAGGAAGCATACAATTTTATATAGGTTTAACATTCAAGCTGTGCCCACCTTACTGACGTGGTATGTCACAGGGCATCTACATCACTTTAGCTTACAGTCCTCTATTCATAAAAACTGCTGATGCTGTATATTTTAAAAAAGTTTTCCTCTGGTAACAATATGGCCTTGCTATCCACCTGGTCAGACATAATGTCTTTCTGTAAAGTTACTTCTTCAAGGTTTCATATCAGTTCGAATACAATAGCAGATTCAGTCTTTTAATACACATCTTTGTTCTCTGTTACACTTTCCCACCAGCTGCATGCTATCTCAGTAATACATATTCAAGGCCAAATCATCCCAGCAGGAAAGAGCAGAAGATTTCATTATTTCACACATTTAATTTCCTGACCCAGCAGATAATCACTTGTGAAAAGCATAAACATTAAAACTTGCTAAGCTAGCATCTGCCAGGGTCGAAGGTCAGCTTGCTTCAAGCCACACTGCAGTTTGAAAACTACTTTACATTTAAACATGAATTAATCCTCTCTGCTATGTGATTAATAGAATAAAATGCATTATATACTACTTTGCTTTTAAACTAGCATTTCTCATATATTCAAATACACATTTTTCTAACAAGTAAAGATTTGTTTAGATGTTTCCTGTATTTACTTGAGACTGTCCCGCAATGGTGTTGTGACAAAACAAAATGATGCCAGGCCAGCTAGCTGGATTTTGTAAATAATTATATGTCACTTTAAAATATTAATATGATTTATATAGAAATGTGACACTGCCACCCCAGCTATCTGGAATTCTGTAAATAATCATATCTCATTTGTGAATATTAATATGATCCATAGGCTTGTCTTACAAATGTAAGAGGACTATATGTTATCAGTACATTAAACTACTGTTGCAGAACTGTGTGTTGAACTGTATGTTCTGTACTGAGCTTCAAGAATGTAACCACAGTGTACCCTACTGGAAAAGAACAGAAATGTATATAAACAATATTAATTGTAGAAGTTGGAATATACAGAGTCAACTTGCAAAACTTCAAGAGAATAAGTTAAAAGTGTTTTACAATGTGCTATAAAAGTTAGTTTCAAGGCAGCAAAGAGACAGAATGTCTTGAACAAGGAGTTTCTTTCTATTGTCTTGAAACAGAAATAATTACTAGGTTTAAAACGTAAAAGTGTTGAACTGTTTTATGACTTCTAGTTCTAGGCACATCTGAGAGAGATGTTGGTTTCTGTTAGCCTGATAACTGAAGGCAGGTGATAAATAGTGTTGTCATCCAGCTAACCCAGCAGTAATGTGTATTATTAATTTAAGAACACATTCAGAGGTACCACCAAGGATCGAAGCCCAGCTGCTGAAGTGCCAAAACACAACTTTAATGAAAACACATATAGATCTCACATTAACATCTCCTACACAATACGTTTCCATTTCAAATTACTTCTTCAGATGCGGACTGTTAAAACCTTATCTATTATTAATTTAAGAACTATACAGTGAGTCAGGTGCATTGTGTATCTTGTCTTGGATCTAGAAACATTCATTTGGCACTTCTCATCTGCATTTGCCTTGCTCTGTAAGTTAGTTATTTAGGGCAGAGTATATTTTAGATATAGATAGGAATATAGTAAAGATTAGATGTTTTCTGAATTTATGTGAGACTGTCCTGCAATGTTGTTTTAAAATATTTGATTCTAAACTCTGTAGCCACTGTGTAGAGTTATTGAGTATTGTCTTGTTCTTTTATTATTTATTATTAAATATATTTAAACCTTTTAATTGTGGCTGGTTTCTTTAGAGATATTTAAGATCTTAGCGTACTTGCATATGTATTTGGTGACGCTGTACAGGACAATCTTAAACAGCCTTGCAAGTCTTGATCACACTTACCATTTGGGTAATAGTAACATCACACAGTAGGATTGGTCACCCTTTAGGAAGGGCCTTAAGAGCTCATTTGTGGCAGTGTGTGAGTTTGTAAACAAATCAAATCTCAAAGTGTGTGTGTCAGCTACTTGAGCAGGGACATGAAGCACTGTTTGCACAGTGAGGGTGCTGGAGGTTTTGGCATTACCACTTGGCTGAGATCTTAAGCCTATAGCTGTGCCAGTGGGGAGTGTTACTGGGGATCTGAAGAGAGAGGGAGGAAACCAGCCCCAGACTGACTGTTATCTCTGTGTGCTCTTAAGGGAAATTGTACTTTACTGTATGTGTACTTGTCATCCTCCCAATGTGTACATCCCTCACTGGTGCTAGCAGTGAAGATTGAGGTTCCTTGATTACTGGGCCAGTGCAGGTGCGTCACAGTTGTTTTAAAATATTTCCTGTTATTTTGAACTCTGAAGTAACTGTGTCTGTGTACTGAGTATTATCTTGTTCTTTTATTATTTATTATTAAATATATTTAAACCTATCTTTGTGGTTGATATTTGTGAGACATATTTAAGCTCTTAAAGTACTTACATATGTATTTGGTGACACTGTATAGGCCACTCCTAAATAGCCTTGCAAGTCTTGGTCAAAACTACTATTTGGATTTATAGTAACATTACACAGTAAGATTGGACACCCTATGCTAAGGGCCTTAAAGTAGCTGATAAAGAGAGGTTGGTGGCAATGATAACTACCTTATAGTCTGGGCAAAAGGGAGCATAGCTAGTAAACCTGTGTCAGCCTTTTTCAGGTGTGTGTGTGTGTGTGTGTGTGTGTGTGTGTGTGTGTGTGTGTGTGTGTGTGTGTGTGTGTGTGTGTGTGTGTCAGCTACTTGGGCAGGGAAACAAAGCACTAGTTGAATAGAGAGTTTTTTTGCAAAGAATGATATTTTGTTCAAGCGTTACATTGATGATTTAATGTTTATATTTAGGGGGAATCTAGATGAGTTTTCTGTATTTATTGATTAGTTAAACCAGAATGAATTCAGGTTTTAGTTTACTTTTACTGTGGATAGAATTAATATAAAATTTCTGGATGAGGAATTTTATGTTAAGGAAGATTTGAAGGTAGAACATAAACCCCATGTGAAGCCTACTGCAGTTAATAATTTTTTACAGGCCAGTAGCATGCACCCATCACATCTTATGGAAGCATTACCTATGGATGAATTTAAAAGGATTTATAAGAATACTTCTGATAAGTATGTGGTGGAAGAAGAGTTCATGAAGGTGGAATGGAAATTGTTGCAAAGGGGTTATTCTAGTGTTAGTTTGAAAAAAGCTAAGGATAGTGTGTTAAAGGTGGGGGGGGGCAGCAGCTGTGATTGGAGACAGAATAGTTATGATGGTTTTAAAAGGCATCACTCAGATCAGAAAACTGATAGCCAGGATAAAGTATTATTTTTTTGTTACCAGATTTTCCCCATTTTCTGATATTTTGAGGAGGTCAGTGAAAGATTTGTGGCCAGTGGTATGTGAAGATGAGCAACTAAACCATTTGTTCCCTTCACATGTTACATTTTCTTATCAGAGGTATTTAAATTTAAGGGAGTTGTTAGGTTTTAAGAAGGTATCTTTCCAGGGGACTAATATGGGTTTCTTTCCTTGTGGAATATGTAAAGTATGTTCTAGGATTAAGAACATTTCAGGTAGAAAAATTAATGGTAAATTATTTCATTCCATGGGAAGGTTTTCATGTGTTTCTTGTGGGGTAGTTTATACTGTAGGGTGTGGGTGTACTCCTGTGAGGTGGTATGTTGGACAGACAAAATGTATGGTAAAAGTTAGACTTCTTGAACATCTGGGACATGTTAGAAATAGGAATTTGGATAGTCCATTAGCTGAACACTTTATTAATGCACATGGGGGTTCTGATGTTAGTTTCTTCCTTAGTGTGTTGGCTACACCTCTTCTTGCTAGGGGTGGGGATTTTTTACTTAGTTTGTTAGAAATGGAAAGCAGGTTCATTCTAAATTATAATACTTTAAAACCTAAAGATATTAATCTGGATGTGAATTTAAATGTATAATTTATAATATTGTATACATGGTATTTTGTAACTTATTGTATATGGAAAAATATTTTACCCTTTTTAAAGGTATGTTTGTTTAAGCAGGTTCTTGTAGTAGATTATTCGGTGATGAGATGATTAATTGGAGCAATTTGACATAAAATGGGAATGGCTGGTAGCTTATGTTATTCCTTGAAGGCTGTTTGCCGAGGTACCAGAAGTACCAATAAACGTTGGAGTTTCTTTCCAGTGACTGCCTCCTGAGTCTATTTTTTGGATATTTCATGTTGCTGTGTGTTTGAATTTGGACAGACAGGGTGCTGGATGTCTTAGCTTGGCCACTAGGCTGAGATCTCAACCCTATAGCTGAGCCAGTGGGGAGTCTTATTGGGGATCAGGAGAGAGAGGGAGAAACCAGCCCCAGACTGATTGTGATGTCTGTGTACTCTTAAGGCAAATTGCACTTTACTGTGTGTGTACCTGTCATCCTCCCATTGTGTACATCCCTCA
This sequence comes from Protopterus annectens, assembly GCF_019279795.1. Taxonomy (NCBI): domain Eukaryota; kingdom Metazoa; phylum Chordata; order Ceratodontiformes; family Protopteridae; genus Protopterus; species Protopterus annectens. The sequence goes on from NC_056729.1 coordinate 941,368,974, forward strand.
CTGTTGCCAGTGGTGAGGTTTGAGGCTCCTTGATTACTGAGCCAGTGCAGGAGTGTCACAAGGTATGTCTTAGGTCGTTTACACCCACATGGACTATGACTGTGTCATATTGGTACTTGTGGTTTAAAGACCTAAGTGCATGCATAATCTGGCAGATCCTGGCTCCAGACAGACAAGTCATTGTGATCTTCTTATTTAGCATGATAAAGGGGACATCAGTGTGTCTTACACTGGAATACCCAATAACTAGAGTGCTTGAAAGTGTGGTGTGTTGCCTTATCGGCTTGGAAGTGGAGACACTTTGATTTTCAGAGTTATGTGTTGTGTAAGGTGCTGTCTTTTTCAGTGTGTGTGGGAACAGTGAAATATGCTTTTAGGATGTATTGGAGGTTTGGGTAGATTACATGTGAGTACCTCTGCATTTGTGGTTCTATGTATTTGTTCCCTTTGTTGGTACTCAATATTTTATGTGTAATACTGACAACCTGGTTTGCATTTTTCATGTGTGCATGTGAGAGCTTTGCCTTTGATGACATTGTGTATATACATCTCTTATATACTGTCTTTCTCTGTTCTAAAATTAAGTGGTTGTCAGTGAACATTACACATGTCCTATAGCAAGGACAACACCCATTTAACCCAGTGGAGGAACTACAGAGCAACTGTGCTCCAGCAACAATGGTGGAAGGTTACAGGAATATTTCTTCTAGTTATGCTGTTTTTTCATCATAGATTGTGGCCAAGGGTGGATCCACCAAAAGATGTCCTAGGCAACCCCATAAAAATTGCTACAAAAAGAAAAAAGCCTGTCCTACTCCCACCCACATCTCCTAACCCCAATTACCACTTGTCGGCTCTATTTTGACATGCAAACCACTTCAGGAAGTCTCTCTCTCTCTCCCTCTCTCTCTGTCATTGGCTGTACATTTCACCCAATGAGAAAGAGACTTCAGACCTTTCTGGAGCATGTCAGAATAGTGTGGATATTTTTTGCAGAAAGCAAGAAATTCATGTCAGGTTTATGTTTGCCAAGACAAAAGGTCAATTGCTGTTACTGCTGATTCAGATCAAGATATCATGTTCCTGTTATTCTTCGGGAAAGTTGTTACATCACTTGCTTATGCTTTATGTTTGTGCGTGCCCCTGAAAGAGTCATAGCTGGTTGACCATCGGTCCTGTGATTTACAAAGAGGAGTCATTATGGACTGTTGTCAAAATTCTAAAACCTATTCCAGTCCATCAATAATGCTGGTCATTACAGTTTCATTATTCTTATTGTTCAAAATGTATGCATCATATTTATAGTGCTGTACTATTCCACCAACCTTTCAGTGACAGCCCAGGGTCAATGTCTGGTTAGGTAACTTACTCAAAGTTATACAATGGGTAAAATGAGGAAGAAAGCATCCAACCCTGCACCTCTGACTACAAGAAGCAGCTCCTGAAGAGCTTGGAATGTTAGTCTTCTGCACCAAATGACAGATTTTCAGTGACTGCTTCATTTTCTGATAAATCACTGAGGTCGCTGTCAGTCCATAATTTCAGTCATTAGAGTTTCATTGTTCTTGTTCAAAAAATGCATGTTGATGTTAAACTGTTGTTCGATTATTAAATTAATTGGAGCAGTCCACCTTTTATCTCTTTCTGAGACTTTCACAGTTAGTATAGGAAACTAAATCTCTGACTTGTTAATGAGCTATTTCCTGTGCTAAAAGTGCAAGATTTTCAATCCTTCCACCGTCATTTTTCTACTGTGCGACTTTGAACAGATCACTTAACCAGATAGAGTTTGGGGGAACTGAGAATTTTGACTAGTTCCTTTATAGTTGCCTGGACTACATGCCTAGTTGAAAATATTTTGCAGCACACCTCTGACTTTGTCTTATATTTACACAATGTCACTTGTTAACGTCTTTATTCCTGGTAAATCACTGAGGATTACTGTAAATCAGCAATGCCAGTCATTAGAGTGTTATAGTTTTCATTGTTCAGAAAATGATGTCCGTACAACACCTGTTGTTCTGCCAACATTTTAAGGGAACTAAAAGCTCTTTGGCACTTAAGGTTTTGGGTTGTTCATGAACTGCTTTCCTTAGTCTACTGTGCAACTTTGATAAAGTTATTTAACCAGACAGTGTTCCTGGGTCTCCTTTGAGAAGAACAGTTTGCCAAGTGGGTTTACCTCGTTAACAAGTAAAATAACATAATTTTAAAAATTTGTCCATTTTTAGTCTTTTGTCTCAGCACCCCCCCCCCCCCAATTAATTTCTTCTTTGTCCAGAATTCTTGAGCAAAGAAGTTGTTAGGTATTTTGTTCTGTTCCTTGTAAAATGTGTGGCTTTCTGGCAAATTGTTATGGAATACACTCAATAAATAAAGACAGGCATGTGATTTTCAGAATTTATATCCTTCAGAAAACACCTGTTAATACAAATATTGCTAGTCTACAAACTTTCTATGTACATACAAGAAATATTTGAAATCTTTTCCTGGTTTTGGGTCTTTATCTCTAATTCTTGAGCTAAGAGAACTCCAACCCAGTAGTTCCCCATACATCATCTCTCATTTCCCGTCTGCTCTCCACCCTTCTGCTCTACTATCCTACACCCCCAGACTGTACCTTGCTCTATCACCAGTAAATAATTTTCGTAGTGGCACATAACTGTCTTTCCAACAGTGTCTCTTCAGTTACTTACTCCTTTTTAACTTTATCTCTAACCTTTCTGTCAAACTTATATCCCCTCTCTCTGGAACTTTCTTGCCTTTGCCCTATCTTCTATTCAACTTATTTTCAATGCCCTGTCAACTTTTTGTACCCCCCCCCCTGGGGAGCCATTCTACTCTGCACAAAGCCTCTACAATCTTCCTTTCAACTTATTTTCAATGCCCTGTCAACTTTTTGTACCCCCCCCCCTTAGAGAGCCATTCTACTCTGCACAAAGCCTCTAAAATTTTCCTTTCTCTTTTCCAACATGCTGTAAGTACTTTTCCACCCCATCTAATTTATTTTTGTTTGCTTTTAATACTTATAGGATCCAATGAGCTCTCTAACCGAGACATTAATCCTTTGGGCTCCCTTCAGTCGCAATTATTATAGTATTTAATGTTCATTTTTGTTTTTTTATGAAACTTTATCTTATAAGCTACTATTTGGCACTTAACTCTTGTATTTTAAGTGACTGATTTTTTTACATAGTTATCTGGTTCACTTTGTAGTTTAGTGTTCTTCTCTCTCCATTCAACCTGCGGGCTCACTCAGCTCCCCTACTCTGCCCCCTATTCTCACCCTCCCCCACTACTCCCACATTTATCTATCCTCAACTCTTCCCACACCACCTATAGCCCAATCACCTGATAACACCTCCGTCCAGTCACACTCCTATCCTACTTTATCTAACCCATTTCTTCACCATGTTCCATTCCATACCCCACCTACACCTAGCAATACTCCTGATACTACTTTCCACCCCAACCTCCTTAATTCAACTCCAAAATCCACACCTCTCCCCTCCACCTCACTACACATCCACTTACCAACACAACATCCCACCTGTCTTCTGCTCCATATCTCCTAAACTCTATCCCTCCAGCACAACCTTACTATATAAATTCAAAGCCTTACCTACACTTCCCACACCCAACTTTGCCCATTTCCTGCACCCCAACAAATATGCCCTCTACCTGTACTTAAAAGCTCCACCCACCCTAGATTATATTATACTCGTGCTTCATCAAATCAGCCAGGGATCTTATCGGGTCCCATGGAGACTGTTTTTTTGCCTTTGAGAAGGCATTAAAGACCTGTTCCCTGGTGATGACAGGAGGGGGACAGGTGCTGGGGATGTCCTGGTTTACTGATGGGAGGGACAGGAGGGTGAAGTTTTCATTGAACCTGTCTGCCAGCAGGTTGGCTATATCTATGGCATTTGTGTATGTGGTGTTATTGACCACCAGTTCAGAACAGGTATGGGTGTTACCTTTGAGATTGCTGACATATGTGAAGAAGGCCTTGTGATTGTCTTTAGTGCATGTTGCCAATTTGGACTCGAACTTAAGCTTAGATGATTTCACCAGTGACCTTATTTGCTTGTTCAGACAAAGAACAAATTGCTTCCAACTTGGCACCTACTCCTTCTTGGTCCTGGACAGCAATTTTTTCCCTTTTATTATAGAGTTTGTTTATTGCTACTGTCCACCAGACAGGTTTACTGCTCCTTGAGGAGGATGATTTAGTCCTGCCAGGTATTGCTGTGTCCATACAGCTATGGTACTCATATAGTTTTTTGGTGTAGGCTTGGACATTAGTGCAAGGGTGGTGGCTGTGAATCTTCTTATACCAACCCTGAGGAGATTATAGTCAGCTTTGAAAAAGTTTTTTGGTAGACCCTGACAAGGGGGTCAGGGGAGATGGTCACTTCAAAAGTGATCAATTTATGGTTGGATCTTACCAAGGAGGATGACACTGTAGGGGTGCTACAGTGGCTACTCATGTTGGTTAGGACCAGGTCCAGGATATTTTCACATCATGTAGGGATGTCTACCAGCTGATCCAATGCATTGGCATTGACAGAGTTGAGGAATCTCTGGGCATTCATGTTTGGGCTAGAATAGGTCTTCCACTCTATGGCTGGGTAGCTAAAGTCACCCAGGCTAGGGGCCAAACCTGTCAGCACTGCCTCTCATGACCCTGTACTACCTGAGCTCTCCACATTAGATAGGATTACCCAGCAGCTGGTGAAGTGGTACCTTCCTGGACTAGTGGCAGAGGTGTGGATTTTGTTACTCGCCAGAAGATGCCAGGCTTGGAGCATAGGGTCATGCACAGTACCATTGGTGCACACCTACACTGGATGGAGATAATGCTTTCTATTATGGTACATAAAGAAAGATGTCAAGCACTCCAACAGCCAGCTGAGTAAGGAGACAGTGATGACACTTCTGGAGGTAAGCACTAGATTCTCACTGTCCCTAAGTTTGACCAGCATGGGCATCCGATGTTCCCTCCCTATCTCCAATCACGGCGTCCTCCATCCTGTTGTGTCTCTCACCATCCCTGTGTGTTGTCTTGTTTGTCCTGTTTGTCTGCATCATCTTCCTCACCTACCCTACTTACCTGACACAGAAATACCTACATCTCTTACCCAACATTCCTCTCTTACTGAAGTGAAAAATAGAAAACGAGCACCTGTACCAGAAAAAAATAAATATTGTCCCATACATGGCTCTCCACTTCGCATAGGTTTCTTTTTGACACACTTGATTCAGTCCATTTGGCTATACAACATGAGTGCATTGTTGCAACCCCTCTTTGTTGAGATGACAGTCCAAATTCAGCTAATATTCTATACATATTTTCTTTTTATGCTATTGAAGAAGTGGATAGCTATGTTTTTTTCCTACCACCCTCCTGCACATTCCAACATTGCTTTCCATTTGTTCTTCCCCCCACCCCCCATCCCCACCCCTATTTCAGCGCTTTCCTATCTATGCCATTTTAACAGCTTTAATCTGGTCAAAAAATATAATCAAACATCACACACTCGAGTGAAAACAACCCAATGAAACCCTTCACTTTTTGTCTTCTTTGTTTGCTCAGAGTTTGGCATCCCATGCCAATGCTGAGCGGTGGTGAACAGCTCTTCAGTGGTATGGTTACCTCCATGCAATGCTACACTATGGAAACACACAGTTACACTAGCCTTCAGAAGTATTTCACTGCATTATAAATACATATTTAAAAGTATTAGGTACACCTGGATTCAAACCCTGTATCATCTGGGCTCAAAAGAAATATTGTAGTGCACTTACACCTGCTTCCACAGAGTCAGCTAAGCAGTAGATGCGTTTCTTACATTCAGTACTATCCAAAGTGCTGACTGCCATACCTCTCCACTTCACGTGTTCACGCAGAGCCAAGCAAACCAATAGAATTCACACAATTTGTCAGTGAAGCAGAGGCTCACATATGCTTGTCACTTAACTATGTGCAAATGAGGAAAGAAGCATGAATGTGTATCTCGCATGTACAAACACTTTGCCATCAATTCCGCAAACCTGCTACTCAGCAGTGTGCTATGGACAGTGCACAATAGCATGAATTACTTATTTTTACTGCCAATTTAGACTTCATACCATGACAGTATATGTAAAAGCAACCAAAGGAAAGGCACTTTTTTATGGAAAGAACATATATTTACACTGTAGCCATGTGTCACCTGCACACATGCACTTGAAACTAGGTCTCTCAGTACTTGTTCCCAAATATATCAACTACACTACAGAAATAAATAAAAATGCTTTCTTATATAACATGTACATTTTATACTGACAATGCACATTCAGATTTTCCAATACTTGTAGTAATTTGGACATCTGTTTGAATATATTTTGTAAAGCTGTCTCTTAAAGTATGCCTACACATTGTTAATACAACATCAAATACTACACTTTGCACACTCATCAATCTGGTAACATGCAGATCTTTAATATTCTGACAGTCATACATGGCTAGCCACCCATTTCATGCAGGCCTCCCAACATCTCGCAAACATCCAATGATGATGTCATCCATTATAAATTGTCCTGCAGCATTGTAAAAGTATGTACTGAGTTCTCAAGCTGGAGTACCTAGTTAGGTAGGGGTTGTAATCTCATGCAGTCAACTGATGTGTATGTGTGTGTGTGTGTCTGTGTTTCTGTCTAGTCAGAAGAGCTTAACTGCATATCCTGCAGTCACAAGTACGATCCCATGGAGAACCAGTACTTTGACAGTTGCACATCCATTTATTTTCAGACCTCACAACATCTTCTCTCAAACATTTAATGATGATGTCATCCACTATAAATTTTCCTGCAACATTGTAAAAGTCAGACTTGTGCCATAGTACTTGCATTAAGCATTGACTTTTCTAGCTAGTGTAGCTACTTAGGTAGGGGTTCTAAGCTCCCCATAGTCCACTGGTGTATTTGTTCAGTTGGTTGACAACTAAGAGACCATTTTTCACCAGCATCTGGGACACTGCTATTACCATCTTCTTCTCACCAGACACTGCTAATGTCATCATTTATAAAGTGTTGTCTGACACTAGAAAAGCCACACGTATGCTGTGGTGCTTCCATTAAGTGCTGTGGCACTTGCATTAAGTACTGTGCTTTGTAAATATTTAGGTAGGAGTTCTATTCTCACTGCAGTCAACGATCACTATGGTGAGAATTTTAGAATGATATGTGAGTCCACAGCTATGTCAAACCCTACTCTGAACATGTCATTGCAGCAAATGGTGATGATGTCATGCAGTCTGACAGTTTTCTAGATATACACCTGTCATTTTTTTGAGACAATTTTACATAGGGATCTGACTCCACATCCATGTACTACACTCTTCCCAACATGTTCTCCTTAGCATACAATAATACTATCATAGTCCATAAAGTGCAACATGACTGTGTTACACTCAGATATATGTGGTGTTGTTACTGTGACATTACATGTCATTCATTTGCTATACATACACAGCTGTAAGGTTCAAATCAGGTCCAGTCTACTGCAGTGTGTGTGTGTGTATGTGTGTGTGTGTGTGTGTGTGTGTGTGTGTGTGTGTGTGTGTGTGTGGGTGTGTGTGTATGTCTGGTTGATGGTACATTATGGTCAATGTATATTCTTTAGAATCGGTCTTCATTTCACTACAACTTGGGAAATCTTCACTTAGCCCAAGGCGTCCACCATAATCTTTACTCCTCTGTCCACATGACATCCTTCCTGCAGAGGAGTGGAGGATGTCCTCACATCAAATATGCATGAACACATCAAGAAGCAAAATCATTCCATGAGACCACTGCATATGTAAATGATAATTATGTCCTGGTGTGGTGCACCTGTCCCTTATGGACAGTAGCAGGATATAATGCAATCCAAGAAATATACACATATGCACAATATCCCTACTATCTTTCATCATATAGATAAAAATAATATTTTTCATGGTATAGTATTGGCTAGGATTTCATGTGATGTTAGCCATTAGCCTAATAATGTCCTATGACCATATGAACAATTGACATGTCAATGTTGCTGTCATTGACATGTGCTGTTTTGAGGTGTGGGTGTACAGTATGGCTACAAGAGGGTCTTACAATCTGTGATGTGAGCTAATGTATTGCTGGCTATTGATGCCATTGCAGTACATGCTCCTTCTATAACAGCTGTAGCAATGTGCCTTCTGCGAACTGTTGACATGGTATGAGATAGTTTTATGTATATTGATGTATTAGGACATGTGTTGTAGTTGAGAAGATTAGCCTTCTACAAAGTTCACATTCCACCATCAAAGTGACATCTGAAGTATAGCAAAGGTGTGCATGTGTCTACATACCATCATTAAATGTTCTGTGACTGACATCGATATCAATTTATATTGATTACATGGTCACATAAGTCTTGTCTCATACACATGTTGTTATACTGTGATATACACAACCAATGTATGACATGTTTTCATGCAATTGCAACCTTGTGGAATTCAGTGTATGTGCAGTTGTGTTACTATACCCAAGGATTACTGAGGTGGTAAGCAGCACCATTGTGTGACTGTTAGAATTTGTGTCAGTAAATGTTCTGCATGAGCCACAAACAACTGATCTGTGTTGTGTCCTGATATGACATCGGGCCACTCAAACACAGCTTTCCCATGAAACCCATCTTGGCATATGTTGTGCAAGTGATGTAAGTAGATTACACTGATACAGTTGTACAACAGTGTGCATAGCAACAGTGTACTTAGTGTGATGAATGACCAAGGATTAATTTGTCGGTCTTTTCACAAATCCTTTATTCCAATGCATATGAAATGTTAATTAGATTACACAACTAAGCACAGATGTGTGTGTGTGTGTGTGTGTGTGTGTGTGTGTGTGTGGGTGTGTGTGGGTGTGTGTGTGTGTGTGTGTGTGTGTGTGTGTGTGTGTGTGTGTGTGTGTGTGTGTGGATGCCACCAGACATACCCAACCAGAAGAAATGGATAAAATGCTAGCTAATAGTTTGTCTCGTAAGTCACCCCCCTGTTGCCTTTAGCCATCATGCAAATATTACTCAAGTTTTATTCTCAGGAGAACATCTCATCTGTGTACTCTCTACAGCTAATAACACAGAATCAATGGGCCCTGACAACATCACAGGTTGCCTATAGCATTACATAAAACCTGACCTGCCAGATACTGTTGGGTCCATACGTCAACACAGCTTTCAAGGGTGTACAACAATATGCATCCTTCTGACTGAGTGGACCATCACCTGATGAATGGAGTTATTGACAAATCCTGAATCTCGTCATATCTGACGAGTCATCATGTACTTTCTCTAAAAGGTCACAGGTAATATAATGACTGTGTATAAAACCTATGTTTGATTTGTCAAGGCTACATCATGTCTGTTACATCTGTTCGCTGTCTTCAAGAAGGTTACCAAGCTCATGCATGATGACAACACTAACATCCTGCATAACTTGGCCTGGCCAAGGCACTTGATTCAAACCCACAGTCAGGTATTAAAGAGACACTGTAACATGAAAAAACACCAAAATTGGCATCAGTATAGGAACCACGAATACCAATGGGTATATTTCAGCATTCAGTTTATGTATATACCATCATACATATACATGCATTTATTATATATATATATATATATATATATATATATAGAGAGAGAGAGAGAGAGAGAGAGATATTCTCCATGTGACAATACTAGAACTCAGAAAGGGGGGTAATTCTCAGCAATTTCATCTTTGTTTTGGCTTATGGGGTGAAAGTCAAGATCTGGTGTGCTGCCACCTATAGGAGACTTATCTTAGCTTGTAACCCCTTTGTGGATGATATGCACTTGTGCACACATACACACACACGCACACACGCACACACACACACACATGCAAACCCACACACACACACACACACACACACACACACACACACACACACACACACATATGCATGCAGGAAGTACATAGCAGGGCCACACTTAAGGGGGTATATGTGTGTGTACACTCATGTATTGGCATGCTGAGTACTACTCCATGAACATGGCTTGTGTAGATCAGAGTGAAAAGTGTGTGTGCTTGTATCTTTAAGAAGCATGCGAGGCTGTACTTGCACGTATATAATCGCACACGTGCACAGCCTTAGTGCCATTTTGTAGGAACAGCTAGGGAGTAAACATGCAAGATCATAGTCAGTAATTGTATATAAGTTAGTTAAGTTAGAGTCAATAGTCAACAGTAGCAATGTGTTTGTATGTAATAAAGCTGCTTGAACAGAACCCACAAAGACTCGTTTGATCTTGTTCTAATGCAAAAGTGACATGGTGTCAGAACCGGGATCGAAGAGGAAAGAATATTAGGAGCCATGAGAAATAAAGACGACAGTGAAGGTAAAATCGAGAGAAAAGTGCACAAACATAGCTAGAAAGAATCAAAGGTAATGAGAAATAACACAAACTGTTTACTTGATGTGAAAGACAATAAAGGGGTATTTCAAGGTGCAAACTGCATTATCAGGCAAGCAGAAAGTATGAAAGTTTGTCAACTAAGGAAAATGTTTAAGATAAAAGTATTTGATGAAATAATTAACTGGAAAGCAAAACAACTGTGTGTGAGGCAAGGTTGGGCATGTTTGGAGTAAAATAAGCACAAGAAAAGTGTAATGGGTATAAAAAGGGCTTAAATGAGCAAAACAATTACAATAAGGAAAATAAAGGGCACATTAAGTGAAAATAAAGCAAGGTGACTGCATGTGTTTGGCAAAGTGCTATATTTGGGCATAACTATGACTTCATATCGTATCAAGGCCATAACTAAAGTTATTCACAGTATCTCAGAGTGTGTAAAAGTGCTTACAATGTGTGCTTATTATTGTGCATGTATTTCAAAGAGTTTGTTGTGTGCATAGTGCAACTACTTTGTGTAATCCAGTCAAAGTATAACTATTTCAAAAAAAGTTTATTGTGCTGGATGTGTCTATTCGCAAAGTACCATCATTACTGAGTGCTTCTTGTACTGTAAAGAGTTGCCTAGTGAGGTACCGCCATTTGGGGGACAGTTCAGTGTGCTGTGTGCAGTTATTTGCAAATCGTACTTCAAAAGGTTATTGAGTTTAAGGCAACAGATGATTGATTTATTCAAATTGTCATTATTGTGTAGTTACTTGGCATATTTCTTACACTGATAAGAGAGGTTTTCTTACAAAAGACAATATTACAAGAGTACTACAGCACTTGTGAATTACTCAGTTGCATCGTAAAGCTCTTGAATGTTTCTTAAAGTGATGACTTTAATGAATGATGATAAATGACTTTAAGCATTTCTGTGTTTACCAATAAAATTCCAAAAGCATAGAAAAGCCGGGGAAGTTATTTTGCAAAGTCCAATAAAGTATCGAAAAGCCAGAGAAGTTTATTTTGCAAAGTCCATGTGAAGCCCGTGCCCTGGCCCAGTAATCAAGGAGCCTCAATCTTCACCACTAAGACCAGTGAGGGATGTCTCATATAGGAGGAAAGGATAACAAATACACACAGTAAAGTGCAATTTCCCTTAAGAGCACACAGAGATCACAGTCAGTCTGGGGCTAGTCACTCCCTTGCTCTCCAGATCCCTAATAAAACTCCCCACTGGCACAGCTATAGGGTCCAGATCTCAGCCTAGTGGGCAAGCTAAAACCTCCAGCACCCTCTCTGTCCAACCAGTGCTTCGTGTCCTGACCCAAGTAGCTGACAAACACACACACACACACACACACACACACACACACACACACACACACACACACACACACACACACACACACACACACTTTGAGAAGAGTTTATACAACCACACAAACACTCCTGGGAAAGGCTGGCACAGTTTCTACAGCTGTGCCCCTTTTTCCCAGACTATATGGTAGTACCAGCTGCCACCACCCACTAATATTTATCAGCTACTCAAAGGCCCATTAAAAGGGTGTCCAATTATTACTCTGCAATATTATTATCCAATTGGTAGTATAGCCCAAGGCTAAAGCTATTAGAGTGGCTTTGTACAATTTTACCAAAGGCATGCAAGTACTCTAAAGAGCTTAAATTGTCTCTACAAAAACAGTCACAGTTGAAAGGGTTTAAAAATATTTAATAACAAATAGTCAAAACACAAGACAATACTTTTTATTACACAGTGCTAGTCAAGAGTTCACAGATCACAGAGAAATACTTAAAATAATTAAGTAGTGCAGTTCTGACATCACAGAAAAACACTTAGTCTAATATTTCTAGTTTATAGCTATTTCTAAGAGAAAACACAAGTCTAAGATAAACTTACATATAGAACAAGACAGTGCTGGTGAGTTGGATGGTCAAGACAAAAATGCTTAATGCTCTCTGATTCTCTCTGTGTTTAAAATCACATACCTGGTTCACATTACGTCATTCTTCACACTTCCCTGGGTTTCCAGGCTAACAGAAACTACATTTATATTATTCACCTCTGCAGAACCCAGAGCAATGAAGGACATTTATGCATGCAAATTCTGACCATTAACTTTTGCCTTAAAATGATAGCAAGAATTCTTTCATCTAGACTGGCCAGAGCTGTGTTTACATCAAAGGGTCACAACATGCTTTATTTGGTCAGTAGAGTGCACTGTTGTTACATTTTTGTTCAGTTCCACATGTAACACTATTTTTACCATTTAAGACAACAATCCTGTGGTTTACATTAATATTTACAGATGACAGAATTATCTCCAAAATTCTATCTGGCTAGGTTGGCAGCATTCACCTATCTTAACCCAGTCTTCACATATCCCCCCCTCCCATGGAGAACTCAAACTAGTTTTTCAAGTGACCCTTGAGAAATGTTGCTTTAGGGAGTTAGGTCTTTCTGAGTATACCTTATCCCGTTCCCTGTCTTGAGAGCCCATCTGCATGGGCATTGCTAATTCCACTGCGGTGCTGCATGACATATCATATGCTTGCAACCCCAGGCTCCATCTTAGCAACTTGGCATTTTGCTGCCTGGCTCTGTTTGACTATGTTCGAGGGTTGTGATCTGTCATAAAAGTGAATTTCCTTCCATACAGATAAGGCTGAAGTTTCTGCAGTGCCCACACTATGGCTAGACATTCCTTTTCTACAGCTGCATAGCATTCCTCCCTGAGTTGGAGCCTATGACTGAGATAAACCACTAGGTGCTCTTCTCCCTCTGAAGAAATCTGGCTAAGTATAGCCCCCACCCCATGGTTTGAAGCATCCACCTACACAACAAATTTTTTGCTGTAATCTGGACTGGATAACACAGGGGGTTCTCCCAAAGCTTCTTTAAGCTTTTGGAATGCCTGCTCACATGCTGGGGTCCACACTACCTTATTTGGCCTGTTCTTCCTTGTCAGGTCTGTGAGGGGAGCAGCTATGGTGCTATAACTGGAGACAAACATTCTGTAGTACCCTGCTGTCCCTGAAAATGCCCTCATCTGCTTTTTAGTGACAGGTGCAGGCCATGCCTGAATGGCTTCCACTTTAGCAGGTTCTGGCCTTATCTTACCACTCCCCACTCTATGTCCTAGGTAGGAGACCTCTGCAATACCCATCTGCTCGGCTTAATGGTCAACCCTGCCCTCTGTAGTCTGCCCAGCACCTCCCTGACATGCTGAAGGTGCTCTGGCCTGGAGTGGCTGTAGATGGCAATATCATCTGGGTAAGCAAGGGCAAACCCTCCTGCTCCTGCTAGGATATGATCTACCAGCCTCTGGAAAGTTGCTGGGGCATTCTTCACCCCAAAGAGCATCTTTGTAAACTCATACAAGCCAAAAGGAGTCACAAAGGCTGACTTTTCTCTAGCACTGGGAGTCAAGGGCACCTGCAAGTAACCCTTTGTAAGATCAGTGTTTGTAAGATACTTAGCTCCACCCAGCTGCTCTAGGACCTCATCTGTCCTAGGCATGGGGTAAGCATCTGACTCTTTGTGTCTATTTAATTTCCTGTAGTCCACACAGAACCTGGTGCTGCCATCCTTCTTTGGCAGCAGCACCAGTGGGGAGGCCCAGGGACTGTTGGACTCTTGAATCACCCCTAATTCCAACATCTTCTGTACCTCCTCCCTCAGAGTCTGTTTGACTCTCTCAGGCACTCTATAAGGGGCCTGCCTATTAGGCCTTTGGGGTCCTGTATCCACCTGGTGCTGCCCCAGGTGGGTGCACCCTGGTTTCCCAGTGAACATGTCCCCAAATTCCTGCAACACTGCTTGGATTTCTCGAACCTGGGTAAGAGATAGCTGCTGGGACATTGCTACCCCTTCCATTGAGGTGTCAGCCCAAGCCTCAATGAGGAGATCAGTCCCCAGATCTCCCTCAGACTCCTCCTGCAATCCAGTGCAAATGTTCAGCACTAGGCCCTCCCTTTCATGGTAAGGTTTCATCATGTTAACATGGTACAATATGTGCCCCTGCCTTCCACCTAGCGGTTCCACCATGTAATTAACATCACTTACCTTTCTTACCACCTTGTAGAGTCCCTCCCAAGCTGTTTGCAGCTTGTTGTGTCTGACAGGAATGAGAACCATTACCTGCTGCCCCACAGCATACTCCCTAGCTCGAGCATTCCTGTCATACCACACCTTTTTCTGTTGTTGGGCTTCTGCCAGGTTGTCCTGGGCCAATCCCAGGAGTTCCCTTAGCCTTGTCCTGAGGTTCAGGATGTATGCCACAACAGACTCCTTGTGAGACTCACACTCACTTTCCCACTCATCTCAAATTAATTCTAGAGGTCCCCTCACCCTATGCCCATACAGCAACTCAAACGGTGAAAAAACTGTGGATTCCTGGGGAACCTCTCTGTAAGCAAACAACAGATGGGGCAAATATTTGTCCCATTCCCTCTTAAACTGATCTGCAAATGCCCGTAGCATGGATTTGATTGTAGAGTTTAACCTCTCAACAAGACCATTAGACAGGGGATGGTAGGGAATGGTCTTCATGTGCTTCACCCCACAGGAATTCCACAGAAAAGCCAGCAGGTCTGACATGAAATTGGCACCTCTGTCAGTCAGTATTTCTTTTGGGAAACCTACCCTGCTGAAAATCTCTAACAAAGCATTTGCCACCTTCTCTGCCTCAATGGAGGACAAAGCCACTGCCTCGGGGTATTGTGCAGAATAATCCACTACCACTAGGATATACTTTTTCCCTGTGGAATTTGGGGTACTCAGAGGACCCACAATATCCATAGCTGCCCTCTGAATTGGCTTCTCAATCACAGACAAAGGCATCAAAGGAGCTATCACCTTGTCTCCTGCCTTGCCTACCTTTTGGCACTGCTCACAGGTCCTGCAGTACCCTATTACATCTCTGGAAATTCCAGGCCAATAGAATGTTTGCATAATATGCCTCTTTTTACATTTTATGCCCATATGACCTGCAAAGGGAATATCATGGGCTATGGCTAGAAGTGCCAGGTGGTAGCCTCTAGGCAGTACCAACTGCTGTACTCTCTCACCTTCTAGCCTTCCCTCAGGGGTCCACTCTCTGTATAGTAACCCTTTGTCCCAGTATACAGATTCCCCCTTTCCTTGAGAATCAGGTGCCTCCCTAGCTACCTGCCTCAGGCCTTGCAATGTAGGGTCTGAGAGCTGAGCCTGTCTCAACTCTCTTCTTGTAACCCTTCCCAGCTCCCCTTCCACAGGAAGTCTGGCATCCTCTGACAGTGATGCCTCACTGTCAGCCTGGGTACTACTACTCACCTCTACCTTTGCAGTTACTCAGTCCAAGGGACCATCAGTACCACCAAGCAGCTGTGGCTCACCTTCATTCTCACTGCTACAGGGTAGCCCCTCCCTGAAGTAACCACCTCACCAGTCCTGGCTGCAAGTATGCAGTCTGTCTGGGTCTCCCCCAGGCTACCAGACTTACCTGCTTGTCTCCAAGCCTGACTGCATGTAACTGCACAAGCACAGCATACTGCACTATCAAAATCATTCCCTATCAGGACATCTGCAGGTATATCCTCAAACACACCTACTTGCTGGCTTCCTTTTCCACCCTCCCAGTCAAGGTGAACCCTAGACAAATGTATTTGGAATGGGATCCATCCTAAAGCCCTGACTGGAATAGACTGCCCATGCTAGTAGTGCTCCTCTGTAAATATTGCAGGCTTTACGATGGTTATATCAGAGGCTGTGTCTCTCTTGCCAATGGCCTCTTTGCCATTCACTACAATAGGATATAACCTCTGGTGGTAGTTTGGTACCCCTGTTGTCCCACGACAACCTACTATTGGCATTTTGTCTTTCCCACTTACTGGCTCCCTCACCTTTTGTTCCCCACCTTGCCTCCGTGGACACCTGTATGCCACATGGCCCCACTGGTTGCATTCAAAACATTTAACCCTAGCTCCTAACATGTACCTGGACTAGTGGCTTCCCCTGCTACTGGCAGATTCTGTTGGGGCAGTCTGTGCTGCCCACCATGGGTTCCTTTAGACCCACAAGCAGTACCGGGGGTCCATTTCCTGTGCAGGGCTGCCCTGCTTGCCAGGTATAGGTCTTCCTTCTTCCACAACTCATCTGAAGTAGTACATTGTCTATCAGCTAACCAGATCCTCATGTCCTCAGGCAAAGTGCTAAAGGCATGTTCCCTCACCAAAAGGTCTGCCAGCCCTCATGCACCTATGGATGTAAGTGCTCAGTTCAACAACATATTCACACACACTTTCATCTGCCTTGCTTCTATGCTCACAAAACGGTTTCCTATACATTTCAGGTGTTGGCTTAAACAATTCTAACAAGTAATTCTTAACAGCAGTATAATCAAAACATGCAACATCAGACATTTTTGACAAAACAGTTACAGCTTTACCATGGAGTAAGGGGGTCAGAAACCGTACCCAGAGCCTTTGGTCAACACCATACTGTTTGCATACCCTCTCAAACATATGAATGAAACTATCAAAATGATCCCCCTCTTTAAACTGCAGAAGAAATTCACTGACCTTTTGTGCTTCTGGGTACAGTTACTACCTTCCCCATTACCTCCATGACTCTGACGAAGAGTCAGCATTTCCCTCTCATGCTTCCTCTGCTGCTTCTTTTCCTCGACTACCAGGCATAACAGTTTCTCATTCTCCTCAGCCTGTAGACTCCTCAGTCTCTCAGCTGCTTCTATCTCCAAACGTCTGGCCTCCAATTCAAGTCTCTTTAGCTCCAGATGGATTTTTAAGTCCTCTGCAAAAAGGTTGAGCTGTTCATTCTCTGAGGGTATTATATCTCCACTGCCAGTCTGATTGTCCTCTTGGTTGCTGTTTTATGATGCAGCTGTAACCAAGGCTGCAATCAGGTCTGCCTTAGTCAGGTTTCCATGCACCAGTCCCCTAGCCTGGCACGTCTCAGCCAGCTGGCTCCTTGTCAGCTTTCCATACTCCTCTGCTGATGTGCTGCCTGCTCACCCTGACTAACTAAGCTAACAAAAGAAATAAAACAATTGTGATCTGAACTCTGAGTATTCACTGCATGGCTTATTTAGAGTAAAAAACACTTTCAAAGCACACTGTACACAAGCTACAGGAATTCACTCTACCCACACCACTACAAGCCACTTAGTATTTGCCAACCAATAATATGTGGTGTGGATATCCCACAGCTGCCAAACAATTAATATGTGACACCTGTGCCCTGGCCCAGTAATCAAGGAGCCTCAATCCTCACCACTAACACCAGTGAGGGGTGTCTCATATAGGAGGAAAGGATAACAAATGCACACAGTAAAGTGCAATTTCCCTTAAGAGCACACAGAGATCACAGTCAATCCGGGGCTGGTCGCTTTCTTGCTCTCCAGGTCCCCAATAAGACTCCCCACTGGCATAGTTATAGGGTCCAGATCTCAGCCTAGTGGGCAAGCTAAAACCTCCAGTACCCTCCCTGTCCAACCACTGCTTCATGTCCCTGCCCAAGTAGCTGACACACACACACACACACACACACACACACACACACACACACACACACACACACACACACACACACACTCTCTCTGAGAAGAGTTTATACAACCACACAGACACTCCTGGGGAATGCTGGCACAGGTTCTCCACCTGTGCCCCTGACTATACGGTAGTACCAGCTGCCACCACACACTAATATTTATCAGCTACTCAATGGGTAAGGGGTCCCCAGAAACCTTTTTTAAAAACCCCCCCCAAAAAAGAAGCCTTTTTTTTTTTTTTTACTTTTTTTTTTTTTTTTTTTTTTGGGGTTTCAAAAACCCCCCCCCCCCCAAAAAAAAACCCTTTTGTTTTTTTCCCCCCCCAAAATTTACCCCCTTTCCCTCCCAAAACCCCATAAAATTTTTTTGGGGAAAAATGAAAAACTTTTTAAAATGTTTTTTCCCCCCCCTTTTTAAACGCCCAGGAAAATTTTATATTTTTGGGAAAAAAAAATTTTACTCCCTTTTAATTCCGATCAAAAAAAAAATTTTTTAAAAATTTTTGGTCTTCACTCCCCCAAAAACATTTTAAAGCCTTACCCCTATTTTGTTTTCAAAAAAAAAGTCCTAAATAAACTCTTAAAAAACCCCAGTGGTTTTTAAGGGGAAAAAAGAAAGTTATTTCCCCCTTAAACCCCGGTTAATTTCTCTTCTTTTTGGGTTCCAGGCCCCAAAAACCCCCTTTCATTCCCCACCTTGGGGGCAAAAACCGGGGCCCCTTTAAACTTTTTTCCCTGCAAATTCGGGCCAAACCCAAAAAAAAAAAAAAACCCAAACAAACTCAGGTTTTTAAAAAAACACTTTAAACTGGCCGGGTTTCACTTTTATTTTTTTAGCCACTGAACAAAATTTTTAATTTAACCCCAAAAAAATTTTATTACTTTTTTTTAACAAGGAGAATCCCAAAACATTGGGGTGGGGAGCTACCAAAATTTAATTTTCTTAAAAAACAGTCAATTAAAGGGTTTTTTTTTATCCCAAAAGTCCCCCCAAAACAATTAGAGTCAAAGGTTAAAATAGGAAATTTTTTAAAATTAGTTGAGTTTTGCAACAAAAAACCCCCAAAAAAAACCCACAAAAAACCCCCCAAAAAAAAAATTGAAAAAAGGGGTTTATCAAACAAAGCATAATGCTCCCCCCTTTTTAAACCTTCTGGTAACCGGGTTTCCCAAACCCCAAACATTTTAAGGAAAATGCAACTGCCAATATTTTTAGGTGAATCAAAGGGAAAATGGTGTTTGAAAAATTTTTTAAAAATGAAACCTAAATTTAATTTTTAAAAACAAGCCTGGGGTTTTTTTAAAACAAAACAAAACAAAAAATTTTTGCACTATTTAAAATTAAAACAGAGCAAAATTTTTTTTGTGATTTACATAAGGGAAAACTTGTTATTATTTAGTGCTTGGAAAAATTTAAAAATTTTAAATTGAGACGGTTCTTTGGAAAATTTCAAGAAAAAATTTGCAAATCCTTAAAACCCAAAAAATAAATTCGGGCCAAAATTTTCATTTGGTTCCCAGGTTTTTAAAAAATCAACCCTTTGGAAAAAACAGGAAACATTTTGACCCAAAGGAAATTTCCAAAAAAAAACGGGGTTTTCAAAAGTCAAAATGAAATTTTCCCCCAATATTAAACAAAAATTTTAATTTTAAAAACCCCTTTTTACTTTTTTGGGGTTTTAATTTTTTGGTGAGTTTCTATCTAAATTTAACTTTTGGAAAGTAAAATTTGTTTTTGGGAAAAATTTTCCAAAAGTTTTCAGCAAGAAAAAGTTAACATTGGAAAAAGAAAGGTAACCCAAAAAAGGGGTATCAATATCCAAAGATTTAAAAACCCCCCCATTGTAATTGAAAAATTTGGTGAAAAGAGTTAAAAGCAAACTTTTTAACAAGAGTAAAAGGGTTTTCAAAATTTTAAAATCAAGAGCCTAAAGTGAAAGGTTTCAAAGGGAAAGGGGAAATCAGACAATTTTTAAGGGTGAATTTTCCAAATTTTTTTAAAATTTTGATAATGCAAGACTTATTGCTTATGGAGGTGAAGAAATTCAGACCGAAGGTTCAGTGATACTTTCATGTTATTTAGCTGAGAACTGTTGCAACTTGTTATTCTACATAGTCCAAAGGACAGTGAAATCTTTATTGGATCTCAAAGATAGTTTAAGAATGAATCTGCTTTCTTTTGCTAAAGACGTTCATCGTGTAAGCGCATTTCCAAGTTCCAATTTTTCAGAAGCCATTTTCTCAGAGTATGCTGATGTTTTTGATGACAAGTTAGGCAAACTTCCAGTTGTGTATTCCATGGAGTTAGACCCAGATATCACTCCAGTAGTCAGACCAGCAAGAAGAGTTCCAATAGTGATGCAAGATAAAGTTAAGGCTCAGATGGATAAAATGGTGCAGCAAGATGCGATTTGTCCAGTCACAGAACCAATGGAATGGGTGTTGTCCATGGTAGCCACTGACAAAAAAGGCACAGACAAAATCAGAATATGCATTGACTCAAGAGATCTAAACAAAGCATCAAAAAGACCATCCCCAGGATTCACGAAGCCTCCGTGTAAGAGTTATAACTCTTACACGGAGGCTAATAAACTGAGTGATGTCAGCATGCTCTGCATATTCATGAGAGCATGCTGAATCACACCCAAGTCGAACACGGCCGTGTAAGACAGTAGAGGCGTGTCCGTGGGCTGAGCCCTGGCGGACACGCCCCCAGAAGTCAACAAGTGTCCAAAGTACACACCCACAACAGAGTCCACGCAAATGTGAATAAACACAACACAACACATGCCCCTACAGACTATTAAACATAAAAGAAATATAAATGTACATGTCATTTTTTTAAATTGTAAAGATGTTTAACCGTGAGTCGCTCGTTTGCGCGGGCGTGCCCGTAGCGCAGCTACAGTTAGCAGTCAGTGGGAAAGCATATAAGAACTACATATGCAAAATAATCCAGGAAGCAATAGCGGCGGTAGAGATGCCGGCTGCAGAGCAGGCATTCATGGTTCGAGCCCCACAACACAAATTTTTTTCTCAAAATAAGCAGGAAACAAGTCTCTGACACATATATGTACACATAAAACCAGAATATATGTAAATGCAATGTAATAGCCTATTTATATTGAATAAATGTGAGCCAAAAATTAATATAAACTGCCAGATATGCCCATAGCTGAGCTACAGTTCAACAGAGTGAGATTATGTGGGCGTAGATAAGCATAGGTTTAACTGGTGCAAAATGAGTGCCTGTGGCCGAGCAGTGGTTTACCACGCTAAATATATGTGCCCCTAATTGAGCTAAGCGGCATATCGTGCCAATAGCCAAATCAGTGTTAAACTGGCGTACCCGTTTAGCGGAGGTGCGCACGCAGCATAAGCGAGCTAACCGGCGGTCAACGTTGAGCAAGCCGTATCAAAATGCCTTTACACAGACACACCCCTCAACATGTCTAGACAGTCCTGAAAAATAAAAGCAGTGGCCAGGTTCGAACCCAGGATACTATACACCAAAGTCAAGGTACAGAACCACTAAGCCATGACAGCAGGTCATAGAAATGCAATATCAGCTCATATATAGGAATGAATACAAACAACAGCATGACAATGCAGGTTTACTGAAGTTGATACAATTCCAAACTGGCCAATCACAGATATGTGCGGGAAAAACGGACTATATAAGCCCCATAGGCGGGAATACACAGCATAAACGATTGTAGAACAGACCTGCAGTTAGAATGTCAGGTGTAGGTGAGGGTAGTCGCTTCCGGCGCAGAGGTGGGGTGTGGAGGAGTCCAGGTACATGGCCTGGCTCCTAATCCATAACCATAAGGCACAACTCTTGCAGGGCGAGTATCTTTTGGGAGCGAGCAAGGCTGAGGCGTGGGACCAGTTGGCTCATGAACTCACCAGTGCCACAGGAATTCCTAGGACAGGTGAGCAGGTCCGTCACCACCATGCGGACCTGAAGAGACGTAAGCAGGACCAACTGAACCGTTGGATCCAGAAGGCCCGGCAATCACCGCGCTCCACCACTGAGTAAGTATAAATTAATTATGTCTGTAGAAAGTTAAACTACCTGAAATCATGGAGATGTGTATTCCAATATTACTTCATTTATATTACAGCTGCAGGTGTCCGTTCTGCGAACCTATGCTGATAGGCTGGTGCGGTTGCGCCACCAGGCAGGTCAGTAATCCACAACTAGTAACTGTAAATATGTAGAAATGTATGACAGTTAGCATAAGAGTGCAGTGTATCCAGGAAGGAATTAAATTTGCAACTCACAGAGTGTGAATGTTTATGCAAGTATTGCCTGATTACAACAGTTCCCAGCCTATAAGATGAAACTAATCATGAGACTGTCCAACACATATTTGTAAATAAAACTGCACTGCCTGTAAGAAATTAGTACACAAACAGCAGCAGCAGGTAGAGTATAGCTGCAGAAGAGGAGAATCCACCTGTGTGAGATGAATACATGTGGAAACCCTGAAACATGACAGAAGTGAGAGTGCTGGAAATAACTGCAATAATTCTGTTAAAACATGTCAATAAAGCCTAGAAGTACCAGTTTGAATAGTAAAATGAAAGCAAGTGAGAGAGTGTGAGAAAGTGTCAGGAATACAGCACTACAGTAGTAATAACCTCTGAATAAAGTATACTGCAGTCAGGACATAATTAAATGCATGTGAGACCCAAAACCAAACAGAAACATCTGTTCAAAGTGTTGCTGCATGTGGAATGTGTACACCAAAATCTGGATATGCTGCTCCCAGTCTGAAATATGCAGATAGGATGACTGTCTGATATTCTAAACATCCACACCTGTCCACAGTTATAGAAATAACAGTCAACAGGAGATGTATCTGCACAAATTTCGATATGACTTGTGTATGAACAGCAATAAAATGTAGACTTATGTTGCAGTAACAGTCCCATCTGCAAGGTTAGGTAGTTAATATATAGGACACTGTAGTCAGAACAGTAGTGTGTATATAACTGTAGCTATTAGAAATGTACAGCATATGTGGGTGTATCTGAAGGTGTTAATAATATGTCTGATTTACCCCACCCTCTAACCATCTATAACCCATTCCACGGGAAAATGGTATGTGCAATCACAATTAGCACCCCTGGACATCTGTAGTGGTGGGTGATATATATTTGCATGTCTGTTGATGCATCCCCGTTCATACATCCACACCTGATGGCCTGTTGCCATCAACCAACCCTGCATGTTGTTGGACTGTGTATTACTGTTGAAATTATGCATGTGCTTTGCATGCTGTTCAATGGTGTGAATAACTGGGTGTGTGGTTAATGGGAATACTAATGCATGCTGTTAAAACTAACTGTGAATGGTTTTATATGTCACTAACCCAAACTGTAATGACATAATGCAAAACATAGAACAACAGGGAAGGCGGGTTCCGGCGGACCCACCTCTCCCACCTCAGCTGGCGAGTGCACCTGGCACTAGTGCCGAGTCCGGACCCTCCTCCGGTGGCCCTGTGCCACCTGGGTGGAAGCGCTGCAGGGGATGGGGCTCGCCCCTCTGCAAGTGTGGCGGAGGAGATCCACCACTCACCCTCCGTAGCGTCCGGACTGTGGTGCGTGGGAGATTCGGGACTCTGTCCTCGAGCCCCTCGCCAGCTCGAGGCACGGGTGGCGCAACTAACGGGCTTGCCCGTTGCCCGCCTACACAGCCCCCAGCACAGCCCTGTCCTGGGCAGTGAAGGAACAGTGGCAACTGCCTATGGGTGGGGATATCAGTTCCACTGTTGCCATCTGTGGGCTCATGGGCTCTGGACATCCCAACCTCCGTCCCCGTCATTTGTGTAACCCCCCCACACGTGTCATACACCGCCCCTGTATGCGTCTTGTTTGTCTTGTCTGTTAACCTACCCAACCTACCTCCCCAGCTGTACCGACTACCTGCACCTGACATACCACTCTCACCTGAAAAAAAAAAAAAAAAAGGGCACTCTGTACCCACAAAAAAATTACGCCCCATACATAGCTGCCCATTCCGCACACATGTCCACTGGACATGGAACCCATCAATTTCAATTGGCTGTACAACAGGTATTATTGTTGTCCTGACACCTCTCTCAGTGGTGGAAGGTTTCAAATGTCACACCAAATTACATACATATGCACAGCTGTTGCTGCTGAAGAAATGGGCAGCTATGGGCCTTACCTACATCCCTCCTGCACATCCCAAGCTTGTTTCCCTACTGTCTTACCCTCTTTGTGAACCCTTTTCACCACTTTCCTGTCTCCCCGTTTTCTTTTCTTTCAAAGAAAATAGCTGGTGTCGCTTGTGTCTTGTGAGCTAACTGCCAGTGCGCATCGTGAGCTCAGCAAACCAGCGCTAACCCGGTTACAACTGCTTAAAAGTGCCTTAGTCACTTTGATTGACAGGTCCTGTACTCAGTTCAAAAGAAAAATAAAATCCGACTGTGAGTCCCGAACCCCGGACCTTGGCAACTATAGTCTGCATGACTTACCACTAAGCCATGACTCTTACATAGCAACACTGTGCTAGAGTAAATATATCATTTAACAGTAGGAATGAATGTAAAGGGAATATAGCTGTGTAGTACACAAAGCATGACATTTAGACTCACAAACAAAACTGGTGGATTTCCATAATAGTAGTGTGTGAACGGAAACAGCCATGCTAGCTGGAAGCTAGTAGGTAATAATGTCACCATAGCACCTTGCAAGACACACACATACTCACAGCAGGATAAGCACTGCCCATACCCCACAACCCCTTACAGGAACACATCGGGCCCAAGTAATAACATATGTGGAGCAAAGGGCCAAAACCAGGGACACATTACAAATGAAGTTACAACAAATGCAGACAGTTCAGAAAGTAACAGGGTCTACACCTTGTGGGATGTTTGCAAGTGCATGATCTGGAACCTGAATGTTTGTCACCATATCCCGACTTGAGGCCAGAATGACCTGCCAGATAAAGGTGTGCATGAGATGATGACCAAATTATGAGGCAGACATGTGGACAGCCTGCAAATATCTGTACACATGACGGGTACAATACCACCATATTTGAATAGCTAAGACCCTAGACATAGCAACAGTGAATGTCGTACAGGGATGCCCCACAGACCACATGTGAAATGTACAAACAGTAGGCAGAAAGGTGTAACACATGCAATGGCAACTATGGGTTCCCGAAAGTATTCACCACTCGCATGGCAGAAAAGGTGTAGCAATACCTATGCTCATGCTAACCCACAGTCACACCTGCAGCATACCAGACATATTAATGGGTGCACACCACTGATATGTACCATTCCATGAGGCACATAACCGGTGAACCTGAAAGCCTCTGGGGCCTGCTCAGCAGCATACCCACATATGCTAATAGATGTCAAGGCCCACACCATGGCCAGACCACACTGCATGCTGTAACACCCTAGCAGATATAGCAAGCATTCCAGGCTGTGAATGTACATGGGAAATAGGAAAGCTACAGCAGCACACAACAGTCAAGACACCTATCAGGCACACCAGTACTGATAGTGAAGGGCAACTATCGAAGACGTAGCAACAGAATGCAAGCAAAGGTGAAAGGAAAACACACACACACACATGCACACATCAACAATAGTAGTAGTTGTTAGTGTACATACACAGTCAGTACAGGAAACTGGAGAAATGAATGGAGGAATGTTAACCCACAACCCACAGAGTAAAATTAGAGATACCAACCTTTACACTCACAGAATGTTGTCCACAGCATAACAGTATGGTCCCTGCCATTAACATCTGAAAGGGCTACGCCTATTCCACACACCCTTTTATAGCACAGTTCTGCAATCACAGTGAGAACTGCAATCAGTACACAACAGGCTGCATGCAATTAGCAAATGCTGGCTAACAATTGGTGCAGAGGCCATCACATGGGCATATGCAGATACCTACAAAAGTATGCTGTAGTCCATGTCCACGCATGCAATAATTACATTGCACCTGGAGAGAGACAGAGAGACAGAGAGACAGAGTGAGAGAGAGAGAGAGAGAGAGAGAGAGAGAGAGGGAGAAAGGGACAACCACACCCAGAACTATACTGCGAATAAGCAGACAGACAGCAATCACAGCAACAGCTACCTGGAAGCTGCAACAGTGAACCAGAGCAGCAGGACAGTGAGACAGACATTCGCAGACACAGCTGTGACTAACACAGGTACTGTAAAGTAAAACTATCAAGGTGTACATACTGTGAACCCTCCATATGTGTTATTGGGCTGTATCCATATGTATATGAAGATGTGTAATGGGCAGGGGATATACAGCACCTATCAGTGAAGGCTGTACATACAGTTGTATGTGTCAGCATCTATGTGCACATATATATGTCGTCTGATTGTAGGTTGTACTGCCATGTACTAATTACATTACAGAGCTATGTATGCTTAGCAGTATGTTAGTGTGTGTATACAGTAAGGTAGACATATATGCTGACATACCTGTCCAACATATGGCCATGTAGTCATGTCAACATATGTATGTGTAGATATCCTATATGTACATGTCTACATATGATATCCACATATGTGTACATACATAGCGAGAGAGAGATGTAGGACCACATAGACAGATGCTGATAGAATGTTGTAGCGACATAACTATGTAATGCACACATGCAGAGGTAGAAATATGCAGATACATATACATAGACAGACTGATCTGACCACCTACAGGTATGATTGTATATGCTGACCTGCAACACAGCCTGCCCCCTGTCGCCCACACCCCTCTGTGCCCCCACATCTACAGCAGAATATGTACAGCAATATATATATCTGTGCAAATGCATACACACATATGTACATGTATACAGACATAGACATATAGACATATCTTAATACATAGATATATGTATAGAGAGAGAGAGAGAGATGTATACAGAGCTGGAGTGAGGCACATGTGTACAGATGTATTGCAACTGGTGCCTGGGGACTAAGGCACGGAGTGAACAGCAGTGTCACATCCGAGTATCATACCACAGTCCAGACCACCTACACAGGTAACCACCATAAAAATGACTGTCGGCCCACCACTGCATGTGTCAGGGGTGTTCATGGCCAGACGTGTGTACAATAGTCGCTCCAATGGAAGTAACTGTGGCACACTATCCTGGAACAGCTGTACATGGTATGTGTCCACCCACATGGTCAGTCAGGCATGGACATGTAGGTCAGTGTACTCCCCACAGCACGTAATGTATGCCATGGTATGGACCTCACACGACAGCAACAGATATGTAGAAGGACACAGTGACATGTACAACACGGTGACAATGCACCCAAACACAGTACCATTGCACAGTGACTGTCACCACCATAGAGTACACGTATGCCGCCCACGTACAGGTTACCACCCCCAGATGCACATATGGAGCTCACACCCATGACAGATGTCCAACAGGCAGTGTACCACCAGCCACCATACACGACCCACCTGTCTGCTGTGTGTCGTCTGTGCCACTGCAATTTAGTGCACATGTGTAGGTACGGGTTCAGACTCACTGACAGGACACACCCTGCAACAAACCACACAGTGTTACGATGCGAGACTCCCCATGTGTACATGTCACACATACCCCTGCTGCATGTCACTGAGATAGGTAATATGCCATATGTGTCACCCTGTGTAACTGTGTGTCGGCAGCAGGTACCATCACACCACATGTGTCACAATTGTCAGGTTAGCAGAACAGTACGCTGCTGTAGACACGGGGCATTAGCATATTGCACAGTATCGGATTACAATGTCATGTATTGTGTTGTATTGTATTGGTATGGTGAGGTGCCTCCTGCATGGAGTGGAACCACTGGTGCTGTGCTCCAGTGTACAGGTACATACCCTGTAGTCCAGGTAGTGTAACATAGCACCTGTATATGTGTGTTTAGCGCCTGTCAGAGGGTATGTAGCATGCAACTGGGGATACCAGCAGGTCCCGTCCATGTCGTGTAGTCTGCTCACCTGTGGGTGTCTCTCACCTGGATAACTGTGATGGCCTTGAGGTTAGGGTCAACAGGGATACCCATGCCTTAATACAGGGGGAGGGTGGGGTGACACCTGCACTGACCCTGTCCACCACAATGTGGTCTAGCTGTGGTGTAGGTGAAATATGTGTAGTGTACTAACCATGGGCATAGAGGATGGTTCCTGACCAGGTCGCTAAATAGGTCAGGTAGGCCTCCTGGTCATCTGCAGTATCACGCTTGATGTCCCACTCAACATTGCCCATGTGGTCAGTGTGATGGGAAATAGATCCTTACCAGTGCTGCTCAGACATACCCTCCCTTCAGAGACTGATGCTCTGTCTTGTAGTAGCTTACATCAAGTGTGATACAATCAGTATATGGCTGTGGTTCGACGGACAGGATGCTGTCCCTTTGTGGACAGTGTCCTGGACATATATGGGAATGCATGAGCCATGTGGTCTTGGAGATGTCTGTAGAAAGCAATTGTGTAGGGGTCAGCATTGTGTGATGTCTCTGACACTGGCCCAGTGGTCTGTAAGGACACCATATCAGTGTTACAAAGTGTAACGTCTGTATCTGTAATGTTGTGCACTGTAGCCATCTGTGCTGGTGGTGGAGGTGGGATATGTATATCCAGGGCAAGCAGGGTGTTGTCAGCTCACAGTAGTCGCCGATGTACGCCATACAGTACCTAGACACAAACACACAGAGTGAGGAGGTGCGCCTCACGAAATTGGTGTTCTGACTGCTGCTGTCCAGTAGTATGTCGTACGTAGCCTGGCAGGTACTGTACAACAGTTGATGGCCGAGCACTGCTACCTGGCCATCTACATGTGTATCCACCAATAGACAGACAGCTGCCACATATGTGTGATATGTGTTATTATGACAGTCAAGTAGCATGTGTATTATGTGTGCCAAGGTCTGCCAACATAGATTGCTGATACCATGTTATCTTTATTCCCAGGTACATGGCCCACCCGAGACATGCAACCTACTCCGTGGCTGAGGATGAGGAGATACACCAGAGCCTGGTGTGGGACTATGCAACACTCTTTTCCCGCACCAGCCAGAATCAGCAGGTGAGGGCTGCACTGTGGCAGGACCTTGTCCAGCGGGTAAATGATATAGGCATGCATAATAGGACATATGAGCAGGTACGACATCACTGCAGTGAATTGATTAGACATGTCCGTCAGCGTGCATCAGATATCCACAGGCAACAGGTCGCCACAGGTGGTGGGGTGGCTACACATCCCCCACTCACCAGACTGGAGGGACTGCTCCTGAGTGTAGTGGCTCCAGTCCACCTGCAACACCAACAGCAGCAGACATGTGTCATGATGGAGGCTGGAGCCGCACAGCAGCAGGACACTGAACGTGCAGGTAATATGTCACATGTGTAGTTGACTGTTGTGTACACTGGTAGTTAATGCATGTATGTGGTGTGTCCTTTGTTTGTAGCTGCAACCATAGTACTAAATGTGCAAGTGTGATATCCGCAATATTAGCTGCAAACCGTTTAAAGGCGACTGTGGTTCACCTGACCTGTATCATACTCCGTAATATTGGCACAGTTGTGCCCACTAACATTAGTTTCCTCCTGTCTGCAGGACCCTCTGGTATCACTGCAGTGCAGCCTATCCATGCTGGTGAGTGTCTATTTACTTTACCTGTTAAGATGTTGTTAGTAATAGTACCTTTTGGCACACTTAGTGGTGCCCCTTGTATGCATGTAGGTGTGTCTGTGTCTGTGTGTCAATATCACGCATACTGAGTACTGTTCAATTGTGTGAAACTGTGTGCACGTGTGCATGTGTGCAAGTGCAAGTGTGCAAGTGTGCAAGTGTGCAAGTGTGCATGTGTGCATGTGTGCATGTGTGCACCTGTGCATGTGTGCATGTGTGCATGTGTGCATGTGTGCACGTGCACATGTGCATGTGTGCATGTGTGCATGTGTGCATGTGTGCACCTGTGCATGTGTGCATGTGTGCATGTGTGCATGTGTGCATGTGTGCATGTGTGCACCTGTGCATGTGTGCATGTGTGCATGTGTGCACCTGTGCATGTGTGCATGTGTGCATGTGTGCACCTATGCATGTGTGCATGTGTGCATGTGTGCATGTGTGCATGTGTGCATCGCTGGCAGTGTGAAGACATTGTAAACTGTGTTTCCTGTTTACTTCCCACAGGTTCTGTTGCTGCTCTGGTGTTATCTAGCAGGAAACTGAGTCAGGTGCCGTGGGTACTGCTACTGATGACATTGTTGTAGTGGCACAGGACGGTATGCCAGGGTCCGCCATTGGTCAGCCAATTGACAGTACACAGCTGTCAACACCATCCATGCACAGTTATCCTGCCATTACACCCTTGTCACCACTGTCCCTAGGTGATGGACAGCATACAGTGGGCATCGACCAGGGTAGTGTGGTACCTGCGGCACATGCTTCCCCACACAGCAGCCATGGGCATGGCCCACACATGGTACCACACAGACAGTAGTCCAGGGTTCCCGTGGGAGCATCCATGGGAGTACTGCCCCTGGCAGACGTGCCCACAGAGGACTTACAACCTCAGCTATGTTCCGGACTGTCATGCAGGCACAGTCACGTATGGATCGGTACACCAGACAGGGTCTGAGGGAGCTGACAGCATGTCGCACAGCCATGACCGCCGGTATGTGTGACATTGCGGCCGCCATCCGTGATTTCACCGTCGTAGACAGACGTTGTGGGGACATCTTAGACCGTCTCAACAACTACATGCCCATGAGCCAGGGTGATGGTGGGCGGTTGCGTCGTCGGCGTGGCGTATGCCAGCAACAGCAGCAGCTGGCAGTCAGCGTGGGCGACAACAGGGCGCGGCGCCCGTAGTGCCAGCAGCAGCCCCAGCAATGCTGGTTCTGTGCTGTCATCAGACCACCCCAGGAGACCACGTGCACGTGGCTCTGGCCAGGGCCGACAGGGCTCTGTGTCCAGTCAGCGAACACCTGCTTCCGATGACAGTACCCAGTCTGGGTTGGTCCCGGATACGGTCCGTAGCACCCTGCAAGGCACAGGTACCGTGTCCGTGCCCAGAGACACTGATCTGTATGGCCTGGCAGGTACAGTCTGTGGCTGTCCACAAACACCAGTAAATGGCAGCCATGAGGTGGAACTGTGTGCATCCATACACATGCAATATAACAACACCTAGGGCTAACGCATACACGACACACTGCAGCAACACTGCCCCACCTTCTACTGCTGTCCCTCACCAACACACATACACATACATGTCAATTGGTGGTATGGGTGGCTGACCCAGGTATACCAGGTTCACACCCTGTGCATATGATGAAACTGTGCCACCTCCTGCAGTCTGTAACAACTGTGCAGGTACAGGTTAACATGTTACTGATGCACAGGGTGACCACATAGATGTGTAGTAATAGTATCATGTGTTGTACAGTACTGTGTGCTGATTTCATTGTGGGTATATCACAGCATGCCTGATGCAGTATTTGTGTGATTGTCATGTCCTGTTGTCTACACCCATGGTAAGTAACATAGTGTATCATCTGCACATGTTGGCATACTAGTGGTAATGATGTCAACAGCAGCCTACATACATAGGTAGCACAGGGGATGGGTAATGACTGTAGTAGCACACAATGATGGACATGTAAATTGCAAGTGGCATGTTGGCCACACTAGACTCTGCAATGCAGATGTGTGAGGACGTTGATATGTGTGCATAACTACACAAGTGGTACAGGACACATAGGTGCACACTAGCACTGCATGCACACACCTCCTACCATACTAGACAGCCCCAACACACATAACAAACTGTCACGGGAGGGAGAGTCCCCATACATGTCAGGGATACTGTGGTGGCAAGCCAGGGAGCATACATCCTACTAAGTATGGCACCACTGTGAGAAGGATCGGTGTCTGTTATTTGACATGTGTATTACTGCAGGTACGGGCACATGGCTTTATATCCAGTTATTGTACATCCTGACAGTACATGCATGTTCCGTACACTTGTGTGCACTGAGACTGGACCCTGGCCATCTGACCAGTGTGTTTCCATTTACATGTGCATAGTGCCTGCATATGTGCAGTGTTACCTTATGGAACTGGTACAGCTTGTTTGTTGTACAATGGACTACATGGAGCACTGTTCACTGTACCTTTGTTTGCATGCATGTTTGCTTGCAATTACCCTGGAATACCGATCACACCTGCAATGCATAGTTATAGGGCTTCTGTGGACTCCTAGTGCCATCTGTGTAGCCTACTGTATGTATGGCCGTGTCCCACTTGAGAGGTTGCTACTGTTTGACCTGTTCACATGTACATTGACTGTGACACAGTGCATATGACCTGCCTGACATGTGTCCACGTGAGCAGTCATGTATGCTACTGCTAGGTAGTCACAGGCACTACACCTTCGCACATCCATCTCCTGTTGAACTACCTGCTTTGCTAGGGACAGCCTGCACCTGTCACCCCTGGCCTATCGGATATTGGCAAAGCCTCTTGCTACCCCCATAGTGGCTATGTTAGGCAGGGCTCACATGACAAACCCACCTTCATAGGTATCACAAGGGTTAAGACACTAAGAGCAATGCTGCACAACGCCAGATGTCTAATCCTCCACATGCATGCACCCAAAACACTCCTTTGCAGGGGAAACATCGATATGTGTGCAGTAACAGATGCCTGGTTTAGGGCTACTGGGGGCACACCAGCACTACCGGGTGTAACCGGGTTGATTCCTTTGCTACAGTCACCAAGGCCATTGCTGAGGGGAAGGTGGTTCACACAGCCTACCTGGGCCTTGCAAACGCCTTGGCAACAATACCACACTTGGGCATTCTAGGCAAGCTCACCATCCTGAATATGAGCCCGTATGTCACTAGATGGATTGCACAGTGGCTCATGAACAGAACACACATGTTTAGCATTGCTGGAGCCATGCCACACCCCATAACAGTTCCAGGATGTGTCCCAGAAGGCTCAGTCCTGGGACCCTCTTGTTAGGTACATATTTATTGGAGGTACAGGCCAACACGGATGAACTGTGGCTGTCCAGATATGCAGATGACTGCAAACTGGACAACATAATCGACTACCCAGCTGACACAGGCATCTTCCAAAGGGGCATCAGAGCAACAGACAACTTGTGCCAGGCCCATGGCCGTCTGCTGAACAGTGTGTAGAAGGGGACTGTGCATCCTGTAGTCTGTTCACCTAGTTACCAAAAGGGACATTGTCCCCACACACACTAACCTCCTCAGCCAGGAGCACACACTTGCCAATTGCAGGATTCAAACCCCTATCTGACTGTTATGACACGTGAGACAGGCGCATTAGCTGAGCACGCTATTTGCATTACTGGGAGCTTTCTCTTCCCCTGCTATACTTATGGAGTGCTGACATCATCAGTATTTAGAAAAGGGTATGGGCATCCTGTAGTGTCCTATCCTATTTGCCAAAAGGGACACGTCCCTTGCACACTAACCCCCCTTACACAAACTTGCCATTCACAGGAACCAAACCCCTACCTATTTATGTTATGGTACTTGAGACGGACGCATTAGCAGAGCGCGCTATTCGCATTACTGGGAGTTTTCCTTTCTCATGCTCTACTTATAGGGTGCTGACATCAGCAGTGTGTAGCAAAGGGAAGGGGCATCCTGTAGTCTGTTCACCCAGTTTCCAAAAGGGACTTTTCCCTCACACACTAACCCCCCCACACAAACACACACACTTGCCATTCACAGGAATCAAACCCCTACCTAGTTATGTTATGACACTTGAGACGGACGATTAGCAGAGCGCTATTCGCATTACTGGGAGTTTTCTTTTCTCATGCTCTACTTATAGGGTGCTGACATCAGCAGTGTGTAGCAAAGGGAGGGGCATCCTGTAGTCTGTTCACCCAGTTTCCAAAGGGACTTTTCCTCACACACTAACCCCCACACAAACACACACACTTGCCATTCACAGGAATCAAAACCCTACCTAGTTATGTTATGACACTTCAGACGGACGATTAGCGAGCTCTATTCGCATTACTGGGAGTTTTCCTTTCTCATGCTCTACTTATAGGGTGCTGACATCAGCAGTGTGTAGCAAAGGGAGGGCATCCTGTAGTCTGTTCAACCAGTTTCCAAAAGGGACTTTTCCTCACACACGAACCCCCACACAAACACACACACTTGCCATTCACAGGAATCAAACCCCTACCTAGTTATGTTATGACACTTGAGACGGACGCATTAGCAGAGCGCGCTATTCGCATTACTGGGAGTTTTCCTTTCTCATGCTCTACTTATAGGGTGCTGACATCAGCAGTGTGTAGCAAAGGGGAGGGGCATCCTGGGTGTGGTTTCCTGTTTGCCAAAAGGGACATTTCCCTCACACAGACCAACCTCACACACAGACAGACGCACACACACACACACACACACTGAGCACATACACGATTTGAACCCCTATCTGACTATGTCATGACACTTGAGACGGACGCATTAGCGGAGCTCGCTATTCGGATTACTGGGGAGTTATATTTCTCCTGCTGTACTTCTAGGGTGCTGACATCATCTGTGTTTGGAAAGGGGAATGTGCATCCTGTGGGGAAGCGGACACCAAGCACACTATGGCTAAGCTGTCATTCCCTAGGACAAACAGCCTATTGTTGACCTCTACACCATTATGTTTAATTGTCAAATGCACATTATTTGTTGCTAACAGACTGTTTGCATATATTTATTGCCATAGCATTCCCTGTTGGTATGGACAACCTCTGCATCTATGGAAACTGTTTGAATATGGGAGGGATCCACTATATCACGTATGTCTCTGTAGTCATGTCACTGTGTGCACTGGGCAGACTGCTGTGCTGTGGTTGGACCCTGGCATAACACATGACAATACCAGATACGTGTGTCCCACTGCTAAAACAAGATTTGGACTAAGTGTGTGAGCATGCCCAGTTCAGCCTTCCCATGGCATGTTGTCAAAGTGTGTGAGCATGCCCAGTGTGATTATTCCATGTGTTGGACTCTGCAGCCCACCACATTTGTGGATGTGTGTGAACTTCACAAACTATCACCCGTTCATGGTTGTGGGTTGTGTGTCATGTTGTGTAGTTACTGTACAACTGCTTTGTGTGTCAACACAACAGGATTATACTGTGCCTGCAGTGTTTGCATGGGATACTTTGCATGCAGTCGTCAACATCCTTTCACACTGACCTAACACTGTAGTACTGTATAGTGTACTGTCAGTACTTTGACTGTGGTGGACAGTAACCTGGGCTTTACTGCTATCACTGCTTTACATTCTGATCATGGGCACAACAGCCTGGTCGGGGCCAGTTGGGTACATCTGACCATGTTGCATTCTGTTCTGATATGCACCACTTACACCAGACTTGCCCAACATTGTTAGTGTATCCCACAACATAGGTGTACAATTGCATACACTACCGTTGTGCCTAGTCCATGGCTAATGCAAGTTGGAGAGTGTGTTTGTCCTTCCACACATTGTAAGTGGAGTTTGCCATGACCAATGTAATGGTTGGTATACTGTGCCTCTGTCTACCTGTGACATGACAGTGATATCCTGGATGAACCTACCATCTCCCGTCCACCCATCAGGATTCCTATTGTGGAAGATTAATGAGTGACTCTATGGGTAGCCTGTGCTGAGGGTTCACTCATGGGTGGGGTGGCTTCTGTGTTATGGATCACACAGTACAGCCTGTCCCATGTAACTCAGTGCTGGGGTTCAGGTCTGTCATGTGCATAGCTCACTGCCATTCAGATTGTACTATGTGCAGCATTTGTATTGATGCCAGCAACACATGCAGAACATGGCATGTGTGTAGGCTGATTGATACTCCTGATGTGGTACTGTTGGGGACTTTACAGTTGATGGAGGTGTCTGCTGAGGTACATCCCACAGGGGCTATTGTAGTCGATTGACCCACTGATGCAGGAGGACTGCAGAGCCACAATGACCTCACCTTGTGTAGATCTGACATCCTTCATGATTAGGTGGGTATATGGTATGTTTCTGTAAACACTACAGCACATGTTTGTCCAGTGCAGGATATCCATCACCCTGTGTCCCCAGGTCTCTCATTACATGTTAACTACATAATGGGTTAACACCTATGTGGTAATTGGTGGACACTTACTGTATATCCACGGGGTTGACTATACACATTTCTGCACTTAGCTTGCTGACATAGCTATGGCACCAGTTGTCTGTTTGTATGTGGCCCTTTTGTAGGATGCATGTGTCAGCTGGTGGATCATATGTGGTGAGCGGTTTGTAGTCCTCTGCAAACATGTCAGGACACAGTCCTTCCATGTTTGCCTGTACCTATGGGACATATATACCAGACGAGGGGATACCAGGTCCAAGCCTTGTGGGATGCCAGTTATATCTGGTTTGTAGTCTGACATGGCTGAAGCAGGTCTGACCATGTCTGTTCTGTCCTTGGTCTGGTTTGCAACTCCTCTACTGACATGTGGGTTTATATTTACACTGGTGAGCCTATCTATACTGAACATGTAGGGTATTGTATAGACGCCTTTGCAAGGTCCACATCCACGGTGTGGATCACATTGCCCTCATCAATGACCTGCATGACTGTTTCAATTGGGTCCAACATGGTTAGGGGCAGGATCTGCACTTGAGAGGGCCACACTGTGTTGGGTCCAGTGTCAGTAGGTCCCCGACATCCATATTTCTGTGGTACATGCTGCTCCTTTCCATAGCTGAGCAATCTGGGCTTCTCAGGATTCTGGGGTAGTACTGTTCAGTATCCACTCAGGCAACACCTTTGTTGAGAAGGACCACTGTTGCTGTACACTGCTCTTTGGGTACATATTCTGTGGTACGGCTGGCATTGAGCAGTACTGTGGTGTGGCATTCCATTCATCTTAGACTCCATGTTGCACATCGCCCAGGTCACCATCTCATACCATTGCTGCTGTGTGTTTTGCTTTGGAGATGTTGTCTGTTACCTCAGTATCTGCTATGTCAGGGAGCCAGCTGTCTGCTGGGATACATATTCTGCATACATGGGGGTGTGTGGGTTTGCACTGCACCTGTCAGGATGTATGTTGGCAATATGTGTGTGTGTTTGTGGTGTTTGTGTGATTCAGTCCATATCTGTGAATACACAAGATGGCTCCTACCATCAGTTGTGTAAGCCTTCGGATTATCCTTCATGTCCTGTGCAATTTGTATCTACATAGGTTCATAGGTTCATACTAGGCTATCCACCCTGGGCATTTGTTAGGCTAGCCAGAGTGTGTGTGGCTTTTGAGACCCCTTGCTATCTGGATAGTATGGCCATGTATTGTTTGCTTAGCTGTGCCTCTGTCTGGACATCACACAGTGAAGACCCCCACTGTAACTCTACAATCATCCATCCACTTGCCAAGATTCCTGTTGAACAATGTCAGTGAGGGGCTCTGCCTAACATGGGGTGGGAGTTTGGTCCAGGGTGTGAGGTACCTGTGGATTATGTATCTGTCCCACCAGCACATCCTATTTCATTATGTGTTGGGGTTGACATCTCTCACTCTCGCAGCTCCAATGGATATGTGTTGTCTGGGGTGGGGCAGGTCCATCCCTCCTGTGTTAGGCATGGCCTCCTACAACAGGCATGCAATGCCTCTGTGTGGGCAGTCTGCAACTGTAGTCAGCTGGGGTGTCTACAGCCTAGCAGCATATGACATATATGTATGACACTTTCTCCTCTTGGTAAGGTAGCTTTGCAGTCTTCCTAACTGCTGCAGGTGTCAGGTAAGGTAGATCCCACATGAGTCATTGTACTGGATTATCGGTGTGATTGGGATAACGTATAGGGGCACAGTGGCCTCTGTTGCCATAGATGTGACTCCTTTCCTAATACAGTGTCACATGTACACAGTCTTCCTAGCCACATTGGCAATGTGGGTGTCACATAACAGGTTACTGTTCACTTGTGTCCCTTGGTCCCTGGTTACACCTTCCATACATTATGGTTTACCACCTTTGTGGTATTTCGTGGTACCTTGTCTGGTATTTGGTGGGACATTCATACTGTCCAGTGTGTTCCAGACGGTTGGGGGGGGGGGTTATTGTGTGTGAGAGTGCGGTCTGTAGCATACTACAGACTGCACAGCAGTCTTGCCTACAGTTAGTTGCACGTGGGTGAACTCCACTGCCTTGTACATTGTCAGTTACCTGGACGTCTGGGTGTCTGTGCTGCCTATGGTTACTCACCTCCTTTTATGTAGTGTTCCAGGTTTTGGGGCCATGACACATGGTACATGGTATAACCTGGTAGTGCTGGTGTGCTGTCAGGAGCCTTGCAGCAGGTTTCTGTCACTGCACAGACATCGATGTTCTGTATTCTGGGGATGGCCTAGGGGGCATGCATATTGGGGTGTACACATCTGGCATCAGTCATCATTTCCCTTATGTTTCTTCCCACTTATGTTTTCCGGGTGGCGGGTCAGTCTGTTCAGCCTTGCCTACAAAAGGCTGTGTGGAGGTGGCCAAGGCCTTATCCACTATTCAGACGCCCAGGGGTAACGGTGCAGGCCATACCAAGGGCAGCTGCATGGATTGTCAAGCATGACATCCCAACCTGACAGACATTGGATCCCCTTGGACTGACACCAGTAGATGTGCTACTTGCTATGACTGATCATTCCATGTTTCTACTGTGGCATTATTCTTGGTAAGGGTAAGTTGCTGCAAACGGTGAGTGTCATACCAGCCTGGACTACATAATCAGATAGCTCATCTGTGTCTCTTTACATGTAGGCTAGGGCAGTACACCTCGGGTCATTCACACCAGCATGGACTATAACTGCATCATATTTCTGTTTGCTTTGGAGTGACCTTCATATTTGTGTTATGTGGCATGTTGTGGCGGCCTACAGGCAGCTTACTGTACCCTTTCCTTTGTTCAGTCTGCTGTGCGGGACAGCAGTGTGTCTGACTATGGAGTCACCTATTACAACTGTATCAGGCATGTTGTTTCTCCTTCTGGCCTGTGACTGTTTGGCACACCAGCTTTGTGTGCTATGTTGTGCATGTGCTATGTTTGGAGGATGTTTCATTGGGTGTCTGCTTTATTGGCCTCTGTTGGTGTGCTGTGTGTGTGATTTCTGCCTCTGGGAATGTCTTTCTGTGTTTATGTGTTTGGTTTGCAGTTGTGGTAGGTCTATGTGGGTATGTATTTGTGGTGTGTGTGGTTACCTTCTCCTACTGACTTGTTGTGGGTGTACTGAGTTGGGGGAGCTCTGCCTCCGGTTTGGATGGATGGTTGCATCTCTCACATATATTTGTATTTCTTGGGTGGAGTTGGTGGTTGTCTGTGTACTTGGGGCAGGTGTAACATTGGCACAGGGTTCACAGATTCCACTTGTTGAGCCTGGCCTTACTGGATTGCATGTGTGGACAGATTATATTGCCATACTACTGATCAGTAATTACGTCATTGTTCATGCTTGCTCTATCATGTAGTAGCTTCCTCTTTCTCTTGCATGTTTTGGTTATGGCTGGAGTCCACCATGCCAGATTTAGGCACTGTGTCTTGTTTTAATTTGGGACTGCATAATCCAAGCATTCCTGGCGGTGTTCATGGCGTGGCTGTCTTGCAGGTTCTGAGGCGTGGCCCATATTTTGCACCTGCGCGTGAACTTTCATGGCTTCTACATCATTTTGGAGGTGTGCGCATAATGCTTAGCACATGTTTTCCACTGTGTTGCCCGGACAGGGACTCTGGTCAGGGTTTGTATATCCAGTGTGATTACTATATGGTCTGGTGTTACCAATGTGCAATACACTTCTCATCTTAACATCCCGTACCCATGTTGCTGATTATCACATCCAGTATGCTTGCCCCTCTTGTGGGTGTGCTATGTTGTTCCTGGGCCTTTTGGTTTGTGGTTTAATGCCCTTTTGTCCTACACTGTTGCAGCTGGTATACTTCTCCCAGTCTATGTGTCTGGGTATTTGCAGTCAGCAATTATAATGTGGTTTTGAGGACTTGACATATTCATGTATTCCAGCATGGGCGCAATGCAGTTCCTGGTGTTGGGCCAGTACTCTGTGGCAGGCTATACACTGGTGGGCGGTTTTAGCCACTGTTACTTGTGCATGGCTAGTCCATGCTGCTTTTTCTGGTGGTACCAACATGGGGGTGTTGTTATCCTTGTCATTGTTGATGGTCACCCTCCTTTTGTAGCTTGTTCCAAGTGTTGAGGATGTACAGCACAGTCTGAGGTGTGACCTGGTGGTGTTAGGGTGCTGTTGTGAGCCTTGCCTCGGTATTCTGTTACAGCACAGTTATCAACATTCTCCATACTGGGTGGGCTTAGTCTGCATGCATCTTGCTGTTTGACCTTATCCCTTATCTGATTCTTATCCCTTCTGGTACCTATGGAGATAGGTTTGTGTTTTGCACCTTCCTATTCAGGGCACACTGTGCATGACAACGGCCTTTGCCAGTATCCATACAGCCTGCACTGATAGGTGCATGCCAGTCCTGGCAGGTGGTGCATCATGTCATGCTCAGCATGTCATCCCAGACTGGCACACAGTTCGTCCCCTTTGCCTACCTGCATTACTCTGGTAATTGTTGCACTTCATCATCTCGTTGTCCTGTTGTAGCATGCTGCTTGTTGAGGGTAGGATGTTAGACGGGTCCTCAGGAGTGCATATGGTACTTGGTGTTACATTACTTGACACACAGCATTCATGCCTCAGGTGGTGCTGCAGGGCTGCCTCTGTCGGATGCACATATTACACTTACCTGTACATGTTTGTGAACAGGTTGTGTCATTAGGCATCCCTGCTACTATATGGTGAGTCGGAGAGGGGTATCATTCCCAAGGTTCCTACTGAGCCAATGTATGTGCTATGCGTTGCCTCTTTGCCAGAGCCAGGGCATACTGGGCATGCCTCCTTCTGCCTACTGGGGCAGGCTCAGGTTGTTCCTCCTCCGAGTCACGCTGTGCCTGTGGTGGCCTTGGCGATGGTGGGGGGCTGTTTGGCCCAGCCCTATGGTGATCCTGCTGCAGCTGTTTTCGCATGATCATATTATGTAGCATAGCACATACCATGACAATTTGGGTACATGTAGTTGGTGTGTACTGCAAGGCTCCACCAGATGTGTCCAGACACCGGAACCGTGACTTGAGCAGCCCAAACACACGCTCTATTACATTCCGTGTTTGTGCGTGTGCCTCATTATGGCGTTCCTGTTCAGGTGTGTGTGCATTTCTGATGGGTGTCATCAGCCACGGCTCCAGTGCATATCCAGCATCCCCCACTAGGTGTCCATGTGGGATGTCCCCATTGTTAAATGTCTGGTACAGCTGCGTCAGATGCCAGATGTGGGAATCATGGTAGCTCCCAGGACAGCCGGCACACACATTCATTATTATGCCCTGGGCATCACACACGACCTGGCAGTTGATGGAGGGGAAGCCCTTGCGGTTTATGTAGGCCCTACCCCACTCTCCTGCTGGTGCTTTGATGCGTATGTGCGTGCAGTCTATGGCACCCAGTACCTCAGGGTATTCCGCTATTTGCTGGAAGAGACGCATGTTGCTGGCCAATACCTCACGGGCATTGGGGAAGTATACATGATCACCGACATGTGCTGACATGGCATCCAGGAACTGGTGCAGTACCCTGGAAGCTGATGCCTGTGATATCCCCATCATATCGCCAGTTGGTCTCTGGAAGGTACCTGTTGCTAGTATTCTTAGGCCAACACATACCTTGGTTTCCACTGGGATGGGTTCCCTCTGTTGGTTCTGTGTGTGAGGCGTGGCCTGCACAGCTCCACTATTTGCTGCAGGAGGTCTCTGTCCACTCTATAGCGCTCTACTATCTCCAGCTCATGTAACCCATGGTAGGTGACCCTGGGCCTGTACACTCTTCTCCGTCTCCTCACTGCGGGTTGTCTGGCACCATCTGCATTGTCACCACCCTCAGCAAGTCGCC
Source organism: Protopterus annectens (assembly GCF_019279795.1). Taxonomy (NCBI): domain Eukaryota; kingdom Metazoa; phylum Chordata; order Ceratodontiformes; family Protopteridae; genus Protopterus; species Protopterus annectens. The sequence goes on from NC_056729.1 coordinate 941,411,016, forward strand.
TATGTCTCATTATGGCAGCTATGGCAGCCCCTAACATTTCTGCTCTGAGTTCAGCTTTTCAGTTTTCACTTCTGATAACTGAACTCCTGTCTTGCAGTGTCTCTTGAGAGAAACATTCTGCACTGCTGTTTGCAGAGTTTTAAGTGCTGGGCTGCCCTAGTATTCTGCCTGTGTAATTGCCTGCATCTAATTGTTTTCACCTGCTAGCTCCAGCAGTATTCCCTGCTAACTTCCTAGTACATCTGTTGTTTCCTTTTTCCTTGCTGTTTCCTCAGGGTAGGGCCGTGTGCAAACCAGCAGAAACAGGCTCACAGTGGCTTACACGCGCGCACACATACTTACACAGTTCAGAATCTGCTTATTCAGTTTTAAACGCGTGCACGCCTGCGCAAACAGTGTTAAACAGCTCCCAACACGCTCCCACATGCTTAGTCTGCCTTACACGCGCACACTGCCTTACACGCCGCACACTGCCTTACACGCACCGTATTACTCGCGCTTCACGGCGCGCAAGCGCATACACGCCCAGCAAGAAACTTTGGTGTAGGCAACAGTGTACACCTTCCATTTCTTGGCTTTCTCATGTTTACTTGGGGCACACCTCCTCCTTGATGTCTCTCTGACATCTGTCATGTAACTCTACCTCCCAATGAGTTCTATCCCTTTCTACCATTCCCCCCTGTGATGTCACCTATCTCCTACTCTGTTCCTCCCCCTTCTGTAACTCTTACACTACTCAGACTGTGCTCATTTGCTATGTGACAGTGGTATTCAGTATCCTTACCTAATTTGCATCAGATTGCCTACTAATGCTTAGTTACATCTCTTACACTTGGCTTCCCCTTGGCAACCACTACACGGTGGCCATGTTGGTTTTCCTATGCTGGTCCCTCCATTGACATTCCATATAATTCATAAAACCTACATTTGTAGGTTTAAAACCTTCGTTTTCATGTTTTATGCAGCGCAGCCCGTTTGCGTGGGGCTGCGCTGGTTTACATCGGCAATTGCCGAAAAAAAAAATTATTTTTATATTTTTGCATGGGGTTGCATTGCCAATGGCCACATATTTGGCCATTGGCATGCTGCCTGACATATGCACCCTTTATTTGGAGCTGACATGGCTCCATTGCCGTGTTTGCAGAAACGTACTCAGTTGTCAACTGAGTACATTTCTGCAGCTAACACGGCTCTTACACGGGCTGTTCTGGGCTTCATGGATCGCTGATCAGCCTCATTTGCATGCTATTCGGATGCAAGTGGGCTGATTAGCTTAGCCACGCCCACTCCGTGTAAGAGCTGTGTTAGACTAACTCTTACACGGACTTTGGGCTGTTCCTGGATCACGAAGGCTACATGGAGTCTTACACTACTCTTAGACTCCGTGTAAGCCTTCGTGAATCCGGCCCCATATCATCCAATGTGCACCATTGAAGAAGTTGCAGCTCTAATACCGAATGCCACTGTATTTGCTGTTTTGGATGCAAAGAGTTCATTTTGGCAAGTGATGCTGGATCACAAATCCTTATTTCTAACTACTTTTGGTACTTCGTTTGGCTGATACAGATTCCTAAGGATGCGATTTGGAATAAATTCTGCAAGTGAAGTTTTTCAGCGTGCAATGGAGCAAATTTTTTCAGGTTACCCATGTGCCATAATAGTAGATGATTTGTTGGTTGGAGGCAATGGTGAAGCAGAGCATGACAGAAACCTAAAGAAAGTTCCCAGACAGAGCATGTGAAGTGAACTTAAAGGTCAATCCTCTGAAGTGCAAATTCAGACTTCCAGAAGTTATGCACGTAGTACATTTGTTTACAAGTACAGGCTTGAGACCAGACCCAACCAAACAAACAGCTATTCTAGAGATGTCAGCATCAGATAATGTACAAAGTTTGCAGCATTTTCTGGGCATGGTCAACTATTTAGGCAAATTTATACCAGACTTCAGCGAGTTAATAGCATCTTTGAGAAAGCTAACATGCAAAAATGTTGTATGGTCATGGTTAGAACATCATCAGAAGGCATTTGAAGACCTTAAGCAGAAAATTGCCACCCCATCTACATTAAGACACTATGATGTGAACAAACCAGTTATTCTTTCCTGTGATGTTTCAAAATTTGGTGTAGGTGTAGTTATACGTCAAGTGGTCAGACCAGTAGCCTATACATCTAGAACATTAACGCAAACTGAGATGCAGTATGCTCAAATTGAGAAGGGACTGTTGGCAATAGTATTTGCATGCTCCAAGTTTCATGATTATATTTATGGTTGAGCTATTCAGATCAAAACTGATCATCAGCCTTTAGTTACTATTATAAAGAAGCCTATGCATTCCGCTCCAGCAATATTACAAAGAATGATGCTCAGATTGCAAAAGTACAATTTCAAATTGGTCTGCACTAAAGATAAATTATTTTATCTGGCTGATACAACAGAACAGCTTGATGCAGAAAATTTTAACTTTGATGTGATGTCAGTGTGTAATTTTTCCACCACTAGACTTGATGAATTAAGAAATCACACTCAGACTGATCCAGTTTCACAGAAGCTCAATCACTATATTAATGTTGGATGGCCATCAAAATAATCTAGTGTGTCACCTGAAGTGCAAGTGTATTTTCCTTACAGAGATGAATTGTTGATGGAAGATGGCATTATTTTCAAAAGACCTAAACTTGTTGTTCCTACTTCTTTGCAACAATAATGCATCCAGATTTTACATCATGGTCACCCAGGAACCACATCTACTAAGAGAAGAGCATGAAAATTAGTATTTTGGCCTTTATTATCAAAATATCTTGATAGAGTTATTTCTACTCGCTCAGTATGCAATAGTACCAGATGGCATTTGCAAAGAGAACCGCTTCAGCTAAGTCCATTTCCTGAACTACCTTGGTCTACTGTAGCAACTGATATCTTCAAGTGGAACAATCAACACTATTTAGTTTTGGTAGACTCTTATTCAAATTGGTAAAAGATTGAGCTACTACCAAACTTAACCTCAACTGCTATTATTACTAAGTTGAAACATCATTTCTCAGTTCATGGTAGTTCACACAAACTTTTTTCTAACAATGGTACTCAATTTACTAGCCAGTTGTTTCATAAATTTGCAAAGGAATGGGATTTTGTATATGTCACTAGTAGTCCTGAATATCCTCAATCCAATGGTCTAGCTGAAAGAGCAGTACAGAGTGCAAAGCAATTACTTGAAAGGTCAAAGCGTGACAATACAGATATGTTCTTGAATTTGCTTAATCTCAGAAACATACCCCATGATGGTATTCTTGGCTCACCTGACTACTTTCCAGGCAAACTAGAACTATGCTACCTATTTCTTCAAGTTTGTTGCAGCCTAAGTCGAAGTACAAAAATACCATCAAGGCTCAATTGTTTAAGAACCGTAATATTTAGAAATCTACTTACAACCGATCAAGCAAACATTCCACAGGTCAACCATTTTGCAGAAACTGTCCCAATTGCTAAATCTAATTCCCAATTTTATGTCACACAAAATGGATGAATATCTAAACCAAGTGTTTAATAACACAGCAACGTGGACTTGATTGTATATACCTATATGTTTAGTATTGTATAATGCATGTTGTCATGCCCGTACCCTGGCTCAGCAATCATGGAGCCTCAATCCTCACCACTAACACCAGAGAGGGCATCTCATATGAGGAAGGAATAACAAATACACACAGTAAAGTGCAATTTCCCTTAAGAGCACACAGAGATCACAGTCAGTCTGAGGCTGGTTGCTCCCTTGCTCTCCAGGTCCCCAATAAGATTCCCCACTGGCACAGCTATAGGGTCCAGATCTCAGCCTAGTGGGCAAGCTAAAAGCTCTAGCACCCTCTCTGTCCAACCAGTGCTTCGTGTCCCTGCCCACGTCCCTCACACACACACACATGCACTTTGAGATAAGTTTATACAACCACACAGACACTCCTGGGGAAGCCTGGCACAGGTTCTCCAGTTGTGCCCCTTTCTTCCAGACTATACGGTAGTATCACCTGCCACCACCCACTAATAATTATCAGCTGCTCAAAGGCCATTAAAAGGGTGTCCAATTATTACTGTGCAATATTATTATCTAATTGGTAGATGTGAATAAACAGTCTCAAGGCTTATTAGAGTGACCTGGTACAGGATCCTTATATACATGCCATGTACTCTTACAGCTTAACTTATCTCTAAACAAAACCAGCCACACTTAAAAGGTTTTAAAATATGTAATAATAAATAATTAAAACCACAAGACAATACTTTCTACTACACAGTCAGTTCTAGTCAAGAGAGTTCAGAGATCACACAGAAATACTTAAAATAAATCAGTAGTACAGTTCTGACATCACAGAAAAACAATTCTTCTAAACTTTCTTAATTTCTAGCTCTCTAAAAGAAAAACAAGTCTAAGATAACTTACATAAGACAACAGACAGAGTGCTGAGTTGAACAGTCAGACAAAAATGCTTAATAATCTCTGGTTCTCACTGTTTAAATTGAAACTGCGGTTCTGCTAAAACATTACATCATTTCACACTTCCCTGGTGTTCCCAGGCTGACAGAAACTGCATTAATATTCTTTTACACTTAGAGCAATAAAGGACATTCCACATGTAAATTCTGGTCATTAACTTTAGCCTTAAAACAATGGGCAAGAAGCCTTCATCTAGCCCGTCCGGAGCCAAATTGCAAACATCAAGGACAGTCATGAAATAATTTTAATTTCAAAGGACCAACAAGAAATGCTTGACTTAGCTTTCTTTACAGCAGATGGCAATGTTGTCACATTGTTTTAAGTTCAACATTTCACAGCACATTCTTTCATTTAAAAAAACAAGCTTGTAGTTCAACATTCATATTTACAAATGATAGAATTATCTGCACAATTCTATCTGGCTAGGCTGGCAGCCTTCACCCATCTCTACCAGTCTTCACACATGTCAACAGATTACCTGTGATTTCTGCATGCTAAGCAGTCTCATAACAATTGTATGGTCTATTTCTCAAAGAGGGAGGATGTAGATCATAGTGTAAAGTATGTGTGCTTGTATTTTTAAGAAGCATGCAAGGCTGCACGTGCATGTATATAAGCTGCACACGTGCATACCCTTAGTGCCATTTTGTAAGAGCAACTAGGGAGTAAGCATCAAGATCATAGTCAGTAACTGTATATAAGTTACTTAAGTTAGAGTCAATAGTCAATGGTAGTAATGTGTTTGCATATAATAAAGCTGCTTGAACAGAACCCATGAAGACTAGTTTACCTGTCCTAACACAAAAGTGACAGCTTGTCTAAGCCACATGTACACCCTCACATCCTCAGTACTATGTTACATGCTATACAGCTCTTTCAGCAGAAGGTGCTGTCATTGCAGTGGACCAGAACATTTCCTTCCTCCAGGAGGTGTGAATCAAAGGTAGTAGCTCTCGTTTGCTAATCATTAAAAGCCACTCTCATGAGTAGGCTATTAGTTAATCATGAATGGACCTTTATCCCTTTGTGTCTTGCTACCAGCTTATGTTTTTTTTCTGTCAGGGAGTATTGTAAGGAGTATTTTTTTCTTATTTTTGTTTTGCTGTTCACATTTTTTATGATGTTTTAACTGGCCGAGGATGTAGTTTTATGTGTGGCGTGATTTTTATGGTTATGGGATTTGTCTTCATTCAAGACTTGAAGGTGAGTGAGGGTGTGGAGTACATCCATTTCTTTTCTTTTCTGTTCTTATTAAGTTTGTGGATTTCTTTATTTTTGAAAGACTTTTATCTTTTCTCTTTTTTAACTGTTAGGTTCAATAGGATTAGAAACTAGGTTAGGTAGGTAGTAGTTTAACATACAAGAAGGAGTTGTGAGTTTGGGTCCTGGAACAGTGTACTAGAGATTATGGCCATGTTCCGTTGCCTGGAAACCAGGTAGATTTTTGTAATGGAATGTTCTGAATTAAATATGGCTTTGTGGGACACAGGGACATGCTGACAATATGGCTTGATAATGTTTAATGTTAGGGAGGGAGATTTTTTATTTTTAATATCTGGCTGTGGCACTAAGCATATTGCTTAAAGGAAAGTATGGATGGATGTTTCATTCTAAATAGCATATATTTATTGTGATTCTTTGCTTCGGTTCTGTTTTATTGTGCCATGTTTCTTTATTACATAATTTGCATTTCCATTTCATTTTTTTCTTACTTGAGGTTGACATTTTTCATTTTTTTTATTAGTCGGCGTTTTAGTGAAATTTTTACTTTATAATTGAAGAGTCTTTTTTAATAACTTTTTTTGGTTTTCATCCCCATTCTGATCCATTAAACCTCTACCTCCTACTGGCCTGTTCGTTATCTTCAACTTTTTGTATCCTAAGACATTGGGAGAAGAAGACAAATCCCAGGACTTGTGTCCATTATCCAGTGGAAGATGTGAGCTTCATGGATGTATGTATTTATGCAATTTATTTATCTATGCTAACCAGAATTTAGGTTCTGCTTACAGCCCCTTCTGTTGTCCAAAAAGTAATGCAATGACTGCTATACCAAGACAGTAGAAGTGCATGCTTCTGCACAATCATAATTCTCAGCTGAAGTGTTATAGAATCATTTGTGGGTCTATGTTCTTCAGGAGGGTCCTGCTGCAGGAATTGTACTTTAATACTACTTTTTCTTATCCCCAGCAGGTATTCTTTTGAAGGGATTCCACTAACTCCCCTCAGCTGTAATTGTTTAAGCTGGAATCACCCACATCTCTGCTAGTCTGGCTCTTGTATTACCATGGCCACCAGCCAAACCAGGGTCATGCGCATTTAAGGACCAAAACCTCTATGACATGGAGATAGCTGGAGGAGCAGTTTGTTTTCATATGTGGGTCAGTTTATTTTAGGCTTTATGATGGTTGCAGCGTGTCCACTTTATGTGATATTCTATGAGTATTAAGTGAGCATTTTATATTCATTTAAACTTTTTGTTGAACTAGTTCATATATATATATATATATATATATATATATATATATATATATACTGCACTATTTTAATGTTTGTATTAGCGTAGGTCTTATATGAGTGTGTGTTTACTTGGGGAGTTCTTATAATCATGTGTTTCTATGTATTTTAATATAATTAAATGCATTAACACCTATGTGGTGTAGAATGCCACTCATCTAGCCATCTGCACACATCTAGCATTGCGGAGAATTTTCTGAAAAATAACATTAAAGGACATAAGATAAACAAATGTAAATATTTTGTGAACAAGAGAAGATATTAAAACTGTGCAAATAGCAATGCTATCAGTAAGAAGTATGTTTTATAGTCATAATAGTCAGTGCGTTCATACTCTTTTCCATAAATGCAGTAATATATTATAATGCATATGAACTCCAGATTCTGTTTTTTTCTAAACTTTCACAAATTTTCATATCTTGAATACTATACATCCTAAACATATATTGTCAGGACACTTTTGTTAACCAGACATAAGGTTTCACATGACAAGACGAAATTCTTCTATAAGTGCATGTTTTTCAGATATTTACAGAAATATTAAAACGTGTAATTGTATAATAATCAATACAAATAATGCTGGGTATCTCTCAAGATGTGTAAGTTACAGTGCAAATATCAAAGACAGCTTTCTTCAACAGCATCTAAGGTTTCACCTAATGTCCCACTGAGAACCCTTCTCTGAGTCTGAACTATATTTATACATGTGTCATTGGGTCGTTGCACATAGCCTGCACTAATTCTACCAATATTTCTGAGACTTCAAATCATTGCAGGACTGCCCAAATCTATTTTATTGGGACTTTGTCATATGCTTTCTCCAAGACTAGGAATGCCTAGTCAGTCTCTTTCCTCATCTCCACCTTCTTCTCCACTATTTGTCTCACTGCAAACATGAGGTCGATTGTGGTACATCCTGATCTGGATCTGAGCTGCTCATCCGCTGTCTTACTTTCTAATGCACTGCGTATTTGTTTAGCAGTTACCCTCTTCAGCACTTTCATGCAGTGTGACAGGAGTTTGAAACCTTTGTACTGCCTACAGTTGTAAAAGCAAGCAATAAATCAATCAGTAAATAAATAAATGAGTATAAAACTAAAGTGCTGGGAGAGTGGGTAAACTTAAATATGAGATTCCAACATTTCCTCTTACTCACATGCTTATTTTCATTGTTTATTTATTTTTTTGTTAATCTGACAAGTCCATAAAGAAATAAAGACCTGCTTGCTAAGTGTTCCAGAAGTTTTGATCAAACTGAGTGATTTTCTCAGTTTCACAAAATATGCAAATAATTAATTGTTTTGCTGTCTGCCTTTGCTTCTGCCCACCAGCTACCCTTCCTCTAATTTACCTTGTATTCTCTGTCTGATGTTTCATTGTGAGATGGTAAGGGTCAACAGACATCACAAGGCTCTGTGAGAGAGTTTTATTTCCCACACGCTCCATTTCTCAAGATTTGCCTGTATACACACAATGGTGTGTAAAGATTCCCGGCATATTCCAGCCTATAAGTGCCTGTTCAGCACTGCATGCTACCTGAGGCTCAGATGAGTATTGGGCATCTCTTGATAGTCATAAGCAAATCAGTGCTACTCCAGTGGTTTAGAGGGATAAAGCCATAACTACTATTAGGAAGCTATAAAGGAAGACGTGCTTTAAAAAAGATAACCGTATCTGCTTGCCATCTAGAATAGTTCCGGACTTGCGCTCACTGTAAGTGTGCCCTGATTTGAAAAGCCTTGCTGTCAGTAACTGACTTATTTCAATGTAATGCCGATATATAAACATGCTTGCACAGGAGGCCAGATGCCAAAACACCTGCTCTCAGCCTGCTTTCAGTGTAGGAGACAAGTCTTTTGGAATTGTGGCCTATGTAATTTTTTTTTTTCATTGTAACCATTTTCATTTGCAGTAACTGTTCAATAGATCTAGAACCACAGCTTAAGTCACTTTCTTCCAAAGCCATCACTTGTGAATGAAGCAAACACAAAACTTAGATTTTTTTTTAATACCAGATAAGGACTTCTTGACCTACCATGTCTTTTTCCCTGCCTTATGGATAAGCTCAACCCTAAGATGCAACTTTTGTGCTGGCCCTACAGCCTTTAGTCATTTATCCATCACTTATAATTCTTGTCACACTTCCTCTCTTAGCCATAACTTGTATTCCTAGCTCCAGCTTTACTTGAGTTTTCCCAGCTCTCAGACCCCTCTTCTGCTCCAAGTTATAATACAGCTGGACTACTCTCTCCCTTTACCATTCTCTCTCTCTCATTAGTCCTTTTTAATACTTCTTTTCCCTTCTTTCTTTTATTGCACACTAGTCACCACACTGTGGAATAGCAACCTGCCTCCCTTTTCCTAACCATTATTCTTATGCACTTTCTTGAAACTCTTGGTTCCATTCAATTGTCCCTGCTTTGGTAGCCATTTGAAATGTCAGAACCTACTAGAGCAAGACTTAAAATACAGACACTGAATGACTGAAAAACACAGACTTACATATATCAAGTCAAACATGGCCATTTCCTGGAATATTCCTTTTTCTCTGACGTATGTCGATCTCAAAGTAGGTATGTGTATGTATGTATATATATATATATATATATATATATATATATATATATATATATACATATATATTTGTGAGAGGTTTTGGACTATTTTTTCATAGTGTTGTCACTCGTCATTTCAATTGCTAACATTTCAATAGGGAGCCATTCTCTTTAAACTTTAACCCAATCTTCTCCAATTCTCATAATTTCTCTCAAAGCACCTTCCCCTGCTGCTGTTGTATCAAGTCCTTCAGTCTTTCCTTTCATAGTTCCCTACCACAATGTGTTCATCATATATTTCCTAATCATCTTCCATAGTGATCTTTCAATATCCAATAGCTGTCTGTCTCCCTGACCCCACCCTCCTCTTTCAATGCTTTCACCTAAACCAATAATTTTCTTGCCCCTACATCATTGTATTGTATGCATCACAACAGTATATCTTTTAAAGTCCGGCATTCTCCAGCCTCCAGTTTCTCTTCCTGTTCACAACCTTCTACCTCTCTTTGTTATCCCAACATATATCTATCAGAGTAACTTAACCCCCTGTCTCCTATGCCTCGACAATGTAGCTACATGTCACAAAACATAGATAAATACGTAAATAATGCTATAATCAAATATGAGTGTGTGTGTGTGTGTGTGTGTGTGTGTGTGTGTGTGTGTGTGTGTGTGTGTGTGTGTGTGTGTGTGTGAGTATAACTCACATTACTTCATTCCCCCTCCAAAGTACCCATCTTCCCTGTCCACTTATCCATAAGTCTACTTAATTTCTCTTCTAATTCACTGTATTCCATATCCAGTCTCTGTCCAGCTGTAGAGAACAACCATAATAGGTTCATAGGTGTGTACTAGGGTAATGGCCCTGGAGCCTTTATAAGCCTAGCCCATAGAAGTGCCCTGGCATTGTGCCGCCCAGTGTTAGTTCCCAGTGCCTCTATCAAGTAGAGCTACTGGAGTGATCCCCAGGCTGAACTTTGTATTTCCCATCCACTCATCAAGATTTCTCTTGAAGAGGGCCAGTGAGGTGCTCTGCTTGATATGTATGGGAAGTCTATTCCAGAGCATGAGCAGTGTCTGGATTATGAACCTGTCCCTCCAGCATGTTCTGTTGATTGTGGTAATGAGGTTTAGGTCTCTAGAGTGTGTGGTGCAGAGGGATTAGGATTTCTTTAGATGTAGCATTTCTAACAGAGCTGGGTCAGGACAAGGCTTTGTCAGTCGAGCAGAGATTGCTTCTTAGTAAATGATGTGAGACAGAGAATAGCTGGAGTTTTTTGAGTCTGTCCGTGTATGACATGTGTTTAAGGCCTAGGATCCTATCTGTAAGGTACTTTTGTGGCCTTTCTAGCTGTTACATGTGTCTAGTTAGGTACATGCCAAATGGGGCATTATACTCGATGATTGGCCTAATAAGGGAAGAGTAGAGAGAGATGATGACCTCTTTCTTCCTGGATGCAAAACCCTTGGTAATGAGATGTGCCACATAGAGGGACTTTCTCACCACAGTGGCAATGTTGTGGTCGAAGGAGAGGTTGCTGTGAACCTGTGTCCCCAGATCTCTTATAACGTTTTCAGTGTTCAGTGGACTCCCATCAATGTGGAAATTAGTGGGAGCTGAGTTTTTCCCAAATGAGATGACGATGCATTTTTTGTCATTAAGCTTAAGGCCATGGTTTCGACATCAATTATTGGTCTCAGTGAGGCCTTTTTGTAGGATGTCTACATCACTTGGGGATTTAATAATGGCTCCCAGCTTGCAGTTGTCTGTGATCTTGGTCAGCCAGAGTCTCTCTGAGTTAGCCTGGACTTCTGAGAAGTAGATGCCAAACAGGAGAGGACCCAGGACCGATCCCTGTCGGACTCCACTCGTGACTGCTCAACAATCTGACTTGGAGTCCTTTACTTTCACACTGTGGGTTCTATCTGTGAGCCAATTTGCAACCCATCTAGTGATACAAGGGTTGATGCCTAGATTGGCGAGTTTATCAATAATTCCTGAGTGGGGAATCTTACTTCATCCTCCTTTTGATCACAGAAGCCTTAAGTGACCTCTCTCTCTCTCTTTCCCTCTCTCTCTCTCTGTCGCTCATTCTTTAAAATTTTAATCACTAATGATTTATTTCAGTGACAGGTTCATAGGTTGGTACTAGGTTATTGACCCTAGGGCCTATACAAGCCTAGCCATAACAATTCCCTGGCTATTTCTTCCCAGAATGTTTACGTCCCTGGTCCCCTGACTAGCAGGGTGACTGACATGATCCCCGGGGTAAATTTCTTATTTCCCATCCAATCATCAAGGTTCCTTTTGAAGACGGCCAAAGAGGCACTCAGCTTGACATGTATGGGCAGTCTATTCCAGAGTATGGGGAGTCTCTGGGTCAGGACCCTATCCCTTCAGCATGTTTTGTTCACTGTGATGGCAATGTTTAGATCCCCGGAGCATGTAGCTCTGAGGGATTGGGATTTCTTTAAGTATAGCATGTCCAACAGCACTGGGTTTGACATGGCCTTGTATGTTAAGCAAAGATCGCCTCTGACTAGGCGATATGCGACAGAGTATAGCTGGAGTTTTTTTAGATGGTCAACATAGGGCATCTGCTTTAGGCCTGTGATTCTTTTAGTGAAGTATTTCTGTGGCCTTTCCAGTTGTTGCAGATGTCTTGTGAGGTACATACCAAATGGGGCGTGTACTCTATAATGGGTCTAATGAGGGATGAGTACATTGGGACAATGACTTCCTTTTTTCTGAATGAAAAGCTCTTAGTGATGAGGTGTGCCACATAGAAGGATTTCCTGACTGTTGTGGCTATGTGATTATCGAAGGTGAGACCACTGTCCACCTGTGTCCCTAAGTCCCTTATCACACTTTCGGTGTTTAGTGTACTGCCACTTATGTGGTAATTCATGGGTACATGTTTTTTCTCAAAGAGGATAACTATACATTTCTTGGCATTGAGCTTGAGCCCATGGCTCTGGCACCAAGCATCTGTTTTTGTAAGGCCCTTTTGTAGAATATCCACATCATTTGGGGATTCAGTAATGGCTCCCAGTTTGCAGTCATCTGAAACTTTATTAGCCAGAGTCCCTTTGTGCTGGCCTGTACTTCTGACAAGTAGATGCCAAACAAGAGCAGTCCCAGGAGTGAACCCTGAGGTACTCCGTTTGTCACTTGTCTGGAGCTGGATTTTGAGTCGGCTACTTTTACAGTGTGGGTTCTGTCAGTAAGCCAGTTGACAACCCATCGAGTGACGTAGGGATTAATGCCCAGCTTAGTAAGTTTATCTATCATTCCAGAGTGGGGGATGGTGTCAACGGCCTTGGCGAGGTCCAGATAGGCTGTGTGGACTGCCTTACCCTCGTCCACGAATCGGGAGACTGATTCAAAGAAGTCAATCAGGTTGAGGAGAGAAGTTCGGTCCTTTGCAAAACCAAACTGGGTGGGGTCTAGTGTTTGAAGGTTGCCAATGTCTTTGTTTATAAGTTCCATGATAATGCATTCCATGGCTTTGCAGATCAGGCTCGTCAGACTGATGGGACGATAGTTCTCGGGATCCAAGGTGGATCCCCCCTTGTGGAGTGGGATAACTGTAGCTGTGCGCCACTCATTGGGGACAAAGCCTGAGGTGAGGCTATGATTAAACATGACACTTAGATGAGGTGCCAGTTTATTTTGTAGTTCATGTCGTACACAGCCCTGGATGCCATCTGGTCCCATGGATGCTGTATTCTTAGCTTTAGAGAGTGCATGTTTTACCTGTGTGGCTGTGAGTACCAGAATTTGGCAATCTTTTGGTATTGAGATTGGCCATTTAGGGGGTCAGAGGGGGGTGAAGTTGGCATTGAATTGATCTGCCAGGATATTGGCAATATCCTTGGGATCAGTATATTTAATGCCATTATACATTAGACATGGTGTATTTCCAAATCCAAAAATAAACTTAACACCTGTGGTGATCCCCCAACACCCTCTACTAACACCATATAACGATCAGTTAATAAATGGGTACTGCTGCACCCCCCCCCCACTCTCCCATCCATCCATTAACGCTCGTAATTTCTGGGACATGTTTTCTATGAACAACAAGCAAATGCTTGATTAGAGGTGCCAACCCTGTCTTGGTTCCCTTTCCAATTTCAACGTTGAAGACAGCCCTCCATTTACTCAGAACTTTAATCCCAGATTCCTGAATAAGATTTTATCTCCCCTATTAATAATCTGTCATCTCCTACAGGCCACAGTAGTGTCTGAAACATGAAATTCCATTTTATAGAGTAAAAGGCTTTCTGTACATCCATTAGGACTGCAACTGTTTTACCCCCACTGTATTTTCCCACACCCTGCAAAGTGCACCAATACCCTCCTCAATCACATTTGTCAAAAAATTGGACAAGAGTGTTCCAGCAAATAGCTTGACAATAGCACTACAGAAAGATATGGGTCTATAACCTGCAGACACATTCCTTTTCCCTGTTTTATGAGCAAAACCACCATTTCTACTTCTCTCAAGCCGTCTTTTACTACATCATTAAATAGCTCTACTAATTCTACTCTAATCTCAAAACCCAACAATTATAAAAAAATTTTGAAACTCATCTGGACCCACCAATTTTCAGTCTTTTATGTGCCTTATTGCAGCCACTTTCTCACTTTTCCCAAATTCCCTGTATATCCTTTCTGTCTCTCCAGTGACCAGTACTGCCCCCTCCACTTATCAGGCATATCCCCTAGCACATTCTTTTCTGTGTACAACACTGAACCAAAAATCATCAGACCCTCCCTTATTTCCTTACTGTCACCCTTTTCCCGTATTTTATCATCAGTCCTGCTATCCAAAATTTCTGTTTTTAATAACAAGGATGGATAATTAAAAGCAAGAGTGTCAGAATGAATTTTTGGACATTGTTTCTGAGCAAGCTAAGCCAGAAAATACATTTGTTGTCTTTGAGAAAGTAAACTAGACAGAAAAGAATATTTGTGCTTATTTCAATGTTGAGATAAGAGAGAATAGTTGAGACTGGTATGTAGAACTTGCAGTGTGAACAAAAGTCACTGCCACTGTCTATAATTAGACTATAGGTATAAATTTATATTATTATTAGATTATAAGACTAATTACACAGACTGCCATTGTATTTGCAACATTAGATATAAAAAGCGCTGTATGAATAGATATGTAAAAAGAAATTGCTGCATGTGAGATCATGGGAATCCTGATCCAAGTTTGAAAACATTCTGAAATGTGACACTGTGGCTATTCTGATGATGTTTGCATGTTGTTGGTGTCACCATGTTGTGTCTTTCGGCTTTCCCGGTTAGGGGTCGCCACAGCGGAACTCCGGTCCGCTAATGATTGGTAGTTGATTTTTACGTGCCGAGTTACCAGCCCTGATGCACAACTTTCAATGAAGGTATGCCCATTCACGCATGTCTCCACGCAGAAAACGCTCTAGCTGAGAATCAAACCGGAAAGCGTCTTACTGTGAGGCGACAATGCTACCGCAGCACCACTACCGTGGGTTTGTTGGTGTCACCATAAGAGTATAAATTCTGAAATGTAGTAATCTAGGCTGTTCTGATGATAATTGCATGATGTTGATGTCACCTTAAGAGTATAAATTATGATTAAAGAATATTCCAAAAGTTACCATCTAAACTGAGAATCTGTTGAGTTGTAAAATAGTCTTTGTAGTCTGTCATTTTAGATTTGCTTCTTATGTAATCTCAGTACCAGTTAATCTATTCTGGACAATGAAACCTATTGCCATGACATGATTTTATGTTTCATTGAATTTCTTTTGAGACAGACAAGTCGAACCTAGACTCTTCTAATTTTATATAACTTGAATTCTTAGACATCACTTAAAACAAAATTGCATTTCCTGGGAAGACAGAATATTTTAATTCACTGTATTATACTCAAAAATACTTTTTACAGTATTGCAAATGATGTTTCCAAGAAAACACATCTTAAAGATAACTTAATCATTGTAACAAATAATTCTAGCAGTCCTGTGTGTGTGTTCATTCTTGCAATTAAACTATATGTTCAAATCCCACAGAAGGACTTAAACTTTTTTAAGTTTCTGCATGGTCACACATGTAAGATTTTTATAAAACATGCAAGCAGTCAGCATGTTTGAGTGGAGGTATGTTTACATACATCTGTATCTCATACCTAATTACCCATGCACAAATCTACAAATGCCTTTCACAGATAATCCCATAGAAAATATCCAGCAAAAGTCAAGTCAATTATTTCTCACAGTGCAAACATCATTACTATGAATATATCTGTATGACCATGTGAGTGTGTTTGTGTGTGCATTTCATATATCATTACCCATGCACAAATCTACAAATACATTTATACTATAACAACTGCCTCACATGTTGTGATAATACTGCACTTCATCCTAGAGTATCTTATGTATAAAAACAGTAAATTTGCAGGGACTTCTGAGACAGAGCTATGACAGTAAACAGTGCAAGGTGAGCACTCCTCAAGAAATAACATAAACCCATTTTCAGTTACCCATACTCTGGAACAAAATCCCACTTCATGTGAGACAGAGCCCTTCATTGGCACTGTTCAAGAAAAATCTCGATGCATGGATGGGAGATCGCAAGTTTACCCCGGGAGTCACCTCAGTGTCACTACTAGCCAGAGGTATAGTTTACTAAATAATGGGGTCCCACATGTGTCACTACTAGAGAGGCGCAACTATATAGCATGGGGTGGCATAAGCCACATCACTGTTGGCTAGGCTTATAAATGCCCCCGGGCAGATAGCCTAGTACACTACTATGAAACTATGAAACTATATTAAGTGAAAGACAATCCCTAGGCAGGAAACTGAGCCATAAGAACTTCAGTGAATCTCCAAAGGAAAGAAGCGATTAACAGGCAAAAAGATACAGAAGTTGGTAGACAGTATCAGAAAAGAATACCCAACCGAGAGTGCCTTGGATCTTGAGATACAGCACCATCCATTTGAAAAAGGATGAATGTATGGCAAATGTTGTTGAAAAGATCAACAAACTGTACAGTGAAGTAGTGAGAACTGAGGATGAGTTACTTGATTATTTAAAGAAAATGGACAGAAGGCTGGATGAGATGGAATCAGCCCTTTTAAACCAATCTGATGAATTGTAATTTTTCAGGGAGGGAGAAGAAGAGATAGAGACCATGGCAAATGAACTGGAGACAGCAACTCCAGAGTTTGAAGAGAAACTGCAAGAACTGCAGGACATGGCAAGAAGACAAAATTTGCAAACATCCAATATGTCAGAAGTTGTTCAAGGCAAGGACTACAGAAGTTTCATCATTGATCAATTAAGTCAGTAGGCTGGGTTACAGAAACAGGATATTCTTATAAACGAAGCACATTAGTGGATTGTAAGTACTAGGCTCCTTGAAAACGTTGCCAACAGTTGACTGAATACCATATATTCATCCTAAAAATTGAGCTTGGAGGTTGTCCAGCTTGGGTTAACTAGGATAGCTTTGTTCAGCAAAATCTGTAAGTAAAACCAATCAACCTGCCAAATGTGAACTAAGAATTGCCACACTCAGTGTAGGTTCACTGATCCAATGAGAACTGGAAGTGGATGACATGATGGTAAGGAGGAGGCTAGACATCCTATGTATCCAGGAGACAAGGTGGAAGGGCATTGCAAAAAAGCCACTTAGCTTGGGATCCAGAGTCTATTACTCAGGAGGAGGACAGGCTATAAATGGTGTAGGAACTATAGTGAAGGAGAGGCTTCAGAAGATAGTTAGGGATGTCATCAGAAATAGTGACATACTCATGGTACTTAGGCTCCAGCCTAATGACAGGGCAGTATTCATAATCTCAACCTATGCCCCACAACAAAGTTATGATGGTGAGGAAAAGAGTACATTCAGGCAGCAGTTGCAGGACTTACTACTTAAAGCAGGACAACGGGAATTGGTGTTGATAGTAGGTGACCTGAATGCACATATTGGGACAGACTAAACCAGATATGACGACAGGAATAAAGAAGGAGAGGTCATTCTAGACTTCTGTCTGGCAAGTAGCTTGATGGTAGCCAATATGTGATTCAGAAAGAGAGATAGTCACAAGATCACATACAAAAGTGGTCAACATACAACTCATGTAGACTTCCTCATAGTAAGGAAATGGCACTGAGGTAGAATCAGTGATTGCAGAATCATTCCCAGAGAAACATTTGGTCTACAACATAAACAACTGATTGCCACAATCAGCTACAAACAGTGGTCAGAGAAGGCTCTGAGGTCAACAGAGATTAGACTGAAGACCTGCAGGTTGACTGAAGAGAAAGCACAGCAGTTTAAGGAATTACTCAAGGCTCTAACACCTCAAGAAGAAGAAGAGGAAGTAGGTGGAGCTGAAGAAAAATGGCAGTGGCTCAAAACAGCATGTGTGAGGCCTACAGAACTGATATGTAGCTGAGCCAGGTATAAAAATAAGGTACATAAGGAAAGCTGGTGGTGGAATGCAGAAGTCCAGAAAGTCATCAACAGAAATAAGGAGTGCAGGTAAAAGTGACCAGGCTAGGAATGAGTACTGGTTGGGAAACAAAGAGTCTAAGGGAGGAGTTGCAATAGCAAAGAACAAGGCATCGGAGGCACTCTACCAACTTCTGGAAAGTGACACAGTGGATAGCACAAAATAACTCTATCAGGTTGCAAGGCAAAGACAGAAAGATAAAGAAGGTAGTCAGATACCCTTCATAAGGGATGCCAGCAACAACCTGCTCGCCAGTCCTCAGGACATCAAAGGCAGATGGAATGAGGACTTCCAGCAGCTTCTGAATGAAGAAAACCCCCACAGAAGATGTCCTGCCCCAGATGTAGCCCATAGCAAGAGAAGAGGAGGAGCCCACCATAGAAGAAGTAAGAACAGCACTAAGGAAACTGAAGTCAAGAAAAGTGGCAGGCTCAGATGAGGTCACAGTGGATATGATGAAAATTTTGTGTGAGATAGGGAGCATTGGCTCCTGAGGGTACTCATATCAGCATGGAGAGAAAGATGTTTCCCATATGACTGCAGAATAAGCATACTAGTGTCAGTGTTCAAAAACAAAGGGAGCATTTGTAACTGTGGGCAGTACAGAGGTATCAGACTCCTATCACACTACATGAAAGTTCTGGAGAGGGAGACTGATAAAGGATATGCAGAGTAGTAGAACGTAAGATGGGAAATGAGCAGTTTGGATACAGATCAGGATACAGTACGTCTGACCCAATGTTTACAGTGAGACAGATACTTAAGAAGAAGCTAGAAATGAGGAAAGAGTCCAGTAGGGCATGTTTTGACTTGGAGAAAGCATATGACAAAGTTCTAAGAAAGCTGATTTGGCCAGTCATGCAGTGGTTTGAAGTCCCAGAAATATTGGTAGAATTAGTGCAAGCTATGTACATAGACCCAATGACTCAAGTATGAATAGTGTTTGCTCTTACAGAGGGGTTCCCAGTGGGACTGGATGTGCATCATCGTTCAGCTCTGAGCCCATACTGTTAATACTGGTGATGGACTACATTAGCAAACAGGTCATGGAGGACAGATCAACAAAGATGCTGTATGCAGATGATGGCACATTACAGGCAGACTCTGACCAAGAACTTCAACAAAGGGTAGGGGAATGAAATGTAAAACTGAAGGCACATGGGATGAAACTGAGTACAGATAAGACAGTTGTAATGGCAGCAAATGCGGGAAATCAGAAGATGATGAGAACTGAAATCGAAGGGAAAACAGTGGAACTGGTTAACAGCTTCAAGTATCTGGGGGGGGGGGGTGGTAAAGGAGAAAGAATGTCTAAATGAGGAGGTCAAAGCTAGAATCAGAGGGGCTTCACCCAAATGACACAGAGTGTCAGGTACAGTGTATGGCAGAAGAATGCCAAAGAAGCAGAAAAGTAAGGTATACAAAACAGTGGTGCAACCAGTACTACTGCATGGTAAAGAAACCTGCCCAGTAAAGTTAATGCAGTTGAGGAAGCTAAAGGCGATGGAGATGAAGTGCTTGAGATGGGTGGTAGGATACACTCTGTGGAACAGATGAAGAAATGAGAATATAACAGCAGAATCAAAGTAGCTCCAACTGCAGAAAAGGTCAAAGAGAACAAATTATGGTGGTTTAGGCACATGTGCAGGAAAGCAGAAGATAACCTGGTGAGGACGATTTGGGACAGACAGGAAGAAAGCAAAAAGAAATGAGAGTGTCCTGCAAAGAAGTGGACGGATTATGTGATAGAGGACCTGCAACAGTCAGGCACGAGTGTCAAAGAAGGTAAGAGTGTGGCACTGAATAGGGAGATATGGTGACAAGTGACATGGCAACCTGACCCCATGTCAAAAATGAGAAAAAGGGGGTTGATGAAGATGAAACATAATCCCTTAAACAATTAATAGCCTCAGTCACATTAATGCTAGCTCTTCTGGCTCATATAAATGACAAAATTGACAATTTTAAATGAAAAGTCACAATAGTCAAATTCAGTATTTGCCATTTTTTGTACTTGGCTATCTTGTTACATTGATTTTTTTTTTTTTTTTTTTTTACAAACTGCCAATTGTAACAGCTCAATGTTTGTGCTGCTATTTGTGCCCATATCCTGTGATCTGTTCTGTTGTCCTGATAAAAGTGTACCTGCTGAAAATCTGAGGATCTAGGCTGCATATCACAACTCCACAAAGGATTAAAATTTGGTGAACCAGGAACATTTTTGTTCTTATTCTTATTTTTATTCTTAATCAGCACTCTTTCCAATCAATAAACTCCCTCATCTTCCTGTTACATTCTCTCCCCTGCTTGCACTATTCCTTGTTTGATATCACCACCTTCTGGTTTAGATGTCTCATTGGTAGCTGCTGCATTGAAAGCTGAGTCATTCTGATAACTATGGTGATCATGCTCAATTTTTTTCAGCTTTCTCTTTTCTGCACTTCTTCCTCCTGAATAAGTGTTTGTTAGATACTTTCCATTTTAGCTTTGAGTTAGTGACTGTTGTGGCTGATTTAAGTTTTGAATACTGTGGTTTAATTTTGTCATTCAACTCAAGAATAACAGACTTGTTGTGGTCCAACAATAATTGCACATGCTGCAGACCTATTTTTTGATTGAGGTCCTTATGCTTCTTTTAAACTGGCAGGCAAATCATTGCCTGCAGACATTTGGTGAACCCTTAAACCTTTCGGGGCATGACTTACTTCTAAGCATGCATCAAAAAAGGCACATCCCACTGCAGTCTCTTCACTTCAAAAAGCTCTTCTCAAGAATGTTGAATTCATCTAATAAACTGAAGTCTGTAGATTCTCTACTATTCAATGCAGAAGCAACCACATTTACTGGCAGAGATAGGCAACTAGTAAGAACCGCATCCATGAACAAACAGACACTCATATGCTGCACAGCAGAACTTCTCCCTCAATCAGCTCTGCTGTCAATTCATTTATGATTCTACAGAAGCGCTTCTGATTGAGTGTCATGCAGAGTGAAACCCAAAAGCAAAACAAAAAAATCTAAAATAAGTTTGTGAATTGTTTTGCGTGCCTGGATTTGCCATTCAAAACCCACTACTCTCCAAAGAGTTACAATAACAGTTAAACAGTTAATATTAAGCAAGTAATGAGCAAAATTGATTCAGGCACTCCTACTGTGTACAAAGAGAGCATCTGGGTAACAGAAAAAAAAAAAAAATGTAAGCTTGTTTCCTGCCTTTCCTGTTAAGTGGTATAGACTATTTGTAGGCTTCTGAGCCCCCAAGCCCTTCTGTGTTGGAGGGAAGCCTTCTAGCTTAGTTTTTTTCCCTATAACTAGCCAGTTTTCTAGTTTCAGCACTCAAATCTGTTTCTTTGATCTCCAGCACTTGTTCAGAAAAAAAAAAAAAAAATTCATCTGCTTTTACTGTACTTGTGTTTCTACCTACTTTTTTTACTTTTGCATCATCTTAAAAGTACTCAATTGTATTTATTACTGCTTGGTGTAACTCATTCTAAGCCTTCTGGTTTAAACACTTGGGCTTCGGACCAGTTGTTTTGCACTGAGAGGGTTTGTGGTCTGCACTGTAGTGGCAGAACAGGTAGCTTACATCCTTCTAGGTTGGGAACTGCTGATTGAGGGCTCAGTGTCTGTTATTCTAAAAGTTTATTAATTCTGGTTTAAGCACTTGGGCTTTCAGGCCAGTTATTTTACATTAAGAGGGTTTGTGGTCTGCACTCTTGTGGGAGGAGAGGCTGGACTCTGCCCTTCTGAGCTGGGAATTTCTGATTGAAGGCTTATAGTGCATGCATATCTGAACTGCTTCTTACTGAAGTTGGTGCGCCTTGTTTGCTGTGGCATAGACTGGATTCGGGCCTGCTGGATCTAGCTTTGTTTGTGTAACTTGAGCACTAATCCAGGCATTCTCTAAATTATTCAGTTGTATTTATTACTGTTTGGTAGTAACTTGATTAAAGTTTAGCTGTCATTCTAAGTCTTTTGGATTAAGCACTTGGGCTTCAGACCAGTTGTTTTACATTAGGAAGGTTTGTGGCATGCACTGTGGTGGCAGGACATGTAGCTTTCATCCTTCTAAGTTGGGAACTGCTGATTGAGAGCCCAGTGTCTGTTATTCTTAAAGTGTATTAGTTCTGGTTTAAGCACTTGGGCTTCAGGCCAGTTATTTTACATTAAGAAGGTTTGTGGTCTGCACTCTTGTGGGAGAAGAGCCTGGACTCTGCTCTTCTGAGCTGGGAATTTCTGGTTAAAGGTTTATAGTGCCTGAATATTTGAACTGTATCTTACTGAAATTGGTACACCTTGTTTGCTGTAGCATAGACTAGATCCAGGCCTGCTGAATCTAGCTTTGTTTATATGCTTGTTGTTTGCTTGTTATTTCCCTGGAACGCTAATTCCACCTAATACGCAGCTTCTCAGTGCTTCTGTGGATCACTAGTGATATCTGCATTGCTTACTGTACTTATTTCCTTGTTTCACTTGAAAGCAAGTTACTGTTTGTCATTTTTGCATTTAAGTTACCTGTAACACATTGCACTTAAGTTACCTGGCACTTGCTCACTAAAGCAATTATATAAGTCAGCACTAAAAATTAAAAGCACTACACCCTCACTCCCCACTGGCCCTGGTTTTCAATTATTAAGGAATTCCCAATATTATTCTAGCATGTCCAAAGGTCAGTTGTCAATCTCCTCTCCGGTCCAGCTGGTGAATCTGGGAATCTTGAGGCAATGTTACAACTGCCTCATGTACACAGACAACCCTCTCCTCCTCCCAACAAATTCCAACACATGTGAGAGATGCAACCATATAGCCAAACTGGAGGCTAAGCTCTCTCAACTCAGTACTGGCATAACCAGTCAGGAGGAGAAAGAAACCACAATCACTACAATTCCAGTCTCACATAGACCTACCACGACAGCAAACCAAACACATAATCACACAAAAACATACTCGGACGCTCTAAATAAAGATCTGCCGAAGCAGCAGAGACCTCCAAAGCAGACACCCAAGCAGCCGCTACCCCAAAACAAAACACGTGCAACACATATCTCACAAAGCCAGTGTGCCAAACAGTCACAGCCCTTAAGACTAAACAACACACCTGATACACTTGTAATAGGTGACTCTATCATCAGGCACACTGACGTCCCGCTCACCAGGCTGAACAAGGAGAGGGTCACGGTGAGCAGCCTGTCGGGCGCTAGGATCCGCCACATAACACAAGCACTCAGGTCACTCCAAGGCAAGTACAAATATGACTCAGTCATTGTCCATGCTGGTGTGAATGACCTGAGATGTACCTCCCTGGACTACATGAAAAGAGACATACAGGAGCTCTCTGAGCATGTAGCCCAGGCCGGTAAGACCCTGACCTTGAGTAGCATCACCAAGAATGATGCCACAATATGAAGACAAGATGATCAATTTCAACAATTGGCTTAAGTACTGGTGTCATTCAAAGGGGATCCAATGCCTGTCAGCTTGGGATGATATGCTCGACAAGCCACGACGCTTCGCTAGGGACGGCTTGCACCTGTCACCCCTGGGCTTTCAGATATTGGCAAAGGCTCTTGCTACCCCCATAGTGCCTTTTTAGGCAAGGCTCAAAAGACAAACCCACCTCCATAGGTATCACAAGGGATAAGAAACTAAGAGTAATGCTACTCAACGCCAGAAGTCTAAACCTCAAGATGCACGCACTCGAAACTCTCCTTAGCATGGAGAACATCGATATCTGTGCAGTAACAGAAACCTGGTTCAGGGCTCCCGAGAGCACCCCAGCACTACCAGGTTATACCTCATACCATGCTTTTGGCCTCAAAACTTGGACCGAACCACAAAAGGAGTATCGATATTCATCAAAGATACCCACACCTCCAGGTTGGTGGCAAAGCACGAAGCATCAGAGACTATCCATGTGCAACTAACAGTGGGTAAAACTGCCTTCCAGTTTATAGCCTGCTACAGACCACCCTCCCAAACCCAGGAACCCCACTCGGCCTTCCTGAGAACACTGGAAAATATGAAGGTCTCTCCAAACACCATTATATTGGGCGACTTCAACTACCCAAACATAGACTGGGAGCATGACTCTAGCTCCAACACCCTAGCCCAAAGGTTCCTAGAATTTATAAACTCAAATGCTATGGAACAACTTGTTACCACTCCCACAAGAGGGAAAACATACTGGACCTGATCATCACCAACATGGGGACTCTATGCTCCAGACCAGAAGTGTATCCCTCACTGGTAAGATCAGACCATAAACTAATCTCACTGGATATTCACATCCCGACCCCACCCCCTGCCCAGAAAACCACAGTGAAAAACTTCTCTAAAGCAAATCTTACACTCCTCAAAACTGAGGTGGAATCCTTCAAAGCCCCGGGGCCTGTGGAAAATACGCCCAGACCGCAGAATCCTTTATAAACGCATTCTATGAACACCTTCAGGAATGCATGGATCATCGATCCCAAATAAAACCAAGACCCAATCCTCCAAAGGCAAACGTCCTGTCTGGTGGACCCCAGCCATAAACAAACTATACAATAGAAGGAGGAAGCTACTAAATGATAAAGCAAAATCCCAAAAGGGAAGGCATCACTGATCAGTATTAGCAAAAACTACGGGCACACATAAAATTGTCTAAGGCCAGCTTGAGAGAAAAATTGCACAGGACACTAAGGATAATCACAAGGCTTTCTTTAGTTATGTTAGGAACCTGGGTGGTAATTCCCAGATATGCTCAGAATTAGTCCAAAATGACAAAAATACACCGAACCCACAGACATTGCCAACATCCTAGCTGACAGGTTCAGCGCAAACTTCTCCCCCCCCCTCCCCACCAAAAGGGCAAATATCTATCCCAGCAGAGTGCTGCCCCCCTGACATCTCAGATGCTGAGGTAAGAGCCGCCCTCTCCAAAGCAAAAACACAGCATCAATGGGACCAGATGGTGTCCCGGGCTCGTCCTACATGAACTCCAAGAAGAGCTAAACCCAAACAAAAACTACTGTTCAATCTCAGCCTTACTACAGGATATGTGCCCAAAGAGTGGCGTACAGCAACAGTGGTCCCTCTCCATAAAGGTGGTGCCTCAACGGATCCTGGAAACTATCGCCCCATAAGCCTGACTAGCTTGGTCTGCAAAGCTATGGAAAGGATCATCATGGACCTCATAAATAAAGATATTGGGGACCTACAAACACTGGATCCTACCCAGTTCGGCTTTGTTAAAGGCAGATCCTGCCTCTTAAACCTGGTTGATTTCTTTGAAACAGTCACCAAGGCCATTGACGAGGGGAAGGTGGTCCACACAGCCTACCTGGACCTCGCAAAGCCTTCGATACAATACCCCACTCGGGCATTATAGATAAGCTCACCAGCTTAAATATAAACCCCTATGTCACTAGATGGATTGCAAACTGGCTCAAGGACAGAACCCACATGGTTAGAATTGCTGGAGCCATGTCAGACTCCAAACCAGTTACAAGTGGTGTCCCACAAGGCTCAGTCCTGGGACCTCTCTTGTTCGGTATATATTTCTCGGAGGTACAGGCCAACACAGAAGGACTGTGGCTGACCAAGTTCGCAGATGACTGCAAACGGGGCGCCATAATCGACTCTCCAGCCGACACAAGCATCCTCCAAAAGGGCCTCATAGAAACAGACAACTGGTGCCAGAGCCATGGCCTCAAGCTAAATGCCAAAAAGTGTATAGTCATCCCCTTTGGCAAAAACAAAGTGCCCACAAATTACCACATAGGTGGAAATCTATTAAGTACAGAAGACGTAATTAGGGACCTGGGGACCCAAGTTGATAGCAATCTCTCATTTGACAACCACGTGGCCAAAGTGGTTAGAAAAACATTTTATATAGCCCACCTAATCATGAAGGGATTCACATCTAGATCAGGGGAGGTCATCGTGCCTCTTTACTCATCCCTCATCAGGCCCATAATTGAGTACAATGCCCCTTTTGGGATGTACCTTACCAGACACCTGCAGCAACTGGAAAGACCCAAAAGTACCTCACCAAGAGGATCAAAGGGCTCAAACAGATGCCATATGCTGCCCGGTTAAAGAAACTCCAGCTCTACTCAGTGGCATACCGCCTGTTCAGAGGCGATCTGTGCCTGACGTATAAAGCCATGTCCAACCCGAATTAATGGACATGCTGCACCTCAGAAAATCCAAATCCCATCGAGCTACGCTCGAGAGACTTGAACCTCAGCACTGAAATAAATAGGACATGCTGGAGGGACAGATTCATAACCCAGAGGCTCCCTTCACTCTGGAATAAAATCCCAGTCCAGGTTAGGCAGAGTCCCTCATTGACTCTCTTCAAGAGGAATCTTGATGAGTGGATGGGAGATCGTAGGTTTACCCTGGGTATCACTTCTGTGTCACTGTTAGACAGAGGCACAATATACTAACCTCGAAAAAGGGCATAGCAAAATAAATTTAAAATGGGTGGCGAAAGCCAAACACATTCTGGCTAGGCTTATAAATGCCCTAGGGCAGATAGCCTAGTATGAACCTATGAACCTAAAACAACCATAGAAAACTATAACAATCAAGATGTATTTTAATACTCTGTAAGAGCTTTCACTCTAAAACAGAGCTTCACCGTGCAAACATAGCAAGTATTGCTGAATAAGAATAGAAACAAGTACATTTATATACTCAACACAAACAAGTACATATTAGAAAGTTAAGTAGTTAGTTAGCTAGTTATCGTTTGTTGACTGGGTAAGTTCCACTAGGCTAGTAGCCTCTTTTCAGGGGAAGTGCAAGGTGGTACTTGTACTACTAGGGGAAATTTGGCCAGGGTATCAAGAAACTTCCCCTACTTGTCATTGTTATGAGTAGGACCATTTTGGAGGAGCACTTCCTGTTTCTGTTCCAGGCGTAGAGTCAGCCCAGATAAACAGGGAGGCAGATGGAAAGAGAAGGAGGTGATGGAGTGGTAAAAGAAATGGATGAGAAAGCAAATATTGAGAGCACAGAATATTTGCAGCATTCTGAGGAAATGTTTCAAAGAAATCTGATGGATGTATAATTATAACCCTCCAGTCAGGAGGGTTACCAGATGATTCACTTAAAGAAGTGGTGGTGCAGAATGAGCCAGAAAATGAAGAAGATGTTTCCTTGGGAACATTATGGAGAAAATACAAAAGGAGGATGCAGAGATAATCCTGAAGAATACTGGTAAAAAGGAAAATAATGCATATGCAGACAAAGTAAAAAAATGAAAAGTGGAGTAACAGAAAATAAGGCAGAAGAGAATGAAAAATTGAAGTACATGGTAAGGATGCAAAGTAAATAAGACAAAGAAATGGACAGGCATGAAGTGTGGGACAAATTAATAGCTTATTTGGTGTAAAAGTACACAAGGTAAGAACATGTATTCTTATTAACAAAGAGATATTTTGTGACATTATATTTGAAAATGTTTTTCAATGGAAAATTTTCTTGGATAATATAAAAAGAAAGACTGTAACTCATGCAATCTTTATATAATAAAAGCATTTAACAGGAAAACAAAAAAAGAAAATTCATGTACAATTTCGAAAAGAAGTAAAAAGAAAGACTTTGAAAGGACAACTGAAAATTTTATGTAAAGAAGTTCTGGACATTGCAAACATTTATGAAAAAAGGGGGTTATTGACTGGTGACTGGGATTGTAATATTGTGTTAAAATAGAAGGAGAAGAAATTATACATATACCAAGCATGATAAATATTGAGGGGACTGGAGTGTCATAAAATACTGGAAATAACCCAGAACAATGTGTGTGTGTGTGTGTGTGTGTGTGTGTGTGTGTGTGTGTGTGTGTGTGTGTGTGAGCTACCTGGGCAGGGACATGAAGCACTGGTTGGACAGAGAGGATGCTGGAGGTTTTAGCTTGCCCACTAGGCTGAGATCTGGACCTTATAGCTGTGCCAGTGGGAAGTCTTATTGGGGACCTGGAGAGTGAGGGTGCATCCAGCCTCGGACTGACTGT
Source organism: Protopterus annectens (assembly GCF_019279795.1). Classification (NCBI taxonomy): domain Eukaryota; kingdom Metazoa; phylum Chordata; order Ceratodontiformes; family Protopteridae; genus Protopterus; species Protopterus annectens. Next base: position 941,439,095 of record NC_056729.1, read on the forward strand.
GATCTCTGTGTGCTCTTAAGGGAAATTGCACTTTACTTTGTGTATTTGTTACCTTTCCTCCTATATGAGACGCCCCTCACTGGTGTTAGTGGTGAGGATTGAGGCTCCTTGATTGCTGGACTAGGGCATGGGTGTCACAAATGCATACATTGGGAGGTAGTAAAAGGAAAAAAAAGAATTACATTGGTAAAAGGGTAAAAGACAGACAAAAGATAAATTAAAAGGATAAGCGCAAAAGAAAGAAAATAAAGGAAATGGATGAAATAGAATATATACATCTGATGATTGGAGGTTGGTATAATGGTTAAGGTATTTGACTCACAGACACAACATACAGTGTTTGATTCTTACCTTTGGGACGAAAATTGACTAGCCTTTGAAGGGCCTATTAAGAAAATGAATTAGCTATGAAACGTAAGGAAAATTGAAATTTTTAAAGAGCTTCCTGTAAATAAGAATAGTATTAAGAATAAAGTAACAGCAACAGAAATGTTGGAGTGGCGTTATACATGTGATGTAGATATAATTAAATTACAAGACACAAGATTTGTAATAAATGAAGAAAGATTGCAAACAGAGAAACTATGGGGGAGGAAAGATAATCTGGAATTTGGGAAATGAGAGATGTTCTGGGGTAGCCTTATTCTGTAGAAATAAAAGTAAAGATATTAGATGTAACTTTAGCAAATATGGGAAGACTAACCACTGCAGATTTAAAGCAGAAAGAACAATGATATAGAATTATAACTATTATATACTTATACTAATTGTAAAGAAAGGGAAAGCTTATTTCATCAGATTTTAGACGATGTAGTGATAAATATGGATATTATAACAACAGGACACTTTAACTGTGATTTAAGAGGCAAGTGTAAAAGAAAGGAAATGATATAAGAAAATGTTCGAACTTATAAGATGTGATAAGTTAAAACTCTGGAACAGAAAATCATGGTCTTACAAAAAGGGCATATGCAGAACTGAAACAGATCATTTTATAGTATTTGAAGGTTTAGTTATAGGGCAAGGGGAGGTAGTTGAAACAAGATTTTCTGATCATCTTGCAATATGTCTACAGATAAAGGAAAAGAAGGAATATATAAAACAGGCAAAGTAATAAAACAGAGACATGAAAATGCATGGAATGAAGAAAGAAAGAGTTTAGTAATACTTTTATGTAAAGATCATGTTACTATGAGAACATTTTATAAATGTAGGTCTGAATGGTGTGTGATATTTAAGGAAAACAAAAAACAGTGTTTTTACAGTGGCAATATGATGTGAGGGAAAAGTAGAGAAAGAAAAATATAGAAGAATATGTAACAATGCATTGGAAGATTTAGAACATAATGATAGAGAGTAATTGACAAAGAAAAATAATTATATGAAAGAAATCAAGAAAAAATACAAGAATTGTGATATAAGCAAATATATTTTACAATGAAAAAGAGGAGTATCGAGTTACTTAAGCATATTAGTAAAGAAAGATGGTAATGTAATGACAGAAATAAAAAAATGTAAATGGAGAAATAGAAACAATTCAGGAAAAGATTTTGACTGGATACAATATGTTTATAGATGATTAAAGAAAAAAAAAATAAAGCAGTGAAAAAACATGGAAAGTATAAAGTTAACAGAAAAGGAGGATAACGAGCTGGAAAAGGAAATTGCTTTAAAAGAGCTAGATAAAGTATTAGGACAAGTAAATATAGATTCTGCTGCGAGACCAGGTGGAATACGGTATAAAAATATAAAAACGTGAAGGGAATGGCAAATAACAAATAGTTTGAAAGATTTTTAATAAATGGTTAAATTAATGTTTTATGTATAAAGAATTATATAGTGGAATACTAAAATTCATATGGAAGAAAGAAGCTAGAAGACCATTGAAAACTGGAGACCGAAAGTATTGAATAATAATAAGATGTTTATGAAAATAATATCATAGATTTGAAATAAAATGGAAAATATTATGGAAGATAGTATATATTCTATGATGGGGAGTGGCTATCAAGTGTTATTAATCATTGTTTAAGATGTTGTGGATGATATTAGGAATAAAATAGAAAAAGCACAAATCATGATAGCAGACCTTAATAAGGCATTTGATACAACCGGACATGAAATCTTATGGGAAATAATGAAGGAATATATAAGGGAGAAAGTTAAGCATGTCAGCATATATTAATAATAAAGTAAAATACTTATAAATGGCTAGATAAGCCAAGAGGTACATATGAAAAATTATGTAAGATAGGGCTATCCAACGAGTTGGATACTCTCTGCATTAGTTATGAATGTGATAGTATGTGAAATAAATTACAAAACGAAGGAGGTGATGTATATAACACCTGAAGGTTTAAAAATTACAATTCTGTCAAAATATACAGATGAAATTATAATAATTGTGAAAAACAAAATTTGGATAAAAGAAGTAATAATTTGCACAATGAGTGTCTAGAGGTAATAGGGTGTATTGTCATCCCCTTTGGTAAAAACTCTGTACCCATGAATTACCACATAGCTGGTAGTCTACTTAATGCCAAAAATGTGATAAGAGACCTTGGGACACAGGTGGACAGTAGTCTCTCCTTTGATAATCACATCGCCACAGTGGTCAGGAAATCCTTCTACGTGGCTCATCTCATCACAAAAGGATTCTCATCCAGAAAAGAAGAGGTCATTGTTCCCCTTTACTCATCACTCATTAGACCCATTATAGAGTACAGCGCCCCTTTTGGTATGTACCTCACAAGACATCTACAACAACTGGAAAAACCCTAGAAGTACCTCACAAAGAGGATTACTGGCCTCAAACAGATGCCCTACGCAGACCGTCTCAAAAAACTACAGCTTTACTCTATCGCATATCACCTACTCAGGGGCGATCTCTGCCTAACATACAAAGCTATGTCAAACCCAGAGCTGTTGGACATGCTCCACTTAAGGAAATCCCAATCCCTCCGAGCTACCTAGGGACCTAAACCTTGTCACCACAATAAACAGAACATGCTGGAGGGATAGATTCCTGTCCAAGAGACTTCCCATACTCTGGAACAGACTACCTATCTATGTCAAACAGAGCTCCTCATTAGCACTCTTCAAGAAAAATCTTGATGATTGGATGGGAAATGGGAAATTCACCCCAGGGATCACTTCTGTGGCTCTGCTCGACAGGGGCACAGGAAAATAATTTTCTTGAGTGGAGAAAGCCAGGGTACATTTTTTGGCTAGGCTTATATAGGCCCTAGGGCCAATAGCCTAGTACCTACCTATGAACCTATGGATGGCTTTAAATAAAGAGAAAAGTAAAGATTTAGGTGCTGTAGTAAAGATAGGTGTGTATGTTTTACAATGAATGAAATTTCTGGGTTAGATATAAAATTTGGGAATAAAAAAGTAGAATTCAAAAAACAATAAAAGAACAAACCTGTGTTTTCTGGAGAACGTATAGGATCATAGGATCATAGGAGGTTACTAGGCTAATGGCCCTGGGGCCCTTACAAGCCTAGCCAAGAGTTTATTCCCAAAAAAGAAACCTCAGTCAGCACCTGTCACCTCTGTCAATGATGGACATAGGTGGAACCCCTGGGACAAATTTGTGGTTTCCCATCCACTCATTAAGGTTGTGCTTGAAGAGGGTCAGTAAGGTACTCTATTTGACTTGTATGGGAAGTCTATTCCAGACAGCCTCTGGGAGACAAACCTGTCTCTCCAGCAGGTTTTGTTGATGTTGCATATTAGATTCAGGCCTTTTGAGTGGGTAATGCTAGAGGAGTTAGACTTGCAGATATGGAACAGGGTCTGAGTTTGCCTTGTAGGCGAGACACAGATCACCCTTGACCAATCTGTACGATACTGAATAGAGTGATAATGATTTGAGTTTGTCCACATAGGACAGTTGTTGGAGGCCATGGATTCTCTTTGTGAGGTATTTCTATGGCCTTGCCAGTTGGTGTAGATATTTAGAGAGGTACATACCAAACTGGGTGCTATATTCAATTACTAGTCTAATGAGGGAGGACTATAGAGAGGTAATAACCTCATTATTTCTGGATGCAATCCCTTTACTTATGAGATGAACCAAGAAAAAGGCTTTTCTGACCACTGCTGCTACATGATGGTTGAATGTAAGATTGTTGTCAAGCTGAGTACCCAGGTATCTCAGCACAGGTTGTGCATTTAGGGGGTTGCTGTTAATGTGGTAATCAGTAGGGGCCATGTTTTTGCTGACTGGTATGATGATACTTTTTTTGCATTTAACTTGAGGCCATGAAATTGGCACCAGTCAGTTGCTGTGAGACCCACTTGCAGTATGTTAACATCATTTAGGGTGTCAATGACAGCACCCAACTTACAGTCATCCACAAACTTGGTCAGCTACTTGGACCTCTGAGAGGTGTATGCCAAACAATAGGGGTCCCAGGACAGATCCCTGGGAACTCCACTAGTGACAGGTCTGCTATCGGAGGTAGAGACACCTATTTTTACCTTGTGGGTCCTATCAGTGAGCCAAGTGGCCATCCACCTGAGATAGATTTACGCCAAGTTGTCAAGTCAAGCTTTTTGATGATGCCTGAATGGGGGATTGTGTCAAAGGGCTTGGCCAAGTCAAGGTAAGCTGTATGTACTGACTTTTCCTCATCCAGGGCCTTGGTGACTGTCTCAAAGAAGTCAGCCAGGTTCAACAGGTAAGATCTGCCCTTGAAGAATTTGAACTGGGTAGGGTCAAATACTTGGAGATTGCCTATGTCCTGGTTTATGAGAGCCATAATAATATGCTCCATATCTTTACAGATCAGACTTGTCAAGCTAATGGGGTGACAGTTTCCAGGGTCAGTAGTGGCACCACCTTTGTCCAAGGGGATGACGATAACATTTCTCCACTCTGCTGGAATGAAGCCTGTACTTAGGCTGTGGTTGAATAGGGTGCTATAATTTATTATTCAGAAAAAAAGCTTATTTGATAAATTCAGTACTGATGGGAAAACTGGCATGTATTTGAAAATGAATTGTTGTATGCATTTTTTTCATTTATATGGGGTGCTAGATTAAACCCAGTAAAAGATGAGTTTTGTATCTAAATAAAGAAGAAGGGAGTTAGGATTAATTAAGTCAATGGCATATGCTGATTCATTAAATTTGTACAAAATGTTAAAGTGGATAAATGAAAAAGATGAGAGATTAGTAGTAAAACTGTATAAATATAAGCATGATAAATTTGGAAGTATAGTAAAAAAGAATGAAAAAGATTGCATAAATGAAGAGATAAAATATTACCAAGAAAAATATTTTTGTGGAAAATAAAAACTGATGCTATAGAAAAAATAGAAATTATGGTATAAGAATGTAATGATACAAACATTTTTATGTAAAACCATGGGGAAAATCCAACAGATAAAAAACAGTAAAGCTATTAAAATAAGCAAATGGTATAATCAGAAAGCAGAATGTCAAGATTTTTTTTTTTCTGGAGAATGATAGTAGATAAGTTGCCAGTAAAAAAAAATATGCCATATAAAAAGAAAGATGACAGAATATGTTTATATGGTCAAGAAGAAAGAAAGAACTATGGAACATATGTTTTTGAATGAAACATTTAGACAAGTTATGGAGAAAACTGTGTAAAGAAGTGGATACAATGAACATGGATATGATTAAATATGGGTATTGTAAGAACAGAAGTAAAGAATATGTTAAAAGAATAGATAAAAAGTTATTTGATGTGATATAGGTTAAATGGAGTGGAAGAATAAATTAAATTATGTTTAATTGTAAAAGAATGTTAGCAACAATATTAAGTAAAATCAAATAGTGGTTATGAAAAAAGGAGTGAGGGTCTAATAGGGATGACATTTTAGTATGACTGTAAAGGAAATTATAAATATGTGTAACCAGATTTGCATATCTATACATTTGTACATTTACTTGTACATATTTGTAAATATTTTGTATGTAAGAGCACTTTTTGCATATAAGTACAGGACCCCTACTCTTTTTGATAGGTGCCATGGGATCTTTTACATCCATCTGAACTACAACAAACTCAGCCACATGGGAACTTGGTTTAACATCTCATCTGTGGAATGGTATATTTAGGAGTGCAGCAGCCCCCTTATGCTGCTCCACAGTCCCAGCAATTGCTCGACTTGGTTTGGAAATAGAACCCACAGCTTTTATCATCAAAGGCAAGCATGTCACCTAGTGCATCACTGACTCCTGGCTTTTACTTTCTTCACCTTTATATGGCTTACTGATACATAAGCAATTAAGTCCTTGAGAGACAAGAGAAAATTACATTTTAAGATGATGTCTTGTCCTTAAAAAATCCCAGACCATGGGAAACACACATCACAGATCAAATATGTTACCCCTATTTGTTTTTGTTTACTGGGTTTGCCCTATTGGGTTTAGTTTTTCACAGGAGTCCCTGGGAGAAAAGCTCCAACATACTACATTTGTAAACAGACATTCAATAATATACATGAACAGTCATTAGGTATGATATAAGAAAGGAAAACATACATAACATCTTTAAATCACTTTTCCTTCAGCCTGATACTTGATATCTGCAGCCCTGGCACCACAGCATTGTTCAAGTCCGACACAAGCAAACCAAGCCGAAGCAGAGTAAAATAATCTGCTGACAGTGATAATCTTAGTACCATGCATATACAGCATCATAAATTATTATGAATTTGTAATTTAAAATATCACGGAGGAGAATGTCAAAACGTCTTCTTTTGAAAGTTGGAATGAACGATAATACCTCTCAACTGTCCCTGATTTTGACTCACGTTTTTGTTCTGTTCCTCTTAATTATTTATTTAAGCTGTTCCTCTTAAACCCTTGTAAAACGGGTGACTTTTGGAGACAAGGTTGTGAATAACACCATATAAACAAATAAATCATGACAATAATTAAAGCATTTATTGTATATTAATTCACTTTTTCTTATCCTATCAATTGCTCAGGTTAATGCCCCTGGTTAGGGTTGCCACCTTTTCAAATGCCCAAATTGGCCATTTTTTGTAGAAACTTGAATTTTTGCATGACAAAACATACCCACGGCCAGTGAGTGCAAAGTACAAAACTTCATTTTTTTACCCAAATAAATGCTCATTTTTGTAGCATTTGATTTGCTTATGCTACTTCGTATAGCATTTAGATATCTTAGATACAAAATAACTCTTTTATGCAACAATTAAATAAAACGTAAGGACATTTGCCATTTGTTTTCACTTGTCACAATAGTCCAAAGTGGGACAGGTGGTAACCCTAGTTCCTTTCTAGGCTTGTTCCTGATTCTCTTAAGATCCGTCCCAATTTCGTGAGAGCTATGAATAATGTGCCAGGCTGAGGGGAATCCATTATTTTTTTTCTACGACTCCTCGATGAAGTATATTATACCCACCATGGACTCGACTGCACGTTTGACTACGTTAAAGAGCAATGCTTACGATGTGCGGTAGAAACCCCACCACCACCACCGCACGCACGCACTTGTTGGATAGAGCCACCCACATTTTACTAGGACACTCCTCGCCCAGCCCACTTTTATACCGAGCAATTTCCCTAAACTTTTCATTTGACTTAGGTTTCGATTCTCGGACCTTACGTCAATGACTGACTAAGTGTGCAGTCTGATAAGTGTTGTTAATTCACTTGGAAAAGGGCGGTGGAAGGCGAGCATCTTGTTTTACAGGATTCCAGGTAAATGCTATCGTTTCATGTTATTTGTTACTCGTACTAAAACCAAAAACGTTTCAAAAGCCCTTTCTTGGTTTAGAAAAAAAGAGACGGGCTGAGGGTGCACAGCTGTTTTCTTTAGAAACGCGAATTGCTTTGCAGCAGTTCTTTGTATTTTTATATTTTATTACCTACACGCTACACTACCTGTTTTCTTGTGTTTATTGATTGATTTACTTGGCATATAGTATTATTAGTAGTTTAAGACTTTTATTATTTTATTGAAAAAGACGTGTGTCCCTATTCTTTTCAAAGTGTCATGTGAGTTATATGTCACACGGTCACACTGACTCTTCTAAACTAACTTTTGCCGACTGAGTTAATCAGAAACGTTCACTTTCCATAAATAAATAATGCACAGCAATAGGAAACAAAAACTGTTGGATGTGCATGAAACTCAGTAGCCACGTTATTACTTGGCGAATACGAATGCAGTGATCGCACTAGTGTAAAGCCAAGAATACTTTGCGCGTCTGAGTGTGCTACAGGTATCACTTCTTGACGTTTTCATATACTTTTAAGCTGTCAGAGAGGTACATACAGAGGAAGTATTATGCATAGCTCTCGTTTGTCACACCTTAGGGAGGGTGGCACCAGCTGTGGTCTGAAGTGGCTTTTGTGTTTATTTGTTTACTGAGTAGGTGGGATGGTCCAGAGACTCTTTTCTGTCATGATCCTGGCCAAAAGGTGAGAGGATTACAGATTAAAAGAGTACATCAAGCATGACTTTTAAAATGAAATGAGAACATTAAACATTTAGTATGACGATTATGTTATACAGTCCTGAAGGCTTGTTACAGTCATACCTCTCAAGTGTACCTTATTATGAGGAACGTACCTCATTTGGGGTCTTAAAAAGTTCATGTTCCTCAAAGTTTCCACATTGAAAGGCTCTGTCACACATTCATTGTTAGAAATTTTTTAACTGATATCCATGGTAAATATAAAAGAATCATATTAATTCATTAAAAGATCTATTGTATGAGTAAAACCAGCATATTTTAATAATTGTATGATCTTCCTAGCTGAAGTTGTTATTACACTGTTGATATGTGTTACACATTTTGCCCATGTTATGAGGGCCAGTGTTCCTCATTTCAGAGATGGAAGGTTGAGAGCTATGGTAAGACAGTTGAAAAAAAAAAGAAATATTGCTTCAGAAAATGTTACTGCATTATAATAAAACTTCAAAGAGGATATAGTACATTAGCAGTCAAGATATTTGAGATGATTGTCTTAATATTGATATTTACAAAGTTATAAGATGGAAAAAGCAGTATTTGCATATTAGATAGTCACAAATTAGAGATCCATGCCTGGATTGTGAAGTCAGCAGGCAGTAGTACTGATTTTTATGCCCATTTTGGTCATCGGTTTAACAATGAGGTGTTACTGGAAGATTTGGTTTCACAGATTGTCACTGAAGCAATTGCAGCACTACGTTTTTAGGATGTGATTCCAGTTTACATTCAATTTATGGGTATTTTGTTTCACTGTAACTTTCAGCAGGTAGATGATTTCCAGTTAGCAGAAATTATTTTACTGAAGCTGAATTTTTCTCACCTATAGATATACTGAGCTATGCTGTATGGAGTGTGAGTGAACTGTCAAAGGTTGCACATGTTGTCAGGAGTAGACTTTGCTAGTATATTAGCAAGAGTGGGGCAGAAGTTGTGCAACAGTCTTAGGGTTGCCCCCTGTCAAGAAATTCCTGACAGTCAGGAAATCAAGGTCTCTGCCAAGAAATCTGGAAATCGGGGTCTCTGTCAGGAAATTCAGTTATGGTGAGCATACCTGCCAACTGTTTAGCCCAGTAGATCTGGACAAAGGCCCAAAATAGGGACAGGTTTTAAATATTGCTATTACTAATGTCTTTTGGCTTTTCCTGATTAGGGGTCACCACAGCGGAACTCCGGTCCGCTAATGATTAGCAGTGGATTTTTACGGTGCTAAGGTGCCAGCCCGACGTCCAACCTTCAAAGAAGGCACACCCATTCACACATGTACCTACCTGCATGTCTTTAAATGTCACTCGACCGTGGGCAGGACGTGCAGACTCCACACAGAAGGCGCTCCAGCCGAGAATCGAACTGAAGAACCTCTTGCTGTGAGGTGACAACTGGACCACTGCGGCCACATGTTTTAAATATTGCTATTATAAACTTAAAAAAAAAAAAAACATTGCTGGAATAGCAACATTAGTATTAGCATGCATTTTCTAAAGTATGTGAAGTTTGAAATTGAAATGTATGTCATTATTTAGTGACTTCAGTCCTTAGTGATATATGGGAAAATGAAAAATATAATGAGGAACAGAACAAAAATATGAGGCAAAATATGGATAGTTGAGACAGACATATGATGAGTACTTGAAAGGAATTTTGAACCTTTCTGAGGTGTTTACTGTTTCTCTTGGATTTACTATTTGCTTTCAAATTCTGTGTAAATACAGTAACTGCTGTGGCTTATATGTATGTATGTGTGGGTGTGTGTGTGGGGGGTGTATATAAGAGCAACACTTTCTGTCAGTGTTAAACATCAGCACTGCATACTATGGCTATTTTGATGGTCTAGACATGATATGTGAGAAAGAAACCCAACACTGCTCCAGGTCTTGTCTCTTTGTCTGGGTTTTTGGCTGAGGCTCAGTCTGTGTGGAGTCTGCATATCCTCCCAGTCTCTGTGTAGATTTTATTCAAGTGCTTTTGTTTTCTCTAGCTCCCCAAAGACATGCCATAGGTGAATTGATGTTCTCCCAACCTGCAAGTAAAAAGCATGTTCTATCTGTGTTTGTGTGTATGTTTATGTGTGTGGGTGTTCTGTGTGAAAACAATAGTGGTGGGTGCATACATAAATCTTCTGGGTAGTGAAAAATTAAGAATATAATTCATCATAACATCTAGAACCTCATAGCTTCTGGGGACCATCATTCCAGGGTATATAACTGGCTTTGTAGGGTCCTCAGCCGTGGGCCTCACCTACTCTAAAACTGACACCACTCAGAGGTGAACATAGAGACTGGTACAGTTTGTGTTGGGGCTGGGGGTACTGTTGTCATTATTTCTTTAATTTCCTCACAGTAAAACCTCAGAGGTATGTAGAAAAGGTCACTATAACTTGTGTGTTGGCTGTGGTCAGTGCAACCATTATTTTATTTAACTTTCCTCAAAAATCACATCTCATATGTGTACACAGAATGTCTCAATAGCTTGTCTAAGGGCAGTGAACTTTATAGGAACAAATTGTAATGAATTACTCCAAATGTTATTGTTTCAGTTTCTTCACAATTGAAATCAGATGTATACAGGTGGATATTTTTTGTGGGGGTAGGGCAAAGGGGGTATGCTGCGTATGCAGAGTTGACAGCAGTAGGTTGAAATACATTGTTGTGTTCTGTTTGTTCTTTCAATTTCCGCGTAGTGTAACTTCAGAGGGGAACAGAGAAGGTACCTGTTAGCTCAGAACAGGAATGCTGTATAGATGTATGACAGCATCACCTTGAAATATATGACTATGTTCATTTACCCTTTCACTTTTATCCCAATTTAACAAGGATGCATTAAAAACCATTATCTTTTTTTTTAATTTATCTAGATATGATGTGTGTGCCTTCAGAAGCATTTTTTTCTCAGTGTATGGATAACTGCTACTCAGTTTTGTAGTAACTACTGTGTCAGAGCCTTGAACATTAAGCCTTAGACATAACCAGTTTCTTCCTTGAAAGAAAAAAAAGTCATTTTTTTCTTTAGTTGTGATTTTTTTTCAGGCCATCATAGGACCAAAGGTTTTGGAAAAAAAGCTCTAAATGTACCTCAGAGCACTTACAAGCCCATAGCTTTTGGGGGGTTAGTGGCCCTCCCAGTATAATTAATTTCTTTCCTACACAGTTGTTACAGTTCAGTCTTGGCCAGTTACGATGTGTTGTAAGGAAGTAAGGAAAAGCTTACAAGTATGAGAAGCATGAAAAAAGCAAGACAAAAAAAGTACTTTGGATAGTATGAGGAGGCAAGGATGAGAGGAAAATGGCAATACTGTGGTGTATGCCAGGAGACAGTAGTCAGGGAGGGGTGGGAATGCCTTGGCCCGCTTTGCCTAGGGATACATGTCATTTAGTTCTGCCCATGAAGTCACTGTACATGGCATTTAAAAACTGGTGCTTCCAGCTGTGGCTGGGAAAGCAGAGTGTGGCTAACACAAAGCAAGTGGTGTGTTTTCATTATGCGGGAGGGCATAATTTGTTTGTCAGAGCACAGTGGTGCAGTGGATAGCATTGTTGCCTCACAGCAAGAGGTTCCCTTGTTTGATTCTTGGCTGAGGTGCTTTCTGTGTGGAGCCTGCATGTTCCCCCTGTGCTCGTGTGGGTTTCTTCTGGGAGCTTCAATTTCCTCCCACATTCCAAAGACTTGCAATAGGTGGATTGGTCACTCTAAATTGGCCATAGGTGTGATTGCATGTGTGAGTGCGTGGTGTGGAAGAACTACCATGGCAGGGCTAGCCACCCAGACGGCGCAAACCTTGGCTGTAGATGATTGTCATTGTTGAAGTAACACCCCGACCCCAAATGCAAAAATGGGAAAAAGGGGTTGTGAATGGATGACTGGAAGGATACAAAGGTGGCAATCCTCAGTGGTCTGAATGTAAGGATGAAAACGAGGAGTGAGGCTTCCTATTGGGTAGGCATCCCTTTAGCTTTATGGAATGTGATACAGTGATATCCAAACCTCAGAGCTAAAGAGGCAAAGCAATACATTCTGTTTGATATTGTTTGTATAAACTTAGTTTGTTGACTTGAGTTTAATCCAGTAATAGGAAGACCATATTCAGTTTCAGAAAAAGAACATTAATGGCTGGAGTTACTATAATTCAAGCTTCTAGATTTGTCCATCTTTTCTGGTATTTAAACTCTGTGTCTGCAGGGGGCTGAGTTGGTTTTTACCAGGCTGAGGAGTGGTGATTCATCAACCATACCTCTCAAACATTGGTGGAAAATATCTGGACAAAGCCTGACAAGAGCAGAATAAGTTTTTTCTTACATTTATTTCATTGAATTGCACTTCTTAACATTTATATTTGTGCTATACAGCTAATCTACTACATTTTGCACTGTTATAAAGCTTTTTTTACTGTTTCACCGCAGTTTGAACTGTTTTTTTTTACTGTTTTAACTGTATTTTCATTGCTAGATAGTTTCCTTACTGTGATTGCATTTTTATTGAATTACTTAACTATAAACTGATTTTCATACTGTGAGTTGTATTTTCAGTTTGTGAGTGCTTTGTCTGTGCTTTTCTGTGTATTTTTTGTGAGGTTTCTGTGTTCTAGTCAGATAGCATAGTCTGGATAGAGGGCTGCTGTTATCCAGGCCTGCTTGTTTTGCTTGTTGAGTTTCCTGTGTTTCTGGCAGCCATCTTCCACTGATAGTGTCTTGTCCTCACTGCTAGTCAGAGTAACAGAGTTGCCTGACCTGCTCTAGCACTACTGATTGGTGGAAAGAGCAGGGGCTAGCAGGATTGAGTAGTAATTTGACCTTCTAGAGTCTTCTATCTTTTCTGTTATTACACCCTCTGTTTGCAGGGTGTTGAGCTTGTTTGCTCGTTGCACACTGTTACTGCGCTGTTTTAACCCATTGCAAGGTGTCTCAGTTCTATTTTTTTCCCTTACCAGCACTCCTGTGTAACTGACTCCCTCCCTTGCAACTACAGTGATTTTATCCAGCTCTGCTCACACCTATAGATACTCTATTCTGATAGTACCCACTGTACCATCTTTTATCTCTTTTCTACAGATTCTGACAAACACTTTCCTGTAGTTTCTCGTGCTAGTGTTGTTGATATGGGCATCCTGAGACAGTGTAGCAACTGCCTCATGTACACAGACAACCCTCTTCTTCTACTACCTAGGAAGACAATATGTGAGAGATGCAATTACATTAAGAACCTAGAATCCTTGCTGTCTCAATCACAAGCCAGTACATCTTGCACTGAAAAGGTTGTCTGCACAAACACCACAAGCACCACACCTCTAACCCCTCCCACACCTATACAGTACATTCCTACATATGTGGAGGTTCTAAAAAAAAATACCTAAACAAAAGAGACCTCCGAGGCAAAAGCACACACGCACATCACAACCCACCGCACCAAGCACCACACATAGTACATATGCCTGTGTCTCACAGCCTCTAAGGCCCAGCCACAAACCCAACATACTAGTCATAGGAGACTCTATCGTGAGACACACAGATGTGCCCCTCACAAGGCTAGACAAGGGGAAAGTCACGGTAAGTTGCTTGTCAGGTGCTAGAATCTGCCATATCACTCATGCAGTCAAGTCTCTCAACAACAGTTACTGTTATGACTCTGTCTTAGTCCATGTTAGTGTGAATGACTTGAGGTGTATCTCTCTGGGCTATATGAAGAGAGACATGATTGAGCTTGCTGAATATGTGTCCCAGGCAGGTATGTTACTAGCCTTATGCAGCATCCTACCATCACCCATAAGGAAGCTTCAGTGCAAACAGAAAATGATTGACTTTAACAGTTGGCTTAGTTTCTGGTGTCATTCCAAGGGGATCCAATACCTGACAGCCTGGGAGGACATGATTGACAGACCATTATGCTTTGCCAGAGATGGCCTTCATCTGTCTCCCCTGGGCTTCAGACTTCTGGCAAAGGCTTTTGCCTTCCACATAGTGCCTTTTTAGGCAAAGGCATGAGGACAAATTTACCAACATGAAAAATTCTTCTAAATGAAATTTAAAGGTCATGCTTCTAAACGCTAGGAGTCTTAACATAAAACTGCACTCATTGCAAGCATTCCTCACCCTGGAAGATGCAGACATTTGTACAGTCACTGAAACCTGGTTCAAAGCTGCGGAGAACAGCCCAGCCTTAAAAGGTTACTTGTTCTACCATACTTTCAGACCCCAAACAGAGGGCTACAAAGCTAAAGGAGGTGAAGTTTCAATATTTATCAAAGACGTACACACCTCCAAACTGGTCAAAGATTATGACGTACAGGAGACACTCCAGGTGCAGATAACTATTAACAAAACACCTATTCAAATCATAGCTAGATACAGATCCCCAACCATGACTCAGGAGGCCCACTCTGTCTATCTGGACTTACTTGAATCCATCAAGATTCAACCCTCTACCCTGATCCTGGGCAACTTTAACTACCCAACCTTAGAATGGAAGACCTATTCTAGCTCAAACACGAATGCTTAGATAGAGATTCTTCAGCTTTGTTAATGCAAGTGCATTAGATCAGCTGGGCGAAGCTCCCACAAGAGGTGAAAATATCCTGGACCTGGTACTAACCAACATGAGTAGTCACTGTAGCACCCCTACAGTGTCATCCTCCATGGCAAGATCCTACCATAAAACAATCACTTTTGAAATCACTATCTTCCCTGACCCCCCTCCTTGCTGGCGTCGAACAAAAAAACATTTCCAGAGCTGACTGAAACCTCCAGAGAGCAGGTATAAGCACCTTCATAGCCACCATCCCTTCAGTTGACTCAAGCACTAATGATCAAGCCTACATCAAAAAACTGTATGAACACCTATATAGCTACATGGACTCCGCAATACCTGACAGGACCAAATTGTCTTCTTCAAGGAAGAGTTAACCTATCTGGTGGACAGCAGCAATAAACAGACTCTATAATAAAAGGAAAAAAAAATGCTGTCCAGGACCAAGAAGGAGCAAATAAGGTCACTGGTGAAATCCTCTAAGGCTAACTTGGGGAAAATGGAGGGTAGTGTATATTAGACAGCGAAGGAGATATTGTGATAGTTGAAAGGAAAAGTGACAGTTGAGGATGAGAAGTATTTAGGGGAGATAAGTTGAATATTTTAGATGCAGAGAATGTGTGGGTACGAGTAAGTTGTGGAAGAAGCGAATCTATAAGTTTAGATGCATGTATGGGTAAAGTATGGTTGTATTATGGAAGTGGTATGTTTAACTAAAGACGGGGGTATAGGATTATCAGGAGTAGTACATGGACAAAGCCATTTGGAGGAAGGTCCTAAGTGGGATTTTAAATTTAGTTCGGTCAGTGGTAGCTGTGATAGCCTGTGGTATAGTATTCCAAAGTTTGGAGACATAGAGTAGAATGAGTCACTGGCTGTGTTGTTGGGTTTAGTTACCTGTAGTAGGGATTTATTCAAAGATCGGAGAACTCTAGTGTTGACAAAGGGTTGGAGCAATTTTTGAAGGGCAGGTGTTTGGTTAGGATGGTATACCACTCTGTGGGCAATAAGGAATTGAGTATAGGTTAGGTGATGGGTAGTTCTAGCCAACTGAGATGCTGTAAGGCAGAAAAGTGGTGAGTACTATGGGAGGAGTTAGTGGCAAATTTAGCAGTTTTATTGTAGCAGGTTTCTAGTTAGACAAAATCAGTTTTCTTCAGATTGGTGAAAACTAGGGAAGCATATACTGTACTAGGGTGGAGAGTAGGTGAGTTCTGTCTGGTGGTGACTGTGAGGAAAGGCTTGAGTCTGTACAGAGCTCCTAGTTTTGTGTATGTCTTTTTAATTGACTGGGAAAGGTGAGTATCAAATCTCAGTTTATTGTCTATTAGCACACTTACTAATTTTGTTTGAGCTATGGTTGATATTATGGTATTATTGGAAGAATGAATTTGGAGTGGTGTTGTACTGACATGGTATGGTGGGGTGAAATATCATGAGTTTTGTGTTGGATGGAAACAGTTGAAAGTCTGATAACCAGGCTTTGGCATCTAGGAATTACTGTTATGTTTTTGCTTTGAGTTATTTTATGGTAGGTGCAGTGCAGATGACAGCAGAGTCATCAGCATATTGGACAATAGAGGCTAGAGAAGTAGCTGTGTGGAGCTTGTTGGTAAAGATAGTGAATCACAGGGGATCTAGAATTGAGTTTTAGGAAACTCCCATGGTAATTGTAAGAAAGAGAGGTATTGTTGCCATTTGATAGCTTGCTGTGGATAAGTTAAGTAACTATGGAACCATGTTGAGTGAAGAAAGGCTGAGTTTTAGATTGAAGAGTTCATTGAGTAATTTCTGATAAGAAACAGTATTAAAAGCTTTGGATAGATCCAGGAAGATGGATGATTCAAGATTCCCTTCATTTCTATGAACGTGAGTTGATGGTATTGGTAAAGCTGAGAAGGACTGTTGCAGCACTATGATTTGGGTGGAAAGCATGCTGTGTGCTAATAAGGAGGTTATCAGATAAAAGGTAGTTTAAGAGTTACATATGAATACATCTTTCTAAGATGTTGGATGGGGGGTAATATTGCTATGGGCCTGTAGTTGGAGAACTCAGTAGAGGTACCACCTTTGGCAGAGGAATTATGTAAGATAATTTCCAGGTTATAAGTATATATTGTTCAGTGACAGATCGGTTAATAAGGAAAGACACAGGATAGGAGATTATGTGGTGGTATTTGTATGTGCTGGTGATTGCTGAAGAGATGTACTCTTTGAAGTCTTCTAGTAGGGTAGGAGTTTATGTTAACAATGCTTTATTTTGGTATTTGTTGCACTAAAGTATGTAATATCCTTGATTACCATTTAAAAAAATTGGTTGTGGTGATGTATCAGTTTGTTTTCTAGGTATATGGCCCTCCTAGTGAATATTATTGGATGCTGGTCAGATGTGACCAATGATGAGCCAGATGCAGATGTACAGTAGAGAACAGTGGGGTTATATTGATGAGGGTGAGAACCAATATTTTTTTATGTCTAATTGGGATGTGAGATAGTTGATCAAAGCAAATAGCATTTATGAAATCTAGGAAGTATTGCACATACGTATTTGTAGTCATGCATGTTTCCTAATTAATGGCAGGATAGTTGAAATTCTCCAGGAGAATAATGTTAGGTCAATAAGGGGACTTCAGTTTGTTTAGATATGTCTAGTGAGATGAAAGTGACATGGAAGGGATGCAGTAGTTGGCTATGATGTGTTAAATATTTTTTCTTAACAGTCAGTTGGATACAAAGCAGGTAAAGGTCATTGTCCTGTCTTATGAATCTAGATGTGGTTTGGCTATTTAGGAATGTAGACCAGCCCCCTCCAGTAACGCAGTCATTTTCAGTGGTGGGTCTGAAGAACACTGATCTCTGGCAGCACTGCAGGAGTGCTATTACTACAATGAAACCATGCTTCAGTAATTATGCAGATGTCTGTATTTTCAAGGGGCACGGAGGCCTGTAAGGTGCACAACTTTCTATTTAGGCTTATAGCACTGAGCCACGATGCCTTTATATAGACATGATTTTGATTGACTATGTTGGTAGTTTGAGGAGACAGATCTTGCCTAAAATGACATTGCAGGGGAAGAAGTTGTTTTGGCCAATATTCAAAAGCCTTGAGAAGAGAGGTACAGGCCATTCCCAGCATAGCAGGTAGAGCTGTCAGTCATCTTGTCCTACATTGATACATAT
Organism: Protopterus annectens; assembly: GCF_019279795.1. Taxonomy (NCBI): domain Eukaryota; kingdom Metazoa; phylum Chordata; order Ceratodontiformes; family Protopteridae; genus Protopterus; species Protopterus annectens. The sequence continues at coordinate 941,457,277 of NC_056729.1, forward strand.
TGGACCCCGTTAGAATGACACCAATAACTAAGACAACGATTTAGCACTGTGGCATCGTTCTTTGTAATGATAAGATGCTGCTCAAGAATAGTTTCTTACCAACCTCAGGACACGTATTCTGACATCTCCATCATGTCTCAGGTCAGTCTGATCTGATGGTGAAACAACACTTTATTGAGACAAAGATGAGAATCATGCATCAAATCATGTTAATACTATCAAATTTGGAATCCAGAGACTTTGATTTAGTGAGAAAATGCATACTTCAATTGTGCGACCTATAATAGAATGTCTTCATTTTTTGTTACTTAAACTGTGCTAATATTATCATGCTTGAGACATATAAAAATAACAATAAACCTGTGTCCTGTCTCTTCTTAGACCTTTCTAAAGCATTTGACACAGTCTCGCACTCCATCCTCCTCTCCAAGTTAGCCCAACTTAACTTTTCCACTTTGACTATTTCTTGGTTCAACAGCTACCTTACTGACAGGATGCAGTCTGTGAAATGGCTATCTTCTTTCTCTTCCTTTCTCCCTATTAATATGGGTGTTCCACAAGGCTCAGTTTTAGGTCACCTTCTTTTTAACATCTTTACTAACCATCTCTACCAAGCTTGTCCCCAGTCCTCTCTCATTCAGTTTGCTGATGACGCCACTATTATCTCTTTTGCTGATAACCCTACTGGTCTATTGTCTGTCACACAAAAATCATTTAACGTTACTGAATCTTGGCTATCTAATAATCAACTCATTCTTATCCAAAAAAAACCTAAACTTCTCCTTTTCCTCCCAAAATCCCTTTACCATCTGAAATAATTTACCGTCTCATTGCTAAGTAATACTATCCTTTCCCTGAAACTCATACTAAGCTCCATGGTGTGTACATAGATGATCAGCTCAAATCTGACTTATGTGTACATCACTGTATTAAGAAAACTCACCAAAAGCTTAGTTTATTGTATAGAAATAAAAGGTTCCTCACCCTGGATGCTAGAATCTCACTCGCACATACCTTCCTTCTTCCTAATCTCTTTTTTATGGCTCACAAATCCTAACTAATCTACAGTCTTCTCTCCTTTTCAAATTATAATGTACTTATAATATAGTAGCCAGATTCGCTTCCAACCAGTCTTTCAAATCCCATTATTGTCTAGCTCTCTACTTCAAATTTTTAAACCTAATAAATTTATTGGACAATATCTCTTTAGCTCTTCTCTTGCCTCCCATTGTAATAAGCTTCCTGTACCCTTGAGAAATATCTCAAATGTCCATGAATTAAAAAAAAACACTAAAACTGCATGTTAATAGTATCTGGTCTTGTCTCTGTAATCATCCTACTTGAGCTCCTCCCCTACTCTACCTCTGCTTCCTTCCTACTGTCATCCTATTGGGTCTTGTCTCTGCAATCATCCTACTTGAGCTCCTCCCCTACTCTACCTCTGCTTCCTTCCTACTGTCATCCTATTGCTTGTCTATAATCTTCTCTGTCTCCTTACTCCTTTCTTATAGTTATTAGATATGTGCTGATATTGTTAATTTTTGTAAATATTTGTCTTTTACTGTATATCATTGTAATTTTACTATTGTCTATGTGGAGATTTTCTCCCCGGGCCTCCACTGAAAAAGGGTTATACCCAGTTGGATCATCCTGGTTAACAAATGTCAAATAAATAAATAAATAAATAATACAAAATAAATAGTGTACTTGATTTTTCTTATTCAGACAGATTAAAACAACTGGATTTATGTAGTATACTCTAAAGGTTACTGAGAGGAAATTTATGTTTGGTCATGACAGCCATTTTAGATGTGGTATTTAGGAATGAAATTGGTTTAAATATTAAAACACCACACAGTAAGCTTAAAGATAGTAGGCCAGTATTTACTGTATAGAAGAACAAAACAAGTCAAAAATATAGGTATATAACACAAACTTTACTCAGGCATTGGAATAAACTATTTTGTGATATTAGGAAATCATAAAAAGATGGATACTTTCAAAGTTAAATTGGTAAGCATAAGTGAAGTAGGAAATATGTCCATGGTATACATAAATCTTCACTTTTAATGGCCTAATTGGCTTATGTAGCAAACATAGTTGTGAAACTTTGTTCTTCTTTATATGATTTGAGAAAGTGAGTCTCAAGTTGTTTACTCTTTCATGCACAATGACCAAGTTATATGTGTACCATGGATGAAGGGACTTGAGGGCTGTAGTTACATGGTAGAACCTGGCACCTGAGAGAGAACATACAGTCAGAGGAGAGGTGCATATGTGTGTCTCAAAATGAAGGCAGTTGTGACTAAAACTGTACCAAATGTGTTGTCTTGGCCTTGCTGCTTTAAGGGTATTTGCCTGCCAGCTGTGTGACCTTCTTCTGCTATTTATTGTGTCTGTCAGTACTGTTTGCTTGTAAATAAGGTGCTGGATGTCCTCTGTACCCAGGATACATCTCAGAGATATTTGAAGTTTGGGCAGTGATTTCTTAAGAACCTCAGGTTTAGGTGGCTTATTTGCTGATGTAGGACAAGATGGGCATGGTTGTGTGAGGTGAGCATCAATACTGACAACCTGGTAGGTATTATCAATAAATGTGTATGAGAAGCTAGCCTCCAAGGCTGGTAAATGCGTGCACCTTTCACGTATGGATTTGCCTAGCAGAAGAAACAAATGGTTGTCAGTAAGCATGGTGCAATTATTACATTGCTTCAGGGTGTCTTGTGCTATCAGGCTGGCTACAGGTGATGTGGAAGACTGCAACTTCATGTTTCATAGGGAAGGGGTTTTACATTAGTTGGTGCAGCGGCTATCATTGTCACCTCACAGCAAGAAGTTCTCCCATTCGCTTCTCGTCTGGAGCGCCTTCTTTGTGGAGTCTGCATGTCCTCCCCACGGTCAAGTGACATTAAAGACATGCACGTAAGTGCGAGCGTGAATGGGCGTGCCTTCGTTGAAGGTTGGGCATCGGGCTGGCAACTGAGCAGACCAGAGTTCCGCTGTGGCGACCCCTAGCTGGGAAAGCCAAAAATCTTATTAATTTGAACATAAGATAAGGTTTGTTAGTTAAGAAGAGTAGCACCGTAGAGATAAAAACTGAATTGGGGTAGAAGTGAATTAGGGTAGTACAGTTTATTCAGAACAAAGCATACAAGTGTTGTAACATGGCTTGCAAGGTCCAGCTTAATGACATAATGACATAACAGCTGATGTCAGGCTTGGTTTTTAATACAGTTAGTCTGGCTCAGCTTACACGGCAACGGAGTTGAAGCAGAATAATTGTAGCAGCAATTATGAAGTGAGAATTACAATGGAGAAGCCTCAGCAAATGTTTTAAAATCAGTATAGTGACCAAGCAAGTTGGTTTGGTTTCCACAACAACAGAGCGTATTGCCACAATGAGTCACTAGCACCAGAGTGACAAATAGAGCCTGAGGTTCTAGTTGTGGTGTATAAGGAGCAGCAGTTTAAAAAAACACAGTATAGTAATAGCTGTAGCACAATTTGTGAATACAACATGATGACTTAGAAACAGGCTAGGGAGGCACAACAGCAGAGAGTTTCAATTACAAAGCAGTAATCTTCATCAGTAAAGGCAATGGCAACAATGTTCTAGGTACTGGAAGCCACAACTGCAGACAAATAATAGTAATGGAAAAAAATTGCAGTTTGCAGAAGCAAGCAGCAGTTCAACTCAAATGCTGCAATAGCAGACAAATACGTTAAATGGGATAGTGTACAGTATGCCTACAGCAAGAGCTAAGTTCTGTATTAGATGTGTAGGGCTGTTATGCACAAGTGTACTCAGCAGCAGCTATTCGTAATTGTGCACAGCTATGTGTATATGCCCACAGTGTGCACCTGAGCTCAGTTAGATATTGTTTTGCTGTTCAAGACATTGAGTTTAGCACACCTTGATAGTGTCAAAGGTAAGACACATCTAATAGAGTTTTTTTGTACTAAGCCAGCAGGTGTGAATACTTGAATCTGTCAAAACTAGTTCTCAGCAGTGTGCAACCACACTCAAGGATGTGGAGTACATCTTACTTAAAGAGGGATCAGATTTTGAGGTCCAGCTTGAGTGTAAAGTCCTCAGGCATGCATGAAAATTAACCATAGAACTCCAAATACAATAACAGAAAGTAGTTAATTCTCAGGTGTAGTGGGATCAGGTTTTGAGGTCAAGTCTGAATAAATGTCCTCTAGTGTACTCAGGTAGTCACAACCCAATCAAGTAGAGCTTCAGTGCTGGCAAACACATTGGGTGTAAACAAACAAACTAGGGTACACAAGGACAACTTCCCTGTAAGCAATATTTATTTATCTATTGATATTTGATTACCAGGAAAGTCTGATTGGGTAGAAGCCCATTTTCAGCAGAAGCCCAGCTAGAAAAGCTCCAGATTATTACAAAACCTTTTAAGAACAATCATTTTACAATTTTCAAAAATAAAACAAAACATCTGCAGTTTAAATAATTATAACAAATTAGCCATAATAAAAAAAATGGGTTAAGACTCGATGCAAGGTATGTGACAATCATTCAGTATTTAGATAAATTTTAGACAGTTTGTAGAGAAATTAAAGATAAGTTAGTGTAATACAAATAGGAATTGCAATATGAAGTAAAGGAAAACAAGATTATGGTATATTTAGAGAGAAAGAGAAGTTAGATAGCAGTAAGGAAGTAAGTGAAGAAGGGAGAGTAAGGAGGCATAAGGAATGAAAAGGTACTTGTTCACATTTAGGGATATAGGTTATCCAGGTTTTGAGCAAGAACAGAGCCAGATTTTAGCTAAGAAGTCTTTCAGAGTGGTTTTGAAACATGGGAGGGTGGGTATAGACCTGATGAATACAGGTAAGGAGTTACACTCCTTAGCAACCTTGTATGGGTATTGACAGTACCTAGCAGATTTGCTAGATTTATAGACAGGAGTTTTTGCTCACTGGATCACAATTACTGACTGGGAACATAGTTGTGCTGAACGTTTTTAGTGCTGGACAGGCAGATAGATGCTGGATAATTTTACAGGTGGTAAGAAGTTGTGTATACAGTATGCTAGTTGATGTCCCAGCGCTAATCAATTTAGGCTTTTCAGTCCTGTACAGTAGTGGGTTCTGAATGGGGTATTTGCTGCAAATTTAGCAACTTTGTTATAGTGTTGCTTAAGTTTCAATTTTTGTGAAGCCTGGAGGTTAGTAAGGATGGGCACGCCATAAAGAAGAGTGGGGAGGAGATAAGTAGTACCAAGTGTAGCTTTAGTTGCATCGGTGAGAAAGTTGTTGGCTCTATAAAGCATCCCTAGATTTTGCTAAGTTTTTCTTATGTAATTTTGTATATGCAGGTCATATGCATGATTCAAAACCAACTAAAGCACTTGCAGAACCAGCAAACAAAGCACCTCTTCAGTACAGTGAACAAAAACAGTTTAGTAACGCCACAATACAAAACCTTGCGTTTTTGTCCTTAGACTTCATCAGAATGAACAGTTAACAAGTTAATTACCTCCTTATTACTCCTTCATAGCCATTTAACAAAATTATCTCCTTATATACTCCTCCATAGCCATTTAACAAAGTAATCAATTAAAACGTTTTAATTTAATTAAATATATTACATTCAAAATACACCTATAAAAACTTTCTTCAAATAAATAATCGCATATTTCAATAACGGTTTAAAACAATAAGTCCCATTGTTAATATGTAAAATGCAGGCCATCAAATAAATTAGATATATTGCACCAAAATTAAAATATGTTAGAAGAATGCAACTATAATAAACTAATGAAACACTGCCATCTACTGACAAAGAAGTAATGCTGAAATAATTCATTAAAGTTTGGCAGATCTGAGTTTGAGGACAGGGGCTAAAGAAATATAGTCATTAAGACCTGGTTCCCAATTAGCCTCTAAACTCAGCTGCCAAAAAAAGTTCTCTGAACTCTGTGGTAGTTTCCCAGGGGCCACCTCGAGGGTCATGTTCTACTTTCTCAATGACTTGTGTAATTGTTCACTCTGATGAAGTATAGAGAGTGTTGGTGAAAGTGTTAAAGAGGAGAGGACCAAGGATAGAGTCTTGTTGAACAGATAGCTTTTGAACCACAGAAGGGTGGGTTGAAAGAGACATAGTGAGGACATTTGAAGAAGTTTGTTGTGACAAACTGTGTCAAAGGCTTTAGACAAGAATGGAGATAAGGAAGAGTTTAGTTTGCCATTATTTCTAGCTTTATTGACAGTATCTACATAGGTTAGAACGACAGTGCTAGTACTATGGGAAGTATGGAAGCCATATTGTGTACGGGATAGGAGGTCTTCCTGCAGGAGATATTCTAGCAGTTGTTTTTGAATACATTTTTCAAGTATTTTGGTGAGGGGAGATAAGATCACTATAGGTCTAAAGTTGAATTTCCTCCTTTGTGCAGAGGGATAATGTGTGACTTTTTCCAGAGAGAAGGAACGTGTAATTCTTGGATTGACCTATTTAAAAGGACTAAGACAGGATAAGCAATGCTATTGGTTGCTGTTTTTAGGTACACAATTGGAAGGTCATCAGCTGAAGAAGAGCGTGGTTTACATTTGTTTAAGAGTAGTTTTATGTAGGATGTGGGCACAGGTGTGAAGATGAAAGTGGATGTGGTGATATGTTGCTTTTGGGCAGGGTTGGGATTTGATTTTAAGCAATCCTTGGTTATTGATGCTATACTGAATATAAAATAAGAGTTGAACTGTTTTACAGTTGAGAAGTGGTGAGTTATTGGGAGAGGGGTTTGGGTTGAATTTTTGGCTGGGATGTAAAATGTCTTTAATGGATGTCCAGTTTTTATAGGGATGTGTTTAGTATTATTTTGAAGGTTATTTTTTTAGGGATGTGTTTAGTATTATTTTGAAAGTTATTTTTTAGTGATGTGTTTAGTATTATTTTGAAAGTTATTTTTTTTAGGGATATGTTTATTATTATTTTGAAAGTTATTTTTTTAGGGATGTGTTTAGTATTATTTTGAAAGTTATTTTTTAGGGATGTGTTTGGTATTATTTTGAAAGTTATTTTTTTTAGGGATGTGTTTAGTATTATTTTGAAAGTTATTTTTTAGGGATGTGTTTAGTATTATTTTGAAAGTTATTATAGTATTTTTTTTGTCTCGGTCATTTGCTTTTTAGTATGATTGTGAAGCATTCTGAAGTTTTCAGGATATTGAGGTGGTGTATGTTTTTGCCATTCTTTCCATACTTTTTCTCTCTCCTGTATTAGCATTCTGCTCTCTTTGGATAGCCAGATTGCATTAGTTGTTTTCAGTTTGTTCCTTCTAGGAGGTGCAAGGCTATTTAGGATATTTAGAAAACTTGTACTGAATTCAGTTACAGCATCGTCTAAAGGGAGTAGATGATAGTATAGTAATGAACATTTCTAGGTTAAACTTGGAAAGGTTATGTGTTATTTTATGAAAGTGTTGTTTAACTGGATGTGTGAGATGTCTAGTCATATACACTGGGAGATGATCACTGAGAGAGTCTGACATTGTACCTGTGGTGGAGTATTTGTTAGGGTCTGATACTAAGATCCAGTCTAATAGAGAATTAAATATCTTGCTATAATGTGTGGGGCTATTAATTAGTTGTGTGAAACCATATAAGTTTGTGCAGATGTAGGAGAGTTAGTGTTTATGTCCAACCAATTGTTATTCACATCACCTAGCAATATTTTTTCTTGTGGTAATGTTAAGGATACCCAATGCAGGATGTCTATCAGTATACCTGTATTGTCGCCAGGAGGGATATAACGGACAATAATGCATATTTGTTTATAATTATTTATTTTTGAGGAAAGCAATAAAAACTCTGCTGAACTGAATTTTGGTGTTGGTTTGCTTTAAGGAGAAATGTGGTAGGTATTGTGAAATATTAAAGCAGTACCACCACCTTTCCTCTGTATATGGACATTACATATGATATTATAGTCAGGAGGTATAACTTTGACACGTATACTGGATTTAAGCCAAATTTTATTTACAGCAAGAACATCAGGCTTAAGCTGGGTAATCCAGGCCAATAGTTCATCAGTTTTAGTTCTTATACATTTAACAGTTATTTCAGGAAAAATTTGATCGCCAGGGTTAGGGATTGGCTGTTGGGTTACAGAAGTATGTGGAATAGAATTAGCTTTGTTTTCATTGTGATAGGTAGGACCAGGATTAGGATGAATATCTACTCCTCGAAGGATTTTAGTATATTGGGGAATAATGCATACTTGTTTTTGGAGAGGATTCTTACACTTAATTTTGTTTTTGTTTGAGTTGAAGTGCAGTTAATTAGCCTATATTTGGAATAAAGGTGAGGTGCAATATTAAATAGGTTTGCTGCAATGTGTGGAGAATGTGAAGAGGAAGTATGGATAGCTGGTTGGGACAGAGTTGGAGAAATATTGTGATATATTATTGAGTCTTGGTAGGATGACAGTTGGCACAGTAGGTGGAGAAGACTAGAGGATAAGCTGAAGAGTAGCATAATTAAATACAGGAATCTCTATTTTATAGATGCCAGGTAGGGGGAAGTAGGAATGAAGAAGGAAACAAGAGGTTGCAGGACAGTAGGAGATTCAGTGATGGTGGATTAAGAAAGGTGGAAGAGAAACGAGTGGTAGGTTGTCCTAGTATCTTCTCTAGAATGTAAGGCATAGAGGGTGTAAAAGGCTAGAATATAATGATGCAGTCAAAAATAAGACAAATGAGGGTTTATTTGGGAAAAGAAAAGCATACAATGTGGAATAGATAGGTACTGTTAGGGAGAGTGTGATTATACATGGATATATTGCAAAACAGTATGAGAGGAAGAAAGATAGTTGGGAATGGGGCTAAAATTAAAAAGAGATAAGGAAGTAGAAACAAGAAACAGAAGTGTATGTATAGAAGTAGTAAGGACATTTGGTAAGGGCTTTGGAATAAGAGTCACATATGAAATGTGTATGTGGGAAGAATAATATTAGAGTAAGAGGGGGTGGGTAAGACTTGTCCGTAGGGTAGAGTAGTGAAGCAAAGCCGAGCAGAGTGGGGTACCAACTCTCAGGTCAATTTATAGGTCATTTTATAACTGAGAGCAATTACTTTATATCCAAAACAAAGCAATTAACAAGGAGATGCAAGAGAAAACAGGTTTTCTTTCATTTTCTGTGACTAAATATCTGGCATATGCTAAATCATCGAGCGCTTAAAAAAGCAAGCAATGATTTATCTAAAACATGTAAGTGAAAGCTTACAATCTCGAAAGCTTAGAACAGCAATTTTTTTCCAAGGGAAAAAAATCGCTCTTCCACAAAGCAAAACAAACAAAAAAAAAATTTAAAACATTACATAAAGTGGGGGGCTTCAGCCCCCACACCCCCCAATGTGGGGGGGGGGGCTGTGCCCCTCACACCCACCCTACTTAAATATAGAAACTTCGAGATCACACTACAGTCACGAAAATGGCAAAGTAACGGAAGCGGCCAAGCGATTTCTTTCCCAGGGAAAGAATTTGCTTATATGCTGTTTCGCTATTTTGCCTTTTCGTGCTTTCAAGTTCGATCAAGATGCATTCAAAATAATGCGTTTTCGATCATTTAATAGGAACCCCGCACATGCAGTATAGTGTACTTAAATTAGCATATCAGAGCTAATTTCAAAGTAATTGATTATGTTTGTTCTATGGTAGTTGTCTACATTTAGAGCTGGTCTAGCAAGTAATCTCCTGGTGAGTGAAGGTATGGTGTTATTGTCCTAGGTGAAATTTACCACTGGCTGCATGGCAGTGCATTCTTCAAATTGTCTGAGTGCTGTAGCTTCTTTGTTTTAAAGTCAGTGTATTTGTAGATGTCAGAGCTCTACTTAGATGGGCTGTGACTCTGATGTCACAGTTGAGGACACCTACTCAGACATGAATTCAAACCCTGATTCTACTATATCTGGTAAGTAATTATTTAATAGTTTTTGCACTTAAATTAAGGTGTGCTTGAGCTAATTTCAAAGTACTTTACTGTATTTAGCACTGTGGTAGATTTCTGCATTTAGAACTAGTTTAACAAATGATCTCCTGGTTAGAGAAAAGGTGCTACTATAGTTCTGGGCATAATTTACTATTGCTGAGTTGCTATCATCTTTCATAGATCAAAGCCTGCAGTCACTACATCTGATCTTGATATTGAAGGAGATCTGTCACAAAGCCCTACATCTACAAATTTACTGAGACTTTTGTCATTGCTTCATAGCCTGTGGTCACTACATCTGACCTCAATATTACAGGAGCTCAGTCACAAAGCCCTGCGCCTACAAGTTTACTGAGACTTTTGTCATTGTTTCACAGCCTGCGGTCACTGCATCTGACCTCGATATTGCAGAAGTTCTGTCACAAAGCCCTACACCTACAAGTTTACTCAGACATTTGTCATTGCTTCATGTATGCATATTTATCATGAAGAACCGTGCTGCGTATAAACCTTAATCAGTTAAATACATGCCTCCTCTGTGAAATAGTAGGATCCCTTACTAAGATGGTCACTGTCTCCTTTTACTTGACCAGTAGACTGTACTGCATATGCCAGGTATTTAGTCTCAGGAAATTACAGAAAACCTTTTTTTTTTGCATCTCTTTGTTAATTGCTTTGTTCTGGCTATAAAGTGATTGTTCTCAGTTATAAATTGACCTATAAATTGACCTGCTGGTTGGAACCCTGCTCTGCCCAACTTTGCTTTGCTCCCCTACCCTGTACCCAGTTCTCACCTACCCTCTTTTATCTATTGTTGGGTTAAATAAGACATAGATAAAAGCAAGGCATCAGCTGAAATGGTTTTTGGAACTGGTTTGTCTAAACAAATCTGTCAGATTCTAGTAAGAATTGTGTTTCTCTGGATTCATATTTTTTATTTATTGTTACTGGGTCTGCTTTGAATGATTCAGCAAGGCCCTTTTTAAGCCTAGCCTTGTTTCCCAAATGTATTCAGCAAGTTTTGCTGCGTTAGAGGTTATTTTAATGGTACATATTAAGGAGTATATGTAAGCTAGGGCATTGGTGGTCAAGCATATACAGGGTGCTTCTGTCCATTAGCATCATAGGTGCCAGACCAGGCTTTAATTTCAGATTTACCAGCAACAGAAAAGGCACCACAGACTGAAAAAAACAAAAAAAGAAACTTGATGGAGAAAACGCAGGTTTAATTATAACTTCTTCTTTTGGCTTTTCCCGGTTAGGGGTCGCCACAGCGGATTACCTGTCTGCTCATGATTGGCAGTGGAGTTTTACAGTGTCAAGTTGCCAGCCCTGCACCCAACCTTCCACAGAAGGCACACACACACACACACACACACACACACACACACACACACACACACACACACACACACACACACACACACACCTAGGGCCAATTTAGAGGGTCCAATCCACCTTCTGCATGTCTTTGGGATGTGGGAGGAAACCGGAGCACCCGGAGGGAACCCACGCGACCACAGGGAGGACATGCCGACTCCGCACAGAAGGCACCCCAGCCGAGGATCGAACCGGAGAACCTCTTGCTGTGAGGCGACAATGCTAACCACTGCACCACCATGGCCGCCCTGAAGATTTAATTATAACATTATACTTAAAAACAGTAGTACAGTATTTTGTCCCACCAACAGTACTGGAACTTCATCAGATACATTCAAAAAAACTAAACATACCCTTAAATAGGATAAAATCCAATCACAAATTCAAATAAAATACACACCCCTTCTCAAAAGTCAATCGATGGTTAGCCTTATGACACACCTCCAGCACACAGTCTTCACTCGCAAAAGCTACGTCAGACCTGCAAATACAATGTAGCTAAGCACAGTTCATTGAAACATTTTATAATATAACTTAAATTGAATATAAAATGTTTCAATGAACTGTGTTTAGCTATATATCCATATTTTATCACATCCATGATTATTTTGTCCACTTCTTTGTATAGCTTTGCAAAAATGGCCTTTGCATAGTTTTCCCTATAACTTTTTTAATCTTTTACATTTCAAAACCACATGTTCTGTAGTTTCTTCTTCTTGACCATGGAAACATATTTTGACATGTTTCTTTGTATATGGCATATTTCCTTTTACTGGCAATTTATCTATTACCACCCTCCGCAAAAAATCTTGACATTCTAATTTCTGATTACACCACTTAGAAAAGTATGGTATAAGAATGTAATCATAAAACACTACTATCTTTTTCTATATCTATTTTTTCTTGGTAACATTTTATTTCTTCGTTTATACACTCATTTTCTCTTTTACTATTTTTCACTGTACCATAAAATGTATGTTATGTTATGTTACAGTATTACAGCAGCAGGGCTAGCCACTCAGTTGTGTAAACCTTGGCTCTAGATGATTGTCACTATTGAAGTGTCACCCCGATGCCATGTGCAGAAATGGAAAAAAAGGTTGTGGATGGATGGATGGACTTATACAATTTACTACCAATCTTTCATCTTTTTCATTTATGCACTTTAACACTTTGTACAATTTTAATGATGCAGCATATACCACTGGGTTAATTAACCCTAAATGTCCTTCTTTATTAACATACAAAACTCCACTGTTTACTGGGTTAAAATCTAGAACCCCATATAAATGAAAACATTATCCGTAATAATTCCTAATAATTCCTTTTCAAATACTGTTGGCAACATAAATACACCTGCTAAGTATACTATTTTTCCCATCTGTACTGAATTTATTGGACCCTTATTATCTCATTGAACAGCCACATTCTCGAGTGGCATTTCATCGGAAATGCCATTCATCAAACTGTTCTGACTGAAACCGCATTATGATAGGGATCAAGAAGTCTGCCCTTCCTCCACTGTAGTGCAATCTCAGATTTGGTATGTATAATTAGCGGGGGTGTGGGGATTCGAAGAATGGCATTTCCGATGAAATGCCATTCGATGATGTGGCCATTCAATGAAATAATATAGACCCAAATTTATCAAATAAGCCTTTTTGAATGATAATTTATATGTTTTCCAGAAAAGACAGGTTTGTTGTATTTTTTTCCATTGTTTTTTCTCATTGAGTTTTACTTACATCTTTATTCTCAAATTTTATACTTAACACAGAAATTTTATTCATTATAAAATATATATCCCCTATCTTTACTACATTACCAAAACCTTTACTTTTCTGTTTACTTAAAGCTATTCCTATAACCTTTAGACACTCATTTTTGCAAATTATTACTTCTTTTATCCAAATTTTGTTTTTTGCAATTATTATTGTAATGTCATCTGCATATGTTAACAGAAACAGAATTCTTAACCCTTCAGGTGTTGTACACCCTGCCTCCTTCATTTTATAATTTATTCCACATATTATCACATTCATAACTAATGCAAAGGGTATATAACTCATTGGACATCCCTGTTTTATATCACTCTTCATAAGTACTTCTTGGTTTAACAGCCTTTTACAATTATTTTAACTTTATTATTACTATACGCTGACATACATAATGTCTTAACTTTCTTACTTATATTTTATTGTTTCATTATTAGCCATACAAATTCATGTCCACTTGTTTCATATGCATTGTTTAGGTCTCCTGTTTATGTGTGTGCATTATGACACATATGTGCTGGATTCTGTTTCTGTTTCTAGTGAAAGGGGTAGTGTGGGAACCAGAGGTCAGATGACCAGATGTGTGTGATGTCATTCTGTAAGCCAGCACTGAAATGATGTTTTAATACTAGATTAGACAGAAGTGTAAGGGCAGTCTGTTTTTGAAACTTGACAAAGAAGGACCGCTTACCCACTTCATCTCACCTTGCTCTAGTAGGTGAACTAGGGGACAGTCATTCTTTAGATCATTCAGGAAAATATAGTGAGATTAGTTAAGTATTGTTTTTCCTGTATCTGTGTGAATCTTTTCCATTGGTGTTATTTTTAATACTCCCTGTGATTGAAACTCTGGTGTTTATTGTAAGTAGATGTTTAATATTTTCATGTTTTTTTATTATTTATTATTAAACATATTAAAACTTTTCATTGTGAGTAGTCTTTTAAAGAATACTTTAACTTTTGAGAGTACTTATATTTATTTGATGACACTGTGACCACTCCTGAAAGCCTTATTGCATTGGCCAAACACTAGCATTTGTATTAGTATTAATTTTACTCAGTATGATTGGATACCCTGGTAAGAGCCTTAGAGTAGCTGGCTTTGGAATGTTCTGGTGGCAGTACCTACCTTATAGTCTGGGCAGAGGGTCATAGCTGGTAAATCTGTGCCAGCCTTTCCCAGGTGTGTGTGTTGTTGTTGCTGTGTCTTTTGGCTTTTCCCGGTTAGGATCACCACAGCGGAACTCCAGTCCGCTAATGATTGGCAGTAGGATTTTATGTGCCGAGTTGCCAACTCTGATGCACAGCCTTCAACAAAGGTACGCCCATTCACGCATGTCTCCACACAGAAGACGCTTTAGCTGAGAATCGAACAGGACAGCGTCTTACTGTGAGGCGACAATGCTACCGCAGCACCACCATGTGTGAATGTGTGAAAATCAAATCTCAGAGTGTGTGTGTCAGCTACTTGGAGCAGAGACACAGACCACTGGTTTCACAGAGAGGGTGGTGAAGGACTTGGCATGGAACACTCAACAGAGGAAAAAACTCTGTAGCTGTGTCACTGGGGAGTCTTATTTGGGGTCTGGAGAGAGAGAGAGAGAGGGAGAGAGAGAGAGAGAGAGAGGGAGAGAGAGAGAGAGAGAGAGAGAGAGAGAGAGACCCAGGACTGAGTGTGCTCCCTGTGTGCTCTTAAGGGAAATTTGTGCTTGGTGCAGGGAGCTGCATTTGGAAATACAATGTGTTTCTGTCATTGTTCCAAGTGAACGTCCCTTACTGGTGTCAGCAGGGATGTCACATAGCCCATTTAAAGAAACATACTTTTCCAGCTCTTTATTTTCTTTTTCTGTTAGCTTGTTTACTTTCCATGTTTTTTTCGCTACCTTTTTTCTTTAAACGTTTCCTGTACATATTGCAACATACAGTTCATCATCTTTTCCTGAGTTCTTTCTTTTTCTCCTTTTAGATTTTTTTATTTCTGTCATTAAACTACCATCATCCTTCATCAGTCTACCTAAGTAACTCAATGCAATTTTCCTTGTACAACAATTCTTGTATGTTTTCTTGATTTCTTTCCTATCATTATTTCTGTCTGTCAAAGTACTTTCTATCATTCTGTTCTAAATCTTTCAATGCTTCATTACATGTTTTTTATATTTTTCTTTTTCCACTTTTTTCGCATCATACTGCCACTATAAAAAAGCACATTTTTCAAATATTTTCCTTAAATATTATCCACCATTCAGACCAATTTTTATAAAATGATCTGATATTAATATGATCTTTACATGAATGTATTACTAATGTCTTTCCTTCTTCCTTCTTCATTATGTGATTTCTCATTTATCCTTTCTATTTATTTGCCTATTTTATATATTTCCTTTTCTCCTTTATCTCTAGCCATATTGAAAGATTATCAGGAGGCCATGTTTCAACTACTTCCCCCTTTCCTATACCTAAACCTTCTGGTACTGTAAAGTAATCTATTTCAGTCCTGTACATACCCTTTTGTAAGTCTATGAATTTCTATCCCAAAGTTTTAACTTACCACATCTTACAACTTCCAACATTTTTCGTAACATCCTTTTTTTACGCTTTCCTCTTAAATCACAGCTAAAGTCTGCTGTTATTATAATATTCGTATTTATTGCTGCATAGTCTAAAATATGATGAAATAAGCTTTCCATTTCTTTGTAATTAGTATAATCTGATAGTGTTATAGTTCTGTAATCTTGTTCTTTCCATTTCTGATAAAGTTAAATGTAATATCTTTACCCTGGACAGTGGTCTCACTTTCGATAACCACATTGCCACAACAGTCAGGAAATCCTTCTATGTGGCATACCTCATCACTAAGGGCTTTTCATCCAGAAAAAAGGAGGTCATTGTCCCACTGTACTCATCCCTCATTAGACCCATTATAGAGTATAATGCCCCGTTTGGTATGTACCTCACAAGACATCTGCAAAAGCTGGAAAGGCCACAGAAATACCTCACTAAAAGAATCACAGGCCTAAAGCAGATGCCATATACTGACTGTCTAAAATAACTCCAGCTATACTCTGTGGCATATCGTCTACTCAGAGGCGATCTCTGCTTAACATACAAGGCCATGTCAAACCCTGAGCTGTTGGACATGCTCCACTTAAAGAAATCCCAATCCCTCAGAGCCACACGCTCCAGGGATCTAAACCTTGTCATCACAATGAACAAAACATGCTGGAGGGATAGGTTCCTGACCCAGAGACTCCCCATACTCTACAATAGACTGCCCATACATATCAAGCAGAGTGCCTCATTGGCCGTCTTCAAAAGGAACCTTGATGATTGGATGGGAGATAGGAAATTCACCCCGGGGATCATGTCAGTCGCCCTGCTAGACAGGGGCCTGGAGAAGTAAATATTGTGGGAAGAAATATCCAGGGAATTGTTATGGCTAGGCTTGCATAGGCCCTAGGGCCGATAGCCTAGTACCAACCTATGAACCTATGAACCTATATTTCTACAGAATACAGCTATTTCAGAACATCGTTCATTTCCCAAATTCCAGATTATCTTTCCTCCTGTAATTTCTCTGTTTGTAATCTTTCTTCATTTGTTAAAAATCTTGTGTCTTCTAATATAATTACATATATATCACATATATAACACCACTCCAAAATCCATATTCTTCTTACTATATTCCTAATACTATTCAAATTTACAGAAAGCACTGTAAAATTTTTCATTTTCTGTTTTTATTAAATTCATGGATTAATAATTTCATAGCTAGGATAGCTTTCTTATTAGGCCATTTAAAGCCTAGCCAATTTCACTCCTAAAGGTGAGAATCAAACCCTGTAA
Source organism: Protopterus annectens (assembly GCF_019279795.1). Taxonomy (NCBI): domain Eukaryota; kingdom Metazoa; phylum Chordata; order Ceratodontiformes; family Protopteridae; genus Protopterus; species Protopterus annectens. The sequence goes on from NC_056729.1 coordinate 941,474,233, forward strand.
CTTAAATATTATACCAACCCCAAATCATTAGCTGTACGTATATTTTTCAGACATTTTGTTTATTTTATCTTTTATACTTATCCCTTTAAATTTTCTTTTTCTTACTTTAACCCTTTTACCAATAGATTTTTTTTTTCTCTTTTACTACCACCCAACATATGTCTTCTTCAGCACATATTTCAGAATTTTCTTCTATGTCATGTTTATTATAGGTTCATAGGTGTGTAGTAAGCTAAAGGCTCTGGAGCCTTTACAAGCGTAGCCCATAGAATTACCCTGGCATCATGTCATCCAACTAAGTTCCCAGTGGCTATGTTGAGTAGAGCCACTGGAGTGATCCCCGGAGTGAATTTTCTATTTCCCATCCACTCATCAAGATTTCTCTTGAAGCGGGCCAGTGAGGTGCACTGTTTGACATGTATGGGAAGTCTATTCCATAGCATGGGCAGTCTGTGGCTTATGGCCCTCCAGCACGTTCTGTTGATTGTGATAATGAAGTTGAGTTCTCTGGAGCGTGTGGTGCGCAAGGATTGGGATTTCTTTAGATGTAGAATTTCTAACATAGCTTGGTCAGACATGGCTTTGTAAGTCAAGCAGAGATCACCTCTAAGTAGGTGATATGAGACAGAGAATAGTTGGCATTTTCTGAGTCTGTCCATATAGGACAAGTGTTTAAGGCCTAGGATCCACTTTGTGAGGTACTTTTGTGGCCTCTCCAGTTGTTCTAGGTGCCCAGTGAGGTACATGCCAAATGGGGCATTGTACTCGACGATTGGCCTAATGAGGGAAGAGTAGAGGAAGACAGCAACCTCCTTTCTTCCTGGATGCAAAACCCTTGGTAATGAGATGTGCCACATAGAAGGACTTTCTGACCATAGTGGCAATGTGGTGGTCAAAAGAGAGGTTTCTGTCAATGTGTTCCCAGATCTCTTATAATGCTTTCTGAGTTCAGTGGACTACCATCGATGTGGTAATTCATGGGAACCGGGTTTTTCCCAAAGGGGATGATGAAACATTTTTTGGCATCGAGCTTAAGGCCATCGTTCTGACACCAGTCATTGGTCTCAGTGATGCCTTTTTGTAGGATGTTAACATCACTTGGGGAGTTAATAATAACTCCCAACTTGCAATGGTCTCCAAACTTTGTCAGCCAGAGTCCCTTCATGTTGGCCTGGACTTCAGAGAAGTAGATACCAAACAGGCGAGGAGCCAGGACCGAACCCTGTGGGACTCCACTCGTGACTTGTCAGCAGTCTGACTTAGAGTCAGCTACTTTCACACTGTGGATTTTATCTGTGTGCCTGTTTACAACCCACCTAGTGATATAGGGGTTGATACCTAGCTTAGTGAGTTTTTCTATGATTCCTGCATGGGGAATGGTATCAAAGGCCTTGGCCAGATCAAGGTAGGCTGTATAAACCACCTTGCCTTCATCCACTGCTCTGGTGACTGACTCAAAGAAGTAGACCAAGTTGAGCAGGTATGATCTACCCTTCACAAAACCAAACTGTGTGGGATCCAGAGTTTGGAGATTTCCTATACCCTTGTTTATTAGGTCCATGATGATGCGCTCCATAGCTTTGCATATCAGACTCATCAGGCTAATGGGGCGATAGTTCTCAGGGTCTGTAGTTGCTCCTCCTTTGTGGAGAGGGATGACTGTAGTAGTGCGCCATTCGGTAGGGACAAAGCCTGAGTTGAGGCTGTGATTGAACATGGCACACAGGTGAGGTGCCAGTTCACTCTGTAGTTCATGTAAACATGGCAAGGGATATTGTCAGGTCCCATAGAAGCTGTATTCTTGGCCTTGGACAGTGCTGTTTTAACCTATGCAGCAGTAATACTGGGTGCCTAGCAATCTACTGGTATTGTGATTGGTCCTTGGGGGGAGAGAGGGATAAAGTTGGCACTGAATCTGTCGGCCAGTATATTGGCAATATCTGTTGGCTCTGTATTGGAGGTACCATTGTGCAGTAGCTCAGAGCAAATCTGGGTATTGCCATGGAAATTCTTTACATAACTATAGAAGGCCTTGTGGTTATCTTTACTATCTGCTGCAATTCTGTTTTCATAGCTAGCTTTAGAGGATTTGATGAGAGATCTCAACTTTTTGTTGAGGCTGATAAGGGAGTTTTTCCAGTCTTGGGACTTTACCTTATTCCGTATCAGTTTCCTCCTTTTGTTGTAGAGTTTGTTTATGGCAGGGGACCACCAGATTGTCTTCCTTTTTTGGAGGAGAACATCTTGGTTCTATTGGGTATGGCGAGATCCGTGCATTTGTGTATGTGTTTGTACAGTGCATTGGTGTATGACTCAGTGGTTATGCAACTATTCTCCATGTGAATGGGTGCCGTTAAGTTAGCCACCTCTGTTTTTAGGAGCCCAAAGTTAGCTTTGGAGAAGTTTTTCATGGTGGTTACCTTTTTGGGGGGGGGGTGGATTTCCAAGGTGATTAGTTTGTGGTCAGATCTAACCAGGGAGGAGTTGACTAATGGTGTAGAGCAATGGTCACCCATGTTATTAATGATGGGGTCAAGGATGTTGCTACCTCTAGTGTGGGTAAGAATGAGCTGGTCCAGGGTATTGGTATTAATGCATTTCAGGAAACATTGGGCAAGTGTATTGGTACATGAGTAGTTTTCCCAGTTAATGGAGGGGTAGCTGAAGTCGCCCAGTATGATTGTGTTAGGTTGGACCCTACTATTCTCCAGGGTGCTTAGAAACATGAAGTGTGAGTCTTGGGACATGATTGGGGACCTATAGCAGGCTATGACCTGAATCGCTGTCTTACCCACTGTTAGCTGCACCTGAAGTATCTCTGATGCGTTATGTTGGGCTACCAGTCTTTAGGTGTGCGCATCCTTTATGAATATGGAAACACCACCACCTTTGAAGCTTCAGTCCAAATTTGTGGGCCAAAAGGTGTGGAATGAGTTATAGCCTGGTAGTGTAGGGGTGCTTTTTTCTGTCTTGAACCAGGTCTCTGTTACAGCACAAATATCAATGTTCTCCATTTTAAGGAGTGCTTCAGGCGAGTGAATTTTGAGATTTAGACTTCTAGCATTGAGCAACATGACCCTCAGATTGCATTTGTTTGTAGCTGTTATGGTGATAATTTGTTTTTTGGAACACCACCTAAAAAGGCACTATAGGGGTAGCAAGAGCCATGGGCAGTATCCAGAAGCCCAGGGGTGACAGATGCGGGCCATCTCTGGCAAAGCATCGAGGTCTGTCAGTCATGTCATCTCAGGCAGACAGATACTGGATCCCCTTAGAATGAAACCAGAAACTTAGCCAGTTGTTGAAATCAATTATTTTCTGCTTGTTTTGTGGTATCATTCTGGGTGATGGTAGGATGCTGATCAGTGCTAGGGTCATACCCGCCTGGGCTACATAATCCGAAAGCTCCTCCATGTCTCTTTTCATGTTGTCCAGGGAGGTACGTCTCAGGTCATTCACACCCACATGTACAATGACAGAGTCATATTTGTACCTGTTGTTGAGGCACCTGACTGTTACTTTCTCTTTATTCAACCTAGTGAGTGGGATATCAGTATGCCTCACTATTGAGTCACCTATGACTAGTTTGTTGGGCATGCTGTTTTGCCTTAGGGGCTTTAGTTGAGTGTCACACTGTTTAGGAGAGATGTTCTTCGTGTTTCACTGTTGCAGTCATCACATTTGGGTTATCTGCTTGCAGTAGCCCTCAGTTGGCCTGATTATCAAAGTTTTGGGTCCTGCTTCGGTTGCTGTCTCATCTTCCATGACGTCAGGTAGTCAGGGGTGTAAAGCATGCAGCTGACATCATTACATCAGTCTTTCTTGCCGTGCGGTGCCCGAAGCAGAAGCAGTTCGCAAGTGCCGGTCGGCCGACTCTTGAAATTTTCATTTTCGAGTTTCAGAACCGAAGTCTTCAACTAAAGCTAAGTACTCCATTGGGGAAACTTTTTTTTGCTCTAAACCGATGCCAGTAAATGTCAATAATTGTATTTCTTGTGGAAAGCAAATACCTCATAAAGATTTTCATTCGTACTGTATTCCTTGCCTAGGCCCTGACCACGACGTACCTTGCTGTCCATTTTGTGCCTTATTTAAGCAACAAACTATTCATCGTTGGTATATTTATGCTTCTAAATATTTTGGTACTTGGTTCAATTATCCAGATATATCTTCGGTAAGCCATCCAACTACTGACATTCCAAACAAAACAGAGACAGGCCGCCTAGGTCCAAAGCTGCCGACGACGCTTCTCCTAAGCATTTCGCCAGTTCGCCAGTACTCAGTGAGGCGCTTTTGCAGCCCCTGATACCCGCTACTAGAGATTTGCAGGCCTCTACTGAGACCCATTCAGAGTCTGGTATACTGCGAGAAGCTTCAGCTGTGGAAACTGCGGATGTCTCTATGTTGGATGGGTCAGGAGCTGCTGTACAGGCACCGGCTTCTGAGGGTGTATTCACACCTACTGACCTGCATATTAAACTGACACCATCTTCTTCTTCCAAGGCCTAAAACTCGAACCATGACTAGAAAACCGAAGCCCAGAGCGCATGGTCAGGCCTCTATGCCTAAAAAACAAATGATAAGAATGGCTGAAGACCTTATTACTTTAATCAGGGGAAGCCAGCTTTCCCCCTCTAAGAGACCTAGGACTGAATTTGCTTATACTTCTGACCAGGATTTTGAAATTTCTGTTTCCCTTGATGACCAGAATTTACCCTTATCTACCTTTAAGTATTCTGATGCAGAGGACTCTGTTCCCTCTGCTTGCCCCAGATGATTTCTCTTTTGGTGAAACCTTGCATACTGTTAGGGAGCATTTTCACTGGGAAATCCAGGATAACTCTGATTCTAAAAAGAGGCTTAGGGATTTCTTACTCCTGCCCTAACACAGGCCTTTAGCTGTTCCTCCTGTATTAGACATTGTGGATGATGCCTTTTCTGAATCTAGCTTGGTCCCTGACTCTTTACCTCCTACCCCCTGAAAACCTGACTCTCACAAGTTCCTTTTTAAAAATCCTACTGTGGATCCTGAGACCATATCACAGGGACCCAAGGGCATTAAGGCTAGTACTATCAAAAATCCTACCCCCTCTGATAGAGACTCCAGGGCGCTGGATAGATGGGGTAAGAAGGTATACACTTCTGCAACCTTGGCTGTTAGGACCTTAAACTGACAGTTTCATTTGTTAAAGTACCAGCAGCATATTATTGGATTGCTTAAACAGAAAATGATGTTGATTCATGACTGCGCTGAAAATAAGGATTTACAGGGTTTAATGCATTCTGCTGAACAGGTTGGAAAACATACTTTGCAATGTGATTTTGATTCACTAGAGGCATCTTGCAGGGCTGCTGTCACTGGGTCTGTACTTAGGAGGCATGCTTGGCTTAAGGAGCAGTCTTTGCCAGATCATATTAACGCTAAATTGCTGGATGCTCCCTTAAGTCAGGACTGCCTGTTTGGCAACAAAGCAGAAGAAGTTCTTAAAAAGATGGAGGAAAAAGCTAAATATATGCAAACTGTTAAAGATTTCTTGCAAGTACAGCCTCCAAGATTTAGTAGGCATTGGCCCTCTAAGAACTGATCCTTTCCTGCCTCTTCCAGGCCTTCTCAGTCCAAACCCAGAACCAGAAGAACACTCAGGCTTCAGTCCCCGAGTATGCACAGGACTAAACAGTGGGGGGCTCCCACTTCCAAATCAGGGAGTAGTAAGACTCCCCTCTATGGTAAGCTGCCTCAATGACTTAACTTTAAAACTTCCAAGCACTTCTCAACTGACTGCTCCTTTAGGGGGAAAGATTGCTCTGCAGGCCAAAAACTGGGAACTCATTACCCAGGACAAATGGGTTTTAAATATAGTTTCCCAAGGATACAGATTTCACTTTCACATGTTACCAACCCCAAACGGTTGGCCAGATCTACCCCCAAATCAGTGGGCAGAGGCTCAAAAGCAAGTACTGTCTCTCTTAAGCATAAAGGCTATTCAAACTGTACCAGAAGAGGAAAAGGAATAAGGTTTCTACTCAAGACTTTTCCTGGTACCCAGAAATGACAACTCATGGCATTCTATCCTGGACCTTTCTATGTTAAACACCTTTTTCGTGATTCCAAAATTCAAGATGCTAACTCTTCACCAGTTGCTTCCTATGCTAGGCAACAATACCTGGTTGGCAACACTGGATTTAAAGGAAGCCTACCTGCACATCCCAATCAGGGAATCTTGCAGAAGATACCTACGCTTTGAAGCAGGCTACATGCACTATCAGTTCTCTGCACTGCCCTTTGGCTTATCTACTATGCCCAGGGTATTCACAAAGTGCCTAGCTCCAGTCATTGCATTTTTTCAGGCAAAGAAATATTCAAATATACTCATACCTGGACGATTATCTAATTCAGACAGAAAGTCAGGACATACTTTTGAATCATCTGGCATGTGTACAAAAGGTGCTAACGTGTCTGGGGTACACCATAAATGAAAAGAAATCACATCTGGTACCCTGACAACAAATTATATTCCTGGGAGCAAGCTTGAACACAACTTCCCAGATGGCTTTCCTCACGCCAGAGAAACAAATTCATTTGACAACTTACTTCAAACTAATGGGCACAAAAACCCTGCTATCTGCAAGGCAAATACTGCAAGCCTTGGGGTTCATGGCCTCTTGCATTCTGCTAATTCCATATGCAAGATTGCATATGAGGAAACTACAATGGTATCTGAAAAGCCTATGGTGTCAACATTCTCAGGATCTAGAAGCAATGATTCCTATCATATCTTGCCTATGGTTAGTTCCTTTGGTGTGCAGAGGCATGCCACCAAAACAAGGGACAACCATTCACTCTACCCCCTGCTGCCCAAACCCTAACAACAGACGCATCAGACTATGCATGGGGGCCTCACCTGACAGGGAAGTGTATTCAGGGCAAATGGACCCCAAGTCAAATGCACCTGCATATCAATCAGAAAGAAATGTTAGTTGTACAGAATGCTCTGACAGCCTTCAAGGACCACATTCATCCAGGACAATTAATGGTAAATACAGACAACACCACAATTATGTGGTACATAAACAAGCAGGGGTTACCCATTCTTACCACCTCTGCAGGCTAGCCATGACTCAGTGGAACACAGCCTTGAGCTACCAAGTGCATCTACAGGCTCAATTCCTGCCAGGAAAACTAAATACACTGGTAGATGAACTAAGCAGAAATCTCATGGACCCACACGAGTGGAAACTGGAACCAAAGATTTTCAACATGTTGATAAACAAATGGGGGAGACCAGATATAGACCTGTTTGCCTCCCCCCAGAACTACCAATTGGACAAATTCTGCACAAGAACTCCCCACAAACAAGCTTGGAAAGTGGATCCTGTGTTCTTCAGCTGGAAAAATCTATCAGTTTATGCCTTTCCTCCTCTGCCTCTCCTCTCCAAAGTACTACTAAAGATCAAACAGGACAAACCAAGGATGATACTGATTGCACCAGACTGGCCACACCAACACTGTTACCCCCTCTTGCGCAGTGTGTCACTGCTGGCTCCATGGCACCTGCCTCAGACCCCTACCCTGCTTGTCACAGCAGGAGAGCCAGATTCTGCACCCTCAGCTTCAAACCCTGAACCTGGCAGCCTGGCTAATTACCTAATCTCTCTGTTGCCATCCCTCAGTAAACAAGTGTTGGATGTCATTTTGGAGGCAAGGAGGCCTAGTACTAAAAAATCTTATGCTGAAAAATGGAAAAGATTCTGTGCCTGGAACCAAACTCAAAGGGTGGGCACAGCAGCACCCAGTTTTCCTCAGATTCTTCAATATTTAACTGAGATGCTTCACAAGGGCCTTTCTTTTTCCTCCATCAAAATTCACGCCTCAGCCATTTCAGCTCATTACAACACAGAACCACCCCTTTTTCTCTCATCCACTACTCAAGCAGTTCCTCAGAGGGACCAAAAACTTAAGACCACTCAGGAGAGCCCCAACTCCACCCTGGGACCTTAACTTTGTATTGGAAAAACTCACTCTTCCTCCTTTTGAGCCAGCTGCAGATGCAGAGTTAAAATTCCTTTCTTGGAAAAAAGCCTTCCTTTTAGCAATCACTTCAGCAAGAAAGGTATCTGAATTACAGGCCCTTATGGCAGTGGAGCCTTTCATTATCTTTCATGCGAACAGGGTGTCCCTCAGGACCAATCCCTGCTTCATGCCCAAGGTGGTATCCAGTGTGGCTCTTAGTCTGTCCATTCATTTGACAACCTTCTTTTCTAATCTACAGAACAAAGGGGAGCTGATACTGCACTCCTTAGATGTGCACAGACAACTTAGATTTTACTTGGACAGGACTAAACCTCAAAGGAAATCTGAACAACTGCTGGTGGCATTTGCTGCAGGGGCAGAGGGGAAGGCTATTTCAAAGCAAACCATTTCTAAATGGATAGGCCATTGCATTCATTTCTGCTTTAAGCACCATGGAAAACCTATCCCACAGGGGATTAGACCCCATTCAACCAGGGCTGCATCTACCTCTACAGCCTTTCTCAGAGGTGCCCCTACCAGGGACATCCTAGAAGCTGCTACCTGGAGTTCTGTACATACTTTCACCAAGCATTACAATTTGCCAATTTTCTCTAAATCCAGAGCTTGCTTTGCCACTGCAGTCTTGCAGGGCCTTATAGCTGGTCCTAATGCTATCTAAATTCCTCCTCCTATCCTTAGCTTTGGGAATCTACCAAAACGTGATGACTGCAACAGTGAAACACGAAGAACATAGTACAGTTGTGTACACTTACCATAAATGTAGATGTTTGAGTGTATCACTGTTGCAGTCCTGGTTACCTTCCCTCCAGCCCCTGACTTCTTTTGACTATACCTCTACTCTACTCTACTTTACTATGCTTAAAAGCTCTTTGGTGTATTTGCTTTTTTGTTGGAGGTATACCCTTGTGTGTATATATATATATATATATATATATATATATATATATATATACATACATATATATATATATATATATATATATATATATTTAATTGCTTCCCATTAGGGGGAAGCTGACATCTGGGGCAAGAAAAACTGATGTAATGGCGTCAGCTGCATGCTTTATACCCCTGACTACCTGACGTCACGGAAGGTGAGACAGCAACCGACGCAAGTCGAAGACTTTGATAATCAGGCCGACTGAGGGCTACTGCATCAGATAACCCAAATGTGATTACTGCAGCAGTGAATACACTTGAACATCTACATTTATGGTAAGTTTACACAACTATACTTTATGTGTTTCATGATTAGTGTTGTGTTGCGGTGGTCAAGTGCTTTTTTGCCTTGGAGATCTCTGCTGTTTGGGTAGGTTTTTATTGAGATCCTCCTTGAAGGTGGGTGCTTGGTTTGTGTTTTTATGTGAAGGCAGTGCTGGGGTGTGTTCTGGAGGGCTATGTCTTCCATGTGGTGTGGTGCAAGTGTTGACCTTCCCCTCTTGACAAGCTGTTCCGATCTTGGCTGGAGAGTGCGTGGCTTCCAATTTGGATATATAAGTGCATCTCTTGCAAGTCTGAGTGTTGGGAGGTAAGAGGAGAGGGTTGTCAGTGTACATGAGGTAGTTGCCACATTGCCTCAGGATGCCCAAGCTCACAAGATTAATAGGAGAAAGCACAGGGAACTGACCTTTAGATATGCCTGGAAGGGTGAGCATTAATAATAAGTACTGGAGCTGTTTCCTTATTGACCGTTTAGTGCTGGTAACACTTTTGTGTGCTACAATAATTGCTACAAGAAGTCTGGTAAAGTGCTAGAGTAATAATCTAGTAAAATGTAGGAGAGGAGAGAACTAGCAGATCTAAGGGAAAAATTGAAGAGCAGACTTTGGTACCACTCAGAAGTTTACAACAGTCCTGGATACAGCAAGTCTGTATCTGGACTAGACTAGTTACAGGAAAGGTGGGAAACAAGCACAAACCTGGGTTTTTAAACCAGAAAGTTGAAAGAGATGGAAACACTGCCCAAACACACAATAAACTACAATTTCTGGGCCAGAAACCACTCCTTTTGTGGTAGATAGGCTACCTAGTACTTAGTACTCCCACTGATAAGCTAGAAGGCTTCCCTCCAATCCAGAAAAGCTTGGGGGGCTCAGAAGCTTATATACAGTCCTGGATACAGCAAATTTGTATCTGGACTAGACTAGTTACAGGAAAGGCAGGAAAAGCACAAATGTGGGCTTTTAAACCAGAAAATTGAAGGAGATGGAAAAACTGCCCAAATGGCCAATAAACCTGAATTTCTGGGTCAGAAACCACTCCTCTAGTGGTAGATAGGCTACCTACTGCTTACTACTCCCACTGAGAAGCTAGAAGGCTTCCATCCAAAACAGAAAGGCTTGGGGGGCTCAGAAGCTTGCATACAGTCCTGGATACAGCAAATCTGTATCTGGACTAGACTAGTTACAGGAAAGGCAGGAACAAGCTTAGATGTTTTTTACAGAAAAGCAGATAAAATAGCACTAAAAGCAATTCAAGTGCAGTGCACGCCATACCTCTCAAGTGTACCTCATTACGAGGAACGTACCTCATTTGGTGTCTTAAAAAGTTCATGTTCCTCGAAGTTCCTAAAAGTTCCACATTGAAAGAGTCTGTCACACATTCAGTGTTAGGAATTTTTTTAAGTGAAATCCATGGTAAATAGAAATTAATCATATTAATTCATTAAAGGGTCTTCTTTATAAGTAAAACCAGCATATTTTAACCATCCTATGACCTTCTAGTTTAAGTTGTTAGGAAGCCAATAGTATGTGCTCCACATTTTACCCATTTGTTCCACATTATGAAGGTGAGTGTTCCTCATTTTGGAGATGGATGGTTGAGAGCTATGGTGCATGCTAGCACACTTGAGTGTGTAACAATATTAAAGCAAATACAATTTAAATAAATGCAATTTATTCAAACTGTATTCTGAACTGAATTCAGTTATTATCTCCAACTCTGAACAGTTAAAAAGTGCTAAAAATATACTGAATATGATGAAGCACACTCAGTCTGAACACAAGGAGATTCTAGCAATTTTTTTTTTTTTTTTTTTAGTAAAGTGGAAAGGGAGAGAGCAGGTACAGAAGGTAATTCAAGGTTAAGAACCTAAGTGGGTTGGCCTTCTCAAATGTTCCCTCTGTATTAGGTAGAATGAGCTAATGACACTAGACTGAGAGGAGTGTCCTGGATCAAATTTACAGTAGGAGCGGGCAACCTCAAAGCCGCCAAGTATAAAAAACAAGATACCAATAGGGAAGGAGGGTGGGAAACTATTACAGCTACTAGCTACACTGTTAGGCAGAAAACACTACAGAAATGTTTAGCAAAACAGAAAAACAGCAGTAAACGACCAAATGAAAGTTTTAAACAGATTATTTTTCTCTTCTAATTTTTCTTTTGTTTCTACTACTGATGAAATTTCTTCTCTTTGCTCATTTTATTCTTTTTCATTACTCTTATTTTCAGTTATGCAGTCCATCCGTAAAAGTCCAACTATGTTACATTTATAACATTTTTCAACTCACTTTTTTTGCATCATGCCCCATTTCCCCACAAATATAACATTTTATTTTGTCACAGTAACTTATCAAATGTCCTTCCTTTCCACAAAAAAATGTTTTGTGTTGTCCCCAGTATTTTATGACACCCCTATTTCCCTCTGCATTTGTCATGCATGTATCGTTTTTCTCTCTTTCCATTTTTAACACAGTGTTACAATCCCAGCCATCAATCTGTAAACCCCTTTTGTCATAAACCTTTGCAGGGTACTTTTTTACACAAAGTTTTCAAATGTCCTTTGAAAGTCTCCTTCTACCTCTGTTAAAAATTCTATGACTTTTCTTTATTGTTTCCCTGTTACATTCTTTTATCACATAAAAATTCCATGGGTTACAGTCTTTCTTTTTTCATATTCTCAAGAAAATTTTCCATTGAAAAAACAGTCTCAAATATAATGTCACAAACTGTCTCTTTGTTAATAAGAATAAATGTGCTTTTACACCCAATGGTGGTAGTAAATTGCCACACACTTCATACCTGTCCATTTCTTTGTCTTCTTTACTTTGAATCCTTACCACATCCTTCCATTTTTCAGTTTCTTCCACTTTCTTTGCTGCTACTCCACTTTTGTCTTCTTTTACTTTCTCTGCATGTGTTTTCTTTTTCATCTTACTACTACTCCTCAGCATTGTCTTTGCATCCCCCTTTTGTATTTTCCATAATGTCCCTCCAGGAAACATCTCCTTCATTTTCTGACTCACTCTGCACCACCATTTTTTAAGTAAGTTATCATGGAAGCCTTGATGTAATTATACATCCGTTATTTGC